>NW_026991341.1:1227645-1841468 GCF_036370855.1 Dromaius novaehollandiae | reverse complement strand
TTCAGTTCCTCTGAGGCCAGTGGCAGTCTCATGGCTGCTGGCTGTGCTTGTGAGGTCACAGCAGCCTCAGTGCCTCCTAGGCCAGTGGCAGGCTCATGGCTGCTGGCTGTGCTTGTGACGTCACAGCAGACTCAGTGACTCAAAAGTTAGTGTCCAGCGTCCCCTGCTGGCTGTGCCTGTGAGGTCACAGCAGCCCCAGTGCGTCCTCTGCCAGTGTCAGAGGCATGGCTGCTGGCTGTGCTTCTGAGGTCACAGCAGCCTCAGTGACTCTGTGGACAGTGCCATGCTCATGGCTGCTGGCTGTGCTTGTGAGGTCACAGCAGCCTCAGTGCCTCCTCTGCCAGTGCCATGCTCATGGCTGCTGGCTGTGCTTGTGACGTCACAGCAGCCTGAGTGCCTCCTAGGCCAGTGTCAGGCGCATGGCTGCTGGCTGTGCTTGTGAGGTCACAGCAGCCTCAGTGCCTCCTCTGCCAGTGGCAGTCTCATGGCTGCTGGCTGTGCTTGTGAGGTCACAGCAGCCTCAGTGCCTCCTAGGCCAGTATCAGGCTCATGGCTGATTGCTGTGATTGTGAGGTCACAGCAGCCTCAGTGCCTCATAATTTAGTGTCCAGCGTCCCCTGCTGGCTCTGATTGTGAGGTCACAGCAGACTCAGTGCCTCATAGGTTAGTGTCCAGCGTCCCCTGCTGGCTGGGATTGTGAGGTCACAGCAGCCTCAGTGCCTCCCAGGCCAATATCAGGTTCCTGGCTGCTAGCTGTGCTTGTGAGGTCACAGCAGCCTGAATGCCTCCTAGGCCCGTGCCATGCTCATGGCTGCTGGCTGTGCTTCTGAGGTCACAGCAGCCTGAATGCCTCCGAGGCCAGTGGCAGGCTCATGGCTGCTGGCTGTGATTGTGAGGTCACAGCAGCCTCAGTGCCTCATAGTTAAGTGTCCAGCGTCCCCTGCTGGCTCTGCTTGTGACGTCACAGCAGCCTCAGTGCCTCTCAGGCCAGTATCAGGCTCATGGCTGCTGGGTGTGCTTGTGACATCACAGCAGCCTCAGTGCCTCCGAGGCCTGTGGCAGGCTCATGGCTGCTGGCTGTGCTTGTGAGGTCACAGCAGACTCAGTGTCTCCGTTGATAGTGCCATGCTCATGGCTGCTGGCTGTGCTTGTGAGGTCACAGCAGCCTCAGTGCCTCCTAGGCCAGTGGCAGGCTCATGGCTGCTGGCTGTGATTGTGAGGTCACAGCAGCCTCAGTGCCTCCTAGGCCAGTGGCAGGCTCATGGCTGCTGGCTGTGCTTGTGAGGTCACAGCAGACTCAGTGCCTCAAAAGTTAGTGTCCAGCGCCCCCTGCTAGCTGTGCCTGTGAGGTCACAGCAGCCCCAGTGCGTCCTCTGCCAGTGTCAGGGGCATGGCTGCTGGCTGTGCTTCTGAGGTCACAGCAGCGTCAGTGACTCTGTGGACAGTGCCATGCTCATGGCTGCTGGCTGTGCTTGTGAGGTCACAGCAGCCTCAGTGCCTCTGAGTCCAGCGGCAGGCTCATGGCTGCTGGCTGTGCTTGTGAGGTCACAGCAGCCTGAATGCCTCCTCGGCCAGTGGCAGGCTCATGGCTGCTGGCTGTGCTTCTGAGGTCACAGCAGCCTCAGTGCCTCATAGTTTAGTGTCCAGCGTCCCCTGCTGGCTCTGCTTGTGAGGTCACAGCAGACTCAGTGCCTCCTAGGTTAGTGTCCATCGCCCCCTGCTGGCTGTGCTTGTGAGGTCACAGCAGCCTCAGTGCCTCACAGGCCAGTGCCATGCTCATGGCTGCTGGCTGTGCTTGTTAGGTCACAGCAGACTCAGTGCCTCAGAAGTTGGAGTCCAACCCCCCCCTGCTGGCTCTGCTTGTGAGGTCACAGCAGCCTCAGTGTCTCCGTGGATAGTGCCATGCTCATGGCTACTGGCTGTGCTTGTGAGGTCACAGCAGACTCAGTGCCTCAAAAGTTAGTGTCCAGCGTCCCCTGCTGGCTGTGCCTGTGAGGTCACAGCAGCCCCAGTGCCTCCTCTGCCAGTGTCAGGGTCATGGCTGCTGGCTGTGCTTCTGAGGTCACAGCTGCCTCAGTGACTCTGTGGACAGTGCCATGCTCATGGCTGCTGGCTGTGCTTGTGACGTCACAGCAGCCTCAGTGCCTCTGAGTCCAGGGGCAGTCTCATGGCTGCTGGCTGTGCTTGTGAGGTCACAGCAGCCTCAGTGCCTCCTCGGCCAGTGGCAGGCTCATGGCTGCTGGCTGTGCTTGTGAGGTCACAGCAGCCTCAGTGCCTCATAGTTTAGTGTCCAGCGTTCCCTGCTGGCTGTGCTTGTGAGGTCACAGCAGCCTCAGTGCCTCATCGTTTAGTGTCCAGCGGCCCCTGCTGGCTGTGCTTGTGAGGTCACAGCAGCCTCAGTGCCTCCTCTGCCAGTGCCAGGGCCATGGCTGCTGGCTGTGCTTGTGAGGTCACACCAGCCTCAGTGCCTCCCAGGCCAGTGTCAGGCTCATGGCTGCTGGCTGTGCTTCTCAGGTCACAGCAGCCTCAGTGCCTCCTCTGCCAGTGCCAGGGTCATGGCTGCTGGCTGTGCTTGTGACGTCATAGCAGCCTCAGTGCCTCCTAGGCCCGTGGCAGGCTCATGGCTGCTGGCTGTGCTTGTGAGGTCACAGCAGCCTCAGTGCCTCCTCTGCCAGTGGCAGTCTCATGGCTGCTGGCTGTGCTTGTGAGGTCACAGCAGCCTCAGTGCCTCCTAGGCCAGTATCAGGCTCCTGGCCGCTGGTTGTGCTTGTGAGGTCACAGCAGCCTGAATGCCTCCTAGGCCAGTGGCAGGCTCATGGCTGCTGGCTGTGCTTGTGAGGTCACAGCAGCCTCAGTGCCTCACAGGCCAGTATCAGGCTCATGGCTGCTGGCTGTGCTTGTGAGGTCACAGCAGCCTCAGTGCCTCATCGTTTAGTATCCAGCGTCCCCTGCTGCCTGTGCTTGTGAGGTCACAGCAGCCTCAGTGCCTCCTCTGCCAGTGCCAGGGTCACGGCTGCTGGCTGTGCTTGTGACGTCACACCAGCCTCAGTGCCTCCCAGGCCAGTATCAGGCTCATGGCTGCTGGCTGTGCTTGTGACGTCACAGCAGCCTGAGTGCCTCCTAGGCCCGTGGCAGGCTCATGGCTGCTGGCTGTGCTTGTGACGTCACAGCAGCCTCAGTGCCTCCTCTGCCAGTGCCATGCTCATGGCTGCTGGCTGTGCTTGTGAGGTCACAGCAGCCTGAGTGCCTCCTAGGCCCGTGGCAGGCTCATGGCTGCTGGCTGTGCTTGTGACGTCACAGCAGCCTCAGTGCCTCCTCTGCCAGTGCCAGGGTCATGGCTGCTGGCTGTGCTTGTGACGTCACAGCAGCCTGAGTGCCTCCCAGGCCAGTGTCAGGCTCATGGCTGCTGGCTGTGCTTGTGACGTCACAGCAGCCTCAGTGCCTCCTCTGCCAGTGCCATGCTCATGGCTGCTGGCTGTGCTTGTGACGTCACAGCAGCCTGAGTGCCTCCTAGGCCAGTGTCAGGCGCATGGCTGCTGGCTGTGCTTGTGACGTCACAGCAGCCTCAGTGCCTCCTCTGCCAGTGCCGTGCTCATGGCTGCTGGCTGTGCTTGTGACGTCACAGCAGCCTCAGTGCCTCCTAGGCCCGTGGCAGGCTCATGGCTGCTGGCTGTGATTGTGAGGTCACAGCAGCCTCAGTGCCTCCTCTGCCAGTGCCATGCTCATGGCTGCTGGCTGTGCTTGTGAGGTCACAGCAGCCTCAGTGCCTCCTAGGCCAGTATCAGGCTCATGGCTGCTTGCTGTGCTTGTGAGGTCACAGCAGCCTGAATGCCTCCTAGGCCAGTGTCAGGCTCATGGCTGCTGGCTGTGATTGTGAGGTCACAGCAGCCTCAGTGCCTCATAATTTAGTGTCCAGCGTCCCCTGCTGGCTCTGATTGTGAGGTCACAGCAGACTCAGTGCCTCATAGGTTAGTGTCCAGCGCCCCCTGGTGGCTGTGCTTGTGAGCTCACAGCAGCCTCAGTGCCTCACAGGCCAGTGCCATGCTCATGGCTGCTGGCTGTGCTTGTGAGGTCACAGCAGACTCAGTGCCTCCTAGGCCAGTATCAGGCTCATGGCTGCTGGCTGTGCTTCTGAGGTCACAGAAATCTGAATGCCTCCTAAGCCAGTGGCAGGCTCATGGCTGCTGGCTGTGCTTGTGAGGTCACAGCAGCCTCAGTGCCTCATAGTTTAGTGTCCAGCGTCCCCTGCTGGCTCTGCTTGTGAGGTCACGTCAGCCTCAGTGCTTCATAATTTAGTGTCCAGCGTCCCCTGATGGCTGTGATTTTGAGGTCACAGCAGACTCAGTTCCTCAAAAGTTGGTGTCCAGCGCCCCCTGCTGGCTCTGCTTGTGAGGTCACAGCAGACTCAGTGTCTCCGTGGATAGTGCCATGCTCATGGCTGCTGGCTGTGCTTGTGAGGTCACAGCAGCCTCAGTGTCTCTCAGGCCAGTGGCAGTCTCATGGATGCTGGCTGTGCTTGTGAGGTCACAGCAGACTCAGTGCCTCATTGGTTAGTGTCCAGCGTCCCCTGCTGGCTGTGATTGTGAGGTCACAGCAGCCTCAGTGCCTCGCAGGCCAATATCAGGTTCCTGGCTGCTAGCTGTGCTTGTGAGGTCACAGCAGCCTGAATGCCTCCTAGGCCCGTGCCATGCTCATGGCTGCTGGCTGTGCTTCTGAGGTCACAGCAGCCTCAGTGCCTCCTAGGCCCGTGGCAGGCTCATGGCTGCTGGCTGTGCTTGTGACGTCACAGCAGCCTCAGTGCCTCCTCTGCCAGTGGCAGGCTCATGGCTGCTGGCTGTGCTTGTGAGGTCACAGCAGCCTCAGTGCCTCATACTTTAGTGTCCAGCGTCCCCTGCTGGCTCTGCTTGTGAGGTCACAGCAGACCCAGGGCCTCAAAAGTTAGTGTCCAGCTCCCCCTGCCGGCTGTGCTTGTGATGTCACAGCAGCCTCAGTGCCTCTCAGGCCAGTATCAGGCTCATGGCTGCTGGGTGTGCTTGTGACGTCACAGCAGCCTCAGTGCCTCCTAGGCCTGTGGCAGGCTCATGGCTGCTGGCTGTGCTTGTGAGGTCACAGCAGCCTCAGTGCCTCCTCTGCCACTGCCATGCTCATGGCTGCTGGCTGTGCTTCTGAGGTCACAGCAGCCTCAGTGCCTCCTAGGCCAGTGGCAGGCTCATGGCTGCTGGCTGTGCTTGTGAGGTCACAGCAGCCTCAGTGCCTCCTAGGCCAGTGGCAGGCTCATGGCTGCTGGCTGTGCTTGTGAGGTCACAGCAGACTCAGTGCCTCAAAAGTTAGTGTCCAGCGTCCCCTGCTGGCTGTGCCTGTGAGGTCACAGCAGCCCCAGTGCGTCCTCTGCCAGTGTCAGGGGCATGGCTGCTGGCTGTGCTTCTGAGGTCACAGCAGCCTCAGTGACTCTGTGGACAGTGCCATGCTCATGGCTGCTGGCTGTGCTTGTGAGGTCACAGCAGCCTCAGTGCCTCTGAGTCCAGCGGCAGGCTCATGGCTGCTGGCTGTGCTTGTGACGTCACAGCAGCCTGAATGCCTCCTCTGCCAGTGGCAGGCTCATGGCTGCTGGCTGTGCTTGTGAGGTCACAGCAGCCTCAGTGCCTCATCGTTTAGTATCCAGCGTCCCCTGCTGGCTGTGCTTGTGACGTCACAGCAGCCTCAGTGCCTCCTCTGCCAGTGTCAGGCTCATGGCTGCTGGCTGTGCTTGTGAGGTCACAGCAGCCTCAGTGTCTCTCAGGCCAGTGGCAGTCTCATTGCTGCTGGCTGTGCTTGTGAGGTCACAGCAGACTCAGTGCCTCATAGGTTAGTGTCCAGCGTCCCCTGCTGGCTGTGATTGTGAGGTCACAGCAGCCTCAGTGCCTCCCAGGCCAATATCAGGTTCCTGGCTGCTAGCTGTGCTTGTGAGGTCACAGCAGCCTGAATGCCTCCTAGGCCCGTGCCATGCTCATGGCTGCTGGCTGTGCTTGTGAGGTCACAGCAGCCTGAATGCCTCCTAGGCCAGTGGCAGGCTCATGGCTGCTGGCTGTGCTTGTGAGGTCACAGCAGCCTCAGTGCCTCACAGGCCAGTATCAGGTTCATGGCTGCTGGCTGTGCTTGTGAGGTCACAGCAGCCTCAGTGCCTCATCGTTTAGTATCCAGCGTCCCCTGCTGCCTGTGCTTGTGAGGTCACAGCAGCCTCAGTGCCTCCTCTGCCAGTGCCAGGGTCACGGCTGCTGGCTGTGCTTGTGACGTCACACCAGCCTCAGTGCCTCCCAGGCCAGTATCAGGCTCATGGCTGCTGGCTGTGCTTGTGACGTCACAGCAGCCTGAGTGCCTCCTAGGCCAGTGGCAGTCTCATGGCTGCTGGCTGTGCTTGTGACGTCACAGCAGCCTCAGAGCCTCCTCTGCCAGTGCCATGCTCATGGCTGCTGGCTGTGCTTGTGAGGTCACAGCAGCCTGAGTGCCTCCTAGGCCCGTGGCAGGCTCATGGCTGCTGGCTGTGCTTGTGACGTCACAGCAGCCTCAGTGCCTCCTCTGCCAGTGCCAGGGTCATGGCTGCTGGCTGTGCTTGTGACGTCACAGCAGCCTGAGTGCCTCCCAGGCCAGTGTCAGGCTCATGGCTGCTGGCTGTGCTTGTGACGTCACAGCAGCCTCAGTGCCTCCTCTGCCAGTGCCATGCTCATGGCTGCTGGCTGTGCTTGTGACGTCACAGCAGCCTGAGTGCCTCCTAGGCCAGTGTCAGGCGCATGGCTGCTGGCTGTGCTTGTGACGTCACAGCAGCCTCAGTGCCTCCTCTGCCAGTGCCGTGCTCATGGCTGCTGGCTGTGCTTGTGACGTCACAGCAGCCTCAGTGCCTCCTAGGCCCGTGGCAGGCTCATGGCTGCTGGCTGTGATTGTGAGGTCACAGCAGCCTCAGTGCCTCCTCTGCCAGTGCCATGCTCATGGCTGCTGGCTGTGCTTGTGAGGTCACAGCAGCCTCAGTGCCTCCTAGGCCAGTATCAGGCTCATGGCTGCTTGCTGTGCTTGTGAGGTCACAGCAGCCTGAATGCCTCCTAGGCCAGTGTCAGGCTCATGGCTGCTGGCTGTGATTGTGAGGTCACAGCAGCCTCAGTGCCTCATAATTTAGTGTCCAGCGTCCCCTGCTGGCTCTGATTGTGAGGTCACAGCAGACTCAGTGCCTCATAGGTTAGTGTCCAGCGCCCCCTGGTGGCTGTGCTTGTGAGCTCACAGCAGCCTCAGTGCCTCACAGGCCAGTGCCATGCTCATGGCTGCTGGCTGTGCTTGTGAGGTCACAGCAGACTCAGTGCCTCCTAGGCCAGTATCAGGCTCATGGCTGCTGGCTGTGCTTCTGAGGTCACAGAAATCTGAATGCCTCCTAAGCCAGTGGCAGGCTCATGGCTGCTGGCTGTGCTTGTGAGGTCACAGCAGCCTCAGTGCCTCATAGTTTAGTGTCCAGCGTCCCCTGCTGGCTCTGCTTGTGAGGTCACGTCAGCCTCAGTGCTTCATAATTTAGTGTCCAGCGTCCCCTGATGGCTGTGATTTTGAGGTCACAGCAGACTCAGTTCCTCAAAAGTTGGTGTCCAGCCCCCCCTGCTGGCTCTGCTTGTGAGGTCACAGCAGACTCAGTGTCTCCGTGGATAGTGCCATGCTCATGGCTGCTGGCTGTGCTTGTGAGGTCACAGCAGCCTCAGTGTCTCTCAGGCCAGTGGCAGTCTCATGGATGCTGGCTGTGCTTGTGAGGTCACAGCAGACTCAGTGCCTCATTGGTTAGTGTCCAGCGTCCCCTGCTGGCTGTGATTGTGAGGTCACAGCAGCCTCAGTGCCTCCCAGGCCAATATCAGGTTCCTGGCTGCTAGCTGTGCTTGTGAGGTCACAGCAGCCTGAATGCCTCCTAGGCCCGTGCCATGCTCATGGCTGCTGGCTGTGCTTCTGAGGTCACAGCAGCCTGAATGCCTCCGAGGCCAGTGGCAGGCTCATGGCTGCTGGCTGTGATTGTGAGGTCACAGCAGCCTCAGTGCCTCATACTTTAGTGTCCAGCGTCCCCTGCTGGCTCTGCTTGTGAGGTCACAGCAGACCCAGGGCCTCAAAAGTTAGTGTCCAGCTCCCCCTGCTGGCTGTGCTTGTGATGTCACAGCAGCCTCAGTGCCTCTCAGGCCAGTATCAGGCTCATGGCTGCTGGGTGTGCTTGTGACGTCACAGCAGCCTCAGTGCCTCCTAGGCCTGTGGCAGGCTCATGGCTGCTGGCTGTGCTTGTGAGGTCACAGCAGACTCAGTGTCTCCGTTGATAGTGCCATGCTCATGGCTGCTGGCTGTGCTTCTGAGGTCACAGCAGCCTCAGTGCCTCCTAGGCCAGTGGCAGGCTCATGGCTGCTGGCTGTGCTTGTGAGGTCACAGCAGCCTCAGTGCCTCCTAGGCCAGTGGCAGGCTCATGGCTGCTGGCTGTGCTTGTGAGGTCACAGCAGACTCAGTGCCTCAAAAGTTAGTGTCCAGCGTCCCCTGCTGGCTGTGCCTGTGAGGTCACAGCAGCCCCAGTGCGTCCTCTGCCAGTGTCAGGGGCATGGCTGCTGGCTGTGCTTCTGAGGTCACAGCAGCCTCAGTGACTCTGTGGACAGTGCCATGCTCATGGCTGCTGGCTGTGCTTGTGAGGTCACAGCAGCCTCAGTGCCTCTGAGTCCAGCGGCAGGCTCATGGCTGCTGGCTGTGCTTGTGACGTCACAGCAGCCTGAATGCCTCCTCTGCCAGTGGCAGGCTCATGGCTGCTGGCTGTGCTTGTGAGGTCACAGCAGCCTCAGTGCCTCATCGTTTAGTATCCAGCGTCCCCTGCTGGCTGTGCTTGTGACGTCACAGCAGCCTCAGTGCCTCCTCTGCCAGTGCCAGGGTCATGGCTGCTGGCTGTGCTTGTGACGTCACAGCAGCCTGAGTGCCTCCCAGGCCAGTGTCAGGCTCATGGCTGCTGGCTGTGCTTGTGACGTCACAGCAGCCTCAGTGCCTCCTCTGCCAGTGCCATGCTCATGGCTGCTGGCTGTGCTTGTGACGTCACAGCAGCCTGAGTGCCTCCTAGGCCAGTGTCAGGCGCATGGCTGCTGGCTGTGCTTGTGACGTCACAGCAGCCTCAGTGCCTCCTCTGCCAGTGCCGTGCTCATGGCTGCTGGCTGTGCTTGTGACGTCACAGCAGCCTCAGTGCCTCCTAGGCCAGTATCAGGCTCATGGCTGCTTGCTGTGCTTGTGAGGTCACAGCAGCCTGAATGCCTCCTAGGCCAGTGTCAGGCTCATGGCTGCTGGCTGTGATTGTGAGGTCACAGCAGCCTCAGTGCCTCATAATTTAGTGTCCAGCGTCCCCTGCTGGCTCTGATTGTGAGGTCACAGCAGACTCAGTGCCTCATAGGTTAGTGTCCAGCGCCCCCTGGTGGCTGTGCTTGTGAGCTCACAGCAGCCTCAGTGCCTCACAGGCCAGTATCAGGCTCATGGCTGCTGGCTGTGCTTGTGAGGTCACAGCAGACTCAGTGCCTCCTCTGCCAGTGCCAGGGTCATGGCTGCTGGCTGTGCTTCTGAGGTCACAGAAATCTGAATGCCTCCTAGGCCAGTGGCAGGCTCATGGCTGCTGGCTGTGCTTGTGAGGTCACAGCAGCCTCAGTGCCTCATAGTTTAGTGTCCAGCGTCCCCTGCTGGCTCTGCTTGTGAGGTCACGTCAGCCTCAGTGCTTCATAATTTAGTGTCCAGCGTCCCCTGATGGCTGTGATTTTGAGGTCACAGCAGACTCAGTTCCTCAAAAGTTGGTGTCCAGCCCCCCCTGCTGGCTCTGCTTGTGAGGTCACAGCAGACTCAGTGTCTCCGTGGATAGTGCCATGCTCATGGCTGCTGGCTGTGCTTGTGAGGTCACAGCAGCCTCAGTGTCTCTCAGGCCAGTGGCAGTCTCATTGCTGCTGGCTGTGCTTGTGAGGTCACAGCAGACTCAGTGCCTCATAGGTTAGTGTCCAGCGTCCCCTGCTGGCTGTGATTGTGAGGTCACAGCAGCCTCAGTGCCTCCCAGGCCAATATCAGGTTCCTGGCTGCTAGCTGTGCTTGTGAGGTCACAGCAGCCTGAATGCCTCCTAGGCCCGTGCCATGCTCATGGCTGCTGGCTGTGCTTCTGAGGTCACAGCAGCCTGAATGCCTCCGAGGCCAGTGGCAGGCTCATGGCTGCTGGGTGTGCTTGTGACGTCAAAGCAGCCTCAGTGCCTCCTAGGCCTGTGGCAGGCTCATGGCTGCTGGCTGTGCTTGTGAGGTCACAGCAGACTCAGTGTCTCCGTTCATAGTGCCATGCTCATGGCTGCTGGCTGTGCTTGTGAGGTCACAGCAGCCTCAGTGCCTCCTAGGCCTGTGGCAGGCTCATGGCTGCTGGCTGTGCTTGTGAGGTCACAGCAGCCTCAGTGCCTCCTAGGCCAGTGGCAGGCTCATGGCTGCTGGCTGTGCTTGTGAGGTCACAGCAGACTCAGTGCCTCAAAAGTTAGTGTCCAGCGTCCCCTGCTGGCTGTGCCTGTGAGGTCACAGCAGCCCCAGTGCGTCCTCTGCCAGTGTCAGGGGCATGGCTGCTGGCTGTGCTTCTGAGGTCACAGCAGCCTCAGTGACTCTGTGGACAGTGCCATGCTCATGGCTGCTGGCTGTGCTTGTGAGGTCACAGCAGCCTCAGTGCCTCTGAGTCCAGCGGCAGGCTCATGGCTGCTGGCTGTGCTTGTGAGGTCACAGCAGCCTGAATGCCTCCTCTGCCAGTGGCAGGCTCATGGCTGCTGGCTGTGCTTGTGAGGTCACAGCAGCCTGAGTGCCTCATCATTTAGTATCCAGCGTCCCCTGCTGCCTGTGCTTGTGAGGTCACAGCAGCCTCAGTGCCTCCTCTGCCAGTGCCAGGGTCACGGCTGCTGGCTGTGCTTGTGACGTCACACCAGCCTCAGTGCCTCCCAGGCCAGTATCAGGCTCATGGCTGCTGGCTGTGCTTGTGACGTCACAGCAGCCTCAGTGCCTCCTCTGCCAGTGCCGTGCTCATGGCTGCTGGCTGTGCTTGTGACGTCACAGCAGCCTGAGTGCCTCCTAGGCCCGTGGCAGGCTCATGGCTGCTGGCTGTACTTGTGAGGTCACAGCAGCCTCAGTGCCTCCTCTGCCAGTGCCATGCTCATGGCTGCTGGCTGTGCTTGTGACGTCACAGCAGCCTGAGTGCCTCCTAGGCCCGTGGCAGGCTCATGGCTGCTGGCTGTGCTTGTGACGTCACAGCAGCCTCAGTGCCTCCTCTGCCAGTGCCAGGGTCATGGCTGCTGGCTGTGCTTGTGACGTCACAGCAGCCTGAGTGCCTCCCAGGCCAGTGTCAGGCTCATGGCTGCTGGCTGTGCTTGTGACGTCACAGCAGCCTCAGTGCCTCCTCTGCCAGTGCCAGGGTCATGGCTGCTGGCTGTGCTTGTGACGTCACAGCAGCCTGAGTGCCTCCTAGGCCAGTGTCAGGCGCATGGCTGCTGGCTGTGCTTGTGACGTCACAGCAGCCTCAGTGCCTCCTCTGCCAGTGCCGTGCTCATGGCTGCTGGCTGTGCTTGTGACGTCACAGCAGCCTGAGTGCCTCCTAGGCCCGTGGCAGGCTCATGGCTGCTGGCTGTGATTGTGAGGTCACAGCAGCCTCAGTGCCTCCTCTGCCAGTGCCATGCTCATGGCTGCTGGCTGTGCTTGTGAGGTCACAGCAGCCTGAATGCCTCCTAGGCCAGTATCAGGCTCATGGCTGCTTGCTGTGCTTGTGAGGTCACAGCAGCCTGAATGCCTCCTAGGCCAGTGGCAGGCTCATGGCTGCTGGCTGTGATTGTGAGGTCACAGCAGCCTCAGTGCCTCACAGTTTAGTGTCCAGCGTCCCCTGCTGGCTCTGATTGTGAGGTCACAGCAGACTCAGTGCCTCATAGGTTAGTGTCCAGCGCCCCCTGGTGGCTGTGCTTGTGAGCTCACAGCAGCCTCAGTGCCTCACAGGCCAGTATCAGGCTCATGGCTGCTGGCTGTGCTTGTGAGGTCACAGCAGCCTCAGTGCCTCCTCTGCCAGTGCCATGCTCATGGCTGCTGGCTGTGCTTGTGAGGTCACAGCAGACTCAGTGCCTCCTAGGCCAGTATCAGGCTCATGGCTGCTGGCTGTGCTTCTGAGGTCACAGAAATCTGAATGCCTCCTCTGCCAGTGGCAGGCTCATGGCTGCTGGCTGTGCTTGTGAGCTCACAGCAGCCTCAGTGCCTCATAGTTTAGTGTCCAGCGTCCCCTGCTGGCTCTGCTTGTGAGGTCACGTCAGCCTCAGTGCTTCATAATTTAGTGTCCAGCGTCCCCTGATGGCTGTGATTTTGAGGTCACAGCAGACTCAGTTCCTCAAAAGTTGGTGTCCAGCCCCCCCTGCTGGCTCTGCTTGTGAGGTCACAGCAGACTCAGTGTCTCCGTGGATAGTGCCATGCTCATGGCTGCTGGCTGTGCTTGTGAGGTCACAGCAGCCTCAGTGTCTCTCAGGCCAGTGGCAGTCTCATTGCTGCTGGCTGTGCTTGTGAGGTCACAGCAGACTCAGTGCCTCATAGGTTAGTGTCCAGCGTCCCCTGCTGGCTGTGATTGTGAGGTCACAGCAGCCTCAGTGCCTCCCAGGCCAATATCAGGTTCCTGGCTGCTAGCTGTGCTTGTGAGGTCACAGCAGCCTGAATGCCTCCAAGGCCAGTGGCAGGCTCATGGCTGCTGGGTGTGCTTGTGACGTCACAGCAGCCTCAGTGCCTCCTAGGCCAGTGGCAGGCTCATGGCTGCTGGCTGTGATTGTGAGGTCACAGCAGCCTCAGTGCCTCCTAGGCCAGTGGCAGGCTCATGGCTGCTGGCTGTGCTTGTGACGTCACAGCAGACTCAGTGCCTCAAAAGTTAGTGTCCAGCGTCCCCTGCTGGCTGTGCCTGTGAGGTCACAGCAGCCCCAGTGCGTCCTCTGCCAGTGTCAGGGGCATGGCTGCTGGCTGTGCTTCTGAGGTCACAGCAGCCTCAGTGACTCTGTGGACAGTGCCATGCTCATGGCTGCTGGCTGTGCTTGTGAGGTCACAGCAGCCTCAGTGCCTCTGAGTCCAGCGGCAGGCTCATGGCTGCTGGCTGTGCTTGTGACGTCACAGCAGCCTGAATGCCTCCTCGGCCAGTGGCAGGCTCATGGCTGCTGGCTGTGCTTGTGAGGTCACAGCAGCCTCAGTGCCTCATCATTTAGTATCCAGCGTCCCCTGCTGCCTGTGCTTGTGAGGTCACAGCAGCCTCAGTGCCTCCTCTGCCAGTGCCAGGGTCACGGCTGCTGGCTGTGCTTGTGACGTCACAGCAGCCTCAGTGCCTCCCAGGCCAGTGTCAGGCTCATGGCTGCTGGCTGTGCTTGTGACGTCACAGCAGACTCAGTGCCTCCTCTGCCAGTGCCGTGCTCAGGGCTGCTGGCTGTGCTTGTGACGTCACAGCAGCCTGAGTGCCTCCTAGGCCCGTGGCAGGCTCATGGCTGCTGGCTGTGCTTGTGATGTCACAGCAGCCTCAGAGCCTCCTCTGCCAGTGCCATGCTCATGGCTGCTGGCTGTGCTTGTGACGTCACAGCAGCCTGAGTGCCTCCTAGGCCCGTGGCAGGCTCATGGCTGCTGGCTGTGCTTGTGACGTCACAGCAGCCTCAGTGCCTCCTCTGCCAGTGGCAGTCTCATGGCTGCTGGCTGTGCTTGTGACGTCACAGCAGCCTCAGTGCCTCCTCTGCCAGTGCCATGCTCATGGCTGCTGGCTGTGCTTGTGACGTCACAGCAGCCTGAGTGCCTCCCACGCCAGTGTCAGGCTCATGGCTGCTGGCTGTGCTTGTGACGTCACAGCAGCCTCAGTGCGTCCTCTGCCAGTGCCATGCTCATGGCTGCTGGCTGTGCTTGTGACGTCACAGCAGCCTGAGTGCCTCCTAGGCCAGTGTCAGGCGCATGGCTGCTGGCTGTGCTTGTGACGTCACAGCAGCCTCAGTGCCTCCTCTGCCAGTGCCGTGCTCATGGCTGCTGGCTGTGCTTGTGACGTCACAGCAGCCTGAGTGCCTCCTAGGCCCGTGGCAGGCTCATGGCTGCTGGCTGTGATTGTGAGGTCACAGCAGCCTCAGTGCCTCCTCTGCCAGTGCCATGCTCATGGCTGCTGGCTGTGCTTGTGAGGTCACAGCAGCCTCAGTGCCTCCTAGGCCAGTATCAGGCTCATGGCTGCTTGCTGTGCTTGTGAGGTCACAGCAGCCTGAATGCCTCCTAGGCCAGTGTCAGGCTCATGGCTGCTGGCTGTGATTGTGAGGTCACAGCAGCCTCAGTGCCTCATAATTTAGTGTCCAGCGTTCCCTGCTGGCTGTGATTGTGAGGTCACAGCAGACTCAGTGCCTCATAGGTTAGTGTCCAGCGCCCCCTGGTGGCTGTGCTTTGAGCTCACAGCAGCCTCAGTGCCTCACAGGCCAGTATCAGGCTCATGGCTGCTGGCTGTGCTTGTGAGGTCACAGCAGCCTCAGTGCCTCCTCTGCCAGTGCCATGCTCATGGCTGCTGGCTGTGCTTGTGAGCTCACAGCAGCCTCAGTGCCTCACAGGCCAGTATCAGGCTCATGGCTGCTGGCTGTGCTTGTGAGGTCACAGCAGCCTCAGTGCCTCCTCTGCCAGTGCCATGCTCATGGCTGCTGGCTGTGCTTGTGAGGTCACAGCAGCCTCAGTGCCTCCTAGGCCAGTATCAGGCTCATGGCTGCTGGCTGTGCTTCTGAGGTCACAGAAATCTGAATGCCTCCTAGGCCAGTGGCAGGCTCATGGCTGCTGGCTGTGCTTGTGAGGTCACAGCAGCCTCAGTGCCTCATAGTTTAGTGTCCAGCGTCCCCTGCTGGCTCTGCTTGTGAGGTCACGTCAGCCTCAGTGCTTCATAATTTAGTGTCCAGCGTCCCCTGATGGCTGTGATTTTGAGGTCACAGCAGACTCAGTTCCTCAAAAGTTGGTGTCCAGCCCCCCCTGCTGGCTCTGCTTGTGAGGTCACAGCAGCCTCAGTGCCTCATAGGTTAGTGTCCAGCGTCCCCTGCTGGCTGTGCTTGTGAGGTCACAGCAGCCTCAGTGCCTCCCAGGCCAATATCAGGTTCCTGGCTGCTAGCTGTGCTTGTGAGGTCACAGCAGCCTGAATGCCTCCTAGGCCCGTGCCATGCTCATGGCTGCTGGCTGTGCTTCTGAGGTCACAGCAGCCTGAATGCCTCCGAGGCCAGTGGCAGGCTCATGGCTGCTGGCTGTGATTGTGAGGTCACAGCAGCCTCAGTGCCTCATACTTTAGTGTCCAGCGTCCCCTGCTGGCTCTGCTTGTGAGGTCACAGCAGACCCAGGGCCTCAAAAGTTAGTGTCCAGCTCCCCCTGCTGGCTGTGCTTGTGACGTCACAGCAGCCTCAGTGCCTCCTAGGCCCGTGGCAGGCTCATGGCTGCTGGGTGTGCTTGTGAGGTCACAACAGCCTCAGTGCCTCCTCTGCCAGTGCCATGCTCATGGCTGCTGGCTGTGCTTGTGAGGTCACAGCAGCCTCAGTGCCTCCTAGGCCAGTATCAGGCTCATGGCTGCTTGCTGTGCTTGTGAGGTCACAGCAGCCTGAATGCCTCCTAGGCCAGTGTCAGGCTCATGGCTGCTGGCTGTGATTGTGAGGTCACAGCAGCCTCAGTGCCTCACAGTTTAGTGTCCAGCGTCCCCTGCTGGCTCTGATTGTGAGGTCACAGCAGACTCAGTGCCTCATAGGTTAGTGTCCAGCGCCCCCTGGTGGCTGTGCTTGTGAGCTCACAGCAGCCTCAGTGCCTCACAGGCCAGTATCAGGCTCATGGCTGCTGGCTGTGCTTGTGAGGTCACAGCAGCCTCAGTGCCTCCTCTGCCAGTGCCATGCTCATGGCTGCTGGCTGTGCTTGTGAGGTCACAGCAGCCTCAGTGCCTCCTAGGCCAGTATCAGGCTCATGGCTGCTGGCTGTGCTTCTGAGGTCACAGAAATCTGAATGCCTCCTAGGCCAGTGGCAGGCTCATGGCTGCTGGCTGTGCTTGTGAGGTCACAGCAGCCTCAGTGCCTCATAGTTTAGTGTCCAGCGTCCCCTGCTGGCTCTGCTTGTGAGGTCACGTCAGCCTCAGTGCTTCATAATTTAGTGTCCAGCGTCCCCTGATGGCTGTGATTTTGAGGTCACAGCAGACTCAGTTCCTCAAAAGTTGGTGCCCAGCCCCCCCTGCTGGCTCTGCTTGTGAGGTCACACCAGACTCAGTGTCTCCGTGGATAGTGCCATGCTCATGGCTGGTGGCTGTGCTTGTGAGGTCACAGCAGCCTCAGTGTCTCTCAGGCCAGTGGCAGTCTCATGGCTGCTGGCTGTGCTTGTGAGGTCACAGCAGACTCAGTGCCTCATAGGTTAGTGTCCAGCGTCCCCTGCTGGCTGTGATTGTGAGGTCACAGCAGCCTCAGTACCTCCCAGGCCAATATCAGGTTCCTGGCTGCTAGCTGTGCTTGTGAGGTCACAGCAGCCTGAATGCCTCCTAGGCCCGTGCCATGCTCATGGCTGCTGGCTGTGCTTCTGAGGTCACAGCAGCCTGAATGCCTCCTAGGCCAGTGGCAGGCTCATGGCTGCTGGCTGTGATTGTGAGGTCACAGCAGCCTCAGTGCCTCATAGTTTAGTGTCCAGCATCCCCTGCTGGCTCTGCTTGTGAGATCACAGCAGACTCAGTGCCTCAAAAGTTGGTGTCCAGCGCCCCCTGCTGGCTGTGGTTGTGACGTCACAGCAGACTCAGTGCCTCTCTGGCCAATATCAGGCTCATGACTGCTGGCTGTGCTTGTGAGGTCACAGCAGCCTCAGTGTCTCTCAGGCCAGTGTCAGTCTCATGGCTGCTGGATCTCCTTGTGAGGTCACAGCAGATTCAGTTCCTCTGAGGCCAGTGGCAGTCTCATGGCTGCTGGCTGTGCTTGTGAGGTCACAGCAGCCTCAGTGCCTCCTAGGCCAGTGGCAGGCTCATGGCTGCTGGCTGTGCTTGTGACGTCCCAGCAGACTCAGTGACTCAAAAGTTAGTGTCCAGCGTCCCCTGCTGGCTGTGCCTGTGAGGTCACAGCAGCCCCAGTGCGTCCTCTGCCAGTGTCAGAGGCATGGCTGCTGGCTGTGCTTCTGAGGTCACAGCAGCCTCAGTGACTCTGTGGACAGTGCCATGCTCATGGCTGCTGGCTGTGCTTGTGAGGTCACAGCAGCCTCAGTGCCTCCTCTGCCAGTGCCATGCTCATGGCTGCTGGCTGTGCTTGTGACATCACAGCAGCCTGAGTGCCTCCTAGGCCAGTGTCAGGCGCATGACTGCTGGCTGTGCTTGTGACGTCACAGCAGCCTCAGTGCCTCCTCTGCCAGTGCCAGGGTCATGGCTGCTGGCTGTGCTTGTGACGTCACAGCAGCCTCAGTGCCTCCTAGGCTAGTATCAGGCTCATGGCTGCTTGCTGTGCTTGTGAGGTCACAGCAGCCTGAATGCCTCCTAGGCCAGTGTCAGGCTCATGGCTGCTGGCTGTGATTGTGAGGTCACAGCAGCCTCAGTGCCTCATAATTTAGTGTCCAGCGTCCCCTGCTGGCACTGATTGTGAGGTCACAGCAGACTCAGTGCCTCATAGGTTAGTGTCCAGCGTCCCCTGCTGGCTGGGATTGTGAGGTCACAGCAGCCTCAGTGCCTCCCAGGCCAATATCAGGTTCCTGGCTGCTAGCTGTGCTTGTGAGGTCACAGCAGCCTGAATGCCTCCTAGGCCCGTGCCATGCTCATGGCTGCTGGCTGTGCTTCTGAGGTCACAGCAGCCTGAATGCCTCCGAGGCCAGTGGCAGGCTCATGGCTGCTGGCTGTGATTGTGAGGTCACAGCAGCCTCAGTGCCTCATAGTTAAGTGTCCAGCGTCCCCTGCTGGCTCTGCTTGTGACGTCACAGCAGCCTCAGTGCCTCTCAGGCCAGTATCAGGCTCATGGTCTGCTGGGTGTGCTTGTGACATCACAGCAGCCTCAGTGCCTCCGAGGCCTGTGGCAGGCTCATGGCTGCTGGCTGTGCTTGTGAGGTCACAGCAGACTCAGTGTCTCCGTTGATAGTGCCATGCTCATGGCTGCTGGCTGTGCTTGTGAGGTCACAGCAGCCTCAGTGCCTCCTAGGCCAGTGTCAGGCTCATGGCTGCTGGCTGTGCTTGTCAGGTCACAGCAGCCTCAGTGCCTCTCTGGCCAGTGGCAGGCTCATGGCTGCTGGCTGTGATTGTGAGGTCACAGCAGCCTCAGTGCTTCATAGTTTAGTGTCCAGCGTCCCCTGCTGGCTCTGCTTGTGAGGTCACAGCAGCCTCAGTGCCTCAAAAGTTGGTGTCCAGCGCCCCCTGCTGGCTGTGCTTGTGAGGTCGCAGCAGACTCAGTGTCTCCGTGGATAGTGCCATGCTCATGGCTGCTGGCTGTGCTTGTGAGGTCACAGCAGCCTCAGTTCCTCCTAGGCCAGTATCAGGCTCATGGCTACTGGCTGTGCTTCTGAGGTCACAGAGGCCTGAATGCCTCCTAGGCCAGTGGCAGGCTCATGGCTGCTGGCTGTGCTTGTGAGGTTATAGCAGCCTCAGTGCCTCACAGTTTAGTGTCCAGCGTGCATTGCTGGCTCTGCTTGTTTGGTCACATCAGACTCAGTGCCTCAAAAGTTAGTGTCCAGCCCCCCCTGCTGGCTGTGCTTGTGAGGTCACAGCAGCCTCAGTGCCTCACAGGCCAGTGCCATGCTCATGGCTGCTGGTTGTGCTTGTGAGGTCACAGCAGCCTCAGTGCCTCTCTGGCCAGTGGCAGGCTCATGGCTGCTGGCTGTGATTGTGAGGTCACAGCAGACTCAGTGCCTCATAGTTTAGTGTCCAGCGTCCCCTGTTGGCTCTGCTTGTGAGGTCACAGCAGCCTCAGTGCCTCATAGGTTAGTGTACATCGCCCCCTACTGGCTGTGCTTGCGGGGTCACAGCAGCCTCAGTGCCTCCCAGGCCAATATCAGGCTCCTGGCTGCTGGCTGTGCTTCTGAGGTCACAGCAGGCTGAATACCTCCTAGGCCAGTGGCAGGCTCATGGCTGCTGGCTGTGCTTGTGAGGTCACAGCAGCCTCAGTGCCTCATAGGTTAGTGTCCAGCGCCCCCTGCTGGCTGTGCTTGTGAGGTCAGAGCAGCGTCAGTGCCTCTCAGGCCAGTATCAGGCTCATGGCTGCTGGCTGTGCTTTTGAGGTCACAGCAGACTCAGTGCCTCCTCTGCCACTGCCATGCTCATGGCTGCTGGCTGTGCTTGTGAGGTCACAGCAGCCTCAGGGCCTCCTAGGCCCGTGGCAGGCTCATGGCTGCTGGCTGTGATTGTGAGGTCACATCAGCATCAGTGCTTCATAGTTTAGTGTCCAGCGTCCCCTGTTGGCTGTGCTTGTGAGGTCACAGCAGACTCAGTGCCTCAAAAGTTGGTGTCCAGCGCCCCCTGCTGGCCCTGCTTGTGAGGTCACAGCAGACTCGGTGTTTCCGTGGATAGTGCCATGCTCATGGCTGCTGGCTGTGCTTGTGAGGTCACAGCAGCCTCAGTGCCTCAAAAGTTAGTGTGCAGCGCCCACTGCTGGCTGTGCTTGTGAGGTCACAGCAGACTCAGTGCCTCAAAAGTTAGTGTGCAGCGCCCACTACTGGCTGTGCTTGTGAGGTCACAGCAGACTCAGTGCCTCTTCTACCAGTGCCAGGGTCTTGGCTGCTGGCTGTGCTTGTGAGGTCACAGCAGCCTGAGTGCCTCCTAGGCCCGTGGCAGGCTCATGGCTGCTGGCTGTGCTTGTGAGGTCACAGCAGCCTCAGTGCTTCTGAGGGCAGTGGCAGTCTCATGGCTGCTGGCTGTGCTTGTGAGGTCACAGCAGCCTGAGTGCCTCCTACGCCCGTGGCAGGCTCATGGCTGCTGGCTGTGCTTCTGAGGTCACAGCAGCCTCCGTGCCTCATAGGTAAGTGTCCAGCGTCCCCTGCTGGCTCTGCTTGTGAGGTCACAGCAGACTCAGTGCCTCATAGGTTAGTGTCCAGCGCCCCCTGCTGGCTGTGCTTGTGACGTCACAGCAGCCTCAGTGCCTCCCAGGCCATTATCAGGCTCCTGGCTGCTGGCTGTGCTTGTGACGTCACAGCAGCCTGAATGCCTCCTAGGCCGTGGCAGGCTCATGGCTGCTGGCTGTGCTTGTGACGTCACAGCAGCCTCAGTGCCTCCTCTGCCACTGCCATGCTCATGGCTGCTGGCTGTGCTTGTGAGGTCACAGAAACCTTAATGCTTCCTAGGCCAGTGGCAGGCTCATGGCTGCTGGCTGTGCTTGTGAGGTCACAGCAGCCTCAGTGCCTCATCGTTTAGTGTCCAGCGTCCCCTGCTGCCTCCGCTTGTGATGTCACAGCAGCCTCAGTGCCTCATAGGTTAGTGTCCAGCGCCCCCTGCTGGCTGTGCTTGTGAGGTCACAGCAGACTCAGTGCCTCTCAGGCCAGTATCAGGCTCATGGCTGCTGGCTGTGGTTGTGACATCACAGAAGCCTCAGTGCCTCCTAGGCCAGTGGCAGGCTCATGGCTGCTGGCTGTGCTTGTGAGGTCACAGCAGACTCAGTGCCTCCGTGGATAGTGCCATGCTCATGGCTGCTGGCTGTGGTTGTGAGGTCACAGAAGCCTGAATGCCTCCTAGGCCATGGCAGGCTCATGGCTGCTGGCTGTGCTTGTGAGGTCACAGCAGCCTCAGTGCCTCCTAGGCCAGTGGCAGGCTCATGGCTGCTGGCTGTGCTTGTGAGGTCACAGCAGCCTCAGTGCCTCATCGTTTAGTGTCCAGCGTCCCCTGCTGCCTCCGCTTGTGATGTCACAGCAGCCTCAGTGCCTCATAGGTTAGTGTCCAGCGCCCCCTGCTGGCTGTGCTTGTGAGGTCACAGCAGACTCAGTGCCTCTCAGGCCAGTATCAGGCTCATGGCTGCTGGCTGTGCTTGTGACATCACAGAAGCCTCAGTGCCTCCTAGGCCAGTGGCAGGCTCATGGCTGCTGGCTGTGCTTGTGAGGTCACAGCAGACTCAGTGCCTCTGTGGATAGTGCCATGCTCATGGCTGCTGGCTGTGGTTGTGAGGTCACAGAAGCCTGAATGCCTCCTAGGCCATGGCAGGCTCATGGCTGCTGGCTGTGCTTGTGAGGTCACAGCAGCCTCAGTGCCTCCTAGGCCAGTGGCAGGCTCATGGCTGCTGGCTGTGCTTGTGAGGTCACAGCAGACTCAGTGCCTCAAAAGTTAGTGTCCAGCGTCCCCTGCCGGCTGTGCCTGTGAGGTCACAGCAGCCCCAGTGCTTCCTCTGCCAGTGTCAGGGGCATGGCTACTGGCTCTGCTTCTGAGGTCACAGCAGCCTCAGTGACTCTGTGGACAGTGCCATGCTCATGGCTGCTGGCTGTGCTTGTGAGGTCACAGCAGCCTCAGTGCCTCTGAGTCCAGGGGCAAGCTCATGGCTGCTGGCTGTGCTTGTGAGGTCACAGCAGCCTCAGTGCCTCATCGTTTAGTGTCCAGCGTTCCCTGCTGGCTCTGCTTGTGAGGTCACAGCAGACTCAGTGCCTCAAAACTTAGTGTCCAGCGCCCCCTGCTGGCTCTGCTTGTGAGGTCACAGCAGCCTCAGTGCCTCCTCTGCCTGTGCCAGGGTCATGGCTGCTGGCTGTGCTTGTGAGGTCACACCAGCCTCAGTGCCTCCCAGGCCAGTGTCAGGCTCATGGCTGCTGGCTGTGATTGTGAGGTCACAGCAGCCTCAGTGCCTCCTCTGCCAGTGCCATGCTCATGGCTGCTGGCTGTGCTTGTGACGTCACAGCAGCCTGAGTGCCTCCTAGGCCCGTGGCAGGCTCATGGCTGCTGGCTGTGATTG
Organism: Dromaius novaehollandiae; assembly: GCF_036370855.1. NCBI lineage: Eukaryota > Metazoa > Chordata > Aves > Casuariiformes > Dromaiidae > Dromaius > Dromaius novaehollandiae. The sequence continues at coordinate 1,819,605 of NW_026991341.1, read as the reverse complement.
TGAGGTCACAGCAGCCTCAGTGCCTCCTCTGCCAGTGCCATGCTCATGCCTGCTGGCTGTGCTTGTGACGTCACAGCAGCCTCAGTGCCTCCTAGGCCCGTGGCAGGCTCATAGCTGCTGGCTGTGCTTGTGAGGTCACAGCAGCCTCAGTGCCTTCTCGGCCAGTGGCAGGCTCATGGCTGCTGGCTGTGCTTGTGAGGTCACAGCAGCCTGAATGCCTCCCAGACCAATATCAGGCTCCTGGCTGCTGGCTGTGCTTGTGACGTCACAGCAGCCTCAGTGCCTCCTCTGCCACTGCCATGCTCATGGCTGCTGGCTGTGCTTGTGAGGTCAGAGAAACCTTAATGCCTCCTAGGACAGTGGCAGGCTCATGGCTACTGGCTGTGCTTGTGAGGTCACAGCAGACTCAGTGCCTCATAGATTAGTGTCCAGCGCCCCCTGCTGGCTGTGCTTGTGAGGTCACAGCAGCCTCAGTGCCTCCTCTGCCAGTGCCAGGGTCATGGCTGCTGGCTGTGCTTGTGAGGTCACAGCAGCCTCAGTGCCTCCTAGGCCAGTGGCAGGCTCATGGCTGCTGGCTGTGCTTGTGAGGTTATAGCAGCCTCAGTGCCTCACAGTTTAGTGTCCAGCGTCCCCTGCTGGCTGTGCTTGTGAGGTCACAGCAGCCTCAGTGCCTCCTAGTTTAGTGTCCAGCGCCCCGTGCTGGTTCTTCTTGTGAGGTCACAGCAGACTCAGTGCCTCCCAGGCCAATATCAGGTTCCTGGCTGCGCTTGTGACGTCACAGCAGCCTCAGTGCCTCTCTGGCCAATATCAGGCTCATGGCTGCTGGCTGTGCTTGTGACGTCACAGCAGCCTGAGTGCCTCCTAGGCCAATATCAGGCTCATGGCTGCTGGCTGTGCTTGTGAGGTCACAGCAGCCTGAATGACTCCCCTGCCCGTGGCAGGCTCATGGCTGCTGGCTGTGCTTGTGAGGTCACAGCAGCCTCAGTGCCTCTGAGGCCAGTGGCAGTCTCATGCCTACTGGCTGTGCTTGTGAGGTCACAGCAGCCTCAGTGCCTCCTAGGCCAATATCAGACTCATGGCTGCTGGCTGTGCTTGTGAGGTCACAGCAGCCGGAATGACTCCTCTGCCCGTGCAGGCTCATGGCTGCTAGCTGTGCTTGTGAGGTCACAGCAGTCTCAGTGCCTCATAGGTAAGTGTCCAGCGTCCCCTGCTGGCTCTGCTTGTGAGGTCACAGCAGACTCAGTGCCTCATAGGTTAGTGTCCAGCGCCCCCTGGTGGCTCTGCTTGTGAGGTCACAGCAGCCTGAGTGCCTCCCAGGCCAATATCAGGCTCCTGGCTGCTGGCTGTGCTTGTGACGTCACAGCAGCCTCAGTGCCTCCTCTGCCAGTGCCATGCTCATGGCTGCTGGCTGTGCTTCTGAGGTCACAGCAGCCTCAGTGCCTCCTAGACCAGTATCAGGCTCATGGCTGCTGGCTGCGCTTCTGAGGTCACAGAAACCTTAATGCCTCATAGGCCAGTGGCAGGCTCATTGTTGCTGGCTGTGCTTGTGAGGTCACAGCAGCCTCAGTGCCTCATAGTATACTGTCCAGCGTCCCCTGCTGGCTCTGCTTGTGAGGTCACAGCAGACTCAGTGCCTCATAGGTTAGTGTCCAGCGCCCCCTGCTGGCTGTGCTTGTGAGGTCACAGCAGCCTCAGTGCCTCCTCTGCCAGTGGCAGTCTCATGGCTGCTGGCTGTGCTTGTGAGGTCACAGCAGACTCAGTGCCTCAAAAGTTAGTGTGCAGCGCCCCCTGCTGGCTGTGCTTGTGAGGTCACAGCAGCCTCAGTGCCTCTCAGGCCAGTATCATGCTCATGGCTGCTGGATGTGCTTGTGAGGTCACAGCAGCCTGAATGCCACCTAGACCAGTGTCAGGGTCATGGCTACTAGCTGTGCTTCTGAGGTCTCAGACGCCTGAATGCCTCCTAGGCCAGTGGCAGGCTCATGGCTGCTGGCTGTGATTGTGAGGTCACAGCAGCCTCAGTGCCTCCTCTGCCAGTGCCATGCTCATGGCTGCTGGCTGTGATTGTGAGGTCACAGAAGCCTCAGTGCTTCATAGTTTAGTGTCCAGCGTCCCCTGCTGGCTGCGATTGTGAGGTCACAGCAGACTCAGTTCCTCAAAAGTTGGTGTCCAGCGCCCCCTGCTGGCTCTGCTTGTGAGGTCACAGCAGACTCAGTGTCTCCGCGGATAGTGCCATGCTCATGGCTGCTGGCTGTGCTTGTGAGGTCACAGCAGCCTCAGTGTCTCTCAGGCCAGTGGTAGTCTCATGGATGCTGGCTGTGCTTGTGAGGTCACAGCAGACTCAGTGCCTCCTAGGCCAGTGGCAGGCTCATGGCTGCTGGCTGTGCTTGTGAGGTCACAGCAGCCTCAGTGCCTCATAGTATACTGTCCAGCATCCCCTGCTGGCTCTGCTTGTGAGGTCACAGCAGACTCAGTGCCTCATAGGTTAGTGTCCAGCGCCCCCTGCTGGCTGTGCTTGTGAGGTCACAGCAGCCTCAGTGCCTCCCAGGCCAATATCAGGTTCCTGGCTCCTAGCTGTGCTTGTGAGGTCACAGCAGACTCAGTGCCTCAAAAGTTGGTGTCCAGCGCCCCCTGCTGGCTGTGCTTGTGACGTCACAGCAGCCTCAGTGCCTCTCTGGCCAATATCAGGCTCATGGCTGCTGGCTGTGCTTGTGACGTCACAGCAGCCTCAGTGCCTCCTAGGCCAATATCAGACTCATGGCTGCTGGCTGTGCTTGTGAGGTCACAGCAGCCTGAATGACTCCTCTGCCCGTGGCAGGCTCATGGCTGCTGGCTGTGCTTGTGACGTCACAGCAGCCTCAGTGCCTCCTAGGCCAATATCAGACTCATGGCTGCTGGCTGTGCTTGTGAGGTCACAGCAGCCTGAATGACTCCTCTGCCCGTGGCAGGCTCATGGCTGCTGGCTGTGCTTGTGAGGTTACAGCAGTCTCAGTGCCTCATAGGTAAGTGTCCAGCGTCCCCTGCTGGCTCTGCTTGTGAGGTCACAGCAGACTCAGTGCCTCATAGGTTAGTGTCCAGCGCCCCCTGCTGGCTGTGCTTGTGAGCTCACAGCAGCCTCAGTGCCTCACAGGCCAATATCAGGCTCCTGGCTGCTGGCTGTGCTTGTGACGTCACAGCAGCCTCAGTGCCTCCTCTGCCAGTGCCATGCTCATGGCTGCTGGCTGTGCTTGTGAGGTCACAGCACCCTCAGTGCCTCCTAGGCCAGTATCAGGCTCATGGTTGCTGGCTGCGCTTCTGAGGTCACAGAAACCTTAATGCCTCGTAGGCCAGTGGCAGGCTCATTGTTGCTGGCTGTGCTTGTGAGGTCACAGCAGCCTCAGTTCCTCATAGTATAGTGTCCAGCGTCCCCTGCTGGCTCTGCTTGTGAGGTCACAGCAGACTCAGTGCCTCATAGGTTAGTGTCCAGCGTCCCCTGCTGGCTGTGCTTGTGAGGTCACAGCAGCCTGAGTGCCTCCTCTACCAGTATCAGGCTCATGGCTGCTGGCTGTGCTTGTGACGTCACAGCAGACTCAGTGCCTCTTCTGCCAGTGCCATGCTCATGGCTGCTGGCTGTGCTTGTGAGGTCACAGCAACCTGAATGCCTCCCAGGCCAGTGGCAGGCTCATGGCTGCTGGCTGTGATGGTGAGGTCACGTCAGCCTCTGTGCTTCATAGTTTAGTGTGCAGCGTCCCCTGCTGGCTGTGATTGTGAGGTCACAGCAGACTGTGCCTCAAAAGTTGGTGTCCAGCGCCCCCTGCTGGCTCTGCTTGTGAGGTCACAGCAGCCTCAGTGCCTCCTAGGCCCGTGGCAGGCTCATGGCTGCTGGCTCTGAATGTGAGGTCACATCAGCCTCAGTGCTTCATAGCTTAGTGTCCAGCGCCCCTTGCTGGCTGTGCTTGTGAGGTCACAGCAGACTGAGTGCCTCTTAGGTAAGTGTCCAGCGTCCCCTGCTGGCTCTGCTTGTGAGGTCACAGCAGCCTCAGTGCGTCATAGGTTAGTGTCCATCGCCCCCTGCTGGCTCTGCTTGTGAGGTCACAGCAGCCTCAGTGCCTCCTAGGCCAATATCAGGCTCCTGGCTCCTGGCTGTGCTTGTGACGTCACAGCAGCCTGAGTGCCTCCTAGGCCAGTGGCAGGCTCATGGCTGCTGGCTGTGCTTGTGAGGTCACAGCAGCCTCAGTGCCTCCTCCTTTAGTGTCCAGCGTCCCCTGCTGGCTCTGCTTGTGAGGTCACAGCAGCCTCAGTGCCTCATCGTTTAGTGTCCAGCGTCCCCTGCTGGCTGTGCTTGTGAGGTCACAGCAGCCTCAGTGCCTCTGAGGCCAGTATCAGGCTCATGGCTGCTGCCTGTGCTTGTGACGTGACAGCAGCCTCAGTGCCTCATAGTTTACTGTCCAGCGACCCCTGCTGGCTCTGCTTGTGAGGTCACAGCAGACTCAGGGCCTCAAAAGTTAGTGTGCAGCGCCCCCTGCTGGCTGTGCTTGTGAGGTCACAGCAGCCTCAGTGCCTCCTCTGCCAGTGCCATGCTCATGGCTGCTGGCTGTGCTTGTGACGTCACAGCAGCCTGAGTGCCTCCTAGGCCCGTGGCAGGCTCATGGCTGCTGGCTGTGCTTGTGAGGTCACAGCAGACTCAGTGCCTCTTAGGTAAGTGTCCAGCGTCCCCTGCTGGCTGTGCTTGTGAGGTCACAGCAGCCTCAGTGCCTCATAGGTTAGTGTCCATCGCCCCCTGCTGGCTGTGCTTGTGAGGTCACAGCAGCCTCAGTGTCTCCGTGGATAATGCCATGCTCATGGCTCATGGCTGTGCTTGTGAGGTCACAGCAGCCTCAGTGCCTCTCAGGCCAGTCGTAGTCTCATGGATGCTGGCTGTGCTTGTGAGGTCACAGCAGACTCAGTGCCTCATTGGTTACTGTCCAGCGCCCCCTGCTGGCTGTGCTTGTGAGGTCACAGCAGCCTCAGTGCCTCCCAAGCCAATATCAGGTTCCTGGCTGCTAGCTGTGCTTGTGAGGTCACAGAAGCCTGAATGCCTCCTAGCCCCGTGCCATGCTCATGGCTGCTGGCTGTGCTTGTGAGGTCACAGCAGCCTGAATGCCTCCTAGCCCTGTGGCAGGCTCATGGCTGCTGGCTGTGATTGTGAGGTCACAGCAGCCTCAGTGCCTCAAAAGTTGGTGTCCAGCGCCCCCTGCTGGCTGTGCTTGTGACGTCACAGCAGCCTCAGTGCCTCACAGGCCAGTATCACGCTCATGCCTGCTGGCTGTGCTTGTGACGTCACAGAAGCCTCAGTGCCTCCTAGGCCAGTGGCAGGCTCATGGCTGCTGGCTGTGCTTGTGAGGTCACAGCAGCCTCAGTGCCTCCTAGGCCAATATCAGGCTCCTGGCTCCTGGCTGTGCTTGTGACGTCACAGCAGCCTGAATGCCTCCTAGGCCAGTGGCAGGCTCATGGCTGCTGGCTGTGCTTGTGAGGTCACAGTAGACTCAGTGTCTCCGTGGATAGTGCCATGCTCATGGCTGCTGGCTGTGCTTGTGAGGTCACAGCAGCCTGAATGCCTGCTAAGCCAGTGGCAGGCTCATGGCTGCTGGCTGTGCTTGTGAGGTCACAGCAGCCTCAGTGCCTCATACTTTAGTGTCCAGCATCCCCTGCTGGCTGTGCTTGTGAGGTCACAGCAGCCTCAGTGCCTGACAGGCCAGTATCAGGCTCCTGACTGCTAGCTGTGCTTGTGACGTCACAGCAGCCTGAAGGCCTTCTAGGGCCGTGGCAGTCTCATGACTGCTGGCTGTGCTTGTGAGGTCACAGAAGCCTCAGTGCCTCCTCTGCCAGTGGCAGTCTCATTGCTGCTGGCTGTGCTTGTGAGGTCACAGCAGACTCAGTGCCTCAAAAGTTGGTGTCCAGCGCCCCCTGCTGGCCCTGCTTGTGAGGTCAGAGCAGACTCAGTGTCTCCGTGGATAGTGCCATGCTCATGGCTGCTGGCTGTGCTTGTGAGGTCACAGCAGCCTCAGTGCCTCTCAGGCCAGTAGCAGTCTCATGGCTGCTGGCTGTGCTTGTGAGGTCTCAGCAGCCTCAGTGCCTCCTAGGCCCGTGGCAGGCTCATGGCTGCTGGCTGTGCTTGTGAGGTCACAGCAGCCTCCGTGCCTCATAGGTAAGTGTCCAGCGTCCCCTGCTGGCTCTGCTTGTGAGGTCACAGCAGCCTCAGGGCCTCATAGGTAAGTGTCCAGCGTCCCCTGATGGCTCTGCTTGTGAGGTCACAGCACACTCAGTGCCTCAAAAGTTAGTGTGCAGCGCCCCCTACTGGCTGTGCTTGTGAGGTCACAGCAGCCTCAGTGCCTCCTCTGCCAGTGCCAGTGTAATGGCTGCTGGCTGTGCTTGTGACGTCACAGCAGCCTGAGTGCCTCCTAGACCCGTGGCAGGCTCATGGCTGCTGGCTGTGCTTGTGAGGTCACAGCAGCCTCAGTGCCTCTGAGGCCAGTGGCAGGCTCATGGCTGCTGGCTGTGCTTGTGAGGTCACAGCAGCCTCAGTGCCTCCTAGGCCAATATCAGACTCATGGCTGCTGGCTGTGCTTGTGAGGTCACAGCAGCCTCAGTTCCTCCTAGGTTTGTGTCCAGCGCCCCCTGCTAGCTGTGCTTGTGAGGTCACAGCAGCCTCAGTGCCTCCTAGGCCAATATCAGACTCAAGGCTGCTGGCTGTGCTTGTGAGGTCACAGCAGCCTCAGTGCCTCATCGTTTAGTGTCCAGCGTCCCCTGCTGGCTGTGCTTGTGAGGTCACAGCAGACTCAGTGCCTCGTCTGCCAGTATGAGGCTCATGGCTGCTGCCTGTGTTTGTGACGTCACAGCAGCCTCAGTGCCTCATAGTTTAGTGTCCAGCGTCCCCTGCTGGCTCTGTTGTGAGGTCACAGCCGACTCAGTGTCTCAAAAGTTAGTGTGCAGCGCCCCCTGCTGGCTGTGCTTGTGAGGTCACAGCAGCCTCAGTGTCTCCGTGGATAATGCCATGCTCATGGCTCATGGCTGTGCTTGTGAGGTCACAGCAGCCTCAGTGCCTCTCAGGCCAGTCGTAGTCTCATGGATGCTGGCTGTGCTTGTGAGGTCACAGCAGACTCAGTGCCTCATTGGTTACTGTCCAGCGCCCCCTGCTGGCTGTGCTTGTGAGGTCACAGCAGCCTCAGTGCCTCCCAAGCCAATATCAGGTTCCTGGCTGCTAGCTGTGCTTGTGAGGTCACAGAAGCCTGAATGCCTCCTAGCCCCGTGCCATGCTCATGGCTGCTGGCTGTGCTTGTGAGGTCACAGCAGCCTGAATGCCTCCTAGCCCTGTGGCAGGCTCATGGCTGCTGGCTGTGATTGTGAGGTCACAGCAGCCTCAGTGCCTCAAAAGTTGGTGTCCAGCGCCCCCTGCTGGCTGTGCTTGTGACGTCACAGCAGCCTCAGTGCCTCACAGGCCAGTATCACGCTCATGCCTGCTGGCTGTGCTTGTGACGTCACAGAAGCCTCAGTGCCTCCGAGGCCTGTGGCAGGCTCATGGCTGCTGGCTGTGCTTGTGAGGTCACAGCAGACTCAGTGTCTCCGTGGATAGTGCCATGCTCATGGCTGCTGGCTGTGCTTGTGAGGTCACAGCAGCCTGAATGCCTGCTAAGCCAGTGGCAGGCTCATGGCTGCTGGCTGTGATTGTGAGGTCAAAGCAGCCTCAGTGCCTCATACTTTAGTGTCCAGCATCCCCTGCTGGCTGTGCTTGTGAGGTCACAGCAGCCTCAGTGCCTGACAGGCCAGTATCAGGCTCCTGGCTGCTAGCTGTGCTTGTGACGTCACAGCAGCCTGAAGGCCTTCTAGGGCCGTGGCAGTCTCATGACTGCTGGCTGTGATTGTGAGGTCACGTCAGCCTCAGTGCTTCATAATTTAGCGTCCAGCGTCCCCTGCTGGCTGTGATTTTGAGGTCACAGCAGACTCAGTTCTTGAAAAGTTGGTGTCCAGGGTCCCCTGCAGGCCCTGCTTGTGAGGTCACAGCAGACTCAGTGTCTCCGTGGATAGTGCCATGCTCATGGCTGCTGGCTGTGCTTGTGAGGTCACAGCAGGCTCAGTGCCGCTCAGGCCAGTAGCAGTCTCATGGCTGCTGGCTGTGCTTGTGAGGTCTCAGCAGCCTCAGTGCCTCCTAGGCCCGTGGCAGGCTCATGGCTGCTGGCTGTGCTTGTGAGGTCACAGCAGCCTCCGTGCCTCATAGGTAAGTGTCCAGCGTCCCCTGCTGGCTCTGCTTGTGAGGTCACAGCAGCCTCAGGGCCTCATAGGTAAGTGTCCAGCGGCCCCTGATGGCTCTGCTTGTGAGGTCACAGCACACTCAGTGCCTCAAAAGTTAGTGTGCAGCGCCCCCTACTGGCTGTGCTTGTGAGGTCACAGCAGCCTCAGTGCCTCCTCTGCCAGTGCCAGGCTCATGGCTGCTGGCTGTGCTTGTGAGGTCACAGCAGCCTCAGTGCCTCTGAGGCCAGTGGCAGGCTCATGGCTGCTGGCTGTGCTTGTGAGGTCACAGCAGCCTCAGTGCCTCCTAGGCCAATATCAGACTCATGGCTGCTGGCTGTGCTTGTGAGGTCACAGCAGCCTCAGTTCCTCCTAGGTTATTGTCCAGCGCCCCCTGCTAGCTGTGCTTGTGAGGTCACAGCAGCCTCAGTGCCTCCTAGGCCAATATCAGACTCAAGGCTGCTGGCTGTGCTTGTGAGATCACAGCAGCCTCAGTGCCTCCTAGGCCAATGTCAGGCTCCTGGCTGCTGGCTGTGCTTGTGACGTCACAGCAGCCTGAATGCCTCCTAGGCCAGTGGCAGGCTCATGGCTGCTGGCTGTGCTTGTGAGGTCACAGCAGCCTCAGTGCCTCCTCGTTTAGTGTCCAGCGTCCCCCTGCTGGCTCTGCTTGTGAGGTCACAGCAGCCTCAGTGCCTCATCGTTTAGTGTCCAGCGTCCCCTGCTGGCTGTGCTTGTGAGGTCACAGCAGCCTCAGTGCCTCCTCTGCCAGTATGAGGATCATGGCTGCTGCCTGTGTTTGTGACGTCACAGCAGCCTCAGTGCCTCATAGTTTAGTGTCCAGCGTCCCCTGCTGGCTCTGTTGTGAGGTCACAGCCGACTCAGTGTCTCAAAAGTTAGTGTGCAGCGCCCCCTGCTGGCTGTGCTTGTGAGGTCACAGCAGCCTCAGTGCCTCCCAGGCCAATATCAGGCTCCTGGCTGCTGGCTGTGCTTGTGACGTCACAGCAGCCTCAGTGCCTCCTCTGCCACTGCCATGCTCATGGCTGCTGGCTGTGCTTGTGAGGTCACAGCAGCCTCAGTGCCTCCTAGACCAGTATCAGGCTCATGGCTGCTGGCTGTGATTGTGAGGTCACAGAAACCTTTCTGCCTCCTAGGCCAGTGGCAGGCTCATTGTTGCTGGCTGTGCTTGTGAGGTCACAGCAGCCTCAGTGCCTCATCGTTTAGTGTCCAGCGTCCCCTGCTGGCTCTGCTTGTGAGGTCAGAGCAGCCTCAGTGCCTCATAGGTTAGTGTCCAGCGCCCCCTGCTGGCTCTGCTTGTGAGGTCACAGCAGCCTCAGTGCCTCTGAGGCCAATATCAGGCTCATGGCTGCTGGCTGTGCTTGTGAGGTCACAGCAGCCTCAGTGCCTCCTCTGCCAGTGCCATGCTCATGGCTGCTGGCTGTGCTTCTGAGGTCACAGCAGCCTCACTGCCTCCCAGGCCAGTGGCAGGCTCATGGCTGCTGGCTGTGATTGTGAAGTCACGTCAGCCTCTGTGCTTCATAGTTTAGTGTGCAGCGTCCCCTGCTGGCTGTGCTTGTGAGGTCACAGCAGACTCAGTGCCTCCGTGGATAGTGCCATGCTCATGGCTCCTGGCTGTGCTTGTGAGGTCACAGCAGCCTCAGTGCCTCCTCTGCCAGTGGCAGTCTCATGGATGCTGGCTGTGCTTGTGAGGTCACAGCAGCCTCAGTGCCTCATCGTTTACTGTCCAGCGTCCCCTGCTGGCTCTGCTTGTGAGGTCACAGCAGCCTCAGTGCCTCCTAGGCCAGTGGCAGGCTCATGGCTGCTGGCTGTCCTTGTGAGGTCACAGCAGCCTCAGTGCCTCCTAGGCCAATATCACACTCATGGCTGCTAGCTGTGCTTGTGAGGTCACAGCAGACTCAGTGCCTCATTGGTTAGTGTCCAGCGCCCCCTGGTGGCTCTGCTTGTGAGGTCACAGCAGCCTCAGTGCCTCCCAGGCCAATATCAGGCTCCTGGCTGCTGGCTGTGCTTGTGACGTCACAGCAGCCTGAATGCCTCCTAGACCAGTGTCAGGGTCATGGCTACTAGCTGTGCTTCTGAGGTCTCAGAAGCCTGAATGCCTCCTAGGCCAGTGGCAGGTTCATGGCTGCTGGCTGTGCTTGTGAGGTCACAGCAGCCTCAGTGCCTCCTCTGCCAGTGGCAGTCTCATGGCTGCTGCCTGTGCTTGTGAGGTCACAGCAGCCTCAGTGCCTCATCGTTTACTGTCCAGCGTCCCCTGCTGGCTCTGCTTGTGAGGTCACAGCAGACTCAGGGGCTCAAAAGTTGGTGTCCAGCGCCCCCTGCTGGCCCTGCTTGTGAGGTCACAGTAGACTCAGTGTCTCCGTGGATAGTGCCATGCTCCTGGCTCCTGGCTGTGCTTGTGAGGTCACAGCAGCCTCAGTGCGTCATCGTTTACTGTCCAGGGTTCCCTGCTGGCTGTGCTTCTGAGGTCACAGCAGCCTCAGGGCCTCATAGGTAAGTGTCCAGCGTCCCCTGATGGCTCTGCTTGTGAGGTCACAGCAGACTCAGTGCCTCAGAAGTTAGTGTGCAGCGCCCCCTACTGGGTGTGCTTGTGAGGTCACAGCAGCCTCAGTGCCTCCTCTGCCAGTGCCAGGGTCATGGCTGCTGGCTGTGCTTGTGACGTCACAGCAGCCTGAGTGCCTCCTAGGCCCGTGGCAGGCTCATGGCTGCTGGCTGTGCTTGTGAGGTCACAGCAGCCTCAGTGCCTCTGAGGCCAGTGGCAGGCTCATGGCTGCTGGCTGTGCTTGTGACGTCACAGCAGCCTCAGTGCCTCCTAGGCCAATATCAGGCTCCTGGCTGCTGGCTGTGCTTGTGACGTCACAGCAGCCTGAATGCCTCCTAGGCCAGTGGCAGGCTCATGGCTGCTGGCTGTGCTTGTGAGGTCACAGCAGCCTCAGTGCCTCCTCGTTTAGTGTCCAGCGTCCCCTGCTGGCTCTGCTTGTGAGGTCACAGCAGCCTCAGTGCCTCATCGTTTAGTGTCCAGCGTCCCCTGCTGGCTGTGCTTGTGAGGTCACAGCAGCCTCAGTGCCTCCTCTGCCAGTATGAGGCTCATGGCTGCTGCCTGTGCTTGTGACGTCACAGCAGCCTCAGTGCCTCATAGTATAGTGTCCAGCGTCCCCTGCTGGCTGTGCTTGTGAGGTCACAGCAGACTCAGTGCCTCAAAAGTTATTGTCCAGCGCCCCCTGGTGGCTGTGCTTGTGAGGTCACAGCAGCCTCAGTGCCTCATAGTTTAGTGTCCAGCGTCCCCTGCTGGCTCTGTTGTGAGGTCACAGCCGACTCAGTGCCTCAAAAGTTAGTGTGCAGCGCCCCCTGCTGGCTGTGCTTGTGAGGTCACAGCAGCCTCAGTGTCTCCGTGGATAATGCCATGCTCATGGCTCCTGGCTATGCTTGTGAGGTCACAGCAGCCTCAGTGCCTCTCAGGCCAGTCGTAGTCTCACGGATGCTGGCTGTGCTTGTGAGGTCACAGCAGACTCAGTGCCTCATTGGTTAGTGTCCAGCACCCCCTGCTGGCTGTGCTTGTGAGGTCACAGCAGCCTGAGTGTCTCCCAGGCAATATATGGTTCCTGGCTGCTAGCTGTGCTTGTGAGGTCACAGCAGCCTGAATGCCTCCTAGGCCCGTGCCATGCTCCTGGCTGCTGGCTGTGCTTCTGAGGTCACAGCAGCCTGAATGCCTCCGAGGCCAGTGGCAGGCTCATGGCTGCTGGCTGTGATTGTGAGGTCACATCAGCCTCAGTGCCTCATACTTTAGTGTCCAGCATCCCCTGCTGGCTGTGCTTGTGAGGTCACAGCAGACTCAGTGCCTCAAAAGTTAGTGTCCAGCGCCCCCTGCTGGCTGTGCTTGTGAGGTCACAGCAGCCTCAGTGCCTCCTCTGCCAGTGCCAGGGTCATGGCTGCTGGCTGTGCTTGTGACGTCACAGCAGCCTGAGTGCCTCCTAGGCCCGTGGCAGGCTCATGGCTGCTGGCTGTGCTTGTGAGGTCACAGCAGCCTCAGTGCCTCTGAGGCCAGTGGCAGGCTCATGGCTGCTGGCTGTGCTTGTGACGTCACAGCAGCCTCAGTGCCTCCTAGGCCAATATCAGGCTCCTGGCTGCTGGCTGTGCTTGTGACGTCACAGCAGCCTGAATGCCTCCTAGGCCAGTGGCAGGCTCATGGCTGCTGGCTGTGCTTGTGAGGTCACAGCAGCCTCAGTGCCTCCTCGTTTAGTGTCCAGCGTCCCCTGCTGGCTCTGCTTGTGAGGTCACAGCAGCCTCAGTGCCTCATCGTTTAGTGTCCAGCGTCCCCTGCTGGCTGTGCTTGTGAGGTCACAGCAGCCTCAGTGCCTCCTCTGCCAGTATGAGGCTCATGGCTGCTGCCTGTGCTTGTGACGTCACAGCAGCCTCAGTGCCTCATAGTATAGTGTCCAGCGTCCCCTGCTGGCTGTGCTTGTGAGGTCACAGCAGACTCAGTGCCTCAAAAGTTATTGTCCAGCGCCCCCTGGTGGCTGTGCTTGTGAGGTCACAGCAGCCTCAGTGCCTCATAGTTTAGTGTCCAGCGTCCCCTGCTGGCTCTGTTGTGAGGTCACAGCCGACTCAGTGCCTCAAAAGTTAGTGTGCAGCGCCCCCTGCTGGCTGTGCTTGTGAGGTCACAGCAGCCTCAGTGTCTCCGTGGATAATGCCATGCTCATGGCTCCTGGCTATGCTTGTGAGGTCACAGCAGCCTCAGTGCCTCTCAGGCCAGTCGTAGTCTCACGGATGCTGGCTGTGCTTGTGAGGTCACAGCAGACTCAGTGCCTCATTGGTTAGTGTCCAGCACCCCCTGCTGGCTGTGCTTGTGAGGTCACAGCAGCCTGAGTGTCTCCCAGGCAATATATGGTTCCTGGCTGCTAGCTGTGCTTGTGAGGTCACAGCAGCCTGAATGCCTCCTAGGCCCGTGCCATGCTCCTGGCTGCTGGCTGTGCTTCTGAGGTCACAGCAGCCTGAATCCCTCCTAGGCCAGTGGCAGGCTCATGGCTGCTGGCTGTGATTGTGAGGTCACATCAGCCTCAGTGCCTCATACTTTAGTGTCCAGCATCCCCTGCTGGCTGTGCTTGTGAGGTCACAGCAGACTCAGTGCCTCAAAAGTTAGTGTCCAGCGCCCCCTGCTGGCTGTGCTTGTGACGTCACAGCAGCCTCAGTGCCTCACAGGCCAATATCAGGCTCCTGGCTGCTGGCTGTGCTTGTGAGGTCACAGCAGCCTCAATGCCTCCTAGGGCCGTGGCAGTCTCATGGCTGCTGGCTGTGCTTGTGAGGTCACAGCAGCCTCAGTGCCTCCTCTGAGGCCAGTGGCAGTCTCATGGCTGCTGGCTGTGCTTGTGAGGTCACAGCAGACTCAGTGCCTCATAGGTTAGTGTCCAGCGGCCCCTGGTGGCTGTGCTTGTGAGGTCACAGCAGCCTCAGTGCCTCCTAGGCCAGTGGCAGGCTCATGGCTGCTGGCTGTGATTGTGAGGTCACAGCAGCCGCCGTGCCTCTTAGGTAAGTGTCCAGCGTCCCCTGCTGGCTCTGCTTGTGAGGTCACAGCAGACTCAGTGCCTCATAGGTTAGTGTGCAGCGCCCCCTGCTGGCTGTGCTTGTGACGTCACAGCAGCCTGAATGCCTCCTAGGCCAGTGGCAGGCTCATGGCTGCTGGCTGTGCTTGTGAGGTCACAGCAGCCTCAGTGCCTCCTCCTTTAGTGTCCAGCGTCCCCTGCTGGCTCTGCTTGTGAGGTCACAGCAGCCTCAGTGCCTCATCGTTTAGTGTCCAGCGTCCCCTGCTGGCTGTGCTTGTGAGGTCACAGCAGCCTCAGTGCCTCCTCTGCCAGTATCAGGCTCATGGCTGCTGCCTGTGCCTGTGACGTCACAGCAGCCTCAGTGCCTCATAGTTTAGTGTCCAGCGTCCCCTGCTGGCTCTGCTTTTGAGGTCACAGCAGACTCAGTTCCTCAAAAGTTATTGTCCAGCGCCCCCTGCTGGCTGTGCTTGTGAGGTCACAGCAGCCTCAGTGCCTCATAGTTTAGTGTCCAGCGTCCCCTGCTGCCTCTGCTTGTGAGGTCACAGCAGCCTCAGTGCCTCATCGTTTAGTGTCCAGCGTCCCCTGCTGGCTGTGCTTGTGAGGTCACAGCAGCCTCAGTGCCTCCTCTGCCAGTATGAGGCTCATGGCTGCTGCCTGTGCTTGTGACGTCACAGCAGCCTCAGTGCCTCATAGTATAGTGTCCAGCGTCCCCTGCTGGCTGTGCTTGTGAGGTCACAGCAGACTCAGTGCCTCAAAAGTTATTGTCCAGCGCCCCCTGGTGGCTGTGCTTGTGAGGTCACAGCAGCCTCAGTGCCTCATAGTTTAGTGTCCAGCGTCCCCTGCTGGCTCTGTTGTGAGGTCACAGCCGACTCAGTGCCTCAAAAGTTAGTGTGCAGCGCCCCCTGCTGGCTGTGCTTGTGAGGTCACAGCAGCCTCAGTGTCTCCGTGGATAATGCCATGCTCATGGCTCCTGGCTATGCTTGTGAGGTCACAGCAGCCTCAGTGCCTCTCAGGCCAGTCGTAGTCTCACGGATGCTGGCTGTGCTTGTGAGGTCACAGCAGACTCAGTGCCTCATTGGTTAGTGTCCAGCACCCCCTGCTGGCTGTGCTTGTGAGGTCACAGCAGCCTGAGTGTCTCCCAGGCAATATATGGTTCCTGGCTGCTAGCTGTGCTTGTGAGGTCACAGCAGCCTGAATGCCTCCTAGGCCCGTGCCATGCTCCTGGCTGCTGGCTGTGCTTCTGAGGTCACAGCAGCCTGAATCCCTCCTAGGCCAGTGGCAGGCTCATGGCTGCTGGCTGTGATTGTGAGGTCACATCAGCCTCAGTGCCTCATACTTTAGTGTCCAGCATCCCCTGCTGGCTGTGCTTGTGAGGTCACAGCAGACTCAGTGCCTCAAAAGTTAGTGTCCAGCGCCCCCTGCTGGCTGTGCTTGTGACGTCACAGCAGCCTCAGTGCCTCACAGGCCAATATCAGGCTCATGGCTGCTGGCTGTGCTTGTGAGGTCACAGCAGCCTCAATGCCTCCTAGGGCCGTGGCAGTCTCATGGCTGCTGGCTGTGCTTGTGAGGTCACAGAAGCCTCAGTGCCTCCTCTGAGGCCAGTGGCAGTCTCATGGCTGCTGGCTGTGCTTGTGAGGTCACAGCAGACTCAGTGCCTCATAGGTTAGTGTCCAGCGGCCCCTGGTGGCTGTGCTTGTGAGGTCACAGCAGCCTCAGTGCCTCCTAGGCCAGTGGCAGGCTCATGGCTGCTGGCTGTGATTGTGAGGTCACAGCAGCCGCCGTGCCTCTTAGGTAAGTGTCCAGCGTCCCCTGCTGGCTCTGCTTGTGAGGTCACAGCAGACTCAGTGCCTCATAGGTTAGTGTGCAGCGCCCCCTGCTGGCTGTGCTTGTGACGTCACAGCAGCCTGAATGCCTCCTAGGCCAGTGGCAGGCTCATGGCTGCTGGCTGTGCTTGTGAGGTCACAGCAGCCTCAGTGCCTCCTCCTTTAGTGTCCAGCGTCCCCTGCTGGCTCTGCTTGTGAGGTCACAGCAGCCTCAGTGCCTCATCGTTTAGTGTCCAGCGTCCCCTGCTGGCTGTGCTTGTGAGGTCACAGCAGCCTCAGTGCCTCCTCTGCCAGTATCAGGCTCATGGCTGCTGCCTGTGCCTGTGACGTCACAGCAGCCTCAGTGCCTCATAGTTTAGTGTCCAGCGTCCCCTGCTGGCTCTGCTTTTGAGGTCACAGCAGACTCAGTTCCTCAAAAGTTATTGTCCAGCGCCCCCTGCTGGCTGTGCTTGTGAGGTCACAGCAGCCTCAGTGCCTCATAGTTTAGTGTCCAGCGTCCCCTGCTGCCTCTGCTTGTGAGGTCACAGCAGCCTCAGTGCCTCAAAAGTTAGTGTGCAGCGCTCCCTGCCGGCTGTGCTTGTGAGGTCACAGCAGCCTCAGTGTCTCCGTGGATAGTGCCATGCTCATGGCTGCTGGCTGTGCTTGTGAGGTCACAGCAGCCTGAATGCCTCCTAGACCAGTGTCAGGGTCATGGCTACTAGCTGTGCTTCTGAGGTCTCAGAAGCCTGAATGCCTCCTAGGCCAGTGGCAGGCTCATGGCTGCTGGCTGTGCTTGTGAGGTCACAGCAGCCTCAGTGTCTCTCAGGCCAGTGGCAGTCTCATGGATGCTGGCTGTGCTTGTGAGGTCACAGCAGCCTCACTGCCTCCCAGGCCAATATCAGGTTCCTGGCTGCTAGCTGTGCTTGTGAGGTCACAGCAGCCTGAATGCCTCCTAGGCCCGTGCCATGCTCATGGCTGCTGGCTGTGCTTCTGAGGTCACAGCAGCCTGAATCCCTCCTAGGCCAGTGGCAGGCTCATGGCTGCTGCCTGTGCTTGTGACGTCACAGCAGCCTCAGTGCCTCATAGTTTAGTGTCCAACATCCCCTGATGGCTCTGCTTGTGAGGTCACAGCAGACTCAGTGCCTCAAAAGTTATTGTCCAGCACCCCCTGGTGGCTGTGCTTGTGAGGTCACAGCAGCCTCAGTGCCTCATAGTTTAGTGTCCAGCGTCCCCTGCTGGCTCTGTTGTGAGGTCACAGCCGACTCAGTGCCTCAAAAGTTAGTGTGCAGCGCCCCCTGCTGGCTGTGCTTGTGAGGTCACAGCAGCCTCAGTGTCTCCGTGGATAATGCCATGCTCATGGCTCCTGGCTGTGCTTGTGAGGTCACAGCAGCCTCAATGCCTCTCAGGACATTCGTAGTCTCATGGATGCTGGCTGTGCTTGTGAGGTCACAGCAGACTCAGTGCCTCATCGGTTAGTGTCCAGCGCCCCCTGCTGGCTGTGCTTGTGAGGTCACAGCAGCCTGAATGCCTCCTAGGCCCGTGCCATGCTCATGGCTGCTGGCTGTGCTTGTGACGTCACAGCAGCCTGAATCCCTCCTAGGCCAGTGGCAGGCTCATGGCTGCTGGCTGTGATTGTGAGGTCACATCAGCCTCAGTGCCTCATACTTTAGTGTCCAGCATCCCCTGCTGGCTCTGCTTGTGAGGTCACAGCAGACTCAGTGCCTCAAAAGTTAGTGTCCAGCGCCCCCTGCTGGCTGTGCTTGTGACGTCACAGCAGCCTGAATGCCTCCTAGGCCAGTGGCAGGCTCCTGGCTGCTGGCTGTGCTTGTGAGGTCACAGCAGCCTCAATGCCTCCTAGGGCCGTGGCAGTCTCATGGCTGCTGGCTGTGCTTGTGAGGTCACAGAAGCCTCAGTGCCTCCTCTGCCAGTGGCAGTCTCATGGCTGCTGGCTGTGCTTGTGAGGTCACAGCAGACTCAGTGCCTCAAAAGTTAGTGTCCAGCGCCCCCTGCTGGCTGTGCTTGTGAGGTCACAGCAGCCTCAGTGCCTCTCTGGCCAATATCAGGCTCATGGCTGCTGGCTGTGCTTGTGACGTCACAGCAGCCTGAATGACTCCTCGGCCCGTGCAGGCTCATGGCTGCTGGCTGTGCTTGTGACGTCACAGCAGCCTCAGTGCCTCCTAGGCCCGTGGCAGGCTCATGGCTGCTGGCTGTGATTGTGAGGTCACAGCAGCCTCCGTGCCTCTTAGGTAAGTGTCCAGCGTCCCCTGCTGGCTCTGCTTGTGAGGTCACAGCAGACTCAGTGCCTCATAGGTTAGTGTCCAGCGCCCCCTGCTGGCTGTGCTTGTGACGTCACAGCAGCCTGAATGCCTCCTAGGCCAGTGGCAGGCTCATGGCTGCTGGCTGTGCTTGTGAGGTCACAGCAGCCTCAGTGCCTCCTCCTTTAGTGTCCAGCGTTCCCTGCTGGCTCTGCTTGTGAGGTCACAGCAGCCTCAGTGCCTCATCGTTTAGTGTCCAGCGTCCCCTGCTGGCTGTGCTTATGAGGTCACAGCAGCCTCAGTGCCTCCTCTGCCAGTATCAGGCTCATGGCTGCTGCCTGTGCTTGTGAGGTCACAGCAGCCTCAGTGCCTCATCGTTTAGTGTCCAGCGTCCCCTGCTGGCTGTGCTTGTGAGGTCACAGCAGCCTCAGTGCCTCATAGCTTAGTGTCCAGCGTCCCCTGCTGGCTGTGCTTGTGAGGTCACAGCAGCCTCAGTGTCTCCGTGGATAGTGCCATGCTCATGGCTGCTGGCTGTGCTTGTGAGGTCACAGCAGCCTGAATGCCTCCTAGACCAGTGTCAGGGTCATGGCTACTAGCTGTGCTTCTGAGGTCTCAGAAGCCTGAATGCCTCCTAGGCCAGTGGCAGGCTCATGGCTGCTGGCTGTGCTTGTGAGGTCACAGCAGCCTCAGTGCCTCCTCTGCCAGTGCCATGCTCATGGCTGCTGGCTGTGCTTGTGAGGTCACAGCAGCCTGAATGACTCCTCGGCCCGTGCAGGCTCATGGCTGCTAGCTGTTCTTGTGCGGTCACAGCAGTCTCAGTGCCTCATAGTATAGTGTCCAGCGTCCCCTGCTGACTCTGCTTGTGAGGTCACAGCAGCCTCAGATCTTCCTAGGTTAGTGTCCAGCGCCCCCTGCTAGCTGTGCTTGTGAGGTCACAGCAGCCTCAGTGCCTCCTAGGCCAATATCAGACTCAAGGCTGCTGGCTGTGCTTGTGAGATCACAGCAGCCTCAGTGCCTCCTAGGCCAATATCAGGCTCCTGGCTGCTGGCTGTGCTTGTGACGTCACAGCAGCCTGAATGCCTCCTAGGCCAGTGGCAGGCTCATGGCTGCTGGCTGTGCTTGTGAGGTCACAGCAGCCTCAGTGCCTCCTCGTTTAGTGTCCAGCGTCCCCTGCTGGCTCTGCTTGTGAGGTCACAGCAGCCTCAGTGCCTCATCGTTTAGTGTCCAGCATCCCCTGCTGGCTGTGCTTGTGAGGTCACAGCAGCCTCAGTGCCTCCTCTGCCAGTATCAGGCTCATGGCTGCTGCCTGTGCTTGTGACGTCACAGCAGCCTCAGTGCCTCATAGTTTAGTGTCCAGCGTCCCCTGCTGGCTGTGCTTGTGAGGTCACAGCAGACTCAGTGCCTCAAAAGTTATTGTCCAGCGACCCCTGGTGGCTGTGCTTGTGAGGTCACAGCAGCCTCAGTGCCTCATAGTTTAGTGTCCAGCGTCCCCTGCTGGCTCTGTTGTGAGGTCACAGCCGACTCAGTGCCTCAAAAGTTAGTGTGCAGCGCCCCCTGCTGGCTGTGCTTGTGAGGTCACAGCAGCCTCAGTGTCTCCGTGGATAATGCCGTGCTCATGGCTGCTGGCTGTGCTTGTGAGGTCACAGCAGCCTGAATGCCTCCTAGGCCAGTCGTAGTCTCATGGATGCTGGCTGTGCTTGTGAGGTCACAGCAGACTCAGTGCCTCATAGGTTAGTGTCCAGCGCCCCCTGCTGGCTGTGCTTGTGAGGTCACAGCAGCCTCAGTGTCTCCCAGGCCAATATCAGGTTCCTGGCTGCTAGCTGTGCTTGTGAGGTCACAGCAGCCTGAATGCCTCCTAGGCCCGTGCCATGCTCATGGCTGCTGGCTGTGCTTGTGACGTCACAGCAGCCTGAATCCCTCCTAGGCCAGTGGCAGGCTCATGGCTGCTGGCTGTGATTGTGAGGTCACATCAGCCTCAGTGCCTCATACTTTAGTGTCCAGCATCCCCTGCTGGCTGTGCTTGTGAGGTCACAGCAGACTCAGTGCCTCAAAAGTTAGTGTCCAGCGCCCCCTGCTGGCTGTGCTTGTGACGTCACAGCAGCCTGAATGCCTCCTAGGCCCGTGCCATGCTCATGGCTACTGGCTGTGCTTCTGAGGTCACAGCAGCCTGAATGCCTCCGAGGCCAGTGGCAGGCTCATGGCTGCTGGCTGTGCTTGTGAGGTCACAGCAGCCTCAGTGCCTCATACTTTAGTGTCCAGCATCCCCTGCTGGCTCTGCTTGTGAGGTCACAGCAGACTCAGGGCCTCAAAAGTTAGTGTCCAGCTCCCCCTGCTGGCTGTGCTTGTGACGTCACAGCAGCCTCAGTGCCTCCTAGGCCTGTGGCAGGCTCATGGCTGCTGGCTGTGCTTGTGAGGTCACAGCAGCCTGAATGACTCCTCGGCCCGTGCAGGCTCATGGCTGCTGGCTGTGCTTGTGACGTCACAGCAGCCTCAGTGCCTTCTAGGCCCGTGGCAGGCTCATGGCTGCTGGCTGTGATTGTGAGGTCACAGCAGCCTCCGTGCCTCTTAGGTAAGTGTCCAGCGTCCCCTGCTGGCTCTGCTTGTGAGGTCACAGCAGACTCAGTGCCTCATAGGTTAGTGTCCAGCGCCCCCTGCTGGCTGTGCTTGTGACGTCAGAGCAGCCTGAATGCCTCCTAGGCCAGTGGCAGGCTCATGGCTGCTGGCTGTGCTTGTGAGGTCACAGCAGCCTCAGTGCCTCCTCCTTTAGTGTCCAGCGTCCCCTGCTGGCTCTGCTTGTGAGGTCACAGCAGCCTCAGTGCCTCATCGTTTAGTGTCCAGCGTCCCCTGCTGGCTGTGCTTGTGAGGTCACAGCAGACTCAGTGCCTCCTAGGCCAATATCAGGCTCCTGGCTGCTGGCTGTGCTTGTGACGTCACAGCAGCCTGAATGCCTCCTAGGCCAGTGGCAGGCTCATGGCTGCTGGCTGTGCTTGTGAGGTCACAGCAGCCTCAGTGCCTCCTCTGCCAGTATCAGGCTCATGGCTGCTGCCTGTGCTTGTGACGTCACAGCAGCCTCAGTGCCTCATAGTTTAGTGTCCAGCGTCCCCTGCTGGCTGTGCTTGTGAGGTCACAGCAGCCTGAATGCCTCCTAGGCCAGTGGCAGGCTCCTGGCTGCTGTCTGTGCTTGTGAGGTCACAGCAGCCTGAATGCCTCCTAGGGCCGTGGCAGTCTCATGGCTGCTGGCTGTGCTTGTGAGGTCACAGAAGCCTCAGTGCCTCCTCTGCCAGTGGCAGTCTCATGGCTGCTGGCTGTGCTTGTGAGGTCACAGCAGCCTCAGTGTCTCCGTGGATAATGCCATGCTCATGGCTCCTGGCTGTGCTTGTGATGTCACAGCAGCCTCAATGCCTCTCAGGCCAGTCGTAGTCTCATGGATGCTGGCTGTGCTTCTGAGGTCACAGCAGACTCAGTGCCTCATAGGTTAGTGTCGAGCGCCCCCTGCTGGCTGTGCTTGTGAGGTCACAGCAGCCTCAGTGTCTCCCAGGCCAATACCAGGTTCCTGGCTGCTAGCTGTGCTTGTGAGGTCACAGCAGCCTGAATGCCTCCTAGGCCCGTGCCATGCTCATGGCTGCTGGCTGTGCTTGTGACGTCACAGCAGCCTGAATCCCTCCTAGGCCAGTGGCAGGCTCATGGCTGCTGGCTGTGATTGTGAGGTCACATCAGCCTCAGTGCCTCATACTTTAGTGTCCAGCATCCCCTGCTGGCTCTGCTTGTGAGGTCACAGCAGACTCAGTGCCTCAAAAGTTAGTGTCCAGCGCCCCCTGCTGGCTGTGCTTGTGACGTCACAGCAGCCTGAATGCCTCCTAGGCCATTGGCAGGCTCCTGGCTGCTGGATGTGCTTCTGAGGTCACAGCAGCCTGAATGCCTCCTAGGGCCATGGCAGTCTCATGGCTGCTGGCTGTGCTTGTGAGGTCACAGAAGCCTCAGTGCCTCCTCTGCCAGTGGCAGTCTCATGGCTGCTGGCTGTGCTTGTGAGGTCACAGCAGACTCAGTGCCTCAAAAGTTAGTGTCCAGCGCCCCCTGCTGGCTGTGCTTGTGACGTCACAGCAGCCTCAGTGCCTCTCTGACCAATATCAGGCTCATGGCTGCTGGCTGTGCTTGTGACGTCACAGCAGCCTGAATGACTCCTCGGCCCGTGCAGGCTCATGGCTGCTGGCTGTGCTTGTGACGTCACAGCAGCCTCAGTGCCTCCTAGGCCCGTGGCAGGTTCATGGCTGCTGGCTGTGCTTGTGAGGTCACAGCAGCCTCCGTGCCTCTTAGGTAAGTGTCCAGCGTCCCCTGCTGGCTCTGCTTGTGAGGTCACAGCAGACTCAGTGCCTCATAGGTTAGTGTCCAGCGCCCCCTGCTGGCTGTGCTTGTGACGTCACAGCAGCCTGAATGCCTCCTAGGCCAGTGGCAGGCTCATGGCTGCTGGCTGTGCTTGTGAGGTCACAGCAGCCTCAGTGCCTCCTCCTTTAGTGTCCAGCGTCCCCTGCTGGCTCTGCTTGTGAGGTCGCAGCAGCCTCAGTGCCTCATCGTTTAGTGTCCAGCGTCCCCTGCTGGCTGTGCTTGTGAGGTCACAGCAGACTCAGTGCCTCAAAAGTTATTGTCCAGCGCCCCCTGGTGGCTGTGCTTGTGAGGTCACAGCAGCCTCAGTGCCTCATAGTTTAGTGTCCAGCGTCCCCTGCTGGCTCTGCTTGTGAGGTCACAGCAGCCTCAGTGCCTCAAAAGTTAGTGTGCAGCGCCCCCTGCTGGCTGTGCTTGTGAGGTCACAGCAGCCTCAGTGTCTCCGTGGATAGTGCCATGCTCATGGCTGCTGGCTGTGCTTGTGAGGTCACAGCAGCCTGAATGCCTCCTAGACCAGTGTCAGGCTCCTGGCTGCTGGTTGTGCTTCTGAGGTCTCAGAAGCCTGAATGCCTCCTAGGCCAGTGGCAGGCTCATGGCTGCTGGCTGTGCTTGTGAGGTCACAGCAGCCTCAGTGCCTCCTCTGCCAGTATCAGGCTCATGGCTGCTGCCTGTGCTTGTGAGGTCACAGCAGCCTCAGTGCCTCATAGTTTAGTGTCCAGCGTCCCCTGCTGGCTGTGATTTTGAGGTCACAGCAGACTCAGTTCCTCAAAAGTTGGTGTCCAGCGCCCCCTGCTGGCTCTGCTTGTGAGGTCACAGCAGACTCAGTGCCTCATAGGTTAGTGTCCAGCGCCCCCTGCTGGCTGTGCTTGTGAGGTCACAGCAGCCTCAGTGCCTCTGAGGCCAGTATCACGCTCATGGCTGCTGGCTGTGCTTGTGACGTCACAGCAGCCTCAGTGCCTCCTCTGCCAGTGCCATGCTCATGGCTGCTGGCTGTGCTTCTGAGGTCACAGCAGCCTCAGATCCTCCTAGGTTAGTGTCCAGCGCCCCCTGCTAGCTGTGCTTGTGAGGTCACAACAGCCTCAGTGCCTCCTAGGCCAATATCAGACTCAAGGCTGCTATCTGTGCTTGTGAGATCACAGCAGCCTCAGTGCCTCCTAGGCCAATATCAGGCTCCTGGCTGCTGGCTGTGCTTGTGACGTCACAGCAGCCTGAATGCCTCCTAGGCCAGTGGCAGGCTCATGGCTGCTGGCTGTGCTTGTGAGGTCACAGCAGCCTCAGTGCCTCCTCGTTTAGTGTCCAGCGTCCCCTGCTGGCTCTGCTTGTGAGGTCACAGCAGCCTCAGTGCCTCATCGTTTAGTGTCCAGCGTCCCCTGCTGGCTGTGCTTGTGAGGTCACAGCAGCCTCAGTGCCTCCTCTGCCAGTATCAGGCTCATGGCTGCTGCCTGTGCTTGTGACGTCACAGCAGCCTCAGTGCCTCATAGTTTAGTGTCCAGCGTCCCCTGCTGGCTGTGCTGGTGAGGTCACAGCAGACTCAGTGCCTCAAAAGTTATTGTCCAGCGCCCCCTGCTGGCTGTGCTTGTGAGGTCACAGCAGCCTCAGTGCCTCATAGTTTAGTGTCCAGCGTCCCCTGCTGGCTCTGTTGTGAGGTCACAGCCGACTCAGTGCCTCAAAAGTTAGTGTCCAGCGCCCCCTGCTGGCTGTGCTTGTGAGGTCACAGCAGCCTCAGTGTCTCCGTGGATAATGCCATGCTCATGGCTCCTGGCTGTGCTTGTGAGGTCACAGCAGCCTCAATGCCTCTCAGGCCAGTCGTAGTCTCATGGATGCTGGCTGTGCTTGTGAGGTCACAGCAGACTCAGTGCCTCATTGGTTAGTGTCCAGCGCCCCCTACTGGCTGTGCTTGTGAGGTCACAGCAGCCTGAATGCCTCCTAGGCCCGTGCCATGCTCATGGCTGCTGGCTGTGCTTCTGAGGACACAGCAGTCTGAATCCCTCCTAGGCCAGTGGCAGGCTCATGGCTGCTGGCTGTGATTGTGAGGTCACATCAGCCTCAGTGCCTCATACTTTAGTGTCCAGCATCCCCTGCTGGCTCTGCTTGTGAGGTCACAGCAGACTCAGTGCCTCAAAAGTTAGTGTCCAGCGCCCCCTGCTGGCTGTGCTTGTGATGTCACAGCAGCCTGAATGCCTCCTAGGCCAGTGGCAGGCTCCTGGCTGCTGGCTGTGCTTGTGAGGTCACAGCAGACTCAGTGCCTCAAAAGTTAGTGTCCAGCGCCCCCTGCTGGCTGTGCTTGTGACGTCACAGCAGCCTCAGTGCCTCTCTGGCCAATATCAGGCTCATGGCTGCTGGCTGTGCTTGTGACGTCACAGCAGCCTGAATGACTCCTCGGCCCGTGCAGGCTCAAGGCTGCTGGCTGTGCTTGTGACGTCACAGCAGCCTCAGTGCCTCATAGTTTAGTGTCCAGCGTCCCCTGCTGGCTCTGCTTGTGAGGTCACAGCAGACTCAGTGCCTCAAAAGTTATTGTCCAGCGCCCCCTGCTGGCTGTGCTTGTGAGGTCACAGCAGCCTCAGTGCCTCATAGTTTAGTGTCCAGCGTTCCCTGCTGGCTCTGCTTGTGAGGTCACAGCAGCCTCAGTGCCTCAAAAGTTAGTGTGCAGCGCCCCCTGCTGCTGGCTGTGCTTGTGAGGTCACAGCAGCCTCAGTGTCTCCGTGGATAGTGCCATGCTCATGGCTGCTGGCTGTGCTTGTGAGGTCACAGCAGCCTGAATGCCTCCTAGACCAGTGTCAGGGTCATGGCTGCTGGCTGTGCTTGTGACGT
This sequence comes from Dromaius novaehollandiae, assembly GCF_036370855.1. Lineage (NCBI taxonomy): Eukaryota > Metazoa > Chordata > Aves > Casuariiformes > Dromaiidae > Dromaius > Dromaius novaehollandiae. The sequence goes on along the minus strand of NW_026991341.1, from coordinate 1,794,561 downwards.
CACAGCAGCCTGAATGACTCCTCGGCCCGTGCAGGCTCATGGCTGCTGGCTGTGCTTGTGACGTCACAGCAGCCTCAGTGCCTCCTAGGCCCGTGGCAGGCTCATGGCTGCTGGCTGTGATTGTGAGGTCACAGCAGCCTCCGTGCCTCTTAGGTAAGTGTCCAGCGTCCCCTGCTGGCTCTGCTTGTGAGGTCACAGCAGACTCAGTGCCTCATAGGTTAGTGTCCAGCGCCCCCTGCTGGCTGTGCTTGTGACGTCACAGCAGCCTGAATGCCTCCTAGGCCAGTGGCAGGCTCATGGCTGCTGGCTGTGCTTGTGAGGTCACAGCAGCCTGAGTGCCTCCTCTGCCAGTGCCATGCTCATGGCTGCTGGCTGTGATTGTGAGGTCACAGCAGCCTCAGTGCCTCATAGTTTAGTGTCTAGCGTCCCCTGCTGGCTGTGATTTTGAGGTCACAGCAGACTCAGTTCCTCAAAAGTTGGTGTCCAGCGCCCCCTGCTGGCTCTGCTTGTGAGGTCACAGCAGACTCAGTGCCTCATAGGTTAGTGTCCAGCGCCCCCTGCTGGCTGTGCTTGTGAGGTCACAGCAGCCTCAGTGCCTCTGAGGCCAGTATCAGGCTCATGGCTGCTGGCTGTGCTTGTGACGTCACAGCAGCCTCAGTGCCTCCTCTGCCAGTGCCATGCTCATGGCTGCTGGCTGTGCTTCTGAGGTCACAGCAGCCTCAGATCCTCCTAGGTTAGTGTCCAGCGCCCCCTGCTAGCTGTGCTTGTGAGATCACAGCAGCCTCAGTGCCTCCTAGGCCAATATCAGGCTCCTGGCTGCTGGCTGTGCTTGTGACGTCACAGCAGCCTGAATGCCTCCTAGGCCAGTGGCAGGCTCATGGCTGCTGGCTGTGCTTGTGAGGTCACAGCAGCCTCAGTGCCTCCTCTACCAGTATCAGGCTCATGGCTGCTGCCTGTGCTTGTGACGTCACAGCAGCCTCAGTGCCTCATAGTTTAGTGTCCAGCGTCCCCTGCTGGCTGTGCTTGTGAGGTCACAGCAGCCTGAATGCCTCCTAGGCCAGTGGCAGGCTCCTGGCTGCTGGCTGTGCTTGTGAGGTCACAGCAGCCTGAATGCCTCCTAGGGCCGTGGCAGTCTCATGGCTGCTGGCTGTGCTTGTGAGGTCACAGAAGCCTCAGTGCCTCCTCTGCCAGTGGCAGTCTCATGGCTGCTGGCTCTGCTTGTGAGGTCACAGCAGCCTCAGTGCCTCTCTGGCCAATATCAGGCTCATGGCTGCTGGCTGTGCTTGTGACGTCACAGCAGCCTGAATGACTCATCGGCCCGTGCAGGCTCATGGCTGCTGGCTGTGCTTGTGACGTCACAGCAGCCTCAGTGCCTCCTAGGCCCGTGGCAGGCTCATGGCTGCTGGCTGTGATTGTGAGGTCACAGCAGCCTCCGTGCCTCTTAGGTAAGTGTCCAGCGTCCCCTGCTGGCTCTGCTTGTGAGGACACAGCAGACTCAGTGCCTCATAGGTTAGTGTCCATCGCCCCCTGCTGGCTGTGCTTGTGACGTCACAGCAGCCTGAATGCCTCCTAGGCCAGTGGCAGGCTCATGGCTGCTGGCTGTGCTTGTGAGGTCACAGCAGCCTCAGTGCCTCCTCCTTTAGTGTCCAGCGTCCCCTGCTGGCTCTGCTTGTGAGGTCACAGCAGCCTCAGTGCCTCATCATTTAGTGTCCAGCGTCCCCTGCTGGCTGTGCTTATGAGGTCACAGCAGCCTCAGTGCCTCCTCTGCCAGTATCAGGCTCATGGCTGCTGGCTGTGCTTGTGACGTCACAGCAGCCTCAGTGCCTCATAGTTTAGTGTCCAGCGTCCCCTGCTGGCTGTGCTTGTGAGGTCACAGCAGACTCAGTGCCTCAAAAGTTATTGTCCAGCGCCCCCTGGTGGCTGTGCTTGTGAGGTCACAGCAGCCTCAGTGCCTCATAGTTTAGTGTCCAGCGTCCCCTGCTGGCTCTGCTTGTGAGGTCACAGCAGCCTCAGTGCCTCAAAAGTTAGTGTGCAGCGCCCCCTGCTGGCTGTGCTTGTGAGGTCACAGCAGCCTCAGTGTCTCCGTGGATAGTGCCATGCTCATGGCTGCTGGCTGTGCTTGTGAGGTCACAGCAGCCTGAATGCCTCCTAGACCAGTGTCAGGGTCATGGCTACTAGCTGTGCTTCTGAGGTCTCAGAAGCCTGAATGCCTCCTAGGCCAGTGGCAGGCTCATGGCTGCTGGCTGTGCTTGTGACATCACAGCAGCCTCAGTGCCTCCTCTGCCAGTGCCATGCTCATGGCTGCTGGCTGTGCTTGTGAGGTCACAGCAGCCTCAGTGCCTCCTAGGTTAGTGTCCAGCGTCCCCTGCTGGCTGTGATTTTGAGGTCACAGCAGACTCAGTTCTTCAAAAGTTGGTGTCCAGCGCCCCCTGCTGGCTGTGCTTGTGAGGTCACAGCAGACTCAGTGCCTCATAGGTTAGTGTCCAGCGCCCCCTGCTGGCTGTGCTTGTGAGGTCACAGCAGCCTCAGTGCCTCTGAGGCCAGTATCAGGCTCATGGCTGCTGGCTGTGCTTGTGACGTCACAGCAGCCTCAGTGCCTCCTCTGCCAGTGCCATGCTCATGGCTGCTGGCTGTGCTTCTGAGGTCACAGCAGCCTCAGATCCTCCTAGGTTAGTGTCCAGCGCCCCCTGCTAGCTGTGCTTGTGAGGTCACAGCAGCCTCAGTGCCTCCTAGGCCAATATCAGACTCAAGGCTGCTGGCTGTGCTTGTGAGATCACAGCAGCCTCAGTGCCTCCTAGGCCAATATCAGGCTCCTGGCTGCTGGCTGTGTTTGTGACGTCACAGCAGCCTGAATGCCTCCTAGGCCAGTGGCAGGCTCATGGCTGCTGGCTGTGCTTGTGAGGTCACAGCAGCCTCAGTGCCTCCTCGTTTAGTGTCCAGCGTCCCCTGCTGGCTCTGCTTGTGAGGTCACAGCAGCCTCAGTGCCTCATCGTTTAGTGTCCAGCGTCCCCTGCTGGCTGTGCTTGTGAGGTCACAGCAGCCTCAGTGCCTCCTCTGCCAGTATCAGGCTCATGGCTGCTGCCTGTGCTTGTGACGTAACAGCAGCCTCAGTGCCTCATAGTTTAGTGTCCAGCGTCCCCTGCTGGCTGTGCTTGTGACGTCACAGCAGCCTGAATGCCTCCTAGGCCATTGGCAGGCTCCTGGCTGCTGGATGTGCTTCTGAGGTCACAGCAGCCTGAATGCCTCCTAGGGCCGTGGCAGTCTCATGGCTGCTGGCTGTGCTTGTGAGGTCACAGAAGCCTCAGTGCCTCCTCTGCCAGTGGCAGTCTCATGGCTGCTGGCTGTGCTTGTGAGGTCACAGCAGACTCAGTGCCTCAAAAGTTAGTGTCCAGCGCCCCCTGCTGGCTGTGCTTGTGAGGTCACAGCAGCCTCAGTGCCTCTCTGGCCATTATCAGGCTCATGGCTGCTGGCTGTGCTTGTGACGTCACAGCAGCCTGAATGACTCCTCGGCCCGTGCAGGCTCATGGCTGCTGGCTGTGCTTGTGACGTCACAGCAGCCTCAGTGCCTCCTAGGCCCGTGGCAGGCTCATGGCTGCTGGCTGTGATTGTGAGGTCACAGCAGCCTCCGTGCCTCTTAGGTAAGTGTCCAGCGTCCCCTGCTGGCTCTGCTTGTGAGGTCACAGCAGACTCAGTGCCTCATAGGTTAGTGTCCATCGCCCCCTGCTGGCTGTGCTTGTGACGTCACAGCAGCCTGAATGCCTCCTAGGCCAGTGGCAGGCTCATGGCTGCTGGCTGTGCTTGTGAGGTCACAGCAGCCTCAGTGCCTCCTCGTTTAGTGTCCAGCGTTCCCTGCTGGCTCTGCTTGTGAGGTCACAGCAGCCTCAGTGCCTCATCGTTTAGTGTCCAGCGTCCCCTGCTGGCTCTGCTTGTGAGGTCACAGCAGACTCAGTGCCTCAAAAGTTATTGTCCAGCGACCCCTGGTGGCTGTGCTTGTGAGGTCACAGCAGCCTCAGTGCCTCATAGTTTAGTGTCCAGCGTCCCCTGCTGGCTCTGCTTGTGAGGTCACAGCAGCCTCAGTGTCTCCGTGGATAGTGCCATGCTCATGGCTGCTGGCTGTGCTTGTGAGGTCACAGCAGCCTGAATGCCTCCTAGACCAGTGTCAGGGTCATGGCTACTAGCTGTGCTTCTGAGGTCTCAGAAGCCTGAATGCCTCCTAGGCCAGTGGCAGGCTCATGGCTGCTGGCTGTGCTTGTGACGTCACAGCAGCCTGAATGCCTCCTAGGCCAGTGGCAGGCTCATGGCTGCTGGCTGTGCTTGTGAGGTCACAGCAGCCTCAGTGCCTCCTCCTTTAGTGTCCAGCGTTCCCTGCTGGCTGTGCTTGTGAGGTCACAGCAGCCTCAGTGCCTCATCGTTTAGTGTCCAGCGTCCCCTGCTGGCTCTGCTTGTGAGGTCACAGCAGACTCAGTGCCTCAAAAGTTATTGTCCAGCGACCCCTGGTGGCTGTGCTTGTGAGGTCACAGCAGCCTCAGTGCCTCATAGTTTAGTGTCCAGCGTCCCCTGCTGGCTCTGCTTGTGAGGTCACAGCAGCCTCAGTGTCTCCGTGGATAGTGCCATGCTCATGGCTGCTGGCTGTGCTTGTGAGGTCACAGCAGCCTGAATGCCTCCTAGACCAGTGTCAGGGTCATGGCTACTAGCTGTGCTTCTGAGGTCTCAGAAGCCTGAATGCCTCCTAGGCCAGTGGCAGGCTCATGGCTGCTGGCTGTGCTTGTGAGGTCACAGCAGCCTCAGTGCCTCCTCTGCCAGTGCCATGCTCATGGCTGCTGGCTGTGCTTGTGAGGTCACAGCAGCCTGAATGACTCCTCGGCCCGTGCAGGCTAATGGCTGCTGGCTGTGCTTGTGACGTCACAGCAGCCTCAGTGCCTCCTAGGCCCTTGGCAGGCTCATGGCTGCTGGCTGTGCTTGTGAGGTCACAGCAGCCTCCGTGCCTCTTAGGTAAGTGTCCAGCGTCCCCTGCTGGCTCTGCTTGTGAGGTCACAGCAGCCTGAATGCCTCCTAGGCCAGTGGCAGGCTCATGGCTGCTGGCTGTGCTTGTGAGGTCACAGCAGCCTCAGTGCCTCCTCGTTTAGTGTCCAGCGTTCCCTGCTGGCTCTGCTTGTGAGGTCACAGCAGCCTCAGTGCCTCATCGTTTAGTGTCCAGCGTCCCCTGCTGGCTCTGCTTGTGAGGTCACAGCAGACTCAGTGCCTCAAAAGTTATTGTCCAGCGACCCCTGGTGGCTGTGCTTGTGAGGTCACAGCAGCCTCAGTGCCTCATAGTTTAGTGTCCAGCGTCCCCTGCTGGCTCTGCTTGTGAGGTCACAGCAGCCTCAGTGTCTCCGTGGATAGTGCCATGCTCATGGCTGCTGGCTGTGCTTGTGAGGTCACAGCAGCCTGAATGCCTCCTAGACCAGTGTCAGGGTCATGGCTACTAGCTGTGCTTCTGAGGTCTCAGAAGCCTGAATGCCTCCTAGGCCAGTGGCAGGCTCATGGCTGCTGGCTGTGCTTGTGAGGTCACAGCAGCCTCAGTGCCTCCTCTGCCAGTGCCATGCTCATGGCTGCTGGCTGTGCTTGTGAGGTCACAGCAGCCTGAATGACTCCTCGGCCCGTGCAGGCTAATGGCTGCTGGCTGTGCTTGTGACGTCACAGCAGCCTCAGTGCCTCCTAGGCCCTTGGCAGGCTCATGGCTGCTGGCTGTGCTTGTGAGGTCACAGCAGCCTCCGTGCCTCTTAGGTAAGTGTCCAGCGTCCCCTGCTGGCTCTGCTTGTGAGGTCACAGCAGACTCAGTGCCTCATAGGTTAGTGTCCATCGCCCCCTGCTGGCTGTGCTTGTGACGTCACAGCAGCCTGAATGCCTCCTAGGCCAGTGGCAGGCTCCTGGCTGCTGGCTGTGCTTGTGAGGTCACAGCAGCCTCAGTGCCTCCTCGTTTAGTGTCCAGCGTTCCCTGCTGGCTCTGCTTGTGAGGTCACAGCAGCCTCAGTGCCTCATCGTTTAGTGTCCAGCGTCCCCTGCTGGCTCTGCTTGTGAGGTCACAGCAGACTCAGTGCCTCAAAAGTTATTGTCCAGCGACCCCTGGTGGCTGTGCTTGTGAGGTCACAGCAGCCTCAGTGCCTCATAGTTTAGTGTCCAGCGTCCCCTGCTGGCTCTGCTTGTGAGGTCACAGCAGCCTCAGTGCCTCATAGTTTAGTGTCCAGCGCCCCCTGCTGGCTCTGCTTGTGAGGTCACAGCAGCCTCAGTGTCTCCGTGGATAGTGCCATGCTCATGGCTGCTGGCTGTGCTTGTGAGGTCACAGCAGCCTGAATGCCTCCTAGACCAGTGTCAGGGTCATGGCTACTAGCTGTGCTTCTGAGGTCTCAGAAGCCTGAATGCCTCCTAGGCCAGTGGCAGGCTCATGGCTGCTGGCTGTGCTTGTGAGGTCACAGCAGCCTCAGTGCCTCCTCTGCCAGTGCCATGCTCATGGCTGCTGGCTGTGCTTGTGAGGTCACAGCAGCCTGAATGACTCCTCGGCCCGTGCAGGCTCATGGCTGCTAGCTGTTCTTGTGCGGTCACAGCAGTCTCAGTGCCTCATAGTATAGTGTCCAGCGTCCCCTGCTGGCTCTGCTTGTGAGGTCACAGCAGCCTCAGATCCTCCTAGGTTAGTGTCCAGCGCCCCCTGCTAGCTGTGCTTGTGAGGTCACAGCAGCCTCAGTGCCTCCTAGGCCAATATCAGACTCAAGGCTGCTGGCTGTGCTTGTGAGATCACAGCAGCCTCAGTGCCTCCTAGGCCAATATCAGGCTCCTGGCTGCTGGCTGTGCTTGTGACGTCACAGCAGCCTGAATGCCTCCTAGGCCAGTGGCAGGCTCATGGCTGCTGGCTGTGCTTGTGAGGTCACAGCAGCCTCAGTGCCTCCTCCTTTAGTGTCCAGCGTCCCCTGCTGGCTGTGCTTGTGAGGTCACAGCAGCCTCAGTGCCTCATCGTTTAGTGTCCAGCGTGCCCTGCTGGCTGTGCTTGTGAGGTCACAGCAGCCTCAGTGCCTCCTCTGCCAGTATGAGGCTCATGGCTGCTGCCTGTGCTTGTGAGGTCACAGCAGCCTCAGTGCCTCATAGTTTAGTGTCCAGCGTCCCCTGCTGGCTCTGCTTGTGAGGTCACAGCAGACTCAGTGCCTCAAAAGTTATTGTCCAGCGCCCCCTGGTGGCTGTGCTTGTGAGGTCACAGCAGACTCAGTGCCTCATAGGTTAGTGTCGAGCGCCCCCTGCTGGCTGTGCTTGTGAGGTCACGGCAGCCTCAGTGTCTCCCAGGCCAATATCAGGTTCCTGGCTGCTGGCTGTGCTTGTGAGGTCACAGCAGCCTGAATGCCTCCTAGGCCCGTGCCATGCTCATGGCTGCTGGCTGTGCTTGTGACGTCACAGCAGCCTGAATCCCTCCTAGGCCAGTGGCAGGCTCATGGCTGCTGGCTGTGATTGTGAGGTCACATCAGCCTCAGTGCCTCATACTTTAGTGTCCAGCATCCCCTGCTGGCTCTGCTTGTGAGGTCACAGCAGACTCAGTGCCTCAAAAGTTAGTGTCCAGCGCCCCCTGCTGGCTGTGCTTGTGACGTCACAGCAGCCTGAATGCCTCCTAGGCCATTGGCAGGCTCCTGGCTGCTGGCTGTGCTTGTGAGGTCACAGCAGCCTGAATGCCTCCTAGGGCCATGGCAGTCTCATGGCTGCTGGCTGTGCTTGTGAGGTCACAGAAGCCTCAGTGCCTCCTCTGCCAGTGGCAGTCTCATGGCTGCTGGCTGTGCTTGTGAGGTCACAGCAGACTCAGTGCCTCAAAAGTTAGTGTCCAGCGCCCCCTGCTGGCTGTGCTTGTGAGGTCACAGCAGCCTGAATGACTCCTCGGCCCGTGCAGGCTCATGGCTGCTGGCTGTGCTTGTGACGTCACAGCAGCCTCAGTGCCTCCTAGGCCCGTGGCAGGCTCATGGCTGCTGGCTGTGCTTGTGAGGTCACAGCAGCCTCCGTGCCTCTTAGGTAAGTGTCCAGCGTCCCCTGCTGGCTGTGCTTGTGAGGTCACAGCAGACTCAGTGCCTCATAGGTTAGTGTCCAGCGCCCCCTGCTGGCTGTGCTTGTGACGTCACAGCAGCCTGAATGCCTCCTAGGCCAGTGGCAGGCTCCTGGCTGCTGGCTGTGCTTGTGAGGTCACAGCAGCCTCAGTGCCTCCTCCTTTAGTGTCCAGCGTCCCCTGCTGGCTGTGCTTGTGAGGTCACAGCAGCCTCAGTGCCTCATAGTTTAGTGTCCAGCGTCCCCTGCTGGCTCTGCTTGTGAGGTCACAGCAGACTCAGTGCCTCAAAAGTTATTGTCCAGCGCCCCCTGGTGGCTGTGCTTGTGAGGTCACAGCAGCCTCAGTGCCTCAAAAGTCAGGGTCCAGCGTCCCCTGCTGGCTCTGCTTGTGAGGTCACAGCAGCCTCAGTGCCTCAAAAGTTAGTGTGCAGCGCCCCCTGCTGGCTGTGCTTGTGAGGTCACAGCAGCCTCAGTGTCTCCGTGGATAGTGCCATGCTCATGGCTGCTGGCTGTGCTTGTGAGGTCACAGCAGCCTCAGTGCCTCCTCTGCCAGTGCCATGCTCATGGCTGCTGGCTGTGCTTGTGAGGTCACAGCAGCCTCAGTGCCTCATAGTTTAGTGTCCAGCGTCCCCTGCTGGCTGTGATTTTGAGGTCACAGCAGACTCAGTTCCTCAAAAGTTGGTGTCCAGCGCCCCCTGCTGGCTCTGCTTGTGAGGTCACAGCAGACTCAGTGCCTCATAGGTTAGTGTCCAGCGCCCCCTGCTGGCTGTGCTTGTGAGGTCACAGCAGCCTCAGTGCCTCCTCTGCCAGTGCCAGGGTCATGGCTGCTGGCTGTGCTTGTGACGTCACAGCAGCCTGAATGACTCCTCGGCCCGTGCAGGCTCATGGCTGCTGGCTGTGCTTGTGACGTCACAGCAGCCTCAGTGCCTCCTAGGCCCGTGGCAGGCTCATGGCTGCTGGCTGTGATTGTGAGGTCACAGCAGCCTCCGTGCCTCTTAGGTAAGTGTCCAGCGTCCCCTGCTGGCTCTGCTTGTGAGGTCACAGCAGACTCAGTGCCTCATAGGTTAGTGTCCAGCGCCCCCTGCTGGCTGTGCTTGTGACGTCACAGCAGCCTGAATGCCTCCTAGGCCAGTGGCAGGCTCCTGGCTGCTGGCTGTGCTTGTGAGGTCACAGCAGCCTCAGTGCCTCCTCCTTTAGTGTCCAGCGTCCCCTGCTGGCTCTGCTTGTGAGGTCACAGCAGCCTCAGTGCCTCATCGTTTAGTGTCCAGCGTCCCCTGCTGGCTGTGCTTATGAGGTCACAGCAGCCTCAGTGCCTCCTCTGCCAGTATCAGGCTCATGGCTGCTGCCTGTGCTTGTGACGTCACAGCAGCCTCAGTGCCTCATAGTTTAGTGTCCAGCGTCCCCTGCTGGCTCTGCTTGTGAGGTCACAGCAGACTCAGTGCCTCAAAAGTTATTGTCCAGCGCCCCCTGCTGGCTGTGCTTGTGAGGTCACAGCAGCCTCAGTGCCTCATAGTTTAGTGTCCAGCGTCCCCTGCTGGCTCTGCTTGTGAGGTCACAGCAGCCTCAGTGCCTCAAAAGTTAGTGTGCAGCGCCCCCTGCTGGCTGTGCTTGTGAGGTCACAGCAGCCTCAGTGTCTCCGTGGATAATGCCATGCTCATGGCTGCTGGCTGTGCTTCTGAGGTCACAGCAGCCTGAATGCCTCCTAGACCAGTGTCAGGGTCATGGCTACTAGCTGTGCTTCTGAGGTCTCAGAAGCCTGAATGCCTCCTAGGCCAGTGGCAGGCTCATGGCTGCTGGCTGTGCTTGTGAGGTCACAGCAGCCTCAGTGCCTCCTCTGCCAGTGCCATGCTCATGGCTGCTGGCTGTGATTTTGAGGTCACAGCAGACTCAGTTCCTCAAAAGTTGGTGTCCAGCGCCCCCTGCTGGCTCTGCTTGTGAGGTCACAGCAGACTCAGTGCCTCATAGGTTAGTGTCCAGCGCCCCCTGCTGGTTGTGCTTGTGAGGTCACAGCAGCCTCAGTGCCTCTGAGTCCAGCGGCAGGCTCATGGCTGCTGGCTGTGCTTGTGAGGTCACAGCAGCCTCAGTGCCTCCTCTGCCAGTGCCATGCTCATGGCTGCTGGCTGTGCTTCTGAGGTCACAGCAGCCTCAGAGCCTCCTAGGTTAGTGTCCAGCGCCCCCTGCTAGCTGTGCTTGTGAGGTCACAGCAGCCTCAGTGCCTCCTAGGCCAATATCAGACTCAAGGCTGCTGGCTGTGCTTTTGAGATCACAGCAGCCTCAGTGCCTCCTAGGCCAATATCAGGCTCCTGGCTGCTGGCTGTGCTTGTGACGTCACAGCAGCCTGAATGCCTCCTAGGCCAGTGGCAGGCTCATGGCTGCTGGCTGTGCTTGTGAGGTCACAGCAGCCTCAGTGCCTCCTCGTTTAGTGTCCAGCGTCCCCTGCTGGCTCTGCTTGTGAGGTCACAGCAGCCTCAGTGCCTCATCGTTTAGTGTCCAGCGTCCCCTGCTGGCTGTGCTTGTGAGGTCACAGCAGCCTCAGTGCCTCCTCTGCCAGTATCAGGCTCATGGCTGCTGCCTGTGCTTGTGACGTCACAGCAGCCTCAGTGCCTCATCGTTTAGTGTCCAGCGTCCCCTGCTGGCTGTGCTTGTGAGGTCACAGCAGACTCAGTGCCTCAAAAGTTATTGTCCAGCGCCCCCTGCTGGCTGTGCTTGTGAGGTCACAGCAGCCTCAGTGCCTCATAGTTTAGTGTCCAGCGTCCCCTGCTGGCTCTGTTGTGAGGTCACAGCCGACTCAGTGCCTCAAAAGTTAGTGTCCAGCGCCCCCTGCTGGCTGTGCTTGTGAGGTCACAGCAGCCTCAGTGTCTCCGTGGATAATGCCATGCTCATGGCTCCTGGCTGTGCTTGTGAGGTCACAGCAGCCTCAATGCCTCTCAGGCCAGTCGTAGTCTCATGGATGCTGGCTGTGCTTGTGAGGTCACAGCAGACTCAGTGCCTCATAGGTTAGTGTCCAGCGCCCACTACTGGCTGTGCTTGTGAGGTCACAGCAGCCTGAATGCCTCCTAGGCCCGTGCCATGCTCATGGCTGCTGGCTGTGCTTCTGAGGACACAGCAGTCTGAATCCCTCCTAGGCCAGTGGCAGGCTCATGGCTGCTGGCTGTGATTGTGAGGTCACATCAACCTCAGTGCCTCATACTTTAGTGTCCAGCATCCCCTGCTGGCTCTGCTTGTGAGGTCACAGCAGACTCAGTGCCTCAAAAGTTAGTGTCCAGCGCCCCCTGCTGGCTGTGCTTGTGACGTCACAGCAGCCTGAATGCCTCCTAGGCCAGTGGCAGGCTCCTGGCTGCTGGCTGTGCTTGTGAGGTCACAGCAGCCTGAATGCCTCCTAGGGCCGTGGCAGTCTCATGGCTGCTGGCTCTGCTTGTGAGGTCACAGCAGACTCAGTGCCTCAAAAGTTAGTGTCCAGCGCCCCCTGCTGGCTGTGCTTGTGACGTCACAGCAGCCTCAGTGCCTCTCTGGCCAATATCAGGCTCATGGCTGCTGGCTGTGCTTGTGACGTCACAGCAGCCTGAATGACTCCTCGGCCCGTGCAGGCTCAAGGCTGCTGGCTGTGCTTGTGACGTCACAGCAGCCTCAGTGCCTCATAGTTTAGTGTCCAGCGTCCCCTGCTGGCTCTGCTTGTGAGGTCACAGCAGACTCAGTGCCTCAAAAGTTATTGTCCAGCGCCCCCTGCTGGCTGTGCTTGTGAGGTCACAGCAGCCTCAGTGCCTCATAGTTTAGTGTCCAGCGTCCCCTGCTGGCTCTGCTTGTGAGGTCACAGCAGCCTCAGTGCCTCAAAAGTTAGTGTGCAGCGCCCCCTGCTGGCTGTGCTTGTGAGGTCACAGCAGCCTCAGTGTCTCCGTGGATAGTGCCATGCTCATGGCTGCTGGCTGTGCTTGTGAGGTCACAGCAGCCTGAATGCCTCCTAGACCAGTGTCAGGGTCATGGCTGCTGGCTGTGCTTGTGACGTCACAGCAGCCTGAATGACTCCTCGGCCCGTGCAGGCTCATGGCTGCTGGCTGTGCTTGTGACGTCACAGCAGCCTCAGTGCCTCCTAGGCCCGTGGCAGGCTCATGGCTGCTGGCTGTGCCTGTGAGGTCACAGCAGCCTCCGTGCCTCTTAGGTAAGTGTCCAGCGTCCCCTGCTGGCTCTGCTTGGGAGGTCACAGCAGACTCAGTGCCTCATAGGTTAGTGTCCAGCGCCCCCTGCTGGCTGTGCTTGTGACGTCACAGCAGCCTCAGTGCCTCCTCCTTTAGTGTCCAGCGTCCCCTGCTGGCTCTGCTTGTGAGGTCACAGCAGCCTCAGTGCCTCATCGTTTAGTGTCCAGCATCCCCTGCTGGCTGTGCTTATGAGGTCACAGCAGCCTCAGTGCCTCCTCTGCCAGTATCAGGCTCATGGCTGCTGCCTGTGCTTGTGACGTCACAGCAGCCTCAGTGCCTCATAGTTTAGTGTCCAGCGTCCCCTGCTGGCTCTGCTTGTGAGGTCACAGCAGACTCAGTGCCTCAAAAGTTATTGTCCAGCGCCCCCTGGTGGCTGTGCTTGTGAGGTCACAGCAGCCTCATTGCCTCATAGTTTAGTGTCCAGCGTCCCCTGCTGGCTGTGCTTGTGAGGTCACAGCAGCCTCAGTGCCTCAAAAGTTAGTGTGCAGCGCCCCCTGCTGGCTGTGCTTGTGAGGTCACAGCAGCCTCAGTGTCTCCGTGGATAGTGCCATGCTCATGGCTGCTGGCTGTGCTTCTGAGGTCACAGCAGCCTGAATGCCTCCTAGACCAGTGTCAGGGTCATGGCTACTAGCTGTGCTTCTGAGGTCTCAGAAGCCTGAATGCCTCCTAGGCCAGTGGCAGGCTCATGGCTGCTGGCTGTGCTTGTGAGGTCACAGCAGCCTCAGTGCCTCCTCTGCCAGTGCCATGCTCATGGCTGCTGGCTGTGCTTGTGAGGTCACAGCAGCCTGAATGACTCCTCGGCCCGTGCAGGCTCATGGCTGCTAGCTGTTCTTGTGCGGTCACAGCAGTCTCAGTGCCTCATAGTATAGTGTCCAGCGTCCCCTGCTGGCTCTGCTTGTGAGGTCACAGCAGCCTCAGATCCTCCTAGGTTAGTGTCCAGCGCCCCCTGCTAGCTGTGCTTGTGAGGTCACAGCAGCCTCAGTGCCTCCTAGGCCAATATCAGACTCAAGGCTGCTGGCTGTGCTTGTGAGATCACAGCAGCCTCAGTGCCTCCTAGGCCAATATCAGGCTCCTGGCTGCTGGCTGTGCTTGTGACGTCACAGCAGCCTGAATGCCTCCTAGGCCAGTGGCAGGCTCATGGCTGCTGGCTGTGCTTGTGAGGTCACAGCAGCCTCAGTGCCTCCTCCTTTAGTGTCCAGCGTCCCCTGCTGGCTGTGCTTGTGAGGTCACAGCAGCCTCAGTGCCTCATCGTTTAGTGTCCAGCGTCCCCTGCTGGCTGTGCTTGTGAGGTCACAGCAGCCTCAGTGCCTCCTCTGCCAGTATGAGGCTCATGGCTGCTGCCTGTGCTTGTGACGTCACAGCAGCCTCAGTGCCTCATAGTTTAGTGTCCAGCGTCCCCTGCTGGCTCTGCTTGTGAGGTCACAGCAGACTCAGTGCCTCAAAAGTTATTGTCCAGCGCCCCCTGGTGGCTGTGCTTGTGAGGTCACAGCAGACTCAGTGCCTCATAGGTTAGTGTCGAGCGCCCCCTGCTGGCTGTGCTTGTGAGGTCACGGCAGCCTCAGTGTCTCCCAGGCCAATATCAGGTTCCTGGCTGCTAGCTGTGCTTGTGAGGTCACAGCAGCCTGAATGCCTCCTAGGCCCGTGCCATGCTCATGGCTGCTGGCTGTGCTTGTGACGTCACAGCAGCCTGAATCCCTCCTAGGCCAGTGGCAGGCTCATGGCTGCTGGCTGTGATTGTGAGGTCACATCAGCCTCAGTGCCTCATACTTTAGTGTCCAGCATCCCCTGCTGGCTCTGCTTGTGAGGTCACAGCAGACTCAGTGCCTCAAAAGTTAGTGTCCAGCGCCCCCTGCTGGCTGTGCTTGTGACGTCACAGCAGCCTGAATGCCTCCTAGGCCATTGGCAGGCTCCTGGCTGCTGGCTGTGTTTGTGAGGTCACAGCAGCCTGAATGCCTCCTAGGGCCATGGCAGTCTCATGGCTGCTGGCTGTGCTTGTGAGGTCACAGAAGCCTCAGTGCCTCCTCTGCCAGTGGCAGTCTCATGGCTGCTGGCTGTGCTTGTGAGGTCACAGCAGACTCAGTGCCTCAAAAGTTAGTGTCCAGCGCCCCCTGCTGGCTGTGCTTGTGAGGTCACAGCAGCCTGAATGACTCCTCGGCCCGTGCAGGCTCATGGCTGCTGGCTGTGCTTGTGACGTCACAGCAGCCTCAGTGCCTCCTAGGCCCGTGGCAGGCTCATGGCTGCTGGCTGTGCTTGTGAGGTCACAGCAGCCTCCGTGCCTCTTAGGTAAGTGTCCAGCGTCCCCTGCTGGCTCTGCTTGTGAGGTCACAGCAGACTCAGTGCCTCATAGGTTAGTGTCCAGCGCCCCCTGCTGGCTGTGCTTGTGACGTCACAGCAGCCTGAATGCCTCCTAGGCCAGTGGCAGGCTCCTGGCTGCTGGCTGTGCTTGTGAGGTCACAGCAGCCTCAGTGCCTCCTCCTTTAGTGTCCAGCGTCCCCTGCTGGCTGTGCTTGTGAGGTCACAGCAGCCTCAGTGCCTCATAGTTTAGTGTCCAGCGTCCCCTGCTGGCTCTGCTTGTGAGGTCACAGCAGACTCAGTGCCTCAAAAGTTATTGTCCAGCGCCCCCTGGTGGCTGTGCTTGTGAGGTCACAGCAGCCTCAGTGCCTCATAATTTAGTGTCCAGCGTCCCCTGCTGGCTCTGCTTGTGAGGTCACAGCAGCCTCAGTGCCTCAAAAGTTAGTGTGCAGCGCCCCCTGCTGGCTGTGCTTGTGAGGTCACAGCAGCCTCAGTGTCTCCGTGGATAGTGCCATGCTCATGGCTGCTGGCTGTGCTTGTGAGGTCACAGCAGCCTCAGTGCCTCCTCTGCCAGTGCCATGCTCATGGCTGCTGGCTGTGCTTGTGAGGTCACAGCAGCCTCAGTGCCTCATAGTTTAGTGTCCAGCGTCCCCTGCTGGCTGTGATTTTGAGGTCACAGCAGACTCAGTTCCTCAAAAGTTGGTGTCCAGCGCCCCCTGCTGGCTCTGCTTGTGAGGTCACAGCAGACTCAGTGCCTCATAGGTTAGTGTCCAGCGCCCCCTGCTGGCTGTGCTTGTGAGGTCACAGCAGCCTCAGTGCCTCCTCTGCCAGTGCCAGGGTCATGGCTGCTGGCTGTGCTTGTGACGTCACAGCAGCCTGAATGACTCCTCGGCCCGTGCAGGCTCATGGCTGCTGGCTGTGCTTGTGACGTCACAGCAGCCTCAGTGCCTCCTAGGCCCGTGGCAGGCTCATGGCTGCTGGCTGTGATTGTGAGGTCACAGCAGCCTCCGTGCCTCTTAGGTAAGTGTCCAGCGTCCCCTGCTGGCTCTGCTTGTGAGGTCACAGCAGACTCAGTGCCTCATAGGTTAGTGTCCAGCGCCCCCTGCTGGCTGTGCTTGTGACGTCACAGCAGCCTGAATGCCTCCTAGGCCAGTGGCAGGCTCCTGGCTGCTGGCTGTGCTTGTGAGGTCACAGCAGCCTCAGTGCCTCCTCCTTTAGTGTCCAGCGTCCCCTGCTGGCTCTGCTTGTGAGGTCACAGCAGCCTCAGTGCCTCATCGTTTAGTGTCCAGCGTCCCCTGCTGGCTGTGCTTATGAGGTCACAGCAGCCTCAGTGCCTCCTCTGCCAGTATCAGGCTCATGGCTGCTGCCTGTGCTTGTGACGTCACAGCAGCCTCAGTGCCTCATAGTTTAGTGTCCAGCGTCCCCTGCTGGCTCTGCTTGTGAGGTCACAGCAGACTCAGTGCCTCAAAAGTTATTGTCCAGCGCCCCCTGCTGGCTGTGCTTGTGAGGTCACAGCAGCCTCAGTGCCTCATAGTTTAGTGTCCAGCGTCCCCTGCTGGCTCTGCTTGTGAGGTCACAGCAGCCTCAGTGCCTCAAAAGTTAGTGTGCAGCGCCCCCTGCTGGCTGTGCTTGTGAGGTCACAGCAGCCTCAGTGTCTCCGTGGATAATGCCATGCTCATGGCTGCTGGCTGTGCTTCTGAGGTCACAGCAGCCTGAATGCCTCCTAGACCAGTGTCAGGGTCATGGCTACTAGCTGTGCTTCTGAGGTCTCAGAAGCCTGAATGCCTCCTAGGCCAGTGGCAGGCTCATGGCTGCTGGCTGTGCTTGTGAGGTCACAGCAGCCTCAGTGCCTCCTCTGCCAGTGCCATGCTCATGGCTGCTGGCTGTGATTTTGAGGTCACAGCAGACTCAGTTCCTCAAAAGTTGGTGTCCAGCGCCCCCTGCTGGCTCTGCTTGTGAGGTCACAGCAGACTCAGTGCCTCATAGGTTAGTGTCCAGCGCCCCCTGCTGGTTGTGCTTGTGAGGTCACAGCAGCCTCAGTGCCTCTGAGTCCAGCGGCAGGCTCATGGCTGCTGGCTGTGCTTGTGAGGTCACAGCAGCCTCAGTGCCTCCTCTGCCAGTGCCATGCTCATGGCTGCTGGCTGTGCTTCTGAGGTCACAGCAGCCTCAGATCCTCCTAGGTTAGTGTCCAGCGCCCCCTGCTAGCTGTGCTTGTGAGGTCACAGCAGCCTCAGTGCCTCCTAGGCCAATATCAGACTCAAGGCTGCTGGCTGTGCTTTTGAGATCACAGCAGCCTCAGTGCCTCCTAGGCCAATATCAGGCTCCTGGCTGCTGGCTGTGCTTGTGACGTCACAGCAGCCTGAATGCCTCCTAGGCCAGTGGCAGGCTCATGGCTGCTGGCTGTGCTTGTGAGGTCACAGCAGCCTCAGTGCCTCCTCGTTTAGTGTCCAGCGTCCCCTGCTGGCTCTGCTTGTGAGGTCACAGCAGCCTCAGTGCCTCATCGTTTAGTGTCCAGCGTCCCCTGCTGGCTGTGCTTGTGAGGTCACAGCAGCCTCAGTGCCTCCTCTGCCAGTATCAGGCTCATGGCTGCTGCCTGTGCTTGTGACGTCACAGCAGCCTCAGTGCCTCATCGTTTAGCGTCCAGCGTCCCCTGCTGGCTGTGCTTGTGAGGTCACAGCAGACTCAGTGCCTCAAAAGTTATTGTCCAGCGCCCCCTGCTGGCTGTGCTTGTGAGGTCACAGCAGCCTCAGTGCCTCATAGTTTAGTGTCCAGCGTCCCCTGCTGGCTCTGTTGTGAGGTCACAGCCGACTCAGTGCCTCAAAAGTTAGTGTCCAGCGCCCCCTGCTGGCTGTGCTTGTGAGGTCACAGCAGCCTCAGTGTCTCCGTGGATAATGCCATGCTCATGGCTCCTGGCTGTGCTTGTGAGGTCACAGCAGCCTCAATGCCTCTCAGGCCAGTCGTAGTCTCATGGATGCTGGCTGTGCTTGTGAGGTCACAGCAGACTCAGTGCCTCATAGGTTAGTGTCCAGCGCCCCCTACTGGCTGTGCTTGTGAGGTCACAGCAGCCTGAATGCCTCCTAGGCCCGTGCCATGCTCATGGCTGCTGGCTGTGCTTCTGAGGACACAGCAGTCTGAATCCCTCCTAGGCCAGTGGCAGGCTCATGGCTGCTGGCTGTGATTGTGAGGTCACATCAGCCTCAGTGCCTCATACTTTAGTGTCCAGCATCCCCTGCTGGCTCTGCTTGTGAGGTCACAGCAGACTCAGTGCCTCAAAAGTTAGTGTCCAGCGCCCCCTGCTGGCTGTGCTTGTGACGTCACAGCAGCCTGAATGCCTCCTAGGCCAGTGGCAGGCTCCTGGCTGCTGGCTGTGCTTGTGAGGTCACAGCAGCCTGAATGCCTCCTAGGGCCGTGGCAGTCTCATGGCTGCTGGCTCTGCTTGTGAGGTCACAGCAGACTCAGTGCCTCAAAAGTTAGTGTCCAGTGCCCCCTGCTGGCTGTGCTTGTGACGTCACAGCAGCCTCAGTGCCTCTCTGGCCAATATCAGGCTCATGGCTGCTGGCTGTGCTTGTGACGTCACAGCAGCCTGAATGACTCCTCGGCCCGTGCAGGCTCAAGGCTGCTGGCTGTGCTTGTGACGTCACAGCAGCCTCAGTGCCTCATAGTTTAGTGTCCAGCGTCCCCTGCTGGCTCTGCTTGTGAGGTCACAGCAGACTCAGTGCCTCAAAAGTTATTGTCCAGCGCCCCCTGCTGGCTGTGCTTGTGAGGTCACAGCAGCCTCAGTGCCTCATAGTTTAGTGTCCAGCGTCCCCTGCTGGCTCTGCTTGTGAGGTCACAGCAGCCTCAGTGCCTCAAAAGTTAGTGTGCAGCGCCCCCTGCTGGCTGTGCTTGTGAGGTCACAGCAGCCTCAGTGTCTCCGTGGATAGTGCCATGCTCATGGCTGCTGGCTGTGCTTGTGAGGTCACAGCAGCCTGAATGCCTCCTAGACCAGTGTCAGGGTCATGGCTGCTGGCTGTGCTTGTGACGTCACAGCAGCCTGAATGACTCCTCGGCCCGTGCAGGCTCATGGCTGCTGGCTGTGCTTGTGACGTCACAGCAGCCTCAGTGCCTCCTAGGCCCGTGGCAGGCTCATGGCTGCTGGCTGTGCCTGTGAGGTCACAGCAGCCTCCGTGCCTCTTAGGTAAGTGTCCAGCGTCCCCTGCTGGCTCTGCTTGGGAGGTCACAGCAGCCTCAGTGCCTCCTCCTTTAGTGTCCAGCGTCCCCTGCTGGCTCTGCTTGTGAGGTCACAGCAGCCTCAGTGCCTCATCGTTTAGTGTCCAGCATCCCCTGCTGGCTGTGCTTATGAGGTCACAGCAGCCTCAGTGCCTCCTCTGCCAGTATCAGGCTCATGGCTGCTGGCTGTGCTTGTGACGTCACAGCAGCCTCAGTGCCTCATAGTTTAGTGTCCAGCGTCCCCTGCTGGCTCTGCTTGTGAGGTCACAGCAGACTCAGTGCCTCAAAAGTTATTGTCCAGCGCCCCCTGGTGGCTGTGCTTGTGAGGTCACAGCAGCCTCATTGCCTCATAGTTTAGTGTCCAGC
The DNA here is from genome assembly GCF_036370855.1 of Dromaius novaehollandiae. NCBI lineage: Eukaryota > Metazoa > Chordata > Aves > Casuariiformes > Dromaiidae > Dromaius > Dromaius novaehollandiae. The sequence continues at coordinate 1,775,449 of NW_026991341.1, read as the reverse complement.
GTCCCCTGCTGGCTCTGTTGTGAGGTCACAGCAGCCTCAGTGCCTCAAAAGTTAGTGTGCAGCGCCCCCTGCTGGCTGTGCTTGTGAGGTCACAGCAGCCTCAGTGTCTCCGTGGATAGTGCCATGCTCATGGCTGCTGGCTGTGCTTCTGAGGTCACAGCAGCCTGAATGCCTCCTAGACCAGTGTCAGGGTCATGGCTACTAGCTGTGCTTCTGAGGTCTCAGAAGCCTGAATGCCTCCTAGGCCAGTGGCAGGCTCATGGCTGCTGGCTGTGCTTGTGAGGTCACAGCAGCCTCAGTGCCTCCTCTGCCAGTGCCATGCTCATGGCTGCTGGCTGTGATTGTGAGGTCACAGCAGCCTCAGTGCCTCATAGTTTAGTGTCCAGCGTCCCCTGCTGGCTGTGATTTGAGGTCACAGCAGACTCAGTTCCTCAAAAGTTGGTGTCCAGCGCCCCCTGCTGGCTCTGCTTGTGAGGTCACAGCAGACTCAGTGCCTCATAGGTTAGTGTCCAGCGCCCCCTGCTGGCTGTGCTTGTGAGGTCACAGCAGCCTCAGTGCCTCCTCTGCCAGTATCAGGCTCATGGCTGCTGGCTGTGCTTGTGACGTCACAGCAGCCTCAGTGCCTCCTCTGCCAGTGCCATGCTCATGGCTGCTGGCTGTGCTTCTGAGGTCACAGCAGCCTCACTGCCTCCCAGGCCAGTGGCAGGCTCATGGCTGCTGGCTGTGATTGTGAGGTCACGTCAGCCTCTGTGCTTCATAGTTTAGTGTCCAGCGCCCCCTGCTGGCTGTGCTTCTGAGGTCACAGCAGACTCAGGGCCTCAAAAGTTGGTGTCCAGCTCCCCCTGCTGGCTGTGCTTGTGAGGTCACAGCAGCCTCAGTGCCTCCTCTGCCAGTGGCAGTCTCATTGCTGCTGGCTGTGCTTGTGAGGTCACAGCAGCCTCAGTGCCTCATAGTTTAGTGTCCAGCGTCCCCTGCTGGCTCTGCTTGTGAGGTCACAGCAGCCTCAGTGCCTCCTAGGCCAGTGGCAGGCTCATGGCTGCTGGCTGTGATTGTGAGGTCACATCAGCCTCAGTGCTTCATAGTTTAGTGTCCAGCGCCCCCTGCTGGCTGTGCTTGTGAGGTCACAGCAGACTCAGTGTCTCCGTGGATAGTGCCATGCTCATGGCTGCTGGCTGTGCTTGTGACGTCACAGCAGCCTCAGTGCCTCTCAGGCCAGTGGCAGTCTCATGGCTGCTGGCTGTGCTTGTGAGGTCACAGCAGACTCAGGGCCTCAAAAGTTAGTGTGCAGCGCCCCCTACTGGCTGTGCTTGTGAGGTCACAGCAGCCTCAGTGCCTCCTCTGCCAGTGCCAGGGTCATGGCTGCTGGCTGTGCTTGTGACATCACAGCAGCCTGAATGACTCCTCGGCCCGTGCAGGCTCATGGCTGCTGGCTGTGCTTGTGACGTCACAGCAGCCTCAGTGCCTCCTAGGCCCGTGGCAGGCTCATGGCTGCTGGCTGTGCTTGTGAGGTCACAGCAGCCTCCGTGCCTCTTAGGTAAGTGTCCAGCGTCCCCTGCTGGCTCTGCTTGTGAGGTCACAGCAGACTCAGTGCCTCATAGGTTAGTGTCCAGCGCCCCCTGCTGGCTGTGCTTGTGACGTCACAGCAGCCTCAGTGCCTCCTAGGCCAGTGGCAGGCTCATGGCTGCTGGCTGTGCTTGTGAGGTCACAGCAGCCTCAGTGCCTCCTCCTTTAGTGTCCAGCGTCCCCTGCTGGCTCTGCTTGTGAGGTCACAGCAGCCTCAGTGCCTCATCGTTTAGTGTCCAGCGTCCCCTGCTGGCTGTGCTTGTGAGGTCACAGCAGCCTCAGTGCCTCCTCTGCCAGTATCAGGCTCATGGCTGCTGGCTGTGCTTGTGACGTCACAGCAGCCTCAGTGCCTCATAGTTTAGTGTCCAGCGTCCCCTGCTGGCTCTGCTTTTGAGGTCACAGCAGACTCAGTGCCTCAAAAGTTATTGTCCAGCGCCCCCTGCTGGCTGTGCTTGTGAGGTCACAGCAGACTCAGTGCCTCATAGTTTAGTGTCCAGCGCCCCCTGCTGGCTCTGCTTGTGAGGTCACAGCAGCCTCAGTGCCTCATCGTTTAGTGTCCAGCGTCCCCTGCTGGCTGTGCTTGTGAGGTCACAGCATCTTCAGTGTCTCCTCTGCCAGTGCCATGCTCATGGCTGCTGGCTGTGATTGTGAGGTCACAGCAGCCTCAGTGCCTCATAGTTTAGTGTCCAGCGTCCCCTGCTGGCTGTGATTTTGAGGTCACAGCAGACTCAGTTCCTCAAAAGTTGGTGTCCAGCGCCCCCTGCTGGCTCTGCTTGTGAGGTCACAGCAGACTCAGTGTCTCCGTGGATAGTGCCATGCTCATGGCTGCTGGCTGTGCTTGTGAGGTCACAGCAGCCTCAGTGTCTCTCAGGCCACTGGCAGTCTCATGGATGCTGGCTGTGCTTGTGAGGTCACAGCAGACTCAGTGCCTCATTGGTTAGTGTCCAGCGCCCCCTGCTGGCTCTGCTTGTGAGGTCACAGCAGCCTCAGTGCCTCCCAGGCCAATATCAGGTTCCTGGCTGCTAGCTGTGCTTGTGAGGTCACAGCAGCCTGAATGCCTCCTAGGCCCGTGCCATGCTCATGGCTGCTGGCTGTGCTTCTGAGGTCACAGCAGCCTGAATCCCTCCTAGGCCAGTGGCAGGCTCATGGCTGCTGGCTCTGCTTGTGAGGTCACAGCAGCCTCAGTGCCTCATAGTTTAGTGTCCAACATCCCCCTGATGGCTCTGCTTGTGAGGTCACAGCAGACTCAGTGCCTCAAAAATTGGTGTCCAGCGCCCCCTGCTGGCTGTGCTTGTGACGTCACAGCAGCCTGAGTGCCTCCTAGGCCTGTGGCAGGCTCATGGCTGCTCGCTGTGCTTGTGAGGTCACAGCAGCCTCAGTTCCTCTGAGGCCAGTGGCAATCTCATGGCTGCTGGCTGTGCTTGTGAGGTCACAGCAGCCTCAGTGCCTCCTAGGCCAATATCAGACTCATGGCTGCTGGCTGTGCTTGTGAGGTCACAGCAGCCTGAATGACTCCTCGGCCCGTGCAGGCTCATGGCTGCTAGCTGTTCTTGTGCGGTCACAGCACTCTCAGTGCCTCATAGTTTAGTGTCCAGTGTCCCCTGCTGGCTCTGCTTGTGAGGTCACAGCAGACTCAGTGCCTCATAGGTTAGTGTCCAGCGCCCCCTGCTGGCTGTGCTTGTGACGTCACAGCAGCCTGAATGCCTCCTAGGCCAGTGGCAGGGTCATGGCTGCTGGCTGTGCTTGTGACGTCACAGCAGCCTCAGTGCCTCCTCCTTTAGTGTCCAGAGTTCCCTGCTGGCTCTGCTTGTGAGGTCACAGCAGCCTCAGTGCCTCATCGTTTAGTGTCCAGCGTCCCCTGCTGGCTGTGCTTATGAGGTCACAGCAGCCTCAGTGCCTCCTCTGCCAGTATCAGGCTCATGGCTGCTGCCTGTGCTTGTGACGTCACAGCAGCCTCAGTGCCTCATAGTTTAGTGTCCAGCGTCCCCTGCTGGCTGTGCTTGTGAGGTCACAGCAGACTCAGTGCCTCAAAAGTTATTGTCCAGCGCCCCCTGGTGGCTGTGCTTGTGAGGTCACAGCAGCCTCAGTGCCTCATAGTTTAGTAGCCAGCGTCCCCTGCTGGCTGTGGTTGTGAGGTCACAGGAGCCTCAGTGTCTCCGTGGATAGTGCCATGCTCATGGCTACTAGCTGTGCTTCTGAGGTCTCAGAAGCCTGAATGCCTCCTAGGCCAATATCAGACTCAAGGCTGCTGGCTGTGCTTGTGAGATCACAGCAGCCTCAGTGCCTCCTAGGCCAATATCAGGCTCCTGGCTGCTGGCTGTGCTTGTGACGTCACAGCAGCCTGAATGCCTCCTAGGCCAGTGGCAGGCTCATGGCTGCTGGCTGTGCTTGTGAGGTCACAGCAGCCTCAGTGCCTCCTCCTTTAGTGTCCAGCGTCCCCTGCTGGCTGTGCTTGTGAGGTCACAGCAGCCTCAGTGCCTCATCGTTTAGTGTCCAGCGTCCCCTGCTGGCTGTGCTTGTGAGGTCACAGCAGCCTCAGTGCCTCCTCTGCCAGTATCAGGCTCATGGCTGCTGCCTGTGCTTGTGACGTCACAGCAGCCTCAGTGCCTCATAGTTTAGTGTCCAGCGTCCCCTGCTGGCTGTGCTTGTGAGGTCACAGCAGACTCAGTGCCTCATAGTTTAGTGTCCAGCGACCCCTGGTGGCTGTGCTTGTGAGGTCACAGCAGCCTCAGTGCCTCATAGTTTAGTGTCCAGCGTCCCCTGCTGGCTCTGTTGTGAGGTCACAGCCGACTCAGTGCCTCAAAAGTTAGTGTGCAGCGCCCCCTGCTGGCTGTGCTTGTGAGGTCACAGCAGCCTCAGTGTCTCCGTGGATAATGCCATGCTCATGGCTCCTGGCTGTGCTTGTGAGGTCACAGCAGCCTCAATGCCTCTCAGGCCAGTCGTAGTCTCATGGATGCTGGCTGTGCTTGTGAGGTCACAGCAGACTCAGTGCCTCATAGGTTAGTGTCCAGCGCCCCCTGCTGGCTGTGCTTGTGAGGTCACAGCAGCCTCAGTGTCTCCCAGGCCAATATCAGGTTCCTGGCTGCTAGCTGTGCTTGTGAGGTCACAGCAGCCTGAATGCCTCCTAGGCCCGTGCCATGCTCATGGCTGCTGGCTGTGCTTGTGACGTCACAGCAGCCTGAATCCCTCCTAGGCCAGTGGCAGGCTCATGGCTGCTGGCTGTGATTGTGAGGTCATATCAGCCTCAGTGCCTCATACTTTAGTGTCCAGCATCCCCTGCTGGCTCTGCTTGTGAGGTCACAGCAGACTCAGTGCCTCATAGGTTAGTGTCCAGCGTCCCCTGCTGGCTGTGCTTGTGACGTCACAGCAGGCTGAATGCCTCCTAGGCCAGTGGCAGGCTCCTGGCTGCTGGATGTGCTTCTGAGGTCACAGCAGCCTGAATGCCTCCTAGGGCCGTGGCAGTCTCATGGCTGCTAGCTGTGCTTGTGAGGTCACAGAAGTCTCAGTGCCTCCTCTGCCAGTGGCAGTCTCATGGCTGCTGGCTGTGCTTGTGAGGTCACAGCAGACTCAGTGCCTCAAAAGTTAGTGTCCAGCGCCCCCTGCTGGCTGTGCTTGTGAGGTCACAGCAGCCTCAGTGCCTCTCTGGCCAATATCAGGCTCATGGCTGCTGGCTGTGCTTGTGACGTCACAGCAGCCTGAATGACTCCTCGGCCCGTGCAGGCTCATGGCTGCTGGGTGTGCTTGTGACGTCACAGCAGCCTCAGTGCCTCCTAGGCCCGTGGCAGGCTCATGGCTGCTGGCTGTGATTGTGAGGTCACAGCAGCCTCCGTGCCTCTTAGGTAAGTGTCCAGCGTCCCCTGCTGGCTCTGCTTGTGAGGTCACAGCAGACTCAGTGCCTCATAGGTTAGTGTCCAGCGCCCCCTGCTGGCTGTGCTTGTGACGTCACAGCAGCCTGAATGCCTCCTAGGCCAGTGGCAGGCTCATGGCTGCTGGCTGTGCTTGTGAGGTCACAGCAGCCTCAGTGCCTCATAGTTTAGTGTCCAGCGTCCCCTGCTGGCTGTGCTTGTGAGGTCACAGCAGACTCAGTGCCTCAAAAGTTATTGTCCAGCGCCCCCTGGTGGCTGTGCTTGTGAGGTCACAGCAGCCTCAGTGCCTCATAGTTTAGTGTCCAGCGTCCCCTGCTGGCTCTGCTTGTGAGGTCACAGCAGCCTCAGTGCCTCAAAAGTTAGTGTCCAGCGTCCCCTGCTGGCTGTGATTGTGAGGTCACAGCAGCCTCCGTGCCTCTTAGGTAAGTGTCCAGCGTCCCCTGCTGGCTCTGCTTGTGAGGTCACAGCAGACTCAGTGCCTCATAGGTTAGTGTCCAGCGCCCCCTGCTGGCTGTGCTTGTGACGTCACAGCAGCCTGAATGCCTCCTAGGCCAGTGGCAGGCTCATGGCTGCTGGCTGTGCTTGTGAGGTCACAGCAGCCTCAGTGCCTCCTCCTTTAGTGTCCAGCGTCCCCTGCTGGCTCTGCTTGTGAGGTCACAGCAGCCTCAGTGCCTCATCGTTTAGTGTCCAGCGTCCCCTGCTGGCTGTGCTTATGAGGTCACAGCAGCCTCAGTGCCTCCTCTGCCAGTATCAGGCTCATGGCTGCTGCCTGTGCTTGTGACGTCACAGCAGCCTCAGTGCCTCATAGTTTAGTGTCCAGCGTTCCCTGCTGGCTCTGCTTGTGAGGTCACAGCAGACTCAGTGCCTCAAAAGTTATTGTCCAGCGCCCCCTGGTGGCTGTGCTTGTGAGGTCACAGCAGCCTCAGTGCCTCATAGTTTAGTGTCCAGCGTCCCCTGCTGGCTCTGCTTGTGAGGTCACAGCAGCCTCAGTGCCTCAAAAGTTCGTGTGCAGCGCCCCCTGCTGGCTGTGCTTGTGAGGTCACAGCAGCCTCAGTGTCTCCGTGGATAGTGCCATGCTCATGGCTGCTGGCTGTGCTTGTGAGGTCACAGCAGCCTGAATGCCTCCTAGACCAGTGTCAGGCTCCTGCCTGCTGGTTGTGCTTCTGAGGTCTCAGAAGCCTGAATGCCTCCTAGGCCAGTGGCAGGCTCATGGCTGCTGGCTGTGCTTGTGAGGTCACAGCAGCCTCAGTGCCTCCTCTGCCAGTGCCATGCTCATGGCTGCTGGCTGTGCTTGTGAGGTCACAGCAGCCTCAGTGCCTCATAGTTTAGTGTCCAGCGTCCCCTGCTGGCTGTGATTTTGAGGTCACAGCAGACTCAGTTCCTCAAAAGTTGGTGTCCAGCGCCCCCTGCTGGCTCTGCTTGTGAGGTCACAGCAGACTCAGTGCCTCATAGGTTAGTGTCCAGCGCCCCCTGCTGGCTGTGCTTGTGAGGTCACAGCAGCCTCAGTGCCTCCTCTGCCAGTGCCAGGGTCATGGCTGCTGGCTGTGCTTGTGACGTCACAGCAGCCTGAATGACTCCTCGGCCCGTGCAGGCTCATGGCTGCTGGCTGTGCTTGTGACGTCACAGCAGCCTCTGTGCCTCCTAGGCCCGTGGCAGGCTCATGGCTGCTGGCTGTGCTTGTGAGGTCACAGCAGCCTCCGTGCCTCTTAGGTAAGTGTCCAGCGTCCCCTGCTGGCTCTGCTTGTGAGGTCACAGCAGCCTGAATGCCTCCTAGGCCAGTGGCAGGCTCATGGCTGCTGGCTGTGCTTGTGAGGTCACAGCAGCCTCAGTGCCTCCTCCTTTAGTGTCCAGCGTCCCCTGCTGGCTCTGCTTGTGAGGTCACAGCAGCCTCAGTGCCTCATCGTTTAGTGTCCAGCGTCCCCTGCTGGCTGTGCTTATGAGGTCACAGCAGCCTCAGTGCCTCCTCTGCCAGTATCAGGCTCATGGCTGCTGCCTGTGCTTGTGACGTCACAGCAGCCTCAGTGCCTCATAGTTTAGTGTCCAGCGTCCCCTGCTGGCTGTGCTTGTGAGGTCACAGCAGACTCAGTGCCTCAAAAGTTATTGTCCAGCGCCCCCTGCTGGCTGTGCTTGTGAGGTCACAGCAGCCTCAGTGCCTCATAGTTTAGTGTCCAGCGTCCCCTGCTGGCTGTGCTTGTGAGGTCACAGCAGCCTCAGTGCCTCAAAAGTTAGTGTGCAGCGCCCCCTGCTGGCTGTGCTTGTGAGGTCACAGCAGCCTCAGTGTCTCCGTGGATAGTGCCATGCTCATGGCTGCTGGCTGTGCTTGTGAGGTCACAGCAGCCTGAATGCCTCCTAGACCAGTGTCAGGGTCATGGCTACTAGCTGTGCTTCTGAGGTCTCAGAAGCCTGAATGCCTCCTAGGCCAGTGGCAGGCTCATGGCTGCTGGCTGTGCTTGTGAGGTCACAGCAGCCTCAGTGCCTCCTCTGCCAGTGCCATGCTCATGGCTGCTGGCTGTGATTGTGAGGTCACAGCAGCCTCAGTGCCTCATAGTTTAGTGTCCAGCGTCCCCTGCTGGCTGTGATTTTGAGGTCACAGCAGTCTCAGTTCCTCAAAAGTTGGTGTCCAGCGCCCCCTGCTGGCTGTGCTTGTGAGGTCACAGCAGACTCAGTGCCTCATAGGTTAGTGTCCAGCGCCCCCTGCTGCCTGTGCTTGTGAGGTCACAGCAGCCTCCGTGCCTCTGAGGCCAGTATCAGGCTCATGGCTGCTGGCTGTGCTTGTGACGTCACAGCAGCCTCAGTGCCTCCTCTGCCAGTGCCATGCTCATGGCTGCTGGCTGTGCTTCTGAGGTCACAGCAGCCTCAGATCCTCCTAGGTTAGTGTCCAGCGCCCCCTGCTAGCTGTGCTTGTGAGATCACAGCAGCCTCAGTGCCTCCTCTTTAGTGTCCAGCGTCCCCTGCTGGCTCTGCTTGTGAGGTCACAGCAGCCTCAGTGCCTCATCGTTTAGTGTCCAGCGTCCCCTGCTGGCTGTGCTTGTGAGGTCACAGCAGCCTCAGTGCCTCCTCTGCCAGTATCAGGCTCATGGCTGCTGCCTGTGCTTGTGACGTCACAGCAGCCTCAGTGCCTCATAGTTTAGTGTCCAGCGTCCCCTGCTGGCTGTGCTTGTGAGGTCACAGCAGACTCAGTGCCTCAAAAGTTATTGTCCAGCGACCCCTGGTGGCTGTGCTTGTGAGGTCACAGCAGCCTCAGTGCCTCATAGTTTAGTGTCCAGCGTCCCCTGCTGGTTCTGTTGTGAGGTCACAGCCGACTCAGTGCCTCAAAAGTTAGTGTGCAGCGCCCCCTGCTGGCTGTGCTTGTGAGGTCACAGCAGCCTCAGTGTCTCCGTGGATAATGCCATGCTCATGGCTCCTGGCTGTGCTTGTGAGGTCACAGCAGCCTCAATGCCTCTCAGGCCAGTTGTAGTCTCATGGATGCTGGCTGTGCTTGTGAGGTCACAGCAGACTCAGTGCCTCATAGGTTAGTGTCCAGCGCCCCCTGCTGGCTGTGCTTGTGAGGTCACAGCAGCCTCAGTGTCTCCCAGGCCAATATCAGGTTCCTGGCTGCTAGCTGTGCTTGTGAGGTCACAGCAGCCTGAATGCCTCCTAGGCCCGTGCCATGCTCATGGCTGCTGGCTGTGCTTGTGACGTCACAGCAGCCTGAATGCCTCCTAGGCCAGTGGCAGGCTCATGGCTGCTGGCTGTGATTGTGAGGTCATATCAGCCTCAGTGCCTCATACTTTAGTGTCCAGCATCCCCTGCTGGCTCTGCTTGTGAGGTCACAGCAGACTCAGTGCCTCATGGGTTAGTGTCCAGCGCCCCCTGCTGGCTGTGCTTGTGACGTCACAGCAGCCTGAATGCCTCCTAGGCCAGTGGCAGGCTCCTGGCTGCTGGCTGTGCTTCTGAGGTCACAGCAGCCTGAATGCCTCCTAGGGCCGTGGCAGTCTCATGGCTGCTAGCTGTGCTTGTGAGGTCACAGAAGCCTCAGTGCCTCCTCTGCCAGTGGCAGTCTCATGGCTGCTGGCTGTGCTTGTGAGGTCACAGCAGACTCAGTGCCTCAAAAGTTAGTGTCCAGCGCCCCCTGCTGGCTGTGCTTGTGACGTCACAGCAGCCTCAGTGCCTCTCTGGCCAATATCAGGCTCATGGCTGCTGGCTGTGCTTGTGACGTCACAGCAGCCTGAATGACTCCTCGGCCCGTGCAGGCTCATGGCTGCTGGCTGTGCTTGTGACGTCACAGCAGCCTCAGTGCCTCCTAGGCCCGTGGCAGGCTCATGGCTGCTGGCTGTGATTGTGAGGTCACAGCAGCCTCCGTGCCTCTTAGGTAAGTGTCCAGCGTCCCCTGCTGGCTCTGCTTGTGAGGTCACAGCAGACTCAGTGCCTCATAGGTTAGTGTCCAGCGCCCCCTGCTGGCTGTGCTTGTGACGTCACAGCAGCCTGAATGCCTCCTAGGCCAGTGGCAGGCTCATGGCTGCTGGCTGTGCTTGTGAGGTCACAGCAGCCTCAGTGCCTCATAGTTTAGTGTCCAGCGTCCCCTGCTGGCTGTGCTTGTGAGGTCACAGCAGACTCAGTGCCTCAAAAGTTATTGTCCAGCGCCCCCTGGTGGCTGTGCTTGTGAGGTCACAGCAGCCTCAGTGCCTCATAGTTTAGTGTCCAGCGTCCCCTGCTGGCTCTGCTTGTGAGGTCACAGCAGCCTCAGTGCCTCAAAAGTTAGTGTCCAGCGTCCCCTGCTGGCTGTGATTGTGAGGTCACAGCAGCCTCCGTGCCTCTTAGGTAAGTGTCCAGCGTCCCCTGCTGGCTCTGCTTGTGAGGTCACAGCAGACTCAGTGCCTCATAGGTTAGTGTCCAGCGCCCCCTGCTGGCTGTGCTTGTGACGTCACAGCAGCCTGAATGCCTCCTAGGCCAGTGGCAGGCTCATGGCTGCTGGCTGTGCTTGTGAGGTCACAGCAGCCTCAGTGCCTCCTCCTTTAGTGTCCAGCGTCCCCTGCTGGCTCTGCTTGTGAGGTCACAGCAGCCTCAGTGCCTCATCGTTTAGTGTCCAGCGTCCCCTGCTGGCTGTGCTTGTGACGTCACAGCAGCCTCAGTGCCTCATAGTTTAGTGTCCAGCGTCCCCTGCTGGCTGTGCTTGTGAGGTCACAGCAGACTCAGTGCCTCAAAAGTTATTGTCCAGCGCCCCCTGCTGGCTGTGCTTGTGAGGTCACAGCAGCCTCAGTGCCTCATAGTTTAGTGTCCAGCGTCCCCTGCTGGCTGTGCTTGTGAGGTCACAGCAGCCTCAGTGCCTCAAAAGTTAGTGTTCAGCGCCCCCTGCTGGCTGTGCTTGTGAGGTCACAGCAGCCTCAGTGTCTCCGTGGATAGTGCCATGCTCATGGCTGCTGGCTGTGCTTGTGAGGTCACAGCAGCCTGAATGCCTCCTAGACCAGTGTCAGGGTCATGGCTACTAGCTGTGCTTCTGAGGTCTCAGAAGCCTGAATGCCTCCTAGGCCAGTGGCAGGCTCATGGCTGCTGGCTGTGCTTGTGAGGTCACAGCAGCCTCAGTGCCTCCTCTGCCAGTGCCATGCTCATGGCTGCTGGCTGTGATTGTGAGGTCACAGCAGCCTCAGTGCCTCATAGTTTAGTGTCCAGCGTCCCCTGCTGGCTGTGATTTTGAGGTCACAGCAGTCTCAGTTCCTCAAAAGTTGGTGTCCAGCGCCCCCTGCTGGCTGTGCTTGTGAGGTCACAGCAGACTCAGTGCCTCATAGGTTAGTGTCCAGCGCCCCCTGCTGCCTGTGCTTGTGAGGTCACAGCAGCCTCCGTGCCTCTGAGGCCAGTATCAGGCTCATGGCTGCTGGCTGTGCTTGTGACGTCACAGCAGCCTCAGTGCCTCCTCTGCCAGTGCCATGCTCATGGCTGCTGGCTGTGCTTCTGAGGTCACAGCAGCCTCAGATCCTCCTAGGTTAGTGTCCAGCGCCCCCTGCTAGCTGTGCTTGTGAGATCACAGCAGCCTCAGTGCCTCCTCTTTAGTGTCCAGCGTCCCCTGCTGGCTCTGTTTGTGAGGTCACAGCAGCCTCAGTGCCTCATCGTTTAGTGTCCAGCGTCCCCTGCTGGCTGTGCTTGTGAGGTCACAGCAGCCTCAGTGCCTCCTCTGCCAGTATCAGGCTCATGGCTGCTGCCTGTGCTTGTGACGTCACAGCAGCCTCAGTGCCTCATAGTTTAGTGTCCAGCGTCCCCTGCTGGCTGTGCTTGTGAGGTCACAGCAGACTCAGTGCCTCAAAAGTTATTGTCCAGCGACCCCTGGTGGCTGTGCTTGTGAGGTCACAGCAGCCTCAGTGCCTCATAGTTTAGTGTCCAGCGTCCCCTGCTGGTTCTGTTGTGAGGTCACAGCCGACTCAGTGCCTCAAAAGTTAGTGTGCAGCGCCCCCTGCTGGCTGTGCTTGTGAGGTCACAGCAGCCTCAGTGTCTCCGTGGATAATGCCATGCTCATGGCTCCTGGCTGTGCTTGTGAGGTCACAGCAGCCTCAATGCCTCTCAGGCCAGTTGTAGTCTCATGGATGCTGGCTGTGCTTGTGAGGTCACAGCAGACTCAGTGCCTCATAGGTTAGTGTCCAGCGCCCCCTGCTGGCTGTGCTTGTGAGGTCACAGCAGCCTCAGTGTCTCCCAGGCCAATATCAGGTTCCTGGCTGCTAGCTGTGCTTGTGAGGTCACAGCAGCCTGAATGCCTCCTAGGCCCGTGCCATGCTCATGGCTGCTGGCTGTGCTTGTGACGTCACAGCAGCCTGAATGCCTCCTAGGCCAGTGGCAGGCTCATGGCTGCTGGCTGTGATTGTGAGGTCATATCAGCCTCAGTGCCTCATACTTTAGTGTCCAGCATCCCCTGCTGGCTCTGCTTGTGAGGTCACAGCAGACTCAGTGCCTCATGGGTTAGTGTCCAGCGCCCCCTGCTGGCTGTGCTTGTGACGTCACAGCAGCCTGAATGCCTCCTAGGCCAGTGGCAGGCTCCTGGCTGCTGGCTGTGCTTCTGAGGTCACAGCAGCCTGAATGCCTCCTAGGGCCGTGGCAGTCTCATGGCTGCTAGCTGTGCTTGTGAGGTCACAGAAGCCTCAGTGCCTCCTCTGCCAGTGGCAGTCTCATGGCTGCTGGCTGTGCTTGTGAGGTCACAGCAGACTCAGTGCCTCAAAAGTTAGTGTCCAGCGCCCCCTGCTGGCTGTGCTTGTGACGTCACAGCAGCCTCAGTGCCTCTCTGGCCAATATCAGGCTCATGGCTGCTGGCTGTGCTTGTGACGTCACAGCAGCCTGAATGACTCCTCGGCCCGTGCAGGCTCATGGCTGCTGGCTGTGCTTGTGACGTCACAGCAGCCTCAGTGCCTCCTAGGCCCGTGGCAGGCTCATGGCTGCTGGCTGTGATTGTGAGGTCACAGCAGCCTCCGTGCCTCTTAGGTAAGTGTCCAGCGTCCCCTGCTGGCTCTGCTTGTGAGGTCACAGCAGACTCAGTGCCTCATAGGTTAGTGTCCATCGCCCCCTGCTGGCTGTGCTTGTGACGTCACAGCAGCCTGAATGCCTCCTAGGCCAGTGGCAGGCTCATGGCTGCTGGCTGTGCTTGTGAGGTCACAGCAGCCTCAGTGCCTCCTCCTTTAGTGTCCAGCGTCCCCTGCTGGCTCTGCTTGTGAGGTCACAGCAGCCTCAGTGCCTCATCGTTTAGTGTCCAGCGTCCCCTGCTGGCTGTGCTTGTGAGGTCACAGCAGACTCAGTGCCTCAAAAGTTATTGTCCAGCGCCCCCTGGTGGGTGTGCTTGTGAGGTCACAGCAACCTCAGTGCCTCCTCTGCCAGTATCAGGCTCATGGCTGCTGCCTGTGCTTGTGACGTCACAGCAGCCTCAGTGCCTCATAGTTTAGTGTCCAGCGTCCCCTGCTGGCTCTGCTTGTGAGGTCACAGCAGACTCAGTGCCTCAAAAGTTATTGTCCAGCGCCCCCTGGTGGCTGTGCTTGTGAGGTCACAGCAGCCTCAGTGCCTCATAGTTTAGTGTCCAGCGTCCCCTGCTGGCTCTGCTTGTGAGGTCACAGCAGCCTCAGTGCCTCAAAAGTTAGTGTGCAGCGCCCCCTGCTGGCTGTGCTTGTGAGGTCACAGCAGCCTCAGTGTCTCCGTGGATAGTGCCATGCTCATGGCTGCTGGCTGTGCTTGTGAGGTCACAGCAGCCTGAATGCCTCCTAGACCAGTGTCAGGCTCCTGCCTGCTGGTTGTGCTTCTGAGGTCTCAGAAGCCTGAATGCCTCCTAGGCCAGTGGCAGGCTCATGGCTGCTGGCTGTGCTTGTGAGGTCACAGCAGCCTCAGTGCCTCCTCTGCCAGTGCCATGCTCATGGCTGCTGGCTGTGCTTGTGAGGTCACAGCAGCCTCAGTGCCTCATAGTTTAGTGTCCAGCGTCCCCTGCTGGCTGTGATTTTGAGGTCACAGCAGACTCAGTTCCTCAAAAGTTGGTGTCCAGCGCCCCCTGCTGGCTCTGCTTGTGAGGTCACAGCAGACTCAGTGCCTCATAGGTTAGTGTCCAGCGCCCCCTGCTGGCTGTGCTTGTGACGTCACAGCAGCCTCAGTGCCTCCTCTGCCAGTGCCAGGGTCATGGCTGCTGGCTGTGCTTGTGACGTCACAGCAGCCTGAATGACTCCTCGGCCCGTGCAGGCTCATGGCTGCTGGCTGTGCTTGTGACGTCACAGCAGCCTCTGTGCCTCCTAGGCCCGTGGCAGGCTCATGGCTGCTGGCTGTGATTGTGAGGTCACAGCAGCCTCCGTGCCTCTTAGGTAAGTGTCCAGCGTCCCCTGCTGGCTCTGCTTGTGAGGTCACAGCAGCCTGAATGCCTCCTAGGCCAGTGGCAGGCTCATGGCTGCTGGCTGTGCTTGTGAGGTCACAGCAGCCTCAGTGCCTCCTCCTTTAGTGTCCAGCGTCCCCTGCTGGCTCTGCTTGTGAGGTCACAGCAGCCTCAGTGCCTCATCGTTTAGTGTCCAGCGTCCCCTGCTGGCTGTGCTTATGAGGTCACAGCAGCCTCAGTGCCTCCTCTGCCAGTATCAGGCTCATGGCTGCTGCCTGTGCTTGTGACGTCACAGCAGCCTCAGTGCCTCATAGTTTAGTGTCCAGCGTCCCCTGCTGGCTGTGCTTGTGAGGTCACAGCTGACTCAGTGCCTCAAAAGTTATTGTCCAGCGCCCCCTGCTGGCTGTGCTTGTGAGGTCACAGCAGCCTCAGTGCCTCATAGTTTAGTGTCCAGCGTCCCCTGGTGGCTGTGCTTGTGAGGTCACAGCAGCCTCAGTGCCTCAAAAGTTAGTGTTCAGCGCCCCCTGCTGGCTGTGCTTGTGAGGTCACAGCAGCCTCAGTGTCTCCGTGGATAGTGCCATGCTCATGGCTGCTGGCTGTGCTTGTGAGGTCACAGCAGCCTGAATGCCTCCTAGGCCAGTGTCAGGGTCATGGCTACTAGCTGTGCTTCTGAGGTCTCAGAAGCCTGAATGCCTCCTAGGCCAGTGGCAGGCTCATGGCTGCTGGCTGTGCTTGTGAGGTCACAGCAGTCTCAGTTCCTCAAAAGTTGGTGTCCAGCGCCCCCTGCTGGCTGTGCTTGTGAGGTCACAGCAGACTCAGTGCCTCATAGGTTAGTGTCCAGCGCCCCCTGCTGCCTGTGCTTGTGAGGTCACAGCAGCCTCCGTGCCTCTGAGGCCAGTATCAGGCTCATGGCTGCTGGCTGTGCTTGTGACGTCACAGCAGCCTCAGTGCCTCCTCTGCCAGTGCCATGCTCATGGCTGCTGGCTGTGCTTCTGAGGTCACAGCAGCCTCAGATCCTCCTAGGTTAGTGTCCAGCGCCCCCTGCTAGCTGTGCTTGTGAGATCACAGCAGCCTCAGTGCCTCCTCCTTTAGTGTCCAGCGTCCCCTGCTGGCTGTGCTTGTGAGGTCACAGCAGCCTCAGTGCCTCCTCTGCCAATATCAGGCTCATGGCTGCTGCCTGTGCTTGTGACGTCACAGCAGCCTCAGTGCCTCATAGTTTAGTGTCCAGCGTCCCCTGCTGGCTGTGCTTGTGAGGTCACAGCAGACTCAGTGCCTCAAAAGTTATTGTCCAGCGACCCCTGGTGGCTGTGCTTGTGAGGTCACAGCAGCCTCAGTGCCTCATAGTTTAGTGTCCAGCGTCCCCTGCTGGCTCTGTTGTGAGGTCACAGCCGACTCAGTGCCTCAAAAGTTAGTGTGCAGCGCCCCCTGCTGGCTGTGCTTGTGAGGTCACAGCAGCCTCAGTGTCTCCGTGGATAATGCCATGCTCCTGGCTCCTGGCTGTGCTTGTGAGGTCACAGCAGCCTCAATGCCTCTCAGGCCAGTCGTAGTCTCATGGATGCTGGCTGTGCTTGTGAGGTCACAGCAGACTCAGTGCCTCATAGGTTAGTGTCCAGCGCCCCCTGCTGGCTGTGCTTGTGAGGTCACAGCAGCCTCAGTGTCTCCCAGGCCAATATCAGGTTCCTGGCTGCTAGCTGTGCTTGTGAGGTCACAGCAGCCTGAATGCCTCCTAGGCCCGTGCCATGCTCATGGCTGCTGGCTGTGCTTGTGACGTCACAGCAGCCTGAATCCCTCCTAGGCCAGTGGCAGGCTCATGGCTGCTGGCTCTGCTTGTGAGGTCACAGCAGCCTCAGTGCCTCATACTTTAGTGTCCAGCATCCCCTGCTGGCTCTGCTTGTGAGGTCACAGCAGACTCAGTGCCTCATAGGTTAGTGTCCAGCGCCCCCTGCTGGCTGTGCTTGTGACGTCACAGCAGCCTGAATGCCTCCTAGGCCAGTGGCAGGCTCCTGGCTGCTGGCTGTGCTTCTGAGGTCACAGCAGCCTGAATGCCTCCTAGGGCCGTGGCAGTCTCATGGCTGCTAGCTGTGCTTGTGAGGTCACAGAAGCCTCAGTGCCTCCTCTGCCAGTGGCAGTCTCATGGCTGCTGGCTGTGCTTGTGAGGTCACAGCAGACTCAGTGCCTCAAAAGTTAGTGTCCAGCGCCCCCTGCTGGCTGTGCTTGTGACGTCACAGCCGCCTCAGTGCCTCTCTGGCCAATATCAGGCTCATGGCTGCTGGCTGCGCTTGTGACGTCACAGCAGCCTGAATGACTCCTCGGCCCGTGCAGGCTCATGGCTGCTGGCTGTGCTTGTGACGTCACAGCAGCCTCAGTGCCTCCTAGGCCCGTGGCAGGCTCATGGCTGCTGGCTGTGATTGTGAGGTCACAGCAGCCTCCGTGCCTCTTAGGTAAGTGTCCAGCGTCCCCTGCTGGCTCTGCTTGTGAGGTCACAGCAGACTCAGTGCCTCATAGGTTAGTGTCCAGCGCCCCCTGCTGGCTGTGCTTGTGACGTCACAGCAGCCTGAATGCCTCCTAGGCCAGTGGCAGGCTCATGGCTGCTGGCTGTGCTTGTGAGGTCACAGCAGCCTCAGTGCCTCCTCCTTTAGTGTCCAGCGTCCCCTGCTGGCTCTGCTTGTGAGGTCACAGCAGCCTCAGTGCCTCATCGTTTAGTGTCCAGCGTCCCCTGCTGGCTGTGCTTGTGAGGTCACAGCAGACTCAGTGCCTCAAAAGTTATTGTCCAGCGTCCCCTGCTGGCTGTGCTTGTGAGGTCACAGCAGCCTCAGTGCCTCCTCTGCCAGTATCAGGCTCATGGCTGCTGCCTGTGCTTGTGACGTCACAGCAGCCTCAGTGCCTCATAGTTTAGTGTCCAGCGTCCCCTGCTGGCTCTGCTTGTGAGGTCACAGCAGACTCAGTGCCTCAAAAGTTATTGTCCAGCGCCCCCTGGTGGCTGTGCTTGTGAGGTCACAGCAGCCTCAGTGCCTCCTCTGCCAGTGTCAGGCTCATGGCTGCTGGCTCTGCTTGTGAGGTCACAGCAGACTCAGTGCATCAAAAGATAGTGTCCAGTGTGCCCTGCTGGCTCTGCTTGTGAGGTCACACCAGCCTCAGTGCCTCACAGGCCAGTATCAGGCTCTTGGCTGCTGGCTGTGCTTGTGAGGTCACAGCAGCCTCAGTGCCTCCTCTGCCAGTGCCGTACTCATGGCTGCTGCCTGTGCTTTTGACGTCACAGCAGCCTCAGTGCCTCCTCTGCCACTGCCATGCTCATGGCTGCTGGCTGTTCTTGTGAGGTCAGAGCAGCCTCAGTGCCTCCTAGGCCAGTATCAGGCTCATGGCTGCTGGCTGTGCTTGTTAGGTCACAGCAGCCTCAGTGCCTCCTCTGCCAGTGCCATGCTCATGGCTGCTGGCTATGCTTGTGACGTCACAGCAGCCTGAGTGCCTCTGAGGCCAGTGGCAGTATCATGGCTGCTGGCTGTGCTTGTGAGGTCACAGCAGCCTCAGTGCCTCCTCTGCCAGTGGCAGTCTCATGGCTGCTGGCTGTGCTTGTGAGGTCACAGCAGCCTCAGTGCCTCCTAGGTTAGTGTCCAGCGTCCCCTGCTGGCTCTGCTTGTGAGGTCACAGCAGACTCAGTGCCTCAAAAGCTAGTGTGCATCGCACCCTACTGGTTGTGCTTGTGAGGTCACAGCAGACTCAGTGCCTCACAGGCCAGTGTCAGACTCATGGCTGCTGGCTGTGCTTGTGAGGTCACAGCAGCCTCAGTGCCTCCTAGGCCAGTATCAGGCTCATGGCTGCTGGCTGTGCTTCTGAGGTCACAGAAACCTGAATGCCTCCTAGGCCAGTGGCAGGCTCATGGCTGCTGGCTGTGCTTGTGAGGTCACAGCAGCCTCAGTGCCTCATAGTTTAGTGTCCAGCGTCCCCTGCTGGCTGTGCTTGTGAGGTCACAGCTGCCTCAGTGCCTCTCAGGCCAGTATCAGGCTCATGGCTACTGGCTGTGCTTGTGAGGTCACAGACGTCGGAATGCCTCCTAGGCCAGTGGCAGGCTCATGGCTGCTGGCTGTGCTTGTGAGGTCACAGCAGCCTCAGTGCCTCATAGTTTAGTGTCCAGCGTCCCCTGCTGGCTGTGCTTGTGAGGTCACAGCAGCCTCAGTCCTTCATAGTTTAGTGTCCAGCGTCCCCTGCTGGCTGTGCTTGTGAGGTCACAGAAGCCTCAGTGCCTCCTCTGCCAGTGGCAGTCTCATGGCTACTGGCTGTGCTTGTGAGGTCACAGACGCCGGAATGCCTCCTAGGCCAGTGGCACGCTCATGGCTGCTGGCTGTGCTTGTGAGGTCACAGCAGCCTCAGTGCCTCACAGTTTAGTGTCCAGCGTGACCTGCTGGCTCTGCTTTTGAGGTCACAGCAGCCTCAGTGCCTCATAGTTTAGTGTCCAGCGTCCCCTGCTGGCTCTGCTTGTGAGGTCACAGCAGCCTCAGTACCTCATAGATTAGTGTCCAGCGTCCCCTGCTGGCTGTGCTTGTGAGGTCACAGCAGCCTCAGTGCCTCATAGTTTAGTGTCCAGCGTTCCCTGCTGGCTCTGATTGTGAGGTCACAGCAGACTCAGTGCCTCAAACGCTAGTGTGCAGCGCCCCCTACTGGCTGTGCTTATGAGGTCACAGCAGCCTCAGTGCCTCCTCTGCCAGTGCCATGCTCATGGCTGCTGGCTCTGCTTGTGAGGTCACACCAGCCTCAGTGCCTCACAGGCCAGTATCAGGCTCTTGGCTGCTGGCTGTGCTTGTGAGGTCAGAGCAGCCTCAGTGCCTCCTCGGCCAGTGCCGCACTCATGGCTGCTGCCTGTGCTTTTGACGTCACAGCAGCCTCAGTGCCTCCTCTGCCACTGCCATGCTCATGGCTGCTGGCTGTTCTTGTGAGGTCAGAGCAGCCTCAGTGCCTCCTAGGCCAGTATCAGGCTCATGGCTGCTGGCTGTGCTTCTGAGGTCACAGCAGCCTCAGTGCCTCCTCTGCCAGTGCCATGTTCATGGCTGCTGGCTATGCTTGTGACGTCACAGCAGCCTGAGTGCCTCTGAGGCCACTGGCAGTATCATGGCTGCTGGCTGTGCTTGTGAGGTCACAGAAGCCTCAGTGCCTCCTCTGCCAGTGGCAGTCTCATGGCTGCTGGCTGTGCTTGTGAGGTCACAGCAGCCTCAGTGCCTCATAGGTTAGTGTCCAGCGTCCCCTGCTGGCTCTGCTTGTGAGGTCACAGCAGCCTCAGTGCCTCAAAAGCTAGTGTGCATCGCACCCTACTGGTTGTGCTTGTGAGGTCACAGCAGACTCAGTGCCTCACAGGCCAGTGTCAGACTCATGGCTGCTGCCTGTGCTTTTGACGTCACAGCAGCCTCAGTGCCTCCTCTGCCACTGCCATGCTCATGGCTGCTGGCTGTGTTTGTGAGGTCACAGCAGCCTCAGTGCCTCCTAGGCCAGTATCAGGCTCATGGCTGCTGGCTGTGCTTCTGAGGTCACAGAAAAATCAATGCCTCCTAGGCCAGTGGCAGGCTCATGGCTGCTGGCTGTGCTTGTGAGGTCACAGCAGCCTCAGTGCCTCATAGTTTAGTGTCCAGCGTCCCCTGCTGGCTGTGCTTGTGAGGTCACAGCAGCCTCAGTGCCTCATCGTTTAGTGTCCAGCGTCCCCTGCTGGCTGTGCTTGTGAGGTCACAGCAGCCTCAGTGCCTCCCAGGCCAGTATCAGGCTCATGGCTACTGGCTGTGCTTGTGAGGTCACAGACACCGGAATGCCTCCTAGGCCAGTGGCAGGCTCATGGCTGCTGGCTGTGCTTGTGAGGTCACAGCAGCCTCAGTGCCGCATCGTTTAGTGTCCAGCGTTCCCTGCTGGCTGTGCTTGTGAGGTCACAGCAGCCTCAGTACCTCATAGGTTAGTGTCCATCGCCCCCTACTGGCTGTGCTTGTGAGGTCACAGCAGACTCAGTGCCTCACAGGCCAGTATCAGGCTCATGGCTGCTGGCTGTGATTGTGAGGTCACATCAGCCTCAGTGCTTCATAGCTTAGTGTCCAGCGAACCCTGCTGGCTCTGCTTGTGAGGTCACAGCAGCCTTAGTGCCTCCTCTGCCAGTGCCATGCTCATGGCTGCTTGCTGTGCTTGTGAGGTCACAGCAGCCTCAGTGCCTCATAGTTTAGTGTCCAGCGTCCCCTGCTGGCTGTGATTTTGAGGTCACAGCAGACTCAGTTCCTCAAAAGTTGGTGTCCAGCGCCCCCTGCTGGCTCTGCTTGTGAGGTCACAGCAGACTCAGTGTCTCCGTGGATGGTGCCATGCTCATGGTTGCGGGCTGTGCTTGTGAGGTCACAGCAGCCTGAATGCCTCCTAGACCAGTGTCAGGGTCATGCTGCTGGCTGTGCTTGTGAGGTCACAGAAGCCTGAATGCCTCCTAGGCCAGTGGCAGGCTGATGACTGTGATTGTGAGGTCACAGCAGCCTCAGTGCCTCATAGTTCAGTGTCCAGTGTCCCCTGCTCGCTCTGCTTGTGAGGTCACAGCAGACTCAGTGCCTCAAATGCTAGTGTGCAGTGCCCCATACTGGCTGTGCTTGTGAGGTCACAGTAGACTCAGTGCCTCTGAGGCCAGTGTCAGGCTCATGGCTGCTGGCTGTGCTTGTGAGGTCACAGCAGCCTCAGTGCCTCTGAGGTCAGTATCAGGCTCATGGCTGCTGGCTGTGCTTGTGAGGTCACAGCAGCCTCAGTGCCTCTCAGGCCAGTGGCAGGCTCATGGCTGCTGGCTGTGCTTGTGAGGTCACAGCAGCCTCAGTGCCTCATAGTTCAGTGTCCAGTGTGCCCTGCTGGCTCTGCTTGTGAGGTCACAGCAGCCTCAGTGCCTCATAGTTTAGTGTCCATCGCCCCCTGCTGGCTGTGCTTCTGAGGTCACAGTAGCCTCAGTACCTCATAGGGTAGTGTCCATCGCCCCCTGCTGGCTGTGCTTGTGAGGTCACAGCAGCCTCAGTGCCTCCTCTGCCAGTGTCAGGCTCATGGCTGCTGGCTCTGCTTGTGAGGTCACAGCAGACTCAGTGCATCAAAAGATAGTGTCCAGTGTGCCCTGCTGGCTCTGCTTGTGAGGTCACACCAGCCTCAGTGCCTCACAGGCCAGTATCAGGCTCTTGGCTGCTGGCTGTGCTTGTGAGGTCACAGCAGCCTCAGTGCCTCCTCTGCCAGTGCCGTACTCATGGCTGCTGGCTGTTCTTGTGAGGTCAGAGCAGCCTCAGTGCCTCCTAGGCCAGTATCAGGCTCATGGCTGCTGGCTGTGCTTGTGAGGTCACAGCAGCCTCAGTGCCTCCTAGGCCAGTGCCATGCTCATGGCTGCTGGCTATGCTTGTGACGTCACAGCAGCCTGAGTGCCTCTGAGGCCGGTGGCAGTATCATGGCTGCTGGCTGTGCTTGTGAGGTCACAGCAGCCTCAGTGCCTCCTCTGCCAGTGGCAGTCTCATGGCTGCTGGCTGTGCTTGTGAGGTCACAGCAGCCTCAGTGCCTCATAGGTTAGTGTCCAGCGTCCCCTGCTGGCTCTGCTTGTGAGGTCACAGCAGACTCAGTGCCTCAAAAGCTAGTGTGCATCGCACCCTACTGGTTGTGCTTGTGAGGTCACAGCAGACTCAGTGCCTCACAGGCCAGTGTCAGACTCATGGCTGCTGCCTGTGCTTTTGACGTCACAGCAGCCTCAGTGCCTCCTCTGCCACTGCCATGCTCATGGCTGCTGGCTGTGCTTGTGAGGTCACAGCAGCCTCAGTGCCTCCTAGGCCAGTATCAGGCTCATGGCTGCTGGCTGTGCTTCTGAGGTCACAGAAACCTGAATGCCTCCTAGGCCAGTGGCAGGCTCATGGCTGCTGGCTGTGCTTGTGAGGTCACAGCAGCCTCAGTGCCTCATAGTTTAGTGTCCAGCGTCCCCTGCTGGCTGTGCTTGTGAGGTCACAGCTGCCTCAGTGCCTCTCAGGCCAGTATCAGGCTCATGGCTACTGGCTGTGCTTGTGAGGTCACAGACGTCGGAATGCCTCCTAGGCCAGTGGCAGGCTCATGGCTGCTGGCTGTGCTTGTGAGGTCACAGCAGCCTCAGTGCCTCATAGTTTAGTGTCCAGCGTCCCCTGCTGGCTGTGCTTGTGAGGTCACAGCAGCCTCAGTGCTTCATAGTTTAGTGTCCAGCGTCCCCTGCTGGCTGTGCTTGTGAGGTCACAGAAGCCTCAGTGCCTCCTCTGCCAGTGGCAGTCTCATGGCTACTGGCTGTGCTTGTGAGGTCACAGACGCCGGAATGCCTCCTAGGCCAGTGGCACGCTCATGGCTGCTGGCTGTGCTTGTGAGGTCACAGCAGCCTCAGTGCCTCACAGTTTAGTGTCCAGCGTGACCTGCTGGCTCTGCTTTTGAGGTCACAGCAGCCTCAGTGCCTCATAGTTTAGTGTCCAGCGTCCCCTGCTGGCTCTGCTTGTGAGGTCACAGCAGCCTCAGTACCTCATAGATTAGTGTCCAGCGTCCCCTGCTGGCTGTGCTTGTGAGGTCACAGCAGACTCACTGCCTCATAGGTTAGTGTCCATCGCCCCCTGCTGGCTGTGCTTGTGAGGTCACAGCAGCCTCAGTGCCTCCTCTGCCAGTGCCAGGGTCATGGCTGCTGGCTCTGCTTGTGAGGTCACAGCAGCCTCAGTGCCTCCTAGGTTAGTGTCCATCGCCCCCTACTGGCTGTGCTTGTGAGCTCACAGCAGACTCAGTGCCTGATAGATTATCTCCAGTGCCCCCGGCTGGCTGTGCTTGTGAGGTCACAGCAGCCTCAGTGCCTCCTCTGCCAGTGTCAGGCTCATGGCTGCTGGCTGTGCTTGTGAGGTCACAGCAGACTCAGTGCCTCAAAAGATAGTGTCCAGTGCCCCCTGCTGGCTGTGCTTGTGAGGTCACAGCAGCCTCAGTGCCTCCTAGGCCAGTATCAGGCTCATGGCTGCTGGCTGTGCTTGTGAGGTCACAGCAGCCTCAGTGCCTCCTCTGCCAGTGCCATGCTCATGGCTGCTGACTCTGCTTGTGAGGTCACACCAGCCTCAGTGCCTCACAGGCCAGTATCAGGCTCTTGGCTGCTGGCTGTGCTTGTGAGGTCAGAGCAGCCTCAGTGCCTCCTCGGCCAGTGCCGCACTCATGGCTGCTGCCTGTGCTTTTGACGTCACAGCAGCCTCAGTGCCTCCTCTGCCACTGCCATGCTCATGGCTGCTGGCTGTTCTTGTGAGGTCAGAGCAGCCTCAGTGCCTCCTAGGCCAGTATCAGGCTCATGGCTGCTGGCTGTGCTTCTGAGGTCACAGCAGCCTCAGTGCCTCCTCTGCCAGTGCCATGTTCATGGCTGCTGGCTATGCTTGTGACGTCACAGCAGCCTGAGTGCCTCTGAGGCCACTGGCAGTATCATGGCTGCTGGCTGTGCTTGTGAGGTCACAGAAGCCTCAGTGCCTCCTCTGCCAGTGGCAGTCTCATGGCTGCTGGCTGTGCTTGTGAGGTCACAGCAGCCTCAGTGCCTCAAAAGCTAGTGTGCATCGCACCCTACTGGTTGTGCTTGTGAGGTCACAGCAGACTCAGTGCCTCACAGGCCAGTGTCAGACTCATGGCTGCTGCCTGTGCTTTTGACGTCACAGCAGCCTCAGTGCCTCCTCTGCCACTGCCATGCTCATGGCTGCTGGCTGTGTTTGTGAGGTCACAGCAGCCTCAGTGCCTCCTAGGCCAGTATCAGGCTCATGGCTGCTGGCTGTGCTTCTGAGGTCACAGAAAAATCAATGCCTCCTAGGCCAGTGGCAGGCTCATGGCTGCTGGCTGTGCTTGTGAGGTCACAGCAGCCTCAGTGCCTCATAGTTTAGTGTCCAGCGTCCCCTGCTGGCTGTGCTTCTGAGGTCACAGCAGCCTCAGTGCCTCATCGTTTAGTGTCCAGCGTCCCCTGCTGGCTGTGCTTGTGAGGTCACAGCAGCCTCAGTGCCTCCCAGGCCAGTATCAGGCTCATGGCTACTGGCTGTGCTTGTGAGGTCACAGACACCGGAATGCCTCCTAGGCCAGTGGCAGGCTCATGGCTGCTGGCTGTGCTTGTGAGGTCACAGCAGCCTCAGTGCCGCATCGTTTAGTGTCCAGCGTTCCCTGCTGGCTGTGCTTGTGAGGTCACAGCAGCCTCAGTACCTCATAGGTTAGTGTCCATCGCCCCCTACTGGCTGTGCTTGTGAGGTCACAGCAGACTCAGTGCCTCACAGGCCAGTATCAGGCTCATGGCTGCTGGCTGTGATTGTGAGGTCACATCAGCCTCAGTGCTTCATAGCTTAGTGTCCAGCGAACCCTGCTGGCTCTGCTTGTGAGGTCACAGCAGCCTTAGTGCCTCCTCTGCCAGTGCCATGCTCATGGCTGCTTGCTGTGCTTGTGAGGTCACAGCAGCCTCAGTGCCTCATAGTTTAGTGTCCAGCGTCCCCTGCTGGCTGTGATTTTGAGGTCACAGCAGACTCAGTTCCTCAAAAGTTGGTGTCCAGCGCCCCCTGCTGGCTCTGCTTGTGAGGTCACAGCAGACTCAGTGTCTCCGTGGATGGTGCCATGCTCATGGTTGCGGGCTGTGCTTGTGAGGTCACAGCAGCCTGAATGCCTCCTAGACCAGTGTCAGGGTCATGCTGCTGGCTGTGCTTGTGAGGTCACAGAAGCCTGAATGCCTCCTAGGCCAGTGGCAGGCTGATGACTGTGATTGTGAGGTCACAGCAGCCTCAGTGCCTCATAGTTCAGTGTCCAGTGTCCCCTGCTCGCTCTGCTTGTGAGGTCACAGCAGACTCAGTGCCTCAAATGCTAGTGTGCAGTGCCCCATACTGGCTGTGCTTGTGAGGTCACAGTAGACTCAGTGCCTCTGAGGCCAGTGTCAGGCTCATGGCTGCTGGCTGTGCTTGTGAGGTCACAGCAGCCTCAGTGCCTCTGAGGTCAGTATCAGGCTCATGGCTGCTGGCTGTGCTTGTGAGGTCACAGCAGCCTCAGTGCCTCTCAGGCCAGTGGCAGGCTCATGGCTGCTGGCTGTGCTTGTGAGGTCACAGCAGCCTCAGTGCCTCATAGTTCAGTGTCCAGTGTGCCCTGCTGGCTCTGCTTGTGAGGTCACAGCAGCCTCAGTGCCTCATAGTTTAGTGTCCATCGCCCCCTGCTGGCTGTGCTTCTGAGGTCACAGTAGCCTCAGTACCTCATAGGGTAGTGTCCATCGCCCCCTGCTGGCTGTGCTTGTGAGGTCACAGCAGCCTCAGTGCCTCCTCTGCCAGTGTCAGGCTCATGGCTGCTGGCTCTGCTTGTGAGGTCACAGCAGACTCAGTGCATCAAAAGATAGTGTCCAGTGTGCCCTGCTGGCTCTGCTTGTGAGGTCACACCAGCCTCAGTGCCTCACAGGCCAGTATCAGGCTCTTGGCTGCTGGCTGTGCTTGTGAGGTCACAGCAGCCTCAGTGCCTCCTCTGCCAGTGCCGTACTCATGGCTGCTGGCTGTTCTTGTGAGGTCAGAGCAGCCTCAGTGCCTCCTAGGCCAGTATCAGGCTCATGGCTGCTGGCTGTGCTTGTGAGGTCACAGCAGCCTCAGTGCCTCCTAGGCCAGTGCCATGCTCATGGCTGCTGGCTATGCTTGTGAGGTCACAGCAGCCTGAGTGCCTCTGAGGCCGGTGGCAGTATCATGGCTGCTGGCTGTGCTTGTGAGGTCACAGCAGCCTCAGTGCCTCCTCTGCCAGTGGCAGTCTCATGGCTGCTGGCTGTGCTTGTGAGGTCACAGCAGCCTCAGTGCCTCATAGGTTAGTGTCCAGCGTCCCCTGCTGGCTCTGCTTGTGAGGTCACAGCAGACTCAGTGCCTCAAAAGCTAGTGTGCATCGCACCCTACTGGTTGTGCTTGTGAGGTCACAGCAGACTCAGTGCCTCACAGGCCAGTGTCAGACTCATGGCTGCTGCCTGTGCTTTTGACGTCACAGCAGCCTCAGTGCCTCCTCTGCCACTGCCATGCTCATGGCTGCTGGCTGTGCTTGTGAGGTCACAGCAGCCTCAGTGCCTCCTAGGCCAGTATCAGGCTCATGGCTGCTGGCTGTGCTTCTGAGGTCACAGAAACCTGAATGCCTCCTAGGCCAGTGGCAGGCTCATGGCTGCTGGCTGTGCTTGTGAGGTCACAGCAGCCTCAGTGCCTCATAGTTTAGTGTCCAGCGTCCCCTGCTGGCTGTGCTTGTGAGGTCACAGCTGCCTCAGTGCCTCTCAGGCCAGTATCAGGCTCATGGCTACTGGCTGTGCTTGTGAGGTCACAGACGTCGGAATGCCTCCTAGGCCAGTGGCAGGCTCATGGCTGCTGGCTGTGCTTGTGAGGTCACAGCAGCCTCAGTGCCTCATAGTTTAGTGTCCAGCGTCCCCTGCTGGCTGTGCTTGTGAGGTCACAGCAGCCTCAGTGCTTCATAGTTTAGTGTCCAGCGTCCCCTGCTGGCTGTGCTTGTGAGGTCACAGAAGCCTCAGTGCCTCCTCTGCCAGTGGCAGTCTCATGGCTACTGGTTGTGCTTGTGAGGTCACAGACGCCGGAATGCCTCCTAGGCCAGTGGCACGCTCATGGCTGCTGGCTGTGCTTGTGAGGTCACAGCAGCCTCAGTGCCTCACAGTTTAGTGTCCAGCGTGACCTGCTGGCTCTGCTTTTGAGGTCACAGCAGCCTCAGTGCCTCATAGTTTAGTGTCCAGCGTCCCCTGCTGGCTCTGCTTGTGAGGTCACAGCAGCCTCAGTACCTCATAGATTAGTGTCCAGCGTCCCCTGCTGGCTGTGCTTGTGAGGTCACAGCAGACTCACTGCCTCATAGGTTAGTGTCCATCGCCCCCTGCTGGCTGTGCTTGTGAGGTCACAGCAGCCTCAGTGCCTCCTCTGCCAGTGCCAGGGTCATGGCTGCTGGCTCTGCTTGTGAGGTCACAGCAGCCTCAGTGCCTCCTAGGTTAGTGTCCATCGCCCCCTACTGGCTGTGCTTGTGAGCTCACAGCAGACTCAGTGCCTGATAGATTATCTCCAGTGCCCCCGGCTGGCTGTGCTTGTGAGGTCACAGCAGCCTCAGTGCCTCCTCTGCCAGTGTCAGGCTCATGGCTGCTGGCTGTGCTTGTGAGGTCACAGCAGACTCAGTGCCTCAAAAGATAGTGTCCAGTGCCCCCTGCTGGCTGTGCTTGTGAGGTCACAGCAGCCTCAGTGCCTCCTAGGCCAGTATCAGGCTCATGGCTGCTGGCTGTGCTTGTGAGGTCACAGCAGCCTCAGTGCCTCCTAGGTTAGTGTCCAGCGTTCCCTGCTGGCTCTGATTGTGAGGTAACAGCAGACTCAGTGCCTCAAAAGCTAGTGTGCAGCGCCCCCTACTGGCTGTGCTTGTGAGGTCACAGCAGCCTCCAGTGCCTCACAGGCCAGTATCAGGCTCATGGCTGCTGGCTGTGCTTGTGACGTCACAGCAGCCTCAGTGCCTCCTCTGCCACTGCCATGCTCATGGCTGCTGGCTGTTCTTGTGAGGTCAGAGCAGCCTCTGTGACTCCTAGTCCAGTATCAGGCTCATGGCTGCTGGCTGTGCTTGTGACGTCACAGCAGCCTCAGTGCCTCCTAGGCCAGTATCAGGCTCATGGCTACTGGCTGTGCTTCAGACGTCACAGACGCCGGAATGCCTCCTAGGCCAGTGGCAGGCTCATGGCTGCTGGCTGTGCTTGTGAGGTCACAGCAGCCTGAGTGCCTCCTAGGCCAGTATCAGGCTCATGGCTACTGGCTGTGCTTGTGAGGTCACAGACGCCGGAATGCCTCCTAGGCCAGTGGCAGGCTCATGGCTGCTGGCTGTGCTTGTGAGGTCACAGCAGCCTCAGTGCCTCATAGTTTAGTGTCCAGCATCCCCTGCTGGCTCTGCTTGTGAGGTCAAAGCAGCCTCAGTGCCTCATAGTTTAGTGTGCAGCGTCCCCTGCTGGCTCTGCTTGTGAGGTCACAGCAGCCTCAGTACCTCATAGGTTAGTGTCCAGCGTCCCCTGCTGGCTGTGCTTGTGAGGTCACAGCAGACTCACTGCCTCATAGGTTAGTGTCCATCGCCCCCTGCTGGCTGTGCTTGTGAGGTCACAGCAGCCTCAGTGCCTCCTCTGCCAGTGCCAGGGTCATGGCTGCTGGCTCTGCTTCTGAGGTCACAGCAGCCTCAGTGCCTCCTAGGTTAGTGTCCATCGCCCCCTACTGGCTGTGCTTGTGAGCTCACAGCAGACTCAGTGCCTGATAGATTATCTCCAGTGCCCCCTGCTGGCTGTGCTTGTGAGGTCACAGCAGCCTCAGTGCCTCCTCTGCCAGTGTCATGCTCATGGCTGCTGGCTGTGCTTGTGAGGTCACAGCAGACTCAGTGCCTCAAAAGATAGTGTCCAGTGCCCCCTGCTGGCTGTGCTTGTGAGGTCACAGCAGCCTCAGTGCCTCCTAGGCCAGTATCAGGCTCATGGCTGCTGGCTGTGCTTGTGAGGTCACAGCAGCCTCAGTGCCTCCTAGGTTAGTGTCCATCGTTCCCTGCTGGCTCTGCTTGTGAGGTCACAGCAGACTCAGTGCCTCAAAAGCTAGTGTGCAGCGCCCCCTACTGGCTGTGCTTGTGAGGTCACAGCAGCCTCAGTGCCTCACAGGCCAGTGTCAGGCTCATGGCTGCTGGCTGTGCTTGTGAGGTCACAGCAGCCTCAGTGCCTCCTCTGCCAGTGTCAGGCTCATGGCTGCTGGCTGTGATTGTGAGGTCACAGCAGACTCAGTGCCTCAAAAGATAGTGTCCAATGCCCCCTGCTGTCTGTGCTTGTGAGATCACACCAGCCTGAATGCCTCTGAGGCCAGTATCAGGCTCATGGCTGCTGGCTGTGCTTGTGAGGTCACAGCAGCCTCAGTGCCTCCTTGCCATTGCCATACTCATGGCTGCTGACTGTGCATTTGAGGTCACAGCAGCCTCAGTGTCTCCGTGGATGGTGCCATGCTCATGGTTGCTGACTGTGCTTGTGAGGTCACAGCAGCCTCAGTGCCTCCTCTGCCAGTGCCAGGGTCATGGCTGCTGGCTGTGCTTCTGAGGTCACAGAAACCTGAATGCCTGCTAGGCCAGTGGCAGGCTCATGGCTGCTGGCTGTGCTTGTGAGGTCACAGCAGCCTCAGTGCCTCATTGTTTAGTGTCCAGTGCCCCCTGCTGGCTCTTCTTGTGAGCTCACACCAGCCTCAGTGCCTCACAGGCCAGTATCAGGCTAATGGCTGCTGGCTGTGCTTGTGACGTCACAGCAGCCTCAGTGCCTCCTAGGTTAGTGTCCAGCGTTCCCTGCTGGCTCTGCTTGTGAGGTCACAGCAGACTCAGTGCCTCACGGGCCAGTGTCAGGCTCATGGCTGCTGCCTGTGCTTTTGACGTCACAGCAACCTCAGTGCCTTCTCTGCCACTGCCATGCTCATGGCTGCTGGCTGTGCTTGTGAGGTCACAGCAGACTCACGGCCTCATAGGCCAGTATCAGGCTCATGGCTGCTGGCTGTGCTTGTGAGGTCACAGAAACCTGAATGCCTCCTAGGCCCGTGGCAGGCTCATGGCTGCTGGCTGTGCTTGTGAGGTCACAGCAGACTCAGTGCCTCAAAAGTTCGTGTCCAGTGCCCCCTAGTGGCTGTGCTTGTGAGCTCACACCAGCCTCAGTGCCTCACAGGCCGGTATCAGGCTCATGGCTGCTGGCTGTGCTTGTGACGTCACAGCAGCCTCAGTGCCTCCTAGGCCAGTGGCAGGCTCATGGCTGCTGGCTGTGATTGTGAGGTCACATCAGCCTCAGTGCCTCATAGTTCAGTGTCCAGTGTCCCCTGCTGGCTCTGCTTGTGAGGTCACAGCAGCCTCAGTGCCTCTCAGGCCAGTATCATGCTCATGGCTGCTGGCTGTGCTTGTGAGGTCACAGCAGCCTGAATGCCTCCTATGCCGGTATCAGACTCATGGCTGCTGGCTGTGCTTCTGAGGTCACAGCAGCCTCAGTGCCTCCTCTGCCAGTGCCATGCTCATGGCTGCTGGCTGTGCTTGTGACATCACAGCAGCCTCAGTGCCTCCTAGGCCAGTGGCAGGCTCATGGCTGCTGGCTGTGATTGTGAGGTCAGATCAGCCTCAGTGCCTCCTCTGCCAGTGCCATGCTCATGGCTGCTGGCTGTGCTTCTGAGGTCACAGAAACCTGAATGCCTCCTAGGCCAGTGGCAGGCTCATGGCTGCTAGCTGTGCTTGTGAGGTCAGAGCAGCCTCAGTGCCTCATCGTTTAGTGTCCAGCGTCCCCTGCTGTCTGTGCTTGTGAGGTCACAGCAGCCTGAGTGCCTCACAGGCCAGTATCAGGCTCATGGCTGCTGGCTGTGCTTGTGAGGTCACAGCAGCCTCAGTGCCTCCTCTGCCACTGCCATGCTCATGGCTGCTGGCTGTTCTTGTGAGGTCACAGCAGCCTCAGTGCCTCACAGGCCAGTATCAGGCTCATGGCTGCTGGCTGTGCTTCTGAGGTCACAGCAGCCTCAGGGCCTCACAGGCCAGTGGCAGGCTCATGGCTGCTAGCTGTGCTTCTGAGGTCACAGAAGCCTGAATGCCTGCTAGGCCCGTGGCAGGCTCATGGCTGCTGGCTGTGCTTGTGAGGTCACAGCAGCCTCAGTGCCTCCTCTGCCAGTGCCATGCTCATGGCTGCTGGCTGTGCTTGTTAGGTCACACCAGCTTCAGTGCCTCCTATGCCAGTATCAGATTCATGGCTGCTGGCTGTGCTTGTGCGGTCACAGCATCCTCAGTGCCTCCTCTGCCAGTGCCATGCTCATGGCTGCTGGCTGTGCTTGTGAGGTCACAGAAACCTGAATGCCTCCTAGGCCAGTGGCAGGCTCATGGCTGCTGGCTGTGCTTGTGAGGTCACAGCAGCCTCAGTGCCTCATAGTTTAGTGTCCAGCGTTCCCTGCTGGCTCTGATTGTGAGGTCACAGCAGACTCAGTGCCTCAAAAGCTAGTGTGCAGCGCCCCCTACTGGCTGTGCTTATGAGGTCACAGCAGCCTCAGTGCCTCCTCTGCCAGTGCCATGCTCATGGCTGCTGGCTCTGCTTGTGAGGTCACAGCAGCCTCAATGCCTCCCCTGCCAGTACCATGCTCATGGCTGCTGGCTGTGCTTGTGACGTCACAGCAGCCTCAGTGCCTCCTAGGCCAGTGGCAGGCTCATGGCTGCTGGCTGTGATTGTGAGGTCACATCAGCCTCAGTGCTTCATAGTTTAGTGTCCAGCGACCCCTGCTGGTTGTGATTGTGAGGTCACAGCAGACTCAGTGCCTCAAAAGTTGGTGTCCAGCATCCCCTGCTGGCTGTGCTTGTGAGGTCACAGCAGCCTGAGTGTCTCCGTGAATACTGCCATGCTCATGGCTGCTGGCTGTGCTTGTGAGGTCACAGCAGCCTCAGTGCCTCTCAGGCCAGTGTCAGGGTCATGGCTGCTGGCTGTGCTTGTGACGTCACAGCAGCCTCAGTGCCTCCTAGGCCAGTATCAGGCTCATGGCTAGAGGCTGTGCTTCTGAGGTCACAGACGCCTGAATGCCTCCTAGGCTAGTGGCAGGCTCATGGCTGCTGGCTGTGCTTGTGAGGTCACAGCAGCCTCAGTGCCTCATAGTTTAGTGTCCAGCGTCCCCTGCTGGCTCTGCTTGTGAGGTCACAGCAGCCTCAGTGCCTCATAGTTTAGTGTCCATCGCCCCCTGCTGGCTGTGCTTCTGAGGTCACAGCAGCCTCAGTACCTCATAGGGTAGTGTCCATCGCCCCCTACTGGCTGTGCTTGTGAGGTCACAGCAGCCTCAGTGCCTCCCAGGCCAGTATCAGGCTCATGGCTGCTGGCTGTGCTTCTGAGGTCACAGCAGTCTCAGTGCCTCCTCTGCCAGTGCCATGCTCATGGCTGCTGGCTATGCTTGTGACGTCACAGCAGCCTCAGTGCCTCTGAGGCCAGTGGCAGTATCATGGCTGCTGGCTGTGCTTGTGAGGTCACAGCAGCCTCAGTGCCTCCTAGGCCAGTGTCAGGTTCATGGCTGCTGGCTGTGCTTGTGAGGTCACAGCAGACTCAGTGCCTCAAGAGATAGTGTCCAGTGCTCCCTGCTGGCTGTGCTTGTGAGGTCACAGCAGCCTCAGTGCCTCCTCTGCCAGTGGCAGGCTCATGGCTGCTGGCTGTGCTTGTGAGGTCACAGCAGCCTTAGTGCCTCCTCTGCCAGTGCCATGCACATGGCTGCTGGCTGTGCTTGTGACGTCACAGCAGCCTCAGTGTCTCCGTGGATGGTGCCATGCTCATGGTTGCTGGCTGTGCTTGTGAGGTCACAGCAGCCTGAATGCCTCCTAGACCAGTGTCCGGCTCATGGCTGCTGGCTGTGTTTGTGAGGTCACAGAAGCCTGAATGCCTCCTAGGCCAGTGGTAGGCTCATGGCTGTGATTGTGAGGTCACATCAGCCTCAGTGCCTCATAGTTCAGTGTCCAGTGTCCCCTGCTGGCTCTGCTTGTGAGGTCACAGCAGACTCAGTGCCTCAAAAGCTAGTGTGCAGCGCCCCCTACTGGCTGTGCTTGTGAGGTCACAGCAGACTCAGTGCCTCACAGGCCAGCATCAGGCTCATGGCTGCTGGCTGTGCTTGTGACGTCACAGCAGCCTCAGTGCCTCCTCTGCCACTGCCATGCTCATGGCTGCTGGCTGTGCTTGTGACGTCACAGCAGCCTCAGTGCCTCCTAGGCCAGGGGCAGGCTCATGGCTGCTGGCTGTGCTTGGGAGGCCACACCAGCCTCAGTGCCTCCTAGGCCAGTGGCAGGCTCATGGCTGCTGGCTGTGATTGTGAGGTCACAGCAGCCTCAGTGCCTCCTCTGCCAGTGCCATGCTCATGGCTGTTGGCTATGCTTGTGAGGTCACAGCAGCCTCAGTGCCTCCTCTGCCAGTGGCAGTATCATGGCTGCTGGCTGTGCTTGTGAGGTCACAGCAGCCTCAGTGCCTCTGAGGCCAGTGGCAGGCTCATGGCTGCTGGCTGTGCTTCTGAGGTTACAGAAATCTGAATGCCTCCTAGGCCAGTGGCAGGCTCATGGCTGCTGGCTGTGCTTGTGAGCTCACACCAGCCTCAGTGCCTCACAGGTCAGTATCAGGCTCATGGCTGCTGGCTGTGCTTGTGAGGTCACAGCAGCCTCAGTGCCTCCTAGACCAGTGGCAGGCTCATGGCTGCTGGCTGTGATTGTGAGGTCACATCAGCCTCAGTGCTTCATAGTTTAGTGTCCAGCGACCCCTGCTGGTTGTGATTGTGAGGTCACAGCAGCCTCAGTGCCTCTCAGGCCAGTATCATGCTCATGGCTGCTGGCTGTGCTTGGGAGGTCACAGCAGCCTGAATGCCTCCTAGGCCAGTGGCAGGCTCATGGCTGCTGGCTCTGCTTGTGAGGTCACACCAGCCTCAGTGCCTCCTAGGCCAGTATCAGACTCATGGCTGCTGGCTGTGCTTCTGAGGTCACAGCAGCCTCAGTGTCTCCTCTGCCAGTGCCATGCTCATGGCTGCTGGCTGTGCTTGTGACGTCACAGCAGCCTCAGTGCCTCCTAGGCCCGTGGCAGGCTCATGGCTGCTGGCTGTGCTTGTGAGGTCACAGCGGCCTCAGTGCCTCCTATGCCAGTATCAGACTCATGGCTGCTGGCTGTGCTTGTGAGGTCACAGCAGCCTCAGTGCCTCCTCTGCCAGTGGCAGTCTCATGGCTGCTGGCTGTGCTTGTGAGGTCACAGCAGCCTCAGTGCCTCCTAGGCCAGTGGCAGGCTCACGGCTGCTGGCTGTGATTGTGAGGTCACATCAGCCTCAGTGCTTCATGGTTTAGTGTCCAGCGACCCCTGCTGGTTGTGCTTGTGAGGTCACAGCAGACTCAGTGCCTCAAAAGTTGGTGTCCAGCATCCCCTGCTGGCTGTGCTTGTGAGGTCACAGCAGCCTCAGTGTCTCCGTGGATGGTGCCATGCTCATGGCTGCTGGCTGTGCTTGTGAGGTCACAGCAGCCTGAATGCCTCCTAGACCAGTGTCAGGCTCATGGCTGCTGGCTGTGCTTCTGAGGTCACAGAAGCCTGAGTGCCTCCTAGGCCAGTGGCAGGCTCATGGCTGTGATTGTGAGGTTCCATCAGCCTCAGTGCCTCATAGTTCAGTGTCCAGTGTCCCCTGCTGGCTCTGCTTGTGAGGTCACAGCAGACTCAGTGCCTCAAAAGCTAGTGTGCAGCCCCCCCTACTGGCTGTGCTTGTGAGGTCACAGCAGACTCAGTGCCTTACAGGCCAGTGTCAGGCTCATGGCTGCTGGCTGTGCTTGTGACGTCACAGCAGCCTCAGTGCCTCCTCTGCCAGTGCCATACTCATGGCTGCTGGTTGTGCTTGTGAGGTCACAGCAGACTCAGTGCTTCATAGTTTAATGTCCAGCAACCCCTGCTGGCTGTGCTTGTGAGGTCACAGCAGCCTCAGTGCCTCTCAGGCCAGTATCATGCTCATGGCTGCTGGCTCTGCTTGGGAGGTCACAGCAGCCTGAATGCCTCCTAGGCCAGTGGCAGGCTCATGGCTGCTGGCTGTGCTTCTGAGGTCACAGAAGCCTGAATGCCTCCTAGGCCAGTGGCAGGCTCATGGCTGCTGGCTGTGATTGTGAGGTCACATCAGCCTCAGTGCTTCATAGTTTAGTGTCCAGCAACCCCTGCTGGTTGTGATTGTGAGGTCACAGCAGACTCAGTGCCTCAAAAGTTGGTGTCCAGCATCCCCTGCTGGCTGTGCTTGTGAGGTCACAGCAGCCTCAGTGCCTCATAGTTTAGTGTCCAGCGTCCCCTGCTGGCTCTGCTTGTGAGGTCACAGCAGCCACAGTGCCTCATAATTTAGTGTCCAGCGTCCCCTGCTGGCTCTGCTTGTGAGGTCACAGCAGCCTCAGTACCTCATAGGTTAGTGTCCATCGCCCCCTACTGGCTGTGCTTGTGAGGTCACAGCAGCATCAGTGCCTCCTAGGCCAGTATCAGGCTCATGGCTGCTGGCTGTGCTTGTGACGTCACAGCAGCCTCAGTGCCTCTGAGGCCAGTGGCAGTCTCATGGCTGCTGGCTGTACTTGTAAGGTCACAGCAGCCTCAGTGCCTCCCAGGCCAGTATCAGGCTCATGGCTGCTGGCTGTGCTTGTGAGGTCACAGCAGCCTCAGTGCCTCCTCTGCCAGTGCCATGCTCATGGCTGCTGGCTATGCTTGTGAGGTCACAGCAGCCTCAGTGCCTCACAGGCCAGTATCAGGCTCATGGCTGCTGGCTGTGCTTGGGAGGTCACAGCAGCCTGAATTCCTCCTAGACCAGTGTCAGGGTCATGGCTGCTAGCTGTGCTTCTGAGGTCACAGAAGCCTGAATGCCTCCTAGGCCAGTGGCAGGCTCATGGCTGCTGGCTCTGCTTGTGAGGTCACACCAGCCTCAGTGCCTCCTAGGCCAGTATCAGACTCATGGCTGCTGGCTGTGCTTCTGAGGTCACAGCAGCCTCAGTGCCTCCTCTGCCAGTGCCATGCTCATGGCTGCTGGCTGTGCTTGTGACGTCACAGCAGCCTCAGTGCCTCCTAGGCCCGTGGCAGGCTCATGGCTGCTGGCTGTGCTTGGGAGGTCACAGCAGCCTCAGTGCCTCCTATGCCAGTATCAGACTCATGGCTGCTGGCTGTGCTTGTGAGGTCACAGCAGCCTCAGTGCCTCCTCTGCCAGTGGCAGTCTCATGGCTGCTGGCTGTGCTTGTGAGGTCACAGCAGCCTCAGTGCCTCCTAGGCCAGTGGCAGGCTCATGGCTGCTGGCTGTGATTGTGAGGTCACATCAGCCTCAGTGCTTCATAGTTTAGTGTCCAGCGACCCCTGCTGGTTGTGCTTGTGAGGTCACAGCAGACTCAGTGCCTCAAAATTTGGTGTCCAGCATCCCCTGCTGGCTGTGCTTGTGAGGTCACAGCAGCCTCAGTGTCCCCAAGGATGGTGCCATGCTCATGGTTGCTGGCTGTGCTTGTGAGGTCACAGCAGCCTGAATGCCTCCTAGACCAGTGTCCGGCTCATGGCTGCTGGCTGTGCTTCTGAGGTCACAGAAGCCTGAATGCCTCCTAGGCCAGTGGCAGTCTCATGGCTGCTGGCTGTGCTTGTGACGTCACAGCAGCCTCAGTGCCTCCTCTGCCAGTGCCATGCTCCTGGCTGCTGGCTGTGCTTGTGAGGTCACAGCAGCCTCAGTGCCTCCTAGGCCAGTATCAGGCTCATGGCTGCTGGCTGTGCTTCTGAGGTCACAGAAACCTGAATGCCTCCTAGGCCAGTGGCAGGCTCGTTGCTGCTGGCTGTGCTTGTGACGTCACAGCAGACTCAGTGCCTCAAAAGTTCGTGTGCAGCGCCCCCTGCTGGCTCTGCTTGTGAGGTCACAGCAGACTCAGTGCCTCACAGGCCAGTATCAGGCTCATGGCTGCTGGCTGTGCTTGTGACGTCACAGCAGCCACAGTGCCTCCTAGGCCAGTGGCAGGGTCATGGCTGCTGGCTGTGATTGTGAGGTCACATCAGCCTCAGTGCTTCATAGTTTAGTGTCCAGCGACCCCTGCTGGTTGTGATTGTGAGGTCACAGCAGCCTCAGTGCCTCTCAGGCCAGTATCATGCTCATGGCTGCTGGCTGTGCTTGGGAGGTCACAGCAGCCTGAATGCCTCCTAGACCAGTGTCAGGGTCATGGCTGCTAGCTGTGCTTCTGAGGTCACAGAAGCCTGAATGCCTCCTAGGCCAGTGGCAGGCTCATGGCTGCTGGCTCTGCTTGTGAGGTCACAGCAGCCTCAGTGCCTCACAGGCCAGTATCAGGCTCATGGCTGCTGGCTCTGCTTGTGAGGTCACAGCAGCCTCAGTGCCTCCTAGGCCAGTATCAGACTCATGGCTGCTGGCTGTGCTTCTGAGGTCACACCAGCCTCAGTGCCTCCTCTGCCAGTGCCATGCTCATGGCTGCTGGCTGTGCTTGTGACGTCACAGCAGCCTCAGTGCCTCCTAGGCCCGTGGCAGGCTCATGGCTGCTGGCTGTGCTTGTGAGGTCACAGCAGCCTGAATGCCTCCTATGCCAGTATCAGACTCATGGCTGCTGGCTGTGCTTGTGAGGTCACAGCAGCCTCAGTGTCTCCGTGGATGGTGCCATGCTCATGGCTGCTGGCTGTGCTTGTGACGTCACAGCAGCCTCAGTGCCTCCTCTGCCAGTGGCAGGCTCATGGCTGCTGGCTGTGATTGTGAGGTCACAGCAGCCTCAGTGCTTCATAGTTTAGTGTCCAGCGACCCCTGCTGGTTGTGCTTTTGAGATCACAGCAGACTCAGTGCCTCAAAAGTTGGTGTCCAGCATCCCCTGCTGGCTGTGCTTGTGAGGTCACAGCTGCCTCAGTGTCTCCGTGGATACTGCCATGCTCGTGGCTGCTGGCTGTGCTTGTGAGGTCACAGCAGCCTCAGTGCCTCTCAGGCCAGTGGCAATCTCATGGCTGCTGGCTGTGCTTGTGAGGTCACAGCAGCCTCAGTGCCTCATAGTTTAGTGTCCAGCATCCTCTGCTGGCTCTGCTTGTGAGGTCACAGCAGCCTCAGTACCTCATAGGTTAGTGTCCATCGCCCCCTACTGGCTGTACTTGTAAGGTCACAGCAGCCTCAGTGCCTCCTAGGCCAGTGGCAGGCTCATGGCTGCTGGCTGTGCTTGTGAGGTCACAGCAGCCTCAGTGTCTCCGTGGATACTGCCATGCTCGTGGCTGCTGGCTGTGCTTGTGAGGTCACAGCAGCCTCAGTGCCTCCTCTGCCAGTGCCATGCTCATGGCTGCTGGCTGTGCTTGTGAGGTCACAGCAGCCTCAGTGCCTCCTAGGCCAGTATCAGGCTCATGGCTGCTGGCTGTGCTTCTGAGGTCACAGAAACCTGAATGCCTCCTAGGCCAGTTGCAGGCTCGTTGCTGCTGGCTGTGCTTGTGAGGTCACAGCAGACTCAGTGCCTCAAAAGTTCGTGTCCAGTGCCCCCTAGTGGCTGTGCTTGTGAGCTCACACCAGCCTCAGTGCCTCACAGGCCAGTGGCAGTATCATGGCTGCTGGCTGTGCTTCTGAGGTCACAGCAGCCTCAGTGCCTCCTAGGCCCGTGGCAGGCTCATGGCTGCTGGCTGTGCTTGTGAGGTCACAGCAGCCTCAGTGCCTCCTCTGCCAGTGCCATGCTCATGGCTGCTGGCTATGCTTGTGAGGTCACAGCATCCTCAGTGCCTCCTCTGCCAGTGGCAGTATCATGGCTGCTGGCTGTGCTTGTGAGGTCACAGAAGCCTCAGTGTCTCCTCTGGCAGTGGCAGTCTCATGGCTGCTGGCTGTGCTTGTGTGGTCACACCAGCCTCAGTGCCTCCTAGGTTAGTGTCCATCGCCCCCTGCTGGCTGTGCTTGTGAGCTCACAGCAGCCTCAGTGCCTCACAGGCCAGTATCAGGCTCATGGCTGCTGGCTGTGCTTGTGAGGTCACAGCAGCCTTAGTGCCTCCTCTGCCAGTGCCATGCTCATGGCTGCTGGCTGTGCTTGTGACGTCACAGCAGCCTCAGTGTCTCTGTGGATGGTGCCATGCTCATGGTTGCTGGCTGTGCTTGTGAGGTCACAGCAGCCTCAGTGCCTCCTAGACCAGTGTCAGGCTCATGGCTGCTGGCTGTGCTTGTGAGGTCACAGAAGCCTGAATGCCTCCTAGGCCAGTGGCAGGCTCATGGCTGCTGGTTGTGAGGTCACATCAGCCTCAGTGCCTCATAGTTCAGTGTCCAGTGTCCCCTGCTGGCTCTGCTTGTGAGGTCACAGCAGCCTCAGTGCCTCAAAAGCTAGTGTGCAGCGCCCCCTACTGGCTGTGCTTCTGAGGTCACAGCAGACTCAGTGCCTCTGAGGCCAGTGTCAGGCTCATGGCTGCAGGCTGTGCTTGTGACGTCACAGCAGCCTCAGTGCCTCCTCTGCCACTGCCATGCTCATGGCTGCTGGCTGTGTTTGTGAGGTCACAGCAGCCTCAGTGCCTCCTAGGCCAGTGGCAGGCTCATGGCTGCTGGCTGTGCTTCTGAGGTCACAGATACCTGAATGCCTCCTAGGCCAGTGGCAGGCTCATGGCTGCTGGCTGTGCTTGTGAGGTCACAGCAGACTCAGTGCCTCAAAAGATAGTGTCCAGTGCCCCCTAGTGGCTGTGCTTGTGAGCTCACACCAGCCTCAGTGCCTCACAGGCCAGTATCAGGCTCATGGCTGCTGGCTGTGCTTCTGAGGTCACAGCAGCCTCAGTGCCTCCTAGACCAGTGGCAGGCTCATGGCTGCTGGCTGTGATTGTGAGGTCACACCAGCCTCAGTGCTTCATAGTTTAGTGTCCAGCGACCCCTGCTGGTTGTGATAGTGAGGTCACAGCAGCCTCAGTCCCTCTCAGGCCAGTATCATGCTCATGGCTGCTGGCTGTGCTTGGGAGGTCACAGCAGCCTCAGTGCCTCCTCTGCCAGTGCCATGCTCATGGCTGCTGCCTATGCTTGTGACGTCACAGCAGCCTCAGTGCCTCCTCTGCCAGTGGCAGTATCATGGCTGCTGGCTGTGCCTGTGAGGTCACAGAAGCCTCAGTGCCTCCTCTGGCAGTGGCAGTCTCATGGCTGCTGGCTGTGCTTGTGAGGTCATACCAGCCTCAGTGCCTCCTAGGTTAGTGTCCATCGCCCCCTGCTGGCTGTGCTTGTGAGCTCACAGCAGCCTCAGTGCCTCCTAGGCCAGTATCAGGCTCATGGCTGCTGGCTGTGCTTGTGAGGTCACAGCAGCCTCAGTGCCTCCTCTGCCAGTGCCATGCTCATGGCTGCTGGCTGTGCTTGTGACGTCACAGCAGCCTCAGTGTCTCCGTGGATGGTGCCATGCTCATGGTTGCTGGCTGTGCTTGTGACGTCACAGCAGCCTGAATGCCTCCTAGACCAGTGTCAGGCTCATGGCTGCTGGCTGTGCTTGTGAGGTCACAGCAGACTCAGTGCCTCAAAACCTAGTGTGCAGCGCCCCCTACTGGTTGTGCTTTTGAGGTCACAGCAGACTCAGTGCCTCTGAGGCCAGTGTCAGGCTCATGGCTGCTGGCTGTGCTTGTGACGTCACAGCAGCCTCAGTGCCTCCTCTGCCACTGCCATGCTCATGGCTGCTGGCTGTGCTTGTGAGGTCACAGCAGCCTCAGTGCCTCCTAGGCCAGTGGCAGGCTCATGGCTGCTGGCTGTGCTTGTGAGGTCACAGCAGCCTCAGTGCCTCCTCGGCCAGTGTCAGGTTCATGGCTGCTGGCTGTGCTTGTGACGTCACAGAAACCTGAATGCCTCCTATGCCAGTGGCAGGCTCATTGCTGCTGGCTGTGCTTGTGAGCTCACACCAGCCTCAGTGCCTCACAGGCCAGTATCAGGCTCATGGCTGCTGGCTGTGCTTCTGAGGTCACAGCAGCCTCAGTGCCTTCTAGACCAGTGGCAGGCTCATGGCTGCTGGCTGTGATTGTGAGGTCACATCAGCCTCAGTGCTTCATAGTTTAGTGTCCAGCGACCCCTGCTGGTTGTGATTGTGAGGTCACAGCAGCCTCAGTGCCTCTCAGGCCAGTATCATGCTCATGGCTGCTGGCTGTGCTTGGGAGGTCACAGCAGCCTGAATGCCTCCTAGACCAGTGTCAGGGTCATGGCTGCTAGCTGTGCCTCTGAGGTCACAGAAGCCTGAATGCCTCCTAGGCCAGTGCCATGCTCATGGCTGCTGGCTGTGCTTGTCAGGTCAGAGCAGCCTCAGTGCCTCCTCTGCCAGTGGCAGTATCATGGCTGCTGGCTGTGCTTGTGAGGTCACAGAACCCTCAGTACCTCTGAGGCCAGTGGCAGTCTCATGGCTGCTGGCTGTGCTTGTGAGGTCACAGCAGCCTCAGTGCCTCCTAGGTTAGTGTCCATCGCCCCCTGCTGGCTGTGCTTGTGAGCTCACAGCAGCCTCAGTGCCTCACAGGCCAGTATCAGGCTCATGGCTGCTGGCTGTGCTTGTGACGTCACAGCAGCCTTAGTGCCTCCTCTGCCACTGCCATGCTCATGGCTGCTGGCTGTGCTTGTGAGGTCACAGCAGCCTCAGTGTCTCCGTGGATGGTGCCATGCTCATGGCTGCTGGCTGTGCTTGTGAGGTCACAGCAGCCTGAATGCCTCCTAGACCAGTGTCATGCTCCTGGCTGCTGGCTGTGCTGCTGAGGTCACAGCAGCCTGAATGCCTCCTAGGCCAGTGGCAGGCTCATGGCTGTGATTGTGAGGTCAAATCAGCCTCAGTGCCTCATAGTTCAGTGTCCAGTGTCCCCTGCTGGCTCTGCTTGTGAGGTCACAGCAGACTCAGTGCCTGAAAAGCTAGTGTGCAGCGCCCCCTACTGGCTGTGCTTGTGAGCTCACAGCAGACTCAGTGCCTCTGAGGCCAGTGTCAGGCTCATGGCTGCTGGCAGTGCTTGGGAGGTCACAGCAGCCTGAATGCCTCCTAGACCAGTGTCAGGCTCATGGCTGCTGGCTGTGCTTCTGAGGTCACAGCAGACACAGTGCCTCCTCTGCCACTGCCATGCTCATGGCTGCTGGCTGTGCTTCTGAGGTCACAGCAGCCTCAGTGTCTCTGTGGATGGTGCCATGCTCATGGCTGCTGGCTGTGCTTGTGAGGACACAGCAGCCTGAATGCCTCCTAGACCAGAGTCAGGCTCATGGCTGCTGGCTGTGCTTCTGAGGTCACAGAAGCCTGAATGCCTCCTAGGCCAGTGGCAGGCTCATGGCTGTGATTGTGAGGTCACATCAGCCTCAGTGCCTCATAGTTCAGTGTCCAGTGTCCCCTGCTGGCTCTGCTTGTGACGTCACAGCAGACTCAGTGCCTGAAAAGCTAGTGTGCAGCGCCCCCTACTGGCTGTGCTTGTGAGGTCACAGCAGCCTTAGTGCCTCCTCTGCCAGTGCCATGCTCATGGCTGCTGGCTGTGCTTGTGACGTCACAGCAGCCTCAGTGTCTCCGTGGATGGTGCCATGCTCATGGTTGCTGGCTGTGCTTGTGAGGTCACAGCAGCCTGAATGCCTCCTAGACCAGTGTCAGGCTCATGGCTGCTGGCTGTGCTTGTGACGTCACAGCAGACTCAGTGCCTCAAAAGCTAGTGTGCAGCGCCCCCTACTGGTTGTGCTTTTGAGGTCACAGCAGACTCAGTGCCTCTGAGGCCAGTGTCAGGCTCATGGCTGCTGGCTGTGCTTGTGACGTCACAGCAGCCTCAGTGCCTCCTCTGCCACTGCCATGCTCATGGCTGCTGGCTGTGCTTGTGAGGTCACAGCAGCCTCAGTGCCTCTGAGTCCAGGGGCAGTCTCATGGCTGCTGGCTGTGCTTGTGAGGTCACAGCAGCCTCAGTGCCTCCGAGGCCAGTATCAGGCTCATGGCTGCTGGCTGTGCTTGTGACGTCACAGAAACCTGAGTGCCTCCTAGGCCCGTGGCAGGCTCATGGCTGCTGGCTGTGCTTGTGAGCTCACACCAGCCTCAGTGCCTCACAGGCCAGTATCAGGCTCATGGCTGCTGGCTGTGCTTCTGAGGTCACAGCAGCCTCAGTGCCTTCTAGACCAGTGGCAGGCTCATGGCTGCTGGCTGTGATTGTGAGGTCACAGCAACCTCAGTGCTTCATAGTTTAGTGTCCAGCGACCCCTGCTGGTTGTGATTGTGAGGTCACAGCAGCCTCAGTGCCTCTCAGGCCAGTATCATGCTCATGGCTGCTGGCTGTGCTTGGGAGGTCACAGCAGCCTGAATGCCTCCTAGACCAGTGTCCGGGTCATGGCTGCTAGCTGTGCTTCTGAGGTCACAGAAGCCTGAATGCCTCCTAGGCCAGTGCCATGCTCATGGCTGCTGGCTGTGCTTGTGAGGTCAGAGCAGCCTCAGTGCCTCCTCTGCCAGTGGCAGTATCATGGCTGCTGGCTGTGCTTGTGAGGTCACAGAAACCTCAGTGCCTCTGAGGCCAGTGGCAGTCTCATGGCTGCTGGCTGTGCTTGTGTGGTCACAGCAGCCTCAGTGCCTCCTAGGTTAGTGTCCATCGCCCCCTGCTGGCTGTGCTTGTGAGCTCACAGCAGCCTCAGTGCCTCACAGGCCAGTATCAGGCTCATGGCTGCTGGCTGTGCTTGTGAGGTCACAGCAGCCTTAGTGCCTCCTCTGCCACTGCCATGCTCATGGCTGCTGGCTGTGCTTGTGAGGTCACAGCAGCCTCAGTGTCTCCGTGGATGGTGCCATGCTCATGGCTGCTGGCTGTGCTTGTGAGGTCACAGAAGCCTGAATGCCTCCTAGGCCAGTGGCAGGCTCATGGCTGTGATTGTGAGGTCACATCAGCCTCAGTGCCTCATAGTTCAGTGTCCAGTGTCCCCTGCTGGCTCTGCTTGTGAGGTCACAGCAGACTCAGCGCCTCAAAAGCTAGTGTGCAGCGCCCCCTACTGGCTGTGCTTGTGAGGTCACAGCAGACTCAGTGCCTTTCAGGCCAGTGTCAGGCTCATGGCTGCTGGCTGTGCTTGAGAGGTCACAGCAGCCTGAATGCCTCCTAGACCAGTGTCAGGCTCATGGCTGCTGGCTGTGCTTCTGAGGTCACAGCAGACACAGTGCCTCCTCTGCCACTGCCATGCTCATGGCTGCTGGCTGTGCTTGTGAGGTCACAGCAGCCTCAGTGTCTCTGTGGATGGTGCCATGCTCATGGCTGCTGGCTGTGCTTGTGA
This sequence comes from Dromaius novaehollandiae, assembly GCF_036370855.1. Classification (NCBI taxonomy): domain Eukaryota; kingdom Metazoa; phylum Chordata; class Aves; order Casuariiformes; family Dromaiidae; genus Dromaius; species Dromaius novaehollandiae. The sequence goes on along the minus strand of NW_026991341.1, from coordinate 1,731,572 downwards.
GGTCACAGCAGCCTGAATGCCTCCTAGACCAGAGTCAGGCTCATGGCTGCTGGCTGTGCTTCTGAGGTCACAGAAGCCTGAATGCCTCCTAGGCCAGTGGCAGGCTCATGGCTGTGATTGTGAGGTCACATCAGCCTCAGTGCCTCATAGTTCAGTGTCCAGTGTCCCCTGCTGGCTCTGCTTGTGACGTCACAGCAGACTCAGTGCCTGAAAAGCTAGTGTGCAGCGCCCCCTACTGCCTGTGCTTGTGAGGTCACAGCAGACTCAGTGCCTCTGAGGCCAGTGTCAGGCTCATGGCTGCTGGCTGTGCTTGTGACGTCACAGCAGCCTCAGTGCCTCCTCTGCCACTGCCATGCTCATGGCTGCTGGTTGTGCTTGTGAGGTCACAGCAACCTCAGTGCCTCCTAGGCCAGTATCAGGCTCATGGCTGCTGGCTGTGCTTCTGAGGTCACAGAAACCTGAATGCCTCCTAGGCCAGTGGCAGGCTCATGGCTGCTGGCTATGCTTGTGACGTCACAGCAGCCTCAGTGCCTCCTCTGCCAGTGGCAGTATCATGGCTGCTGGCTGTGCTTGTGAGGTCACAGAAGCCTCAGTGCCTCCTCTGGCAGTGGCAGTCTCATGGCTGCTGGCTGTGCTTGTGTGGTCTCAGCAGCCTCAGTGCCTCCTAGGTTAGTGTCCATCGCCCCCTGCTGGCTCTGCTTGTGAGGTCACAGCAGCCTTAGTGCCTCCTCTGCCACTGCCATGCTCATGGCTGCTGGCTGTGCTTGTGAGGTCACAGCAGCCTCAGTGTCTCCGTGGATGGTGCCATGCTCATGGTTGCTGGCTGTGCTTGTGAGGTCACAGCAGCCTGAATGCCTCCTAGACCAGTGTCAGGCTCCTGGCTCCTGGCTGTGCTTCTGAGGTCACAGAAGCCTGAATGCCTCCTAGGCCAGTGGCAGGCTCATGGCTGTGATTGTGAGGTCACATCAGCCTCAGTGCCTCATAGTTCAGTGTCCAGTGTCCCCTGCTGGCTCTGCTTGTGACGTCACAGCAGACTCAGTGCCTCAAAAGCTAGTGTGCAGCGCCCCCTACTGGCTGTGCTTGTGAGGTCACAGCAGACTCAGTGCCTCTGAGGCCAGTGTCAGGCTCATGGCTGCTGGCTGTGCTTGGGAGGTCACAGCAGCCTGAATGCCTCCTCTGCCAGTGTCAGGGTCATGGCTGCTAGCTGTGCTTCTGAGGTCACAGAAGCCTGAATGCCTCCTAGGCCAGTGGCAGGCTCATGGCTGCTGGCTCTGCTTGTGAGGTCACACCAGCCTCAGTGCCTCCTATGGCAGTATCAGATTCATGGCTGCTGGCTGTGCTTCTGAGGTCACAGCAGCCTCAGTGCCTCCTCTGCCAGTGCCATGCTCATGGCTGCTGGCTGTGCTTGTGAGGTCACAGCAGCCTCAGTGCCTCCTAGGCCCGTGGCAGGCTCATGGCTGCTGGCTGTGCTTGTGAGGTCACAGCAGCCTGAATGCCTCCTATGCCAGTACCAGACTCATGGCTGCTGGCTGTGCTTGTGATGTCACAGCAGCCTCAGTGCCTCCTAGGCCAGTGGCAGGCTCATGGCTGCTGGCTGTGCTTGTGAGGTCACAGAAGCCTGAATGCCTCCTAGGCCAGTATCAGGCTCATGGCTGCAGGCTATGATTGTGAGGTCACAGCAGACTGAATGCCTCCTCTGCCAGTGCCATGCTCATGGCTGCTGGCTCTGCTTGTGAGGTCACACCAGCCTCAGTGCCTCCTAGGCCCGTGGCAGGCTCATGGCTGCTGGCTGTGCTTGTGAGGTCACAGCAGCCTGAATGCCTCCTATGCCAGTATCAGACTCGTGGCTGCTGGCTGTGCTTGTGAGGTCACAGCAGCCTGAATGCCTCCTAGGCCCGTGGCAGGCTCATGGCTGCTGGCTGTGCTTGTGAGGTCACAGCAGCCTGAATGCCTCCTATGCCAGTGGCAGTCTCATGGCTGCTGGCTGTGCTTGTGAGGTCACAGCAGCCTCAGTGCCTCATAGTTTAGTGTCCAGTGTCCCCTGCTGGCACTGCTTGTGAGGTCACAGCAGCCTCAGTGCCTCATAGTTCAGTGTCCAGTGTCCCCTGCTGGCTCTGCTTGTGAGGTCACAGCAGACTCAGTGCCTCAAAAGCTAGTGTGCAGCGCCCCCTACTGGCTGTGCTTGTGAGGTCACAGCAGACTCAGTGCCTCCTAGGCCAGTATCAGGCTCATGGCTGCCGGCTGTGCTTCTGAGGTCACAGAAACCTGAATGCGTCCTAGGCCAGTGGCAGGCTCATTGCTGCTGGCTCTGCTTGTGAGGTCACAGCAGCCTCAGTGCCTCAAAAGTTCGTGTCCAGTTCCCCCTAGTGGCTGTGTTTGTGATCTCACACCAGCCTCAGTGCCTCACAGGCCAGTATCAGGCTCATGGCTGCTGGCTGTGCTTCTGAGGTCACAGCAGCCTCAGTGCCTCCTAGGCCAGTGGCAGGCTCATGGCTGCTGGCTCTGCTTGTGAGGTCACAGCAGCCTCAGTGCTTCATAGTTTAGTGTCCAGCGACCCCTGCTGGTTGTGATTGTGAGGTCACAGCAGCCTCAGTGCCTGTCAGGCCAGTATCATGCTCATGGCTGCTGGCTGTGCTTGGGAGGTCACAGCAGCCTGAATGCCTCCTAGACCAGTGTCAGGGTCATGGCTGCTAGCTGTTCTTCTGAGGTCACAGAAGCCTGAATGCCTCCTAGGCCAGTGGCAGGCTCATTGCTGCTGGCTGTGCTTGTGAGGTCACAGCAGCCTCAGTGCCTCAAAAGTTCGTGTCCAGTGCCCCCCAGTGGCTGTGTTTGTGAGCTCACACCAGCCTCAGTGCCTCACAGGCCAGTATCAGGCTCGTGGCTGCTGGCTGTGCGTGTGAGGTCACACCAGCCTCAGTGCCTCCTAGGCCAGTATCAGATTCATGGCTGCTGGCTGTGCTTCTGAGGTCACAGCAGCCTCAGTGCCTCCTCTGCCAGTGCCATGCTCATGGCTGCTGGCTGTGCTTGTGACGTCACAGCAGCCTGAGTGCCTCCTAGGCCCGTGGCAGGCTCATGGCTGCTGGCTGTGCTTGTGAGGTCACAGCAGCCTGAATGCCTCCTATGCCAGTATCAGACTCATGGCTGCTGGCTGTGCTTCTGAGGTCACAGCAGCCTCAGTGCCTCATAGTTTAGTGTCCAGCGTCCCCTGCTGGCTGTGCTTGTGAGGTCACAGCCGCCTCAGTGCCTCCCAGGCCAGTATCAGGCTCATGGCTGCTGGCTGTGCTTGTGAGGTCACAGCAGCCTCAGTGCCTCCTAGGCCAGTGCCAAGCTCATGGCTGCTGGCTATGCTTGTGACGTCACAGCAGCCTCAGTGCCTCTGAGGCCAGTGGCAGTATCATGGCTGCTGGCTGTGCTTGTGAGGTCACAGAAGCCTCAGTGCCTCCTCTGGCAGTGGCAGTCTCATGGCTGCTGGCTGTGCTTCTGAGATCACAGCAGCCTGAATGCCTCCTAGGCCAGTGGCAGGCTCGTTGCAGCTGGTTGTGATTGTGAGGTCACAGCAGCCTCAGTGCCTCAAAAGTTCGTGTCCAGTGCCCCCTAGTGGCTGTGCTTGTGAGCTCACACCAGCCTCAGTGCCTCACAGGCCAGTATCAGGCTCATGGCTACTGGCTGTGCTTGGGAGGTCACAGCAGCCTCAGTGCCTCCTAGGCCAGTGGCAGGCTCATGGCTGCTGGCTGTGCTTGTGAGGTCACATCAGCCTCAGTGCTTCATAGTTTAGTATCCAGCGACCACTGCTGGTTGTGATTGTGAGGTCACAGCAGCCTCAGTGCCTCTCAGGCCAGTGCCAGAGTCATGGCTGCTGGCTGTGCTTGTGAGGTCACAGCAGCCTGAGTGCCTCCCAGGCCAGTGTCAGGCTCATAGCTGCTGGCTGTGCTTGTGAGGTCACAGCAGCCTCAGTGCCTCCTCTGCCAGTGCCATGCTCATGGCTGCTGGCTGTGCTTGTGACGTCACAGCAGCCTCAGTGCCTCCTAGGCCCGTGGCAGGCTGATGGCTGCTGGCTGTGCTTGTGAGGTCACAGCAGCCTGAATGCCTCCTATGCCAGTATCAGACTCATGGCTGCTGGCTGTGCTTGTGAGGTCACAGCAGCCTCAGTGCCTCCTCTGCCAGTGCCATGCTCATGGCTGCTGGCTGTGCTTGTGAGGTCACAGCAGCCTCAGTGCCTCCTAGGCCAGTAGCAGGCTCATGGCTGCTGGCTGTGCTTCTGAGGTCACATCAGCCTCAGTGCTTCATAGTTTAGTGTCCAGCAACCCCTGCTGGTTGTGATTGTGAGGTCACAGCAGACTCAGTGCCTCAAAAGTTGGTGTCCAGCATCCCCTGCTGGCTGTGCTTGTGAGGTCACAGCAGCCTCAGTGCTTCCGTGGATACTGCCATGCTCGTGGCTGCTGGCTGTGCTTGTTAGGTCACAGAAGCCTCAGTGCCTCTCAGGCCAGTGGCAGTCTCATGGCTGCTGGCTGTGCTTGGGAGGTCACAGCAGCATCAGTGCCTCATAGTTTAGTGTCCAGCGTCCCCTGCTGGCACTGCTTGTGAGGTCACAGCAGCCTCAGTGCCTCATAGTTTAGCGTCCAGCGTCCCCTCCTGGCCCTGATTGTGAGGTCACAGCAGCCTCAGTGCCTCCTAGGTTAGTGTCCATCGCCCCCTACTGGCTGTGCTTGTAAGGTCACGGCAGCCTCAGTGCCTCCCAGGCCAGTATCAGGCTCATGGCTGCTGGCTGTGCTTGTGAGGTCACAGCAGCCTCAGTGCCTCCTCTGCCAGTGCCATGCTCATGGCTGCTGGCTATGCTTCTGACGTCACAGCAGCCTCAGTGCCTCTGAGGCCAGTGGCAGTATCATGGCTGCTGGCTGTGCTTGTGAGGTCACAGCAGCCTCAGTGCCTCCTCTGGCAGTGGCAGTCTCATGGCTGCCGGCTGTGCTTATGAGGTCACAGCAGCCTCAGTGCCTCCTAGGCCAGTTTCACGCTCATGGCTGCTGGCTGTGCTTGTGAGGTCACAGCAGCCTGAAAGCCTCCTATGCCAGTATCAGACTCATGGCTGCTGGCTGTGCTTGTGCGGTCACAGCAGCCTCAGTGCCTCCTCTGCCAGTGCCATGCTCATGGCTGCTGGCTGTGCTTGTGACGTCACAGCAGCCTCAGTGCCTCCTAGGCCAGTGGCAGGCTCATGGCTGCTGGCTGTGTTGTGAGGTCAGATCAGCCTCAGTGCTTCATAGTTTAGTGTCCAGCGACCCCTGCTGGTTGGGATTGTGAGGTCACAGCAGACTCAGTGCCTCAAAAGTTGGTGTCCAGCATCCCCTGCTGGCTGTGCTTGTGAGGTAACAGCAGCCTCAGTGTCTCCGTGGATACTGCCATGCTCGTGGCTGCTGGCTGTGCTTGTGAGGTCACAGAAACCTCAGTGCCTCTCAGGCCAGTGGCAGTCTCATGGCTGCTGGCTGTACTTGTGAGGTCACAGCAGCCTCAGTGCCTCCTAGGCCAGTATCAGGCTCATGGCTGCTGGCTGTGCTTCTGAGGTCACAGACGCCTGAATGCCTCCTCGGCCAGTGGCAGGCTCATGGCTGCTGGCTGTGCCTGTGAGGTCACAGCAGCCTCAGTGCCTCATAGTTTAGTGTCCAGCGTCCCCTGCTGGCTCTGCTTGTGAGGTCACAGCAGACTCAGTGCCTCAAAATTTAGTGTCCATCGCCCCCTGCTGGCTGTGCTTCTGAGGTCACAGCAGCCTCAGTACCTCATAGGGTAGTGTCCATCGCCCCCTACTGGCTGTGCTTGTGAGGTCACAGCAGCCTCAGTGCCTCCCAGGCCAGTATCAGGCTCATGGCTGCTGGCTATGCTTGTGACGTCACAGCAGCCTCAGTGCCTCTGAGGCCAGTGGCAGTCTCATGGCTGCTGGCTGTGCTTGTGAGGTCACAGTAGCCTCAGGGCCTCCTAGGTTAGTGTCCATCGCCCCCTACTGGCTGTGCTTGTGAGCTCACAGCAGACTCAGTGCCTGAAAGATTATCTCCAGTGCCCCCTGCTGGCTGTGCTTGTGAGGTCACAGCAGCCTGAATGCCTCCTAGGTTAGTGTCCATCGCCCCCTACTGGCTGTGCTTGTGAGGTCACAGCAGACTGAGTGCCTCAAAAGATAGTGTCCAGTGCCCCCTGCTGGCTGTGCTTGGGAGCTCACATCAGCCTCAGTGCCTCATAGTTTAGTGTCCAGCGTCCCCTGCTGGCTGTGCTTGTGAGGTCACAGCAGACTCAGTGCCTCATTGTTTAGTGTCCAGCGTCCCCTGCTAGCTGTGCTTGTGAGGTCACAGCAGCCTCAGTGCCTCCTCTGCCACTGCCATGCTCATGGCTGCTGGCTGTGCTTGTGAGGTCACAGCAGCCTGAGTGCCTCCTAGGCCCGTGGCAGGCTCATGGCTGCTGGCTGTCATTGTGACGTCACAGCAGCCTGAATGCCTCCTTGGCCAGTGGCAGGCTCATGGCTGCTGGCTGTGCTTGTGAGGTCACAGCAGAATCAGTGCCTCACAGGCCAGTATCAGGCTAATGGCTGCTGGCTGTGCTTGTGAGGTCACAGCAGCCTCAGTGCCTCATAGGTTGCTGTCCAGCGCCCCCTGCTGGCTCTGCTTGTGAGGTCACAGCAGCCTCAGTGCCTCCTAGGCCAGTATCAGGCTCATGGCTGCTGGCTGTGCTTCTGAGGTCACAGCAGCCTCGGTGCCTCTGAGGCCAGTGGCAGGCTCATGGCTGCTGGCTGTGCTTGTGACGTCACAGCAGCCTCAGTGCCTCTGAGGCCAGTGGCAGTATCATGGCTGCTGGCTGTGCTTGTGAGGTCACAGAAGCCTCAGTGCCTCCTCTGCCAGTGGCAGTCTCATGGCTGCTGGCTGTGCTTGTGAGGTCACAGCAGCCTGAGTGCCTCCTAGTTTAGTGTCCATCGCCCCCTACTGGCTGTGCTTGTGAGCTCACAGCAGACTCAGTGACTCAAAAGATAGTGTCCAGTGCCCCCTAGTGGCTGTGCTTGTGAGCTCACACCAGCCTCAGTGCCTCACAGGCCAGTATCAGGCTCATGGCTGCTGGCTGTGCTTGTGACGTCACAGCAGCCTCAGTGCCTCCTAGGTTAGTGTCCAGTGTCCCCTGCTGGCTCTGCTTGTGAGATCACAGCAGACTCAGTGCCTCATAGGTTAGTGTGCAGCGCCCCCTGCTGGTTGTGTTTGTGAGGTCACAGCAGACTCAGTGCCTCACAGGCCAGTGTCAGGCTCATGGCTGCTGGCTGTGCTTGTGACATCACAGCAGCCTCAGTGCCTCCTCTGCCACTGCCATGCTAATGGCTGCTGGCTGTGCTTGTGAGGTCACAGCAGCCTCAGTGCCTCCTAGGCCAGTATCAGGCTCATGGCTGCTGGCTGTGCTTCTGAGGTCACAGAAACCTGAATGCCTCCTAGGCCAGTGGCAGGCTCATGGCTGCTGGCTGTGATTGTGAGGTCACAGCAGCGTCAGTGCTTCATAGTTTAGTGTCCAGCGTCCCCTGCTGGCTGTGCTTGTCAGGTCACAGCATACTCCCTGCATCATAGATTAGTGTCCAGCGCCCCCTGCTGGCTGTGATTGTGAGGTCACAGCAGCCTCAGTGCTTCATAGTTTAGTGTCCAGCATCCCCTGCTGGCTCTGCTTGTGAGCTCACAGCAGCCTCAGTGCCTCCCAGGCCAGTAACAACCTCATGGCTGCTGGCTCGGCTTGTGACGTCACAGAAGCCTCAGTGCCTCCCCTGCCACTGGCAGTCTCATGGCTGCTGGCTGTGCTTGTGAGGTCACAGCAGCCTCAGTGCCTCCTAGGTTAGTGTCCATCAACCCCTACTGGCTGCGCTTGTGAGCTCACAGCAGATTCAGTGCCTCCTCTGCCAGTGTCAGGGTCATGGCTGCTGGCTGTGCTTGTGAGGTCACAGCAGACTCAGTGCCTCAAAAGATAGTGTCCAGTGCCCCTTGCTGGCTCTGCTTGTGAGCTCACAGCAGCCTCAGTGACTCCTAGGCCAGTATCAGGTTCATGGCTGCTGGCTGTGCTTGTGAGGTCACAGCAGCCTCAGTGCCTCCTAGGCCAGTGTCAGGCTCATGGCTGCTGGCAGTGCTTGTGAGGTCACAGCAGACTCAGGGCCCCAAAAGTTAGTGTCCAGCGTCCCCTGCTGGCTGTGCTTGTGAGGTCACAGCAGCCTCAGTGGCTCATAGTTTAGTCTCCAGCGCCACCTGCTGGCTGTGCTTGTGAGGTCACAGCAGACTCAGTGCCTCAAAGGTTAGTGTCCAGCGTCCCCTGCTGGCTGTGCCTGTGAGGTCATAGCAGCCTCAGTGCCTCCTCTGCCAGTGCCATGCTCATGGCTGCTGGCTGTGCTTGTGAGGTCACAGCAGCCTGAGTGCCTCCTAGGCCCGTGGCAGGCTCATGGCTGCTGGCTGTCATTGTGAGGTCACAGCAGCCTCAGTGCCTCCTCTGCCACTGCCATGCTCATGGCTGCTGGCTGTGCTTGTGAGGTCACAGCAGACTCAGTGCCTCCTCTGCCAGTGCCATGCTCATGGCTGCTGGCTGTACTTGTGAGGTCACAGCAGCCTCAGTGCCTCCTCTGCCACTGCCATGCTCATGGCTGCTGGCTGTGCTTGTGAGGTCACAGCAGACTCAGTGCCTCCTCTGCCAGTGCCATGCTCATGGCTGCTGGCTGTGCTTGTGAGGTCACAGCAGCCTCAGTGCCTCCTAGGCCAGTATCAGGCTCATGGCTGCTGGCTGTGCTTGTGAGGTTATAGCAGCCTCAGTGCCTCACAGTTTAGTGTCCAGCGTCCATTGCTGGCTCTGCTTGTTTGGTCACAGCAGACTCAGTGCCTCATAGGTTAGTGTCCAGCGCCCCCTGCTGGCTCTCCTTGTGAGGTCACAGCAGACTCAGTGCCTCCCAGGGCAATATCAGGCTCATGGCTGCTGGCTGTGCTTGTGACGTCACAGCAGCCTCAGTGCCTCCGAGGCCAGTATCAGGCTCATGGCTGCTGGCTGTGCTTGTGAGGTCACAGCAGACTCAGTGCCTCCTAGGCCAGTGGCAGGCTCATGGCTGCTGGCTGTGCTTGTGAGGTCACAGCAGACTCAGTGCCTCAAAACTTAGTGTCCAGCGTCCCCTGCTGGCTGTGCTTGTGAGTTCACAGCAGCCCCAGTGCCTCCTCTGCCACTGTCAGGCTCATGGCTGCTGGATGTGCTTCTGAGGTCACAGCAGCCTGAATGCCTCCTAGCCCTGTGGCAGGTTCATGGCTGCTGGCTGTCATTGTGACGTCACAGCAGCCTGAGTGCCTCCTAGGCCAGTGTCAGGCTCATGGCTGCTGGCTGTCATTGTCACGTCACAGCAGCCTCAGTGCCTCCTCTGCCAGAGCCATGCTCATGGCTGTTGGCTCTGCTTGTGAGGTCACAGCAGCCTCAGTGCCTCCTCTGCCAGTGCCATGCTCATGGCTGCTGGCTGTGCTTGTGAGGTCACAGCAGCCTCAGTGCCTCCTAGGCCAGTATCAGGCTCATGGCTGCTGGCTGTGCTTGTGAGGTCACAGCAGCCTGAATGCCTCCTAGGCCAGTGCCATGCTCATGGCTGCTGGCTGTGCTTGTGAGGTCACAGCAGCCTCAGTGCCTCCTAGGCCAGTATCAGGCTCATGGCTGCTGGCTGTGCTTGTGAGGTCACAGCAGCCTCAGTGCCTCCTAGCCCCGTGGCCGGCTCATGGCTGCTGGCTGTGCTTGTGAGGTCACAGCAGACTCAGTGCCCCAAAAGTTAGTGTCCATCGTCCACTGCTGGCTGTGCTTGTGAGGTCACAGCAGCCCCAGTGCCTCCTCTGCCACTGTCAGGCTCATGGCTGCTGGCTGTGCTTGTGAGGTCACAGCAGCCTCAGTGACTCTGTGGATAGTGCCATGCTCATGGCTGCTGGCTGTGCTTCTCAGGTCACAGCAGCCTCAGTGCCTCATAGGCCCGTGGCAGGCTCATGGCTGCTGGCTGTCATTGTGAGGTTACAGCAGCCTCAGTGCCTCCTCTGCCAGTGCCATGCTCATGGCTGCTGGCTGTGCTTCTGACGTCACAGCAGCCTGAGTGCCTCCTAGGCCCGTGGCAGGCTCATGGCTGCTGGCTGTGCTTGTGACGTCACAGCAGCCTCAGTGCCTCCTCTGCCAGTGCCATGCTCATGGCTGCTGGCTGTGCTTGTGACATCACAGCAGCCTGAGTGCCTCCTAGGCCCGTCGCCGTCTCATGGCTGCTGGCTGTCATTGTGACGTCACAGCAGCCTCAGTGCCTCCTCTGCCAGTGCCATGCTCATGGCTGCTGGTTGTGCTTGTGAGGTCACAGCAGCCTGAGTGCCTCCTAGGCCAGTATCAGGCTCATGGCTGCTGGCTGTGCTTGTGAGGTCACAGCAGCCTGAATGCCTCCTAGGCCAGTGGCAGGCTCATGGCTGCTGGCTGTGCTTGTGAGGTTATAGCAGCCTCAGTGCCTCATAGCTTAGTGTCCAGCGCCCCCTGCTGGCTGTGCTTGTGAGGTCACAGCAGACTCAGTGCCTCCCAGGCCAATATCAGGCTCCTGGCTGCTGGCTGTGCTTGTGACGTCACAGCAGCCTCAGTGCCTCCTAGGCCCGTGCCATGCTCATGGCTGCTGGCTGTGCTTGTGAGGTCACAGCAGACTCAGTGCCTCCGAGGCCAGTATCTGGCTCATGGCTGCTGGCTGTGCTTCTGAGGTCCCAGCAGACTCAGGGCCTCCTAGGCCAGTGGCAGGCTCATGGCTGCTGGCTGTGCTTGTGAGGTCACAGCAGACTCAGTGCCTCAAATCTTAGTGTCCAGCGTCCCCTGCTGGCTGTGCTTGTGAGGTCACAGCAGCCCCAGTGCCTCCTCTGCCACTGTCAGGCTCATGGCTGCTGCCTGTGCTTCTGAGGTTACAGCAGCCTCAGTGACTCTGTGGATAGTGCCATGCTCATGGCTGCTGGCTGTGCTTCTCAGGTCACAGCAGCCTCAGTGCCTGTGAGTCCAGGGGCAGTCTCATGGCTGCTGGCTGTGCTTGTGAGGTCACAGCAGCCTGAATGCCTCCTCGGCCAGTGGCAGGCTCATGGCTGCTGGCTGTGCTTGTGACGTCACAGCAGCCTGAGTGCCTCCCAGGCCCGTGGCAGGCTCATGGCTGCTGGCTGTCATTGTGACGTCACAGCAGCCTCAGTGCCTCCTCTGCCAGTGCCATGCTCATGGCTGCTGGCTGTGCTTGTGAGGTCACAGCAGCCTCAGTGCCTCCGAGGCCAGTATCAGGCTCATGGCTGCTGGCTGTGCTTGTGAGGTCACACCAGCCTCAGCGCCTCCTAGGCCCGCGGCAGGCTCATGGCTGCTGGCTGTGCTTGTGAGGTCACAGCAGACTCAGTGCCCCAAAAGTTAGTGTCCAGCGTCCCCTGCTGGCTGTGCTTGTGAGGTCACAGCAGCCCCAGTGCCTCCTCTGCCAGTGCCATGCTCATGGCTGCTGGCTGTGCTTGTGACGTCACAGCAGCCTGAGTGCCTCCTAGGCCCGTGGCAGGCTCATGGCTGCTGGCAGTGCTTGTGAGGTCACAGCAGCCTCAGTGCCTCATAATTTAGTGTCCAGCGTCCCCTGCTGGCTCTGATTGTGAGGTCACAGCAGCCTCAGTGCCTCATTGTTTAGTCTCCAGCGCCCCATGCTGGCTGTGCTTGTGAGGTCACAGCAGACTCAGTGCCCCAAAAGTTAGTGTCCAGCGTCCCCTGCTGGCTGTGCCTGTGAGGTCACAGCAGCCCCAGTGCCTCCTCTGCCACTGTCAGGCTCATGGCTGCTGCCTGTGCTTCTGAGGTCACAGCAGCCTCAGTGACTCTGTGGACAATGCCATGCTCATGGCTGCTGGCTGTGCTTGTGAGATCACAGCAGCCTCAGTGCCTCTGAGTCCAGGGGCAGTCTCATGGCTGCTGGCTGTGCTTGTGAGGTCACAGCAGCCTGAATGCCTCCTCTGCCAGTGGCAGGCTCATGGCTGCTGGCTGTGCTTGTGAGGTCACAGCAGCCTCAGTGCCTCATCGTTTAGTGTCCAGCGTCCCCTGCTGGCTCTGCTTGTGAGGTCACAGCAGACTCAGTGCCTCAAAAGTTAGTGTCCAGCGTCCCCTGCTGGCTGTGCTTGTGAGGTCACAGCAGCCTCAGTGCCTCCTCTGCCAGTGCCATGCTCATGGCTGCTGGCTGTGCTTGTGACGTCACAGCAGCCTGAGTGCCTCCTAGGCCAGTGTCAGGCTCATGGCTGCTGGCTGTGCTTGTGAGGTCACAGCAGCCTCAGTGCCTCCTCTGCCAGTGGCAGGCTCATGGCTGCTGGCTGTGCTTGTGACGTCACAGCAGACACAGTGCCTCCTAGGCCCGTGGCAGGCTTATGGCTGCTGGCTGTGCTTGTGAGGTCACAGCAGCCTCAGTGCCTCCTAGGCCAGTGCCATGCTCATGGCTGCTGGCTGTGCTTGTGACGTCACAGCAGCCTCAGTGCCTCCTAGGCCCGTGGCAGGCTCATGGCTGCTGGCTGTGCTTGTGAGGTCACAGCAGTCTCAGTGCCTCCTCTGCCAGTGCCATGCTCATGGCTGCTGGCTGTGCTTGTGAGGTCACAGCAGCCTCAGTGCCTCCTAGGCCAGTATCAGGTTCATGGCTGCTGGCTGTGCTTGTGAGGTTATAGCAGCCTCAGTGCCTCACAGTTTAGTGTCCAGCGTCCATTGCTGGCTCTGCTTCTTTGGTCACAGCAGACTCAGTGCCTCATAGGTTAGTGTCCAGCGCCCCCTGCTGGCTCTGCTTGTGAGGTCACAGCAGACTCAGTGCCTCCCAGGCCAATATCAGGCTCATGGCTGCTGGCTGTGCTTGTGACGTCACAGCAGACACAGTGCCTCCTAGGCCCGTGCCATGCTCATGGCTGCTGGCTGTGCTTGTGAGGTCACAGCAACCTCAGTGCCTCCGAGGCCAGTATCAGGCTCATGGCTGCTGGCTGTGCTTGTGAGGTCACAGCAGACTCAGTGCCTCCTAGGCCCGTGGCAGGCTCATGGCTGCTGGCTGTGCTTGTGAGGTCACAGCAGACTCAGTGCCTCAAAACTTAGTGTCCAGCGTCCCCTCCTGGCTGTGCTTGTGAGGTCACAGCAGCCCCAGTGCCTCCTCTGCCAGTGCCATGCTCATGGCTGCTGCCTGTGCTTCTGAGGTCACAGCAGCCTCAGTGACTCTGAGTCCAGGGGCAGTCTCATGGCTGCTGGCTGTGCTTGTGACGTCACAGCAGCCTGAGTGCCTCCTAGGCCCGTGGCAGGCTCATGGCTGCTGGCTGTGCTTGTGAGGTCACAGTAGCCTCAGTGCCTCCTACGCCAGTATCAGGCTCATGGCTGCTGCTTGTGCTTGTGAGGTCACAGCAGCCTGAATGCCTCCTAGGCCCGTGTCAGGCTCATGGCTGCTGGCTGTGCTTGTGAGGTCACAGCAGACTCAGTGTCCCAAAAGTTAGTGTGCAGCTCCCCCTGCTGGCTCTGCTTGTGAGGTCACAGCAGCCTCAGTGCCTCCTCTGCCAGTGCCATGCTCATGGCTGCTGGCTGTGCTTGTGAGGTCACAGCAGCCTCAGTGCCTCCTCTGGCAGTGGCAGTATCATGGCTGCTGGCTGTGCTTGTGAGGTCACAGCAGCCTCAGTGCCTCCTAGGCCAGTGGCAGGCTCATGGCTGCTGGCTGTGCTTGTGACGTCACAGCAGCCTCAGTGCCTCCTCTGCCAGTGCCATGCTCATGGCTGCTGGCTGTGCTTGTGACGTCACAGCAGCCTGAGTGCCTCCTAGGCCCGTGGCAGGCTCATGGCTGCTGGCTGTGCTTGTGACGTCACAGCAGCCTCAGTGCCTCCTCTGCCAGTGCCATGCTCATGGCTGCTGGCTGTGCTTGTGACATCACAGCAGCCTGAGTGCCTCCTAGGGCCGTGGCAGTCTCATGGCTGCTGGCTGTCATTGTGACGTCACAGCAGCCTCAGTGCCTCCTCTGCCAGTGCCATGCTCATGGCTGCTGGCTGTGCTTGTGAGGTCACAGCAGCCTGAGTGCCTCCTAGGCCAGTATCAGGCTCATGGCTGCTGGCTGTGCTTGTGAGGTCACAGCAGCCTCAGTGCCTCCTAGGCCAGTGGCAGGCTCATGGCTGCTGGCTGTGCTTGTGAGGTTATAGCAGCCTCAGTGCCTCATCGTTTAGTGTCCAGCGCCCCCTGCTGGCTGTGCTTGTGAGGTCACAGCAGACTCAGTGCCTCCCAGGCCAATATCAGGCTCAAGGCTGCTGGCTGTGCTTGTGAGGTCACAGCAGCTTCAGTGCCTCCTAGGCCAGTGCCAGGCTCATGGCTGCTGGCTGTGCTTGTGAGGTCACAGCAGGCTCAGTGCCTCCGAGGCCAGTATCAGGCTCATGGCTGCTGGCTGTGCTTCTGAGGTCACAGCAGACTCAGGGCCTCCTAGGCCAGTGGCAGGCTCATGGCTGCTGGCTGTGCTTGTGAGGTCACAGCAGCCTCAGTGCCTCACAGTTTAGTGTCCAGCGTCCCCTGCTGGCCGTGCTTGTGAGGTCACAGCAGCCCCAGTGCCTCCTCTGCCAGTGCCATGCTCATGGCTGCTGGCTGTGCTTGTGACGTCACAGCAGCCTGAGTGCCTCCTAGGCCCGTGGCAGGCTCATGGCTGCTGGCTGTGCTTGTGAGGTCACAGCAGCCTGAATGCCTCCTAGGCCATTGTCAGGCTCATGGCTGCTGGCAGTGCTTGTGAGGTCACAGCAGCCTCAGTGCCTTATAATTTAGTGTCCAGCGTCCCCTGCTGGCTCTGATTGTGAGGTCACAGCAGCCTCAGTGCCTCATAGTTTAGTCTCCAGCGCCCCCTGCTGGCTGTGCTTGTGAGGTCACAGCAGACTCAGTGCCTCAAAAGTTAGTGTCCAGCGTCCCCTGCTGGCTGTGCCTGTGAGGTCACAGCAGCCCCAGTGCCTCCTCTGCCAGTGTCAGGCTCATGGCTGCTGGCTGTGCTTGTGAGGTCACAGCAGCCACAGTGACGCTGTGTACAGTGCCATGCTCATGGCTGCTGGCTGTGTTTGTGAGATCACAGCAGCCTCAGTGCCTCTGAGTCCAGGGGAAGTCTCATGGCTGCTGGCTGTGCTTGTGACGTCACAGCAGCCTGAATGCCTCCTCGGCCAGTGTCAGGCTCATGGCTGCTGGCTGTGCTTGTGAGGTCACAGCAGCCTCAGTGCCTCCTCTGCCAGTGGCATGCTCATGGCTGCTGGCTGTGCTTGTGACGTCACAGCAGACACAGTGCCTCCTAGGCCCGTGGCAGGCTCATGGCTGCTGGCTGTGCTTGTGAGGTCACAGCATCCTCAGTGCCTCCTCTGCCAGTGCCATGCTCATGGCTGCTGGCTGTGCTTGTGACGTCACAGCAGCCTGAGTGCCTCCTAGGCCCGTGGCAGGCTCATGGCTGCTGGCTGTGCTTGTGAGGTCACAGCAGCCTCAGTGCCTCCTCTGCCAGTGCCATGCTCATGGCTGCTGGCTGTGCTTCTGAGGTTATAGCAGCCTCAGTGCCTCACAGTTTAGTGTCCAGCGTCCATTGCTGGCTCTGCTTCTTTGGTCACAGCAGACTCAGTGCCTCATAGGTTAGTGTCCAGCGCCCCCTGCTGGCTCTGCTTGTGAGGTCACAGCAGACTCAGTGCCTCCCAGGCCAATATCAGGCTCATGGCTGCTGGCTGTGCTTGTGACGTCACAGCAGACACAGTGCCTCCTAGGCCCGTGCCATGCTCATGGCTGCTGGCTGTGCTTGTGAGGTCACAGCAGCCTCAGTGCCTCCGAGGCCAGTATCAGGCTCATGGCTGCTGGCTGTCCTTGTGAGGTCACAGCAGACTCAGTGCCTCCTAGGCCAGTGGCAGGCTCATGGCTGCTGGCTGTGCTTGTGAGGTCACAGCAGACTCAGTGCCTCAAAACTTAGTGTCCAGCGTCCCCTGCTGGCTGTGCTTGTGAGGTCACAGCAGCCCCAGTGCCTCCTCTGCCACTGTCAGGCTCATGGCTGCTGCCTGTGCTTCTGAGGTCACAGCAGCCTCAGTGACTCTGAGTCCAGGGGCAGTCTCATGGCTGCTGGCTGTGCTTGTGAGGTCACAGCAGCCTCAGTGCCTCCTAGCCCTGTGGCAGGCTCATGGCTGCTGGCTGTCATTGTGACGTCACAGAAGCCTCAGTGCCTCCTAGGCCCGTGGCTGGCTCATGGCTGCTGGCTGTCATTGTGACGTCACAGCAGCCTCAGTGCCTCCTCTGCCAGTGCCATGCTCATGGCTGCTGGCTCTGCTTGTGAGGTCACAGCAGCCTCAGTGCCTCCTACGCCAGTATCAGGCTCATGGCTGCTGGTTGTGCTTGTGAGGTCACAGGAGCCTGAATGCCTCCTAGGCCAGTGTCAGGCTCATGGCTGCTGGCTGTGCTTGTGAGGTCACAGCAGCCCCAGTGCCTCCTCTGCCAGTGCCATGCTCATGGCTGCTGGCTGTGCTTGTGACGTCACAGCAGCCTGAGTGCCTCCTAGGCCCGTGGCAGGCTCATGGCTGCTGGCTGTCATTGTGACATCACAGCAGCCTGAGTGCCTCCTAGGCCCGTGGCAGTCTCATGGCTGCTGGCTGTGCTTGTGACGTCACAGCAGCCTCAGTGCCTCATAGCTTAGATTCCAGCGCCCCCTGCTGGCTGTGCTTGTGAGGTCACAGCAGCCTCAGTGCCTCCCAGGCCAATATCAGGCTCATGGCTGCTGGCTGTGCTTGTGACGTCACAGCAGCCTCAGTGCCTCCTAGGCCAGTGCCATGATCAAGGCTGCTGGCTGTGCTTGTGAGGTCACAGCAGACTCAGTGCCTCCTAGGCCCGTGGCAGGCTCATGGCTGCTGGCTGTGCTTGTGAGGTCACAGCAGGCTCAGTGCCTCCGAGGCCAGTATCAGGCTCATGGCTGCTGGCTGTGTTTGTGAGGTCACAGCAGACTCAGGGCCTCCTAGGCCAGTGGCAGGCTCATGGCTGCTGGCTGTGCTTGTGAGGTCACAGCAGACTCAGTGCCTCAAAACTTAGTGTCCAGCGTCCCCTGCTGGCTGTGCTTGTGAGGTCACAGCAGCCCCAGTGCCTCCTCTGCCACTGTCAGGCTCATGGCTGCTGCCTGTGCTTCTGAGGTCACAGCAGCCTCAGTGCCTCCTCTGCCAGTGCCATGCTCATGGCTGCTGGCTGTGCTTGTGAGGTCACAGCAGCCTGAGTGCCTCCTAGGCCCGTATCAGGCTCATGGCTGCTGGCTGTGCTTGTGAGGTCACAGCAGCCTGAATGCCTCCTAGGCCAGTGGCAGGATCATGACTGCTGGCTGTGCTTGTGAGGTCACAGCAGCCTCAGTGCCTCCGAGGCCAGTATCAGGCTCATGGCTGCTGGCTGTGATTGTGAGGTCACAGCAGACTCAGTGCCTCCTAGGCCAGTGGCAGGCTCATGGCTGCTGGCTGTGCTTGTGAGGTCACAGCAGACTCAGTGCCTCAAAAGTTAGTGTCCAGCGTCCCCTGCTGGCTGTGCTTGTGAGGTCACAGCAGCCCCAGTGCCTCCTCTGCCACTGTCAGGCTCATGGCTGCTGCCTGTGCTTCTGAGGTCACAGCAGCCTCAGTGACTCTGTGGATAGTGCCATGCTCATGGCTGCTGGCTGTGCTTCTCAGGTCACAGCAGCCTCAGTGCCTCTGAGTCCAGGGGCAGTCTCATGGCTGCTGGCTGTGCTTGTGACGTCACAGCAGCCTGAATGCCTCCTAGCCCTCTGGCAGGCTCATGGCTGCTGGCTGTGCTTGTGACGTCACAGCAGCCTCAGTGCCTCCTCTGCCAGTGCCATGCTCATGGCTGCTGGCTGTGCTTGTGACGTCACAGCAGCCTCAGTGCCTCCTAGGCCAGTATCAGGCTCATGGCTGCTGGCTGTGCTTGTGACGTCACAGGAGCCTCAGTGCCTCCTAGGCCAGTGGCAGGCTCATGGCTGCTGGCTGTGCTTGTGAGGTCACAGCAGACTCAGTGCCCCAAAAGTTAGTGTCCAGCGTCCCCTGCTGGCTGTGCTTGTGAGGTCACAGCAGCCCCAGTGCCTCCTCTGCCAGTGCCATGCTCATGGCTGCTGGCTGTGCTTGTGAGGTCACAGCAGCCTGAGTGCCTCCTAGGCCCGTGGCAGGCTCATGGCTGCTGGCTGTCATTGTGACGTCACAGCAGCCTCAGTGCCTCCTCTGCCAGTGCCATGCTCATGGCTGCTGGCTGTGCTTGTGAGGTCACAGCAGCCTCAGTGCCTCCTAGGCCAGTATCAGGCTCATGGCTGCTGGTTGTGCTTGTGAGGTCACAGCAGCCTGAATGCCTCCTAGGCCAGTGTCAGGCTCATGGCTGCTGGCAGTGCTTGTGAGGTCACAGCAGCCTCAGTGCCTCATAATTTAGTGTCCAGCGTCCCCTGCTGGCTCTGGTTGTGAGGTCACAGCAGACTCAGTGCCTCATAGGTTAGTGTGCAGCGCCCCCTGCTGGCTGTGCTTCTGAGGTCACAGCAGACACAGTGCCTCACAGGCCAGTATCAGGCTCATGGCTGCTGGCTGTGCTTGTGAGGTCACAGCAGCCTCACTGCCTCCTCTGTCAGTGCCATGCTCATGGCTGCTGGCTGTGCTTGTGAGGTCACAGCAGCCTCAGTGCCTCCTAGGCCAGTATCAGGCTCATGGCTGCTGGCTCTGCTTGTGAGGTGGCTGCAGCCTCAGTGCCTCTCAGTCCAGTGGCAGTCTCATGGCTGCTGGCTGTGCTTGTGAGGTCACAGCAGCCTCAGTGCCTCACAGTTTAGTGTCCAGCGTCCATTGCTGGCTCTGCTTGTTTGGTCACAGCAGTCTCAGTGCCTCATAGGTTAGTGTCCAGCGCCCCCTGCTGGCTCTGCTTGTGAGGTCACAGCAGACTCAGTGCCTCCCAGGCCAATATCAGGCTCATGGCTGCTGCCTGTGCTTGTGACGTCACAGCAGCCTTAGTGCCTCCTCTGCCATTGCCATGCTCATGGCTGCTGGCTGTCCTTGTGACGTCACAGCAGCCTGAATGCCTCCTAGACCAGTGTCAGGGTCATGGCTGCTGGCTGTGCTTCTGAGGTCACAGAAACCTGAATGCCTCCTAGGCCAGTGGCAGGCTCATGGCTGCTGGCTGTGCTTGTGAGGTCACAGCAGACTCAGTGACTCTGTGGATAGTGCCATGCTCATGGCTGCTGGCTGTGCTTCTCAGGTCACAGCAGCCTCAGTGCCTCTGAGTCCAGGGGCAGTCTCATGGCTGCTGGCTGTGCTTGTGAGGTCACAGCAGCCTGAATGCCTCCTAGCCCTGTGGCAGGCTCATGGCTGCTGGCTGTGCTTGTGACGTCACAGCAGCCTGAGTGCCTCCTAGCCCCGTGGCAGGCTCATGGCTGCTGGCTGTGCTTGTGACGTCACAGCAGCCTCAGTGCCTCCTCTGCCAGTGCCATGCTCATGGCTGCTGGCTGTGCTTGTGAGGTCACAGCAGCCTCAGTGCATCCTAGGCCAGTATCAGGCTCATGGCTGCTGGCTATGCTTCTGAGGTCACAGAAACCTGAATGCCTCCTAGGCCAGTGGCAGGCTCATGGCTGCTGGCTGTGCTTGTGAGGTCACAGCAGCCTCAGTGCCTCATCATTTAGTGTCCATCGCCCCCTGCTGGCTCTGCTTGTGAGGTCACAGCAGCCTCAGTGCCTCTCAGGCCAGTATCAGGCTCATGGCTGCTGGCTGTGCTTGTGAGGTCACAGCAGCCTCAGTGCCTCCTCTGCCAGTGCCATGCTCATGGCTGCTGGCTGTGCTTGTGACGTCACAGCAGCCTGAGTGCCTCCTATGCCCGTGTCAGGCTCATGGCTGCTGGCTGTGATTGTGACGTCACAGCAGCCTCAGTGCCTCCTAGGCCAGTATCAGGCTCATGGCTGCTGGCTGTGCTTGTGTGGTCACAGCAGCCTCAGTGCCTCTCTGGCCAGTGGCAGGCTCATGGCTGCTGGCTGTGCTTGTGACGTCACATCAACCTCAGTGCTTCATAGTTTAGTGTCCAGCGTCCCCTGCTGGCTGTGCTTGTGAGGTCACAGCAGACTCAGTGCCTCAAAAGTTGGTGTCCAGCGCCCCCTGCTGGCTCTGCTTGTGAGGTCACAGCAGACTCAGTGTCTCCGTGGACAGTGCCATGCTCATGGCCGCTGGTTGTGCTTGTGAGGTCACAGCAGCCTCAGTGCCTCCTAGGCCAGTATTAGGCTCAAGGCTACTGGCTGTGCTTGTGAGGTCACAGAGGCCTGAATGCCTCCTAGGCCAGTGGCAGGCTCATGGCTGCTGGCTGTGCTTGTGACGTCACAGCAGCCTGAGTGCCTCCTAGGCCCGTGGCAGGCTCATGGCTGCTGGCAGTGCTTGTGAGGTCACAGCAGACTCAGTGCCTCAAAACTTAGTGTCCAGCGTCCCCTGCTGGCTGTGCTTGTGAGGTCACAGCAGCCCCAGTGCCTCCTCTGCCACTGTCAGGCTCATGGCTGCTGCCTGTGCTTCTGAGGTCACAGCAGCCTCAGTGACTCTGTGGATAGTGCCATGCTCATGGCTGCTGGCTGTGCTTCTCAGGTCACAGCAGCCTCAGTGCCTCTGAGTCCAGGGGCAGTCTCATGGCTGCTGGCTGTGCTTGTGAGGTCACAGCAGCCTGAATGCCTCCTAGCCCTCTGGCAGGCTCATGGCTGCTGGCTGTGTTTGTGACGTCACAGCAGCCTCAGTGCCTCCTCTGCCAGTGCCATGCTCATGGCTGCTGGCTGTGCTTGTGAGGTCACAGCAGCCTCAGTGCCTCCTAGGCCAGTATCAGGCTCATGGCTGCTGGCTGTGCTTGTGACGTCACAGGAGCCTCAGTGCCTCCTAGGCCAGTGGCAGGCTCATGGCTGCTGGCTGTGCTTGTGAGGTCACAGCAGACTCAGTGCCCCAAAAGTTAGTGTCCAGCGTCCCCTGCTGGCTGTGCTTGTGAGGTCACAGCAGCCCCAGTGCCTCCTCTGCCAGTGCCATGCTCATGGCTGCTGGCTGTGCTTGTGACGTCACAGCAGCCTGAGTGCCTCCTAGGCCCGTGGCAGGCTCATGGCTGCTGGCTGTCATTGTGACGTCACAGCAGCCTCAGTGCCTCCTCTGCCAGTGCCATGCTCATGGCTGCTGGCTGTGCTTGTGAGGTCACAGCAGCCTCAGTGCCTCCTAGGCCAGTATCAGGCTCATGGCTGCTGGTTGTGCTTGTGAGGTCACAGCAGCCTGAATGCCTCCTAGGCCAGTGTCAGGCTCATGGCTGCTGGCAGTGCTTGTGAGGTCACAGCAGCCTCAGTGCCTCATAATTTAGTGTCCAGCGTCCCCTGCTGGCTCTGGTTGTGAGGTCACAGCAGACTCAGTGCCTCATAGGTTAGTGTGCAGCGCCCCCTGCTGGCTGTGCTTCTGAGGTCACAGCAGACACAGTGCCTCACAGGCCAGTATCAGGCTCATGGCTGCTGGCTGTGCTTGTGAGGTCACAGCAGCCTCAGTGCCTCATAATTTAGTGTCCAGCGTCCCCTGCTGGCTCTGGTTGTGAGGTCACAGCAGACTCAGTGCCTCATAGGTTAGTGTGCAGCGCCCCCTGCTGGCTGTGCTTCTGAGGTCACAGCAGACACAGTGCCTCACAGGCCAGTATCAGGCTCATGGCTGCTGGCTGTGCTTGTGAGGTCACAGCAGCCTCACTGCCTCCTCTGTCAGTGCCATGCTCATGGCTGCTGGCTGTGCTTGTGAGGTCACAGCAGCCTCAGTGCCTCCTAGGCCAGTATCAGGCTCATGGCTGCTGGCTCTGCTTGTGAGGTGGCTGCAGCCTCAGTGCCTCTCAGTCCAGTGGCAGTCTCATGGCTGCTGGCTGTGCTTGTGAGGTCACAGCAGCCTCAGTGCCTCACAGTTTAGTGTCCAGCGTCCATTGCTGGCTCTGCTTGTTTGGTCACAGCAGTCTCAGTGCCTCATAGGTTAGTGTCCAGCGCCCCCTGCTGGCTCTGCTTGTGAGGTCACAGCAGACTCAGTGCCTCCCAGGCCAATATCAGGCTCATGGCTGCTGCCTGTGCTTGTGACGTCACAGCAGCCTTAGTGCCTCCTCTGCCAATGCCATGCTCATGGCTGCTGGCTGTCCTTGTGACGTCACAGCAGCCTGAATGCCTCCTAGACCAGTGTCAGGGTCATGGCTGCTGGCTGTGCTTCTGAGGTCACAGAAACCTGAATGCCTCCTAGGCCAGTGGCAGGCTCATGGCTGCTGGCTGTGCTTGTGAGGTCACAGCAGACTCAGTGACTCTGTGGATAGTGCCATGCTCATGGCTGCTGGCTGTGCTTCTCAGGTCACAGCAGCCTCAGTGCCTCTGAGTCCAGGGGCAGTCTCATGGCTGCTGGCTGTGCTTGTGAGGTCACAGCAGCCTGAATGCCTCCTAGCCCTGTGGCAGGCTCATGGCTGCTGGCTGTGCTTGTGACGTCACAGCAGCCTGAGTGCCTCCTAGCCCCGTGGCAGGCTCATGGCTGCTGGCTGTGCTTGTGACGTCACAGCAGCCTCAGTGCCTCCTCTGCCAGTGCCATGCTCATGGCTGCTGGCTGTGCTTGTGAGGTCACAGCAGCCTCAGTGCATCCTAGGCCAGTATCAGGCTCATGGCTGCTGGCTATGCTTCTGAGGTCACAGAAACCTGAATGCCTCCTAGGCCAGTGGCAGGCTCATGGCTGCTGGCTGTGCTTGTGAGGTCACAGCAGCCTCAGTGCCTCATAGTTTAGTGTCCAGCGTCCCCTGCTGGCTCTGCTTGTGAGGTCACAGCAGCCTCAGTGCCTCTCAGGCCAGTATCAGGCTCATGGCTGCTGGCTGTGCTTGTGAGGTCACAGCAGCCTCAGTGCCTCATCTGCCAGTGCCATGCTCATGGCTGCTGGCTGTGCTTGTGACGTCACAGCAGCCTGAGTGCCTCCTATGCCCGTGTCAGGCTCATGGCTGCTGGCTGTGATTGTGACGTCACAGCAGCCTCAGTGCCTCCTAGGCCAGTATCAGGCTCATGGCTGCTGGCTGTGCTTGTGTGGTCACAGCAGCCTCAGTGCCTCTCTGGCCAGTGGCAGGCTCATGGCTGCTGGCTGTGCTTGTGACGTCACATCAACCTCAGTGCTTCATAGTTTAGTGTCCAGCGTCCCCTGCTGGCTGTGCTTGTGAGGTCACAGCAGACTCAGTGCCTCAAAAGTTGGTGTCCAGCGCCCCCTGCTGGCTCTGCTTGTGAGGTCACAGCAGACTCAGTGTCTCCGTGGACAGTGCCATGCTCATGGCCGCTGGCTGTGCTTGTGAGGTCACAGAGGCCTGAATGCCTCCTAGGCCAGTGGCAGGCTCATGGCTGCTGGCTGTGCTTGTGACGTCACAGCAGCCTGAGTGCCTCCTAGGCCCGTGGCAGGCTCATGGCTGCTGGCAGTGCTTGTGAGGTCACAGCAGACTCAGTGCCTCAAAACTTAGTGTCCAGCGTCCCCTGCTGGCTGTGCTTGTGAGGTCACAGCAGCCCCAGTGCCTCCTCTGCCGCTGTCAGTCTCATGGCTGCTGCCTGTGCTTCTCAGGTCACAGCAGCCTCAGTGCCTCTGAGTCCAGGGGCAGTCTCATGGCTGCTGGCTGTGCTTGTGAGGTCACAGCAGCCTGAATGCCTCCTAGCCCTGTGGCAGGCTCATGGCTGCTGGCTATCATTGTGATGTCACAGCAGCCTGAGTGCCTCCTAGGCCCGTGGCAGGCTCATGGCTGCTGGCTGTCATTGTGACGTCACAGCAGCCTCAGTGCCTCCTCTGCCAGTGCCATGCTCATGGCTGCTGGCTCTGCTTCTCAGGTCACAGCAGCCTCAGTGCCTCCTAGGCCAGTATCAGGCTCATGGCTGCTGGCTGTGCTTGTGAGGTCACAGCAGCCTCAGTGCCTCCTAGGCCAGTGGCAGGCTCATGGCTGCTGGCTGTGCTTGTGAGGTCACAGCAGCCTCAGTGCCCTAAAGTTAGTGTCCAGCGTCCCCTGCTGGCTGTGCTTGTGAGGTCACAGCAGCCCCAGTGCCTCACCTGCCAGTGCCATGCTCATGGCTGCTGGCTGTGCTTGCGACGTCACAGCAGCCTCAGTGCCTCCTAGGCCCGTGGCAGGCTCATGGCTGCTGGCTGTCATTGTGACGTCACAGCAGCCTCAGTGCCTCCTCTGCCAATGCCATGCTCATGGCTGCTGGCTGTGCTTGTGAGGTCACAGCAGCCTCAGTGCCTCCTAGGCCAGTATCAGGCTCATGGCTGCTGGCTCTGCTTGTGACGTCACAGCAGCCTGAATGCCTCCTAGGCCAGTGTCAGGCTCATGGCTGCTGGCAGTGCTTGTGAGGTCACAGCAGCCTCAGTGCCTCATAATTTAGTGTCCAGCGTCCCCTGCTGGCTCTGATAGTGAGGCCACAGCAGCCTCAGTGCCTCATAGTTTAGTCTCCAGCGCCCCCTGCTGGCTGTGCTTGTGAGGTCACAGCAGCCTCAGTGCCTCACAGGCCAGTATCAGGCTCATGGCTGCTGGCTGTGCTTGTGACGTCACAGCAGCCTCAGTGCCTCCTAGGCCAGTATCAGGCTCATGGCTGCTGGCTGTGCTTGTGAGGTCACAGCAGCCTCAGTGCTTCATAGTTTAGTGTCCAGCGTCCCATGCTGGCTCTGCTTGTTTGGTCACAGCAGACTCAGTGCCTCAGAAGTTGGAGTCCAGCGCCCCCTGCTGGCTGTGCTTGTGACCTCACAGCAGACTCACTGCCTCCTCTGCCAGTGTCAGGCTCATGGCTGCTGGCTGTGCTTGTGAGGTCACAGCAGCCTCAGTGCCTCCTCTGCCAGTGCCATGCTCATGGCTGCTGGCTGTGCTTGTGAGGTCACAGCAGCCTCAATGCCTCCTCGGCCAGTGGCAGGCTCATGGCTGCTGGCTGTGCTTGTGAGGTCACAGCAGCCTCAGTGCCTCATCGTTTAGTGTCCAGCGTCCCCTGCTGGCTGTGCTTGTGAGGTCACAGCAGACTCAGTGCCTCAAAAGTTAGTGTCCAGCGTCCCCTGCTGGCTGCGCTTGTGAGGTCACAGCAGCCTCAGTGCCTCCTAGGCCAGTGCCAGGGTCATGGCTGCTGGCTGTGCTTGTGAGGTCACAGCAGCCTCAGTGACTCTGTGGATAGTGCCATGCTCATGGCTGCTGGCTGTGCTTCTCAGGTCACAGCAGCCTCAGTGCCTCTGAGTCCAGGGGCAGTCTCATGGCTGCTGGCTGTGCTTGTGACGTCACAGCAGCCTGAGTGCCTCCTAGGCCCGTGGCAGGCTCATGGCTGCTGGCTGTCATTGTGACGTCACAGCAGCCTCAGTGCCTCCTCTGCCAGTGCCATGCTCATGGCTGCTGGCTGTGCTTGTGAGGTCACAGCAGCCTCAGTGCCTCCTAGGCCAGTATCAGGCTCATGGCTGCTGGTTGTGCTTGTGAGGTCACAGCAGCCTGAATGCCTCCTAGGCCAGTGTCAGGCTCATGGCTGCTGCCTGTGCTTGTGAGGTCACAGCAGACTCAGTGCCTCAAAAGTTAGTGTCCAGCGTCCCCTGCTGCCTGTGCTTGTGAGGTCACAGCAGCCCCAGTGCCTCCTCTGCCAGTGCCATGCTCACGGCTGCTGGCTGTGCTTGTGACGTCACAACAACCTGAGTGCCTCCTAGGCCCGTGGCAGGCTCATGGCTGCTGGCTGTCATTGTGACGTCACAGCAGCCTCAGTGCCTCCTCTGCCAGTGCCATGCTCATGGCTGCTGGCTGTGCTTGTGAGGTCACAGCAGCCTCAGTGCCTCTGAGGCCAGTGTCAGGCTCATGGCTGCTGGCTGTGCTTGTGACGTCACAGCAGCCTCAGTGCCTCATAATTTAGTGTCCAGCGTCCCCTGTGGTTGTGATTGTGAGGTCACAGCAGACTCAGTGCCTCATAGGTTAGTGTGCAGCGCCCCCTGCTGGCTCTGCTTGTGAGGTCACAGCAGCCTCAGTGCCTCACAGGCCAGTATCAGCCTCATGGCTGCTGGCTGTGCTTGTGACGTCACAGCAGCCTCAGTGCCTCCTCTGCCAGTGCCATGCTCATGGCTGCTGGCTGTGCTTGTGAGGTCACAGCAGCCTCAGTGCATCCTAGGCCAGTATCAGGCTCATGGCTGCTGGCTGTGCTTCTGAGGTCACAGAAACCTGAATGCCTCCTAGGCCAGTGGCAGGCTCATGGCTGCTGGCTGTGCTTGTGAGGTCACAGCAGCCTCAGTGCCTCCTCTGCCAGTGCCATGCTCATGGCTGCTGGCTGTGCTTGTGAGGTCACAGCAGCCTCAGTGCATCCTAGGCCAGTATCAGGCTCATGGCTGCTGGCTATGCTTCTGAGGTCACAGAAACCTGAATGCCTCCTAGGCCAGTGGCAGGCTCATGGCTGCTGGCTGTGCTTGTGAGGTCACAGCAGCCTCAGTGCCTCATCATTTAGTGTCCATCGCCCCCTGCTGGCTGTGCTTGTGAGGTCACAGCAGCCTCAGTGCCTCTCAGGCCAGTATCAGGCTCATGGCTGCTGGCTGTGCTTGTGAGGTCACAGCAGCCTCAGTGCCTCCTCTGCCAGTGCCATGCTCATGGCTGCTGGCTGTGCTTGTGACGTCACAGCAGCCTGAGTGCCTCCTATGCCCGTGTCAGGCTCATGGCTGCTGGCTGTGATTGTGACGTCACAGCAGCCTCAGTGCCTCCTAGGCCAGTATCAGGCTCATGGCTGCTGGCTGTGCTTGTGTGGTCACAGCAGCCTCAGTGCCTCTCTGGCCAGTGGCAGGCTCATGGCTGCTGGCTGTGCTTGTGACGTCACATCAGCCTCAGTGCTTCATAGTTTAGTGTCCAGCGTCCCCTGCTGGCTGTGCTTGTGAGGTCACAGCAGACTCAGTGCCTCAAAAGTTGGTGTCCAGCGCCCCCTGCTGGCTCTGCTTGTGAGGTCACAGCAGACTCAGTGTCTCCGTGGACAGTGCCATGCTCATGGCCGCTGGCTGTGCTTGTGAGGTCACAGCAGCCTCAGTGCCTCTCAGGCCAGTGGCAGGGTCATGGCTGCTCGCTGTGCTTGTGAGGTCACAGCAGCCTCAGTGCCTCCTAGGCCAGTATTAGGCTCAAGGCTACTGGCTGTGCTTGTGAGGTCACAGAGGCCTGAATGCCTCCTAGGCCAGTGGCAGGCTCATGGCTGCTGGCTGTGCTTGTGACGTCACAGCAGCCTGAGTGCCTCCTAGGCCCGTGGCAGGCTCATGGCTGCTGGCAGTGCTTGTGAGGTCACAGCAGACTCAGTGCCTCAAAACTTAGTGTCCAGCGTCCCCTGCTGGCTGTGCTTGTGAGGTCACAGCAGCCCCAGTGCCTCCTCTGCCATTGTCAGTCTCATGGCTGCTGCCTGTGCTTCTCAGGTCACAGCAGCCTCAGTGCCTCTGAGTCCAGGGGCAGTCTCATGGCTGCTGGCTGTGCTTGTGAGGTCACAGCAGCCTGAATGCCTCCTAGCCCTGTGGCAGGCTCATGGCTGCTGGCTGTCATTGTGATGTCACAGCAGCCTGAGTGCCTCCTAGGCCCGTGGCAGGCTCATGGCTGCTGGCTGTCATTGTGACGTCACAGCAGCCTCAGTGCCTCCTCTGCCAGTGCCATGCTCATGGCTGCTGGCTCTGCTTCTCAGGTCACAGCAGCCTCAGTGCCTCCTAGGCCAGTATCAGGCTCATGGCTGCTGGCTGTGCTTGTGAGGTCACAGCAGCCTCAGTGCCTCCTAGGCCAGTGGCAGGCTCATGGCTGCTGGCTGTGCTTGTGAGGTCACAGCAGCCTCAGTGCCCCAAAAGTTAGTGTCCAGCGTCCCCTGCTGGCTGTGCTTGTGAGGTCACAGCAGCCCCAGTGCCTCACCTGCCAGTGCCATGCTCATGGCTGCTGGCTGTGCTTGCGACGTCACAGCAGCCTCAGTGCCTCCTAGGCCCGTGGCAGGCTCATGGCTGCTGGCTGTCATTGTGACGTCACAGCAGCCTCAGTGCCTCCTCTGCCAATGCCATGCTCATGGCTGCTGGCTGTGCTTGTGAGGTCACAGCAGCCTCAGTGCCTCCTAGGCCAGTATCAGGCTCATGGCTGCTGGCTCTGCTTGTGACGTCACAGCAGCCTGAATGCCTCCTAGGCCAGTGTCAGGCTCATGGCTGCTGGCAGTGCTTGTGAGGTCACAGCAGCCTCAGTGCCTCATAATTTAGTGTCCAGCGTCCCCTGCTGGCTCTGATAGTGAGGCCACAGCAGCCTCAGTGCCTCATAGTTTAGTCTCCAGCGCCCCCTGCTGGCTGTGCTTGTGAGGTCACAGCAGCCTCAGTGCCTCACAGGCCAGTATCAGGCTCATGGCTGCTGGCTGTGCTTGTGACGTCACAGCAGCCTCAGTGCCTCCTAGGCCAGTATCAGGCTCATGGCTGCTGGCTGTGCTTGTGAGGTCACAGCAGCCTCAGTGCTTCATAGTTTAGTGTCCAGCGTCCCATGCTGGCTGTGCTTGTGAGGTCACAGCAGACTCAGTGCCTCAGAAGTTGGAGTCCAGCGCCCCCTGCTGGCTGTGCTTGTGACCTCACAGCAGACTCACTGCCTCCTCTGCCAGTGTCAGGCTCATGGCTGCTGGCTGTGCTTGTGAGGTCACAGCAGCCTCAGTGCCTCCTCTGCCAGTGCCATGCTCATGGCTGCTGGCTGTGCTTGTGAGGTCACAGCAGCCTCAATGCCTCCTCGGCCAGTGGCAGGCTCATGGCTGCTGGCTGTGCTTGTGAGGTCACAGCAGCCTCAGTGCCTCATCGTTTAGTGTCCAGCGTCCCCTGCTGGCTGTGCTTGTGAGGTCACAGCAGACTCAGTGCCTCAAAAGTTAGTGTCCAGCGTCCCCTGCTGGCTGCGCTTGTGAGGTCACAGCAGCCTCAGTGCCTCCTAGGCCAGTGCCAGGGTCATGGCTGCTGGCTGTGCTTGTGAGGTCACAGCAGCCTCAGTGACTCTGTGGATAGTGCCATGCTCATGGCTGCTGGCTGTGCTTCTCAGGTCACAGCAGCCTCAGTGCCTCTGAGTCCAGGGGCAGTCTCATGGCTGCTGGCTGTGCTTGTGAGGTCACAGCAGCCTGAATGCCTCCTAGCCCTGTGGCAGGCTCATGGCTGCTGGCTGTGCTTGTGACGTCACAGCAGCCTGAGTGCCTCCTAGGCCCGTGGCAGGCTCATGGCTGCTGGCTGTCATTGTGACGTCACAGCAGCCTCAGTGCCTCCTCTGCCAGTGCCATGCTCATGGCTGCTGGCTGTGCTTGTGAGGTCACAGCAGCCTCAGTGCCTCCTAGGCCAGTATCAGGCTCATGGCTGCTGGTTGTGCTTGTGAGGTCACAGCAGCCTGAATGCCTCCTAGGCCAGTGTCAGGCTCATGGCTGCTGCCTGTGCTTGTGAGGTCACAGCAGACTCAGTGCCTCAAAAGTTAGTGTCCAGCGTCCCCTGCTGGCTGTGCTTGTGAGGTCACAGCAGCCCCAGTGCCTCCTCTGCCAGTGCCGTGCTCACGGCTGCTGGCTGTGCTTGTGACGTCACAACAACCTGAGTGCCTCCTAGGCCCGTGGCAGGCTCATGGCTGCTGGCTGTCATTGTGACGTCACAGCAGCCTCAGTGCCTCCTCTGCCAGTGCCATGCTCATGGCTGCTGGCTGTGCTTGTGAGGTCACAGCAGCCTCAGTGCCTCTCAGGCCAGTGGCAGGGTCATGGCTGCTGGCTGTGCTTGTGAGGTCACAGCAGACTCAGTGCCTCCTAGGCCAGTATCAGGCTCAAGGCTACTGGCTGTGCTTCTAAGGTCACAGAGGCCTGAATGCCTCCTAGGCCAGTGGCAGGCTCATGGCTGCTGGCTGTGCTTGTGACGTCACAGCAGCCTCAGTGCCTCCTAGGCCCGTGGCAGGCTCATGGCTGCTGGCTGTGCTTGTGAGGTCACAGCAGACTCAGTGCCTCAAAACTTAGTGTCCAGCGTCCCCTGCTGGCTGTGCTTGTGAGGTCACAGCAGCCCCAGTGCCTCCTCTGCCACTGTCAGGCTCATGGCTGCTGCCTGTGCTTCTGAGGTCACAGCAGCCTCAGTGACTCTGTGGATAGTGCCATGCTCATGGCTGCTGGCTGTGCTTCTCAGGTCACAGCAGCCTCAGTGCCTCTGAGTCCAGGGGCAGTCTCATGGCTGCTGGCTGTGCTTGTGAGGTCACAGCAGCCTGAATGCTTCCTAGCCCTGTGGCAGGCTCATGGCTGCTGGCTGTGCTTGTGACGTCACAGCAGCCTGAGTGCCTCCTAGGCCCGTGGCAGGCTCATGGCTGCTGGCTGTCATTGTGACGTCACAGCAGCCTCAGTGCCTCCTCTGCCAGTGCCATGCTCATGGCTGCTGGCTCTGCTTGTGAGGTCACAGCAGCCTCAGTGCCTCCTAGGCCAGTATCAGGCTCATGGCTGCTGGCTGTGCTTGTGACGTCACAGGAGCCTCAGTGCCTCCTAGGCCAGTGGCAGGCTCATGGCTGCTGCCTGTGATTGTGAGGTCACAGCAGACTCAGTACCCCAAAAGTTAGTGCCCAGCGTCCCCTGCTGGCCGTGCTTGTGAGGTCACAGCAGCCCCAGTGCCTCCTCTGCCAGTGCCATGCTCATGGCTGCTGGCTGTGCTTGCGACGTCACAGCAGCCTCAGTGCCTCCTAGGCCCGTGGCAGGCTCATGGCTGCTGGCTGTGCTTGTGAGGTCACAGCAGCCTCAGTGCCTCCTCTGCCAATGCCATGCTCATGGCTGCTGGCTGTGCTTGTGACGTCACAGCAGCCTCAGTGCCTCCTACGCCAGTATCAGGCTCATGGCTGCTGGCTCTGCTTGTGACGTCACAGCAGCCTGAATGCCTCCTAGGCCAGTGTCAGGCTCATGGCTGCTGGCTCTGCTTGTGACGTCACAGCAGCCTGAATGCCTCCTAGGCCAGTGTCAGGCTCATGGCTGCTGGCTGTGCTTGTGAGGTCACAGCAGCCTCAGTGCCTCATAGTTTAGTCTCCAGCGCCCCCTGCTGGCTGTGCTTGTGAGGTCACACCAGCCTCAGTGCCTCACAGGCCAGTATCAGGCTCATGGCTGCTGGCTGTGCTTGTGACGTCACAGCAGCCTCAGTGCCTCCTAGGCCAGTATCAGGCTCATGGCTGCTGGCTGTGCTTGTGAGGTCACAGCAGCCTCAGTGCTTCATAGTTTAGTGTCCAGCGTCCCCTGCTGGCTGTGCTTGTGAGGTCACAGCAGACTCAGTGCCTCAGAAGTTGGAGTCCAGCGCCCCCTGCTGGCTGTGCTTGTGAGGTCACAGCAGACTCAGTGCCTCCTCTGCCAGTGTCAGGCTCATGGCTGCTGGCTGTGCTTGTGAGGTCACAGCAGCCTCAGTGCCTCCTCTGCCAGTGCCATGCTCATGGCTGCTGGCTGTGCTTGTGAGGTCACAGCAGACTCAGTGCCTCTGAGTCCAGGGGCAGTCTCATGGCTGCTGGCTGTGCTTGTGAGGTCACAGCAGCCTCAACGCCTCCTCGGCCAGTGGCAGGCTCATGGCTGCTGGCTGTGCTTGTGAGGTCACAGCAGCCTCAGTGCCTCATCGTTTAGTGTCCAGCGTCCCCTGCTGGCTCTGCTTGTGAGGTCACAGCAGACTCAGTGCCTCAAAAGTTAGTGTCCAGCGTCCCCTGCTGGCTGCGCTTGTGAGGTCACAGCAGCCTCAGTGCCTCCTCTGCCTGTGCCAGGGTCATGGCTGCTGGCTGTGCTTGTGAGGTCACACCAGCCTCAGTGCCTCCCAGGCCAGTGTCAGGCTCATGGCTGCTGGCTGTGCTTGTGAGGTCACAGCAGCCTCAGTGCCTCCTCTGCCAGTGCCATGCTCATGGCTGCTGGCTGTGCTTGTGACGTCACAGCAGCCTGAGTGCCTCCTAGGCCCGTGCCATGCTCATGGCTGCTGGCTGTGCTTGTGAGGTCACAGCAGCCTCAGTGCCTCCTCTGCCAGTGCCATGCTCATGGCTGCTGGCTGTGCTTGTGACGTCACAGCAGCCTCAGTGCCTCCTAGGCCAGTGTCAGGCTCATGGCTGCTGGCTGTGCTTGTGAGGTTATAGCAGCCTCAGTGCCTCACAGTTTAGTGCCCAGCGTCCATTACTGGCTCTGCTTCTTTGGTCACAGCAGACTCAGGGCCTCATAGGTTAGTGTGCAGCGCCCCCTGCTGGCTCTGCTTCTGAGGTCACAGCAGCCTCAGTGCCTCCCAGGCCAATATCAGGCTCCTGGCTGCTGGCTGTGCTTGTGACGTCACAGCAGCCTCAGTGCCTCCTCTGTCAGTGCCATGCTCATGGCTGCTGGCTGTGCTTGTGAGGTCACAGCAGCCTCAGTGCCTCCTCTGCCAGTGCCATGCTCATGGCTGCTGGCTGTGCTTGTGAGGTCACAGCAGACTCAGTGCCTCTGAGTCCAGGGGCAGTCTCATGGCTGCTGGCTGTGCTTGTGAGGTCACAGCAGACTCAGTGCCTCAGAAGTTGGAGTCCAGCGCCCCCTGCTGGCTGTGCTTGTGAGGTCACAGCAGACTCAGTGCCTCCTCTGCCAGTGTCAGGCTCATGGCTGCTGGCTGTGCTTGTGAGGTCACAGCAGCCTCAGTGCCTCCTCTGCCAGTGCCATGCTCATGGCTGCTGGCTGTGCTTGTGAGGTCACAGCAGACTCAGTGCCTCTGAGTCCAGGGGCAGTCTCATGGCTGCTGGCTGTGCTTGTGAGGTCACAGCAGCCTCAATGCCTCCTCGGCCAGTGGCAGGCTCATGGCTGCTGGCTGTGCTTGTGAGGTCACAGCAGCCTCAGTGCCTCATCGTTTAGTGTCCAGCGTCCCCTGCTGGCTCTGATAGTGAGGTCACAGCAGACTCAGTGCCTCAAAAGTTAGTGTCCAGCGTCCCCTGCTGGCTGCGCTTGTGAGGTCACAGCAGCCTCAGTGCCTCCTAGGCCAGTGCCAGGGTCATGGCTGCTGGCTGTGCTTGTGAGGTCACACCAGCCTCAGTGCCTCCCAGGCCAGTGTCAGGCTCATGGCTGCTGGCTGTGCTTGTGAGGTCACAGCAGCCTCAGTGCCTCCTCTGCCAGTGCCATGCTCATGGCTGCTGGCTGTGCTTGTGACGTCACAGCAGCCTGAGTGCCTCCTAGGCCCGTGGCAGGCTCATGGCTGCTGGCTGTGCTTGTGAGGTCACAGCAGCCTCAGTGCCTCCTAGGCCAGTGCCAGGGTCATGGCTGCTGGCTGTGCTTGTGAGGTCACAGCAGCCTCAGTGACTCTGTGGATAGTGCCATGCTCATGGCTGCTGGCTGTGCTTCTCAGGTCACAGCAGCCTCAGTGCCTCTGAGTCCAGGGGCAGTCTCATGGCTGCTGGCTGTGCTTGTGACGTCACAGCAGCCTGAGTGCCTCCTAGGCCCGTGGCAGGCTCATGGCTGCTGGCTGTCATTGTGACGTCACAGCAGCCTCAGTGCCTCCTCTGCCAGTGCCATGCTCATGGCTGCTGGCTCTGCTTGTGAGGTCACAGCAGCCTCAGTGCCTCCTAGGCCAGTGGCAGGCTCATGGCTGCTGGCTGTGCTTGTGACGTCACAGCAGACTCAGTACCCCAAAAGTTAGTGTCCAGCGTCCCCTGCTGGCTGTGCTTGTGAGGTCTCAGCAGCCCCAGTGCCTCCTCTGCCAGTGCCATGCTCATGGCTGCTGGCTGTGCTTGTGAGGTCACAGCAGCCTCAGTGCCTCCTAGGCCCGTGGCAGGCTCATGGCTGCTGGCTGTCATTGTGAGGTCACAGCAGCCTCAGTGCCTCCTCTGCCAATGCCATGCTCATGGCTGCTGGCTGTGCTTTTGACGTCACAGCAGCCTCAGTGCCTCCTAGCCCTGTGGCAGGCTCATGGCTGCTGGCACTGCTTGTGACGTCACAGCAGCCTGAATGCCTCCTAGGCCAGTGTCAGGCTCATGGCTGCTGGCTGTGCTTGTGAGGTCACAGCAGCCTCAGTGCGTCATAGTTTAGTGTCCAGCGTCCCCTGCTGGCTGTGCTTGTGAGGTCACAGCATACTCAGGGCCTCAGAAGTTAGAGTCCAGCGCCCCCTGCTGGCTGTGCTTGTGAGGTCACAGCAGACTCAGTGCCTCCTCTGCCAGTGTCAGGCTCATGGCTGCTGGCTGTGCTTCTGAGGTCACAGCAGCCTCAGTGACTCTGTGGACAGTGCCATGCTCATGGCTGCTGGCTGTGCTTGTGAGGTCACAGCAGCCTCAGTGCCTCTGAGTCCAGGGGCAGTCTCATGGCTGCTGGCTGTGCTTGTGAGGTCACAGCAGCCTCAGTGCCTCCTACGCCAGTGGCAGGCTCATGGCTGCTGGCTGTGCTTGTGAGGTTATAGCAGCCTCAGTGCCTCATCGTTTAGTGTCCAGCGTCCCCTGCTGGCTCTGCTTGTGAGGTCACAGCAGACTCAGTGCCTCAAAAGTTAGTGTCCAGCGTCCCCTGCTGGCTGCGCTTGTGAGGTCACAGCAGCCTCAGTGCCTCCTAGGCCAGTGCCAGGGTCATGGCTGCTGGCTGTGCTTGTGAGGTCACACCAGCCTCAGTGCCTCCCAGGCCAGTGTCAGGCTCATGGCTGCTGGCTGTGCTTGTGACGTCACAGCAGCCTGAGTGCCTCCTCGGCCCGTGGCAGGCTCATGGCTGCTGGCTGTCATTGTGACGTCACAGCAGCCTCAGTGCCTCCTCTGCCAGTGCCATGCTCATGGCTGCTGGCTGTGCTTGTGACGTCACAGCAGCCTGAGTGCCTCCTAGCCCCGTGGCAGGCTCATGGCTGCTGGCTGTGCTTGTGACGTCACAGCAGCCTCAGTGCCTCCTCTGCCAGTGCCATGCTCATGGCTGCTGGCTGTGCTTGTGACGTCACAGCAGCCTCAGTGCCTCCGAGGCCAGTATCAGGCTCATGGCTGCTGGCTGTGCTTGTGAGGTCACAGCAGACTCAGGGCCTCCTAGGCCAGTGGCAGGCTCATGGCTGCTGGCTGTGCTTGTGAGGTCACAGCAGACTCAGTGCCTCAAATCTTAGTGTCCAGCGTCACCTGCTGGCTGTGCTTGTGAGGTCACAGCAGACTCAGTGCCTCCTCTGCCACTGTCAGGCTCATGGCTGCTGCCTGTGCTTCTGAGGTCACAGCAGCCTCAGTGACTCTGTGGATAGTGCCATGCTCATGGCTGCTGGCTATGCTTCTCAGGTCACAGCAGCCTCAGTGCCTCTGAGTCCAGGGGCAGTCTCATGGCTGCTGGCTGTGCTTGTGAGGTCACAGCAGCCTGAATGCCTCCTAGCCCTGTTGCAGGCTCATGGCTGCTGGCTGTGCTTGTGACGTCACAGCAGCCTGAGTGCCTCCTAGGCCCGTGGCAGGCTGCTGGCTGCTGGCTGTCACTGTGACGTCACAGCAGCCTCAGTGCCTCCTCTGCCAGTGTCAGGCTCATGGCTGCTGGCTGTGCTTGTGAGGTCACAGCAGCCTCAGTGCCTCAAAAGTCAGTGTCCAGCGTCCCCTGCTGGCTGTGCTTGTGAGGTCACAGCAGCCCCAGTGCCTCCTCTGCCAGTGCCATGCTCATGGCTGCTGGCTGTGCTTGTGATGTCACAGCAGCCTGACTGCCTCCTAGGCCCGTGGCAGGCTCATGGCTGCTGGCTGTCATTGTGACGTCACAGCAGCCTCAGTGCCTCCTCTGCCAGTGCCATGCTCATGGCTGCTGGCTGTGCTTGTGAGGTCACAGCAGACTCAGTGCCTCCTAGGCCACTATCAGGCTCATGGCTGCTGGCTGTGCTTGTGAGGTCACAGCAGCCTCAGTGCCTCCTCGGCCAGTGTCAGGCTCATGGCTGCTGGCTGTGCTTGTGACGTCACAGCAGCCTCAGTGCCTCATTGTTTAGTGTCCAGCGTCCCCTGCTGGCTCTGCTTGTGAGGTCACAGCAGACTCAGTGCCTCTTAGGTTAGTGTGCAGCGTCCCCTGCTGGCTGTGCTTATGAGGTCACAGCAGACACAGTGCCTCACAGGCCAGTATGAGGCTCATGGCTGCTGGCTGTGCTTGTGAGGTCACAGCAGCCTCAGTGCCTCCTCTGCCAGTGCCGTGCTCATGGCTGTTGGCTGTGCTTGTGAGGTCACAGCAGCCTCAGTGCCTCCTAGGCCAGTTTCAGGCTCATGGCTGCTGGCTGTGCTTCTGAGGTCACAGAAACCTGAACGCCTCCTAGGCCAGTGGCAGGCTCATGGCTGCTGGCTGTCCTTGTGACGTCACAGCAGACTCAGTGCCTCCTAGGCCAGTTTCAGGCTCATGGCTGTTGGCTGTGCTTGTGACGTCACAGCAGACACAGTGCCTCCTAGGCCCGTGCCATGCTCATGGCTGCTGGCTGTGCTTGTGAGGTCACAGCAGCCTCAGTGCCTCCGAGGCCAGTATCAGGCTCATGGCTGCTGGCTGTGCTTGTGAGGTCACAGCAGCCTCAGTGCCTCCTAGGCCAGTATCAGGCTCATGGCTGCTGGCTGTGCTTGTGAGGTCACAGCAGCCTCAGTGACTCTGTGGATAGTGCCATGCTCATGGCTGCTGGCTGTGCTTCTCAGGTCACAGCAGCCTCAGTGCCTCTGAGTCCAAGGGCAGTCTCATGGCTGCTGGCTGTGCTTGTGAGGTCACAGCAGCCTGAATGCCTCCTAGCCCTGTGGCAGGCTCATGGCTGCTGGCTGTCATTGTGACGTCACAGCAGCCTGAGTGCCTCCTAGGCCCGTGGCAGGCTCATGGCTGCTGGCTGTGATTGTGACGTCACAGCAGCCTCAGTGCCTCCTCTGCCAGTGCCATGCTCATGGCTGCTGGCTGTGCTTGTGAGGTCACAGCAGCCTCAGTGCCTCCTAGGCCAGTATCAGGCTCATGGCTGCTGGTTGTGCTTGTGAGG
Organism: Dromaius novaehollandiae; assembly: GCF_036370855.1. Classification (NCBI taxonomy): domain Eukaryota; kingdom Metazoa; phylum Chordata; class Aves; order Casuariiformes; family Dromaiidae; genus Dromaius; species Dromaius novaehollandiae. The sequence goes on along the minus strand of NW_026991341.1, from coordinate 1,694,736 downwards.
TCACAGCAGCCTGAATGCCTCCTAGGCCAGTGTCAGGCTCATGGCTGCTGGCTGTGCTTGTGAGGTCACAGCAGACTCAGTGCCCCAAAAGTTAGTGTCCAGCGTCCCCTGCTGGCTGGGCTTGTGAGGTCACAGCAGCCCCAGTGCCTCCTCTGCCAGTGCCATGCTCATGGCTGCTGGCTGTGCTTGTGACGTCACAGCAGCCTCAGTGCCTCCTAGGCCCGTGGCAGGCTCATGGCTGCTGGTTGTGCTTGTGAGGTCACAGCAGTCTGAATGCCTCCTAGGCCAGTGTCAGGCTCATGGCTGCTGGCTGTGCTTGTGAGGTCACAGCAGCCCCAGTGCCTCCTCTGCCAGTGCCATGCTCATGGCTGCTGGCTGTGCTTGTGACGTCACAGCAGCCTGAGTGCCTCCTAGGCCCGTGGCAGGCTCATGGCTGCTGGCTGTCATTGTGACGTCACAGCAGCCTCAGTGCCTCCTAGGCCAGTATCAGGCTCATGGCTGCTGGCTGTGCTTGTGAGGTCACAGCAGCCTCAGTGCCTCTCTGGCCACTGGCAGGCTCATGGCTGCTGGCTGTGCTTGTGACGTCACAGCAGCCTCAGTGCCTCTCAGGCCAGTGGCAGTCTCATGGCTGCTGGCTGAGCATGTGACGTCACAGCAGCCTCAGTTCCTCCTAGGCCAGTATCAGGCTCATGGGTGCTGGCTGTGCTTCTGAGGTCACAGAGGCCTGAATGCCTCCTAGGCCAGTGGCAGGCTCATGGCTGCTGGCTGTGCTTGTGACGTCACAGCAGCCTCAGTGACTCTGTGGATAGTGCCATGCTCATGGCTGCTGGCTGTGCTTCTCAGGTCACAGCAGCCTCAGTGCCTCTGAGTCCAGGGTCAGTTTCATGGCTGCTGGCTGTGCTTGTGAGGTCACAGCAGCCTGAATGCCTCCTAGCCCTGTGGCAGGCTAATGGCTGCTGGCTGTGCTTGTGAGGTCACAGCAGCCTGAGTGCCTCCTAGGCCCGTGGCAGGCTCATGGCTGCTGGCTGTGCTTGTGAGGTCACAGCAGTCTGAATGCCTCCTCTGCCAGTGCCATGCTCATGGCTGCTGGCTCTGCTTGTGAGGTCACAGCAGCCTCAGTGCCTCCTAGGCCAGTATCAGGCTCATGGCTGCTGGTTGTGCTTGTGAGGTCACAGCAGCCTGAATGCCTCCTAGGCCAGTGTCAGGCTCATGGCTGCTGGCTGTGCTTGTGAGGTCACAGCAGACTCAGTGCCCCAAAAGTTAGTGTCCAGCGTCCCCTGCTGGCTGGGCTTGTGAGGTCACAGCAGCCCCAGTGCCTCCTCTGCCAGTGCCATGCTCATGGCTGCTGGCTGTGCTTGTGACGTCACAGCAGCCTCAGTGCCTCCTAGGCCCGTGGCAGGCTCATGGCTGCTGGTTGTGCTTGTGAGGTCACAGCAGTCTGAATGCCTCCTAGGCCAGTGTCAGGCTCATGGCTGCTGGCTGTGCTTGTGAGGTCACAGCAGACTCAGTGCCCCAAAAGTTAGTGTCCAGCGTCCCCTGCTGGCTGTGCTTGTGAGGTCACAGCAGCCCCAGTGCCTCCTCTGCCAGTGCCATGCTCATGGCTGCTGGCTGTGCTTGTGACGTCACAGCAGCCTGAGTGCCTCCTAGGCCCGTGGCAGGCTCATGGCTGCTGGCTGTCATTGTGACGTCACAGCAGCCTCAGTGCCTCCTAGGCCAGTATCAGGCTCATGGCTGCTGGCTGTGCTTGTGAGGTCACAGCAGCCTCAGTGCCTCTCTGGCCAGTGGCAGGCTCATGGCTGCTGGCTGTGCTTGTGAGGTCACAGCAGCCTCAGTGCCTCTCAGGCCAGTGGCAGTCTCATGGCTGCTGGCTGAGCTTGTGACGTCACAGCAGCCTCAGTTCCTCCTAGGCCAGTATCAGGCTCATGGCTACTGGCTGTGCTTCTGAGGTCACAGAGGCCTGAATGCCTCCTAGGCCAGTGGCAGGCTCATGGCTGCTGGCTGTGCTTGTGACGTCACAGCAGCCTCAGTGACTCTGTGGATAGTGCCATGCTCATGGCTGCTGGCTGTGCTTCTCAGGTCACAGCAGCCTCAGTGCCTCTGAGTTCAGGGTCAGTTTCATGGCTGCTGGCTGTGCTTGTGAGGTCACAGCAGCCTGAATGCCTCCTAGCCCTGTGGCAGGCTCATGGCTGCTGGCTGTGCTTGTGAGGTCACAGCAGCCTGAGTGCCTCCTAGGCCCGTGGCAGGCTCATGGCTGCTGGCTGTGCTTGTGAGGTCACAGCAGCCTCAGTGCCCTATAGGCCAGTGGCAGGCTCATGGCTGCTGGCTGTGCTTGTGAGGTCACAGCAGACTCAGTGCCTCAAAAGTTAGTGTCCAGCGTCCCCTGCTGGCTGTGCTTGTGAGGTCACAGCAGCCCCAGTGCCTCCTCTGCCAGTGTCAGGCTCATGGCTGCTGGCTGTGCTTCTGAGGTCACAGCAGCCTGAGTGCCTCCTAGGCCCGTGGCAGGCTCATGGCTGCTGGTTGTGCTTGTGACGTCACAGCAGACTCAGTGCCTCATAGGTTAGTGTCCAGCGTTCCCTGCTGGCTGTGCTTGTGAGGTCACAGCAGCCCCAGTGCCTCCGAGGCCAGTGTCAGGCTCATGGCTGCTGGCTGTGCTTGTGAGGTCACAGCAGCCTCAGTGCCTCCTCTGCCAGTGCCATGCTGATGGCTGCTGGCTGTGCTTGTGACGTCACAGCAGCCTGAGTGCCTCCTAGGCCCGTGGCAGGCTCATGGCTGCTGGCTGTGCTTGTGAGGTCACAGCAGCCTCAGTGCCTCCTCTGCCAGTGCCATGCTCATGGCTGCTGGCTGTGATTGTGAGGTCACAGCAGCCTCAGTGCCTTCTCTGCCAGTGCCATGCTCATGGCTGCTGGCTGTGCTTGTGAGGTCACAGCAGCCTCAGTGCCTCCTAGGCCAGTATCAGGCTCATGGCTGCTGGTTGTGCTTGTGAGGTCACAGCAGCCTGAATGCCTCCTAGGCCAGTGGCAGGCTCATGGCTGCTGGCTGTGCTTGTGAGGTTATAGCAGCCTCAGTGCCTCACAGTTTAGTGCCCAGCATCCATTGCTGGCTCTGCTTCTTTGGTCACAGCAGACTCAGTGCCTCATAGGCTAGTGTGCAGCGCCCCCTGCTGGCTGTGCTTGTGAGGTCACAGCAGACTCAGTGCCTCCCAGGCCAATATGAGGCTCATGGCTGCTGGCTGTGCTTGTGACGTCACAGCAGCCTCAGTGCCTCCTCTGCCAGTGCCATGCTCATGGCTGCTGGCTCTGCTTGTGAGGTCACAGCAGACTCAGTGCCTCCCAGGCCAATATCAGGCTCATGGCTGCTGGCTGTGCTTGTGAGGTCACAGCAGACACAGTGCCTCCTAGGCCCGTGCCATGCTCATGGCTGCTGGCTGTGCTTGTGAGTTCACAGCAGCCCCAGTGCCTCCTCTGCCAGTGCCATGCTCATGGCTGCTGGCTGTGCTTGTGACGTCACAGCAGCCTGAGTGCCTCCTAGGCCCGTGGCAGGCTCATGGCTGCTGGTTGTGCTTGTGAGGTCACAGCAGCCTGAATGCCTCGTAGGCCAGTGTCAGGCTCAAGGCTGCTGGCTGTGCTTGTGAGGTCACAGCAGACTCAGTGGCCCAAAAGTTAGTGTCCAGCGTCCCCTGCTGGCTGTGCTTGTGAGGTCACAGCAGCCCCAGTGCCTCCGAGGCCAGTGTCAGGCTCATGGCTGCTGGCTGTGCTTGTGAGGTCACAGCAGCCTCAGTGCCTCCTCTGCCAGTGCCATGCTGATGGCTGCTGGCTGTGCTTGTGACGTCACAGCAGCCTGAGTGCCTCCTAGGCCAGTGGCAGGCTCATGGCTGCTGCCTGTGATTGTGAGGTCACAGCAGCCTCAGTGCCTCCTCTGCCAGTGCCATGCTCATGGCTGCTGGCTGTGCTTGTGAGGTCACAGCAGCCTCAGTGCCTCCTAGGCCCGTGGCAGGCTCATGGCTGCTGGCTGTCACTGTGACGTCACAGCAGCCTCAGTGCCTCCTCTGCCAGTGCCATGCTCATGGCTGCTGGCTGTGCTTGTGAGGTCACAGCAGGCTCAGTGCCTCCTAGGCCAGTATCAGGCTCATGGCTGCTGGTTGTGCTTGTGAGGTCACAGCAGCCTGAATGCCTCCTAGGCCAGTGGCAGGCTCATGGCTGCTGGCTGTGCTTGTGAGGTTATAGCAGCCTCAGTGCCTCACAGTTTAGTGTCCAGCGTCCATTGCTGGCTCTGCTTGTTTGGTCACAGCAGCCTCAGTGCTTCACAGTTTAGTGTCCAGCGTCCATTGCTGGCTCTGCTTGTTTGGTCACAGCAGACTCAGTGCCTCCAAACTTAGTGTCCAGCCCCCCCTGCTGGCTGTGCTTGTGAGGTCACAGCAGACTCAGTGCCTCCCAGGCCAATATCAGGCTCATGGCTGCTGGCTGTGCTTGTGACGTCACAGCAGCCTCAGTGCCTCTGAGGCCAGTATCAGGCTCATGGCTGCTGGTTGTGCTTGTGAGGTCACAGCAGCCTGAATGCCTCCTAGGCCAGTGTCAGGCTCATGGCTGCTGGCTGTGCTTGTGAGGTCACAGCAGCCCCAGTGCCTCCTGTGCCACTGTCAGGCTCATGGCTGCTGGCTGTGCTTCTGAGGTCACAGCAGCCCCAGTGCCTCCTCTGCCAGTGCCATGCTCATGGCTGCTGGCTGTGCTTGTGAGGTCACAGCAGCCTCAGTGCCTCTCAGGCCAGTGGCAGTCTCATGGCTGCTGGCTGTGCTTGTGAGGTCACAGAAGCCTCAGTTCCTCCTAGGCCAGTATCAGGCTCAAGGCTACTGGCTGTGCTTCTGAGGTTACAGAGGCCTGAATGCCTCCTAGGCCAGTGGCAGGCTCATGGCTGCTGGCTGTGCTTGTGACGTCACAGCAGCCTGAGTGCCTCCTAGGCCCGTGGCAGGCTCATGGCTGCTGGCTGTGCTTGTGAGGTCACAGCAGACTCAGTGCCTCAAAACTTAGTGTCCAGCGTCCCCTGCTGGCTGTGCTTGTGAGTTCACAGCAGCCCCAGTGCCTCCTCTGCCACTGTCAGGCTCATGGCTGCTGGCTGTGCTTCTGAGGTCACAGCAGCCTCAGTGACTCTGTGGATAGTGCCATGCTCATGGCTGCTGGCTGTGCTTCTCAGGTCACAGCAGCCTCAGTGCCTCTGAGTCCAGGGGCAGTCTCATGGCTGCTGGCTGTGCTTGTGAGGTCACAGCAGCCTGAATGCCTCCTAGCCCTGTGGCAGGCTCATGGCTGCTGGCTGTGCCTGTGACGTCACAGCAGCCTGAGTGCCTCCTAGGCCCGTGGCAGGCTCATGGCTGCTGGCTGTCATTGTGACGTCACAGCAGCCTCAGTGCCTCACAGGCCAGTGCCATGCTCATGGCTGCTGGCTGTGCTTGTGACGTCACAGCAGACTCAGTGCCTCCTAGGCCAGTATCAGGCTCATGGCTGCTGGCTGTGCTTGTGACGTCACAGCAGCCTGAATGCCTCCTAGGCCAGTGGCAGGCTCATGGCTGCTGGCTGTGCTTGTGAGGTCACAGCAGCCTCAGTGCCTCCTAGGCCAGTATCAGGCTCATGGCTGCTGGTTGTGCTTGTGAGGTCACAGCAGCCTGAATGCCTCCTAGGCCAGTGTCAGGCTCATGGCTACTGGCTGTGCTTCTGAGGTCACAGCAGCCCCAGTGCCTCCTCTGCCAGTGCCATGCTCATGGCTGCTGGCTGTGCTTGTGACGTCACAGCAGCCTGAGTGCCTCCTAGGCCCGTGGCAGGCTCATGGCTGCTGGCTGTCATTGTGACGTCACAGCAGCCTCAGTGCCTCACAGGCCAGTGCCATGCTCATGGCTGCTGGCTGTGCTTGTGACGTCACAGCAGCCTCAGTGCCTCTGATGCCAGTATCAGGCTCATGGCTGCTGGTTGTGCTTGTGAGGTCACAGCAGCCTGAATGCCTCCTAGGCCAGTGTCAGGCTCATGGCTGCTGGCTGTGCTTGTGAGGTCACAGCAGCCTCAGTGCCTCAAACGTTAGTGTCCAGCGCCCCCTGCTGGCTCTGCTTGTGAGGTCACAGCAGACTCAGTGTCTCCGTGGATAGTGCCATGCTCATGGCTGCTGGCTGTGCTTGTGACCTCACAGCAGACTCAGTGCCTCCTAGGCCCGTGCCATGCTCATGGCTACTGGCTGTGCTTGTGAGGTCACAGCAGCCTCAGTGCCTCCTAGGCCAGTATCAGGCTCATGGCTGCTGGTTGTGCTTGTAAGGTCACAGCAGCCTGAATGCCTCCTAGGCCAGTGGCAGGCTCATGCCTGCTGGCTGTGCTTGTGAGGTCACAGCAGACTCAGTGCCTCAAAATTTAGTGTCCAGCGTCCCCTGCTGACTGTGCCTGTGAGGTCACAGCAGCCCCAGTGCCTCCTCTGCCAGTGTCAGGCTCATGGCTGCTGGCTGTGCTTCTGAGGTCACAGCAGCCTCAGTGCCTCTGAGTCCAGGGGCAGTCTCATGGCTGCTGGCTGGGCTTGTGAGGTCACAGCAGCCTGAATGCCTCCTCGGCCAGTGGCAGGCTCATGGCTGCTGGCTGTGCTTGTGAGGTCACAGCAGCCTCAGTGCCTCATAGTTTAGTGTCCAGCGTCCCCTGCTGGCTCTGCTTGTGAGGTCACAGCAGACTCAGTGCCTCATGGGTTAGTGTCCAGCGCCCCCTGCTGGCTGTGCTTGTGAGGTCACAGCAGCCTCAGTGCCTCCTCTGCCAGTGCCATGCTCATGGCTGCTGGCTGTGCTTGTGACGTCACAGCAGACTCAGTGCCTCCCAGGCCAGTGTCAGGCTCATGGCTGCTGGCTGTGCTTATGAGGTCACAGCAGCCTCAGTGCCTCCTCTGCCAGTGCCATGCTCATGGCTGCTGGCTGTGCTTGTGACGTCACAGCAGCCTGAGTGCCTCCTAGGCCCGTGGCAGGCTCATGGCTGCTGGCTGTCATTGTGACGTCACAGCAGCCTCAGTGCCTCACAGGCCAGTGCCATGCTCATGGCTGCTGGCTGTGCTTGTGACGTCACAGCAGCCTGAGTGCCTCCTAGGCCAGTGGCAGGCTCATGGCTGCTGGCTGTGCTTGTGAGGTCACAGCAGCCTCAGTGCCTCCTCTGCCAGTGCCATGCTCATGGCTGCTGGCTGGGCTTCTCAGGTCATAGCAGCCTGAGTGCCTCCTAGGTCCGTGGCAGGCTCATGGCTGCTGGCTGTGCTTGTGAGTTCACAGCAGCCTCAGTGCCTCCTCTGCCAGTGCCATGCTCATGGCTGCTGGCTGTGCTTGTGACGTCACAGCAGCCTGAGTGCCTCCTAGGCCCGTGGCAGGCTCATGGCTGCTGGCTGTCATTGTGACGTCACAGCAGACACAGTGCCTCCTCTGCCAGTGCCATGCTCATGGCTGCTGGCTGTGCTTGTGAGGTCACAGCAGCCTCAGTGCCTCCTAGGCCAGTATCAGGCTCATGGCTGCTGGCTGTGCTTCTGAGGTCACAGCAGCCTGAATGCCTCCTAGGCCAGTGTCAGGCTCATGGCTGCTGCCTGTGCTTGTGAGGTTATAGCAGCCTCAGTGCCTCACAGTTTAGTGTCCAGCGTCCATTGCTGGCTCTGCTTGTTTGGTCACAGCAGACTCAGTGCCTCATAGGTTAGTGTCCAGCACCCCCTGCTGGCTGTGCTTGTCAGGCCACAGCAGACTCAGTGCCTCCAAACTTAGTGTCCAGCGCCCCCTGCTGGCTGTGCTTGTGAGGTCACAGCAGCCCCAGTGCCTCCTCTGCCACTGTCAGGCTCATGGCTGCTGCCTCTGCTTCTGAGGTCACAGCAGCCTCAGTGACCCTGTGGATAGTGCCATGCTCATGGCTGCTGGCTGTGCTTCTCAGGTCACAGCAGCCTCAGTGCCTCTGAGTCCAGGGGCAGTCTCATGGCTGCTGGCTGTGCTTGTGAGGTCACAGCAGCCTGAATGCCTCCTAGCCCTGTGGCAGGCTCATGGCTGCTGGCTGTGCTTGTGATGTCACAGCAGCCTCAGTGCCTCCTAGGCCAGTATCAGGCTCATGGCTGCTGGCTGTGCTTGTGAGGTCACAGCAGCCCCAGTGCCTCCTCTGCCAGTGTCAGGGTCATGGCTGCTGGCTGTGCTTCTGAGGTCACAGCAGCCTCAGTGACTCTGTGGACAGTGCCATGCTCATGGCTGCTGCCTGTGCTTCTGAGGTCACAGCAGCCTCAGTGACCCTGTGGATAGTGCCATGCTCATGGCTGCTGGCTGTGCTTCTCACGTCACAGCAGCCTCAGTGCCTCTGAGTCCAGGGGCAGTCTCATGGCTGCTGGCTGTGCTTGTGAGGTCACAGCAGCCTGAATGCCTCCTAGCCCTGTGGCAGGCTCATGGCTGCTGGCTGTGCTTGTGACGTCACAGCAGCCTGAGTGCCTCCTAGGCCCGTGGCAGGCTCATGGCTGCTGGCTGTGATTGTGACCTCACAGCAGACTCAGTGCCTCCTAGGCCCGTGCCATGCTCATGGCTACTGGCTGTGCTTGTGAGGTCACAGCAGACTCAGTGCCTTAAAAGTTAGTGTCCAGCGTCCCCTGCTGACTGTGCCTGTGAGGTCACAGCAGCCCCAGTGCCTCCTCTGCCAGTGTCAGCCTCATGGCTGCTGGCTGTGCTTCTGAGGTCACAGCAGCCTCAGTGCCTCTGAGTCCAGGGGCAGTCTCATGGCTGCTGGCTGTGCTTGTGAGGTCACAGCAGCCTCAGTGCCTCCTCTGCCAGTGCCAGGGTCATGGCTGCTGGCTGTGCTTGTGAGGTCACAGCAGCCTGAGTGCCTCCCAGGCCAGTGTCAGGCTCATGGTTGCTGGCTGTGCTTATGAGGTCACAGCAGCCTCAGTGCCTCCTCTGCCAGTGCCATGCTCATGGCTGCTGGCTGTGCTTGTTACGTCACAGCAGCCAGAGTGCCTCCTAGGCCCGTGGCAGGCTCATGGCTGCTGGCTGTGCTTCTGAGGTCACAGCAGCCTCAGTGCCTCACAGGCCAGTGCCATGCTCATGGCTGCTGGCTGTGCTTGTGACGTCACAGCAGCCTGAGTGCCTCCTAGGCCCGTGGCAGGCTCATGGCTGCTGGCTGTGCTTGTGAGGTCACATCAGCCTCAGTGCTTCATAGTTTAGTGTCCAGCGTCCCCTGCTGGCTGTGCTTGTGAGGTCCCAGCAGACTCAGTGTCTCCGTGGATAGTACCATGCTCATGGCTGCTGGTTGTGCTTGTGAGGTCACAGCAGCCTCAGTGCCTCTCAGGCCAGTGGCAGTCTCATGGCTGCTGGCTGTGCTTGTGAGGTCACAGCAGCCTGAGTTCCTCCTAGGCCAGTATCAGGCTCATGGCTACTGGCTGTGCTTCTGAGGTCACAGAGGCCTGAAGGCCTCCTAGGCCAGTGGCAGGCTCATGGCTGCTGGCTGTGCTTGTGAGGTTATAGCAGCCTCAGTGCCTCATAGTTTAGTGTCCAGCGTCCATTGCTGGCTCTGCTTGTTTGGTCACAGCAGCCTCAGTGCCTCCTAGGCCAGTATCAGGCTCATGGCTGCTGGTTGTGGTTGTGAGGTCACAGCAGCCTGAATGCCTCCTAGGCCAGTGTCAGGCTCATGGCTGCTGGCTGTGCTTGTGACGTCACAGCAGACTCAGTGCCCCAAAAGTTAGTGCCCAGCGTCCCCTGCTGGCTGTGCTTGTGAGGTCACAGCAGCCCCAGTGCCTCCTCTGCCAGGGCCATGCTCATGGCTGCTGGCTGTGCTTCTCAGGTCACAGCAGCCTGAGTGCCTCCTAGGCCCGTGGCAGGCTCATGGCTGCTGGCTGTCATTGTGAGGTCACAGCAGCCTCAGTGCCTCATAGTTTAGTGTCCAGCGTCCCCTGCTGGCTCTGCTTGTGAGGTCACAGCAGACTCAGTGCCGCATAGGTTAGTGTGCAGCGCCCCCTGCTGGCTGTGCTTGTGAGGTTACAGCAACCTCAGTGCCTCCTAGGCCAGTATCAGGCTCATGGCTGCTGGCTGTGCTTGTGAGGTCACAGAAATCTGAATGCCTCCTAGGCCAGTGGCAGGCTCATGGCTGCTGGCTGTGCTTGTGAGGTCACAGCAGCCTCAGTGCCTCACAATTTAGTGTCCAGTGCCCCCTGCTGGCTCTGCTTGTGAGGTCACAGCAGCTTCAATGCCTTACAGGCCAGTATCAGGCTCATGGCTGCTGGCTGTGCTTGTGAGGTCACAGCAGCCTCAGTGCCTCCTCTGCCAGTGCCATGCTCATGGCTGCTGGCTGTGCTTGTGAGGTCACAGCAGCCTCAGTGCCTCCTAGGCCAGTATCAGGCTCATGGCTGCTGGCTGTGCTTCTGAGGTCACAGCAGCCTCAGTGCCTCCTAGGCCAGTGGCAGGCTCATGGCTGCTGTCTGTGCTTGTGAGGTCACATCAGCCTCAGTGCTTCATAGTTTAGTGTCCAGCGTCCCCTGCTGGCTGTGCTTGTGAGCTCACAGCAGACTCAGTGCCTCAGAAGATGGAGTCCAGCGCCCCCTGCTGGCTCTGCTTGTGAGGTCACAGCAGACTCAGTGTCTCCGTGGATAGTGCAATGCTCATGGCTGCTGGCTGTGCTTGTGACGTCACAGCAGACTCAGTGCCTCCTAGGCCCGTGCCATGCTCATGGCTGCTGGCTGTGCTTGTGAGGTCACAGCAGCCTCAGTGCCTCCTAGGCCAGTGGCAGGCTCATGGCTGCTGGCTGTGCTTGTGAGGTCACAGCAGACTCAGTGCCTCAAAAGTTAGTGTCCAGCGTCCCCTGCTGGCTGTGCCTGTGAGGTCACAGCAGCCCCACTGCCTCCTCTGCCAGTGTCAGGCTCATGGCTGCTGGCTATGCTTCTGAGGTCACAGCAGCCTCAGTGACTCTGTGGACAGTGCCATGCTCATGGCTGCTGGCTGTGCTTGTGAGGTCACAGCAGCCTCAGTGCCTCTGAGTCCAGGGGCAGTCTCATGGCTGCTGGCTGTGCTTGTGAGGTCACAGCAGCCTGAGTGCCTCCTCGGCCAGTGGCAGGCTCATGGCTGCTGGCTGTGCTTGTGAGGTCAGAGCAGCCTCAGTGCCTCATCGTTTAGTGTCCAGCGTCCCCTGCTGGCTCTGCTTGTGAGGTCACAGCAGACTCAGTGCCTCAAAAGTTAGTGTGCAGCGCCCCCTGCTGGCTGTGCTTGTGAGGTCACAGCAGGCTCAGTGCCTCCTCTGCCAGTGCCAGGGTCATGGCTGCTGGCTGTGCTTGTGAGGTCACAGCAGCCTGAGTGCCTCCCAGGCCAGTGCCAGGCTCATGGCTGCTGTCTGTGCTTGTGAGGTCACAGCAGCCTCAGTGCCTCCTCTGCCAGTGCCATGCTCATGGCTGCTGGCTGTGCTTGTGACGTCACAGCAGCCTGAGTGCCTCCTAGGCCCGTGGCAGGCTCATGGCTGCTGGCTGTCATTGTGACGTCACAGCAGCCTCAGTGCCTCACAGGCCAGTGCCATGCTCATGGCTGCTGGCTGTGCTTGTGAGGTCACAGCAGCCTCAGTGCCTCCTAGGCCAGTGTCAGGCTCATGGCTGCTGGCTGTGCTTGTGAGGTCACATCAGCCTCAGTGCTTCATAGTTTAGTGTCCAGCGTCCCCTGCTGGCTCTGCTTGTGAGGTCACAGCAGACTCAGAGCCTCAAAAAATGGTGTCCAGCGCCCCCTGCTGGCTCTGCTTGTGAGGTCCCAGCAGACTCAGTGCCTCTTAGGCCAGTGGCAGTCTCATGGCTGCTGGTTGTGCTTGTGAGGTCACAGCAGCCTGAGTGCCTCCTAGGCCCGTGCCATGCTCATGGCTGCTGGCTGTGCTTGTGAGGTTATAGCAGCCTCAGTGCCTCACAGTTTAGTGTCCAGCGTCCATTGCTGGCTCTGCTTCTTTGGTCACAGCAGACTCAGTGCCTCATAGGTTAGTGTGCAGCGCCCCCTGCTGGCTGTGCTTGTGAGGTCACAGCAGACTCAGTGCCTCCCAGGCCAATATCAGGCTCATGGCTGCTGGCTGTGCTTGTGACGTCACAGCAGACACAGTGCCTCCTAGGCCAGTGCCATGCTCATGGCTGCTGGCTGTGCTTGTGAGGTCACAGCAGCCTCAGTGCCTCCGAGGCCAGTATCAGGCTCATGGCTGCTGGCTGTGCTTGTGAGGTCACAGCAGCCTCAGTGACTCTGTGGACAGTGCCATGCTCATGGCTGCTGGCTGGGCTTGTGAGGTCACAGCAGCCTCAGTGCCTCTGAGTCCAGGGGCAGTCTCATGGCTGCTGGCTGTGCTTGTGAGGTCACAGCTGCCTGAATGCCTCCTAGCCCTGTGGCAGGCTCATGGCTGCTGGCTGTGCTTGTGAGGTCACAGCAGCCTCAGTTCCTCCTCTGCCACTGCCATGCTCATGGCTCCTGGCTGTGCTTGTGAGGTCACAGCAGCCTCAGTGCCTCCTAGGCCAGTATCAGGCTCATGGCTGCTGATTGTGCTTGTGAGGTCACAGCAGCCTGAATGCCTCCTAGGCCAGTGTCAGGCTCATGGCTGCTGGCTGTGCTTGTGAGGTTATAGCAGCCTCAGTGCCTCACAGTTTAGTGTCCAGCGTCCATTGCTGGCTCTGCTTCTTTGGTCACAGCAGCCTCAGTGCCTCCTAGGCCCGTGGCAGGCTCATGGCTGCTGGCTGTCATTGTGAGGTCACAGCAGCCTCAGTGCCTCACAGGCCAGTGCCATGCTCATGGCTGCTGGCTGTGCTTGTGAGGTCACAGCAGACAGAGTGCCTCCTAGGCCAGTATCAGGCTCATGGCTGCTGGCTGTGCTTGTGAGGTCACAGCAGCCTCAGTGCCTCCTAGGCCAGTGGCAGGCTCATGGCTGCTGGCTGTGCTTGTGAGGTCACATCAGCCTCAGTGCTTCATAGTTTAGTGTCCAGCGTCCCCTGCTGGCTGTGCTTGTGAGGTCACAGCAGACTCAGTGCCTCAGACGATGGAGTCCAGCGCCCCCTGCTGGCTCTGCTTGTGAGGTCACAGCAGACTCAGTGTCTCCGTGGATAGTGCCATGCTCATGGCTGCTGGCTGTGCTTCTGACGTCACAGCAGACTCAGTGCCTCCTAGGCCCGTGCCATGCTCATGGCTACTGGCTGTGCTTGTGAGGTCACAGCAGCCTCAGTGCCTCTGAGGTCAGTATCAGGCTCATGGCTGCTGGCTGTGCTTGTGAGGTCACACCAGCCTCAGTGCCTCCTAGGCCAGTGGCAGGCTCATGGCTGCTGGCTGTGCTTGTGAGGTCACAGCAGACTCAGTGCCTCAAAAGTTAGTGTCCAGCGTCCCCTGCTGGCTGTGCCTGTGAGGTCACAGCAGCCCCACTGCCTCCTCTGCCAGTGTCAGGCTCATGGCTGCTGGCTGTGCTTCTGAGGTCACAGCAGCCTCAGTGACTCTGTGGACAGTGCCATGCTCATGGCTGCTGGCTGTGCTTGTGAGGTCACAGCAGCCTCAGTGCCTCTGAGTCCAGGGGCAGTCTCATGGCTGCTGGCTGTGCTTGTGAGGTCACAGCAGCCTGAATGCCTCCTCGGCCAGTGCCAGGCTCATGGCTGCTGGCTGTGCTTGTGAGGTCACAGCAGCCTCAGTGCCTCATCGCTTAGTGTCCAGCGTCCCCTGCTGGCTCTGCTTGTGAGGTCACAGCAGACTCAGTGCCTCAAAAGTTAGTGTGCAGCGCCCCCTGCTGGCTGTGCTTGTGAGGTCACAGCAGCCTCAGTGCCTCTGAGGCCAGTGCCAGGGTCATGGCTGCTGGCTGTGCTTGTGAGGTCACAGCAGCCTGAGTGCCTCCCAGGCCAGTGTCAGGCTCATAGATGCTGGCTGTGCTTGTGAGGTCACAGCAGCCTCAGTGCCTCCTCTGCCAGTGCCATGCTCATGGCTGCTGGCTGTGCTTGTGACGTCACAGCAGCCTGAGTGCCTCCTAGGCCCGGGGCAGGCTCATGGCTGCTGGCTGTGCTTCTGAGGTCACAGCATCCTCAGTTCCTCCTAGGCCAGTGTCAGGCTCATGGCTACTGGCTGTGCTTCTGAGGTCACAGAGGCCTGAATGCCTCCTAGGCCAGTGGCAGGCTCATGGCTGCTGGCTGTGCTTGTGAGGTTATAGCAACCTCAGTGCCTCATAGTTTAGTGTCCAGCGTCCCCTGCTGGCTGTGCTTGTGAGGTCAGAGCAGCCTGAGTGCCACCTCTGCCAGTGCCATGCTCAAGGCTGCTGGCTGTGCTTGTGAGGTCACAGCAGCCTCAGTGCCTCCTAGGCCAGTATCAGGCTCATGGCTGCTGGCTGTACTTGTGAGGTCACAGCAGCCTCAGTGCCTCCTAGGCCACTGTCAGGCTCATGGCTGCTGGCTGTGCTTCTGACGTCACAGCAGCCTCAGTGACTCTGTGGACAGTGCCATGCTCATGGCTGCGGGCTGTGCTTGTGAGGTCACAGCAGACTCAGTGCCTCTGAGTCCAGGGGCAGTCCCATGGCTGCTGGCTGTGCTTGTGAGGTCACAGCAGCCTGAATGCCTCCTAGCCCTGTGGCAGGCTCATGGCTGCTGGCTGTGATTGTGAGGTCACAGCAGCCTCAGTGCCTCATAGTTTAGTGTCCAGCGTCCCCTGCTGGCTCTGCTTGTGAGGTCACAGCAGACTCAGTGCCTCAAAAGTTAGTGTCCAGCGCCCCCTGCTGGCTGTGCTTGTGAGGTCACAGCAGACTCAGTGCCTCCCAGGCCAATATCAGGCTCATGGCTGCTGGCTGTGCTTGTGACGTCACAGCAGACACAGTGCCTCCTAGGCCAGTGCCATGCTCATGGCTGCTGGCTGTGCTTGTGAGGTCACAGCAGCCTCAGTGCCTCCTAGGCCAGTATCAGGCTCATGGCTGCTGGCTGTGTTTGTGACGTCACAGCAGCCTCAGTGCCTCCTAGGCCAGTGGCAGGCTCATGGCTGCTGGCTCTGCTTGTGAGGTCACAGCAGCCTGAGTGCCTCAAAACTTAGTGTCCAGCGTCCCCTGCTGGCTGTGCTTGTCAGGTCACAGCAGCCCCAGTGCCTCCTCTGCCACTGTCAGGCTCATGGCTGCTGCCTGTGCTTCTGAGGTCACAGCAGCCTCAGTGACTCTGTGGATAGTGCCATACTCATGGCTGCTGGCTGTGCTTCTCAGGTCACAGCAGCCTCAGTGCCTCTGAGTCCAGGGGCAGTCTCATGGCTGCTGGCTGTGCTTGTGAGGTCACAGCAGCCTGAATGCCTCCTAGCCCTGTGGCAGGCTCATGGCTACTGGCTGTGCTTGTGACGTCACAGCAGCCTCAGTGCCTCCTAGGCCCGTGGCAGGCTCATGGCTGCTGGCTGTGCTTCTGAGGTCACAGCAGCCTCAGTGCCTCACAGACCAGTGCCATGCTCATGGCTGCTGGCTGTGTTTGTGAGGTCACACCAGCCTCAGTGCCTCCTAGGCCAGTATCAGGCTCATGGCTGCTGGCTGTGCTTGTGAGGTCACAGCAGCCTCAGTGCCTCCTAGGCCAGTGGCAGGCTCATGGCTGCTGGCTGTGGTTGTGAGGTCACATCAGCCTCAGTGCTTCATAGTTTAGTGTCCAGCGTCCCCTGCTGGCTGTGCTTCTGAGGTCACAGCAGCCTCAGTGACTCTGTGGACAGTGCCATGCTCATGGCTGCTGGCTGTGCTTGTGAGGTCACATCAGCCTCAGTGCCTCTGAGTCCAGGGGCAGTCTCATGGCTGCTGGCTGTGCTTGTGAGGTCACAGCAGCCTGAATGCCTCCTCGGCCAGTGCCAGGCTCATGGCTGCTGGCTGTGCTTGTGACGTCACAGCAGCCTCAGTGCCTCCTCTGCCAGTGCCAGGGTCATGGCTGCTGGCTGTGCTTGTGAGGTCACAGCAGCCTCAGTGCCTCTGAGTCCAGGGGCAGTCTCATGGCTGCTGGCTGTGCTTGTGACGTCACAGCAGCCTGAGTGCCTCCTAGGCCCGTGGCAGGCTCATGGCTGCTGGCTGTCATTGTGACGTCACAGCAGCCTCAGTGCTTCATAGTTTAGTGTCCAGCGTCCCCTGCTGGCTCTGCTTGTGAGGCCACAGCAGCCTCAGAGCCTCAAAAGTTGGTGTCCAGCGCCCCCTGCTGGCTCTGCTTGTGAGGTCGCAGCAGACTCAGTGTCTCCGTGGATAGTACCATGCTCATGGCTGCTGGCTGTGCTTGTGAGGTCACAGCAGCCTCAGTGCCTCTCAGGCCAGTGGCAGTCTCATGGCTGCTGGCTGTGCTTGTGAGGTCACAGCATCCTCAGTTCCTCCTAGGCCAGTGTCAGGCTCATGGCTACTGGCTGTGCTTCTGAGGTCACAGAGGCCTGAATGCCTCCTAGGCCAGTGGCAGGCTCATGGCTGCTGGCTGTGCTTGTGAGGTTATAGCAGCCTCAGTGCCTCACAGTTTAGTGCCCAGCGTCCATTGCTGGCTCTGCTTGTTTGGTCACAGCAGACTCAGTGCCTCATAGGTTAGTGTCCAGCGCCCCCTGCTGGCTCTGCTTGTGAGGTCACAGCAGACTCAGTGCCTCCCAGGCCAATATCAGGCTCATGGCTGCTGGCTGTGCTTGTGACGTCACAGCAGACACAGTGCCTCCTAGGCCCGTGCCATGCTCATGGCTGCTGGCTGTGCTTGTGAGGTCACAGCAGCCTCAGTGCCTCCGAGGCCAGTATCAGGCTCATGGCTGCTGGCTGTGCTTGTGAGGTCACAGCAGCCTCAGTGCCTCCTAGGCCAGTGGCAGGCTCATGGCTGCTGGCTGTGCTTGTGAGGTCACAGCAGACTCAGTGCCTCTGAGGTCAGTATCAGGCTCATGGCTGCTGGCTGTGCTTGTGAGGTCACAGCAGCCCCAGTGCCTACTCTGCCAGTGTCAGGCTCATGGCTGCTGGCTGTGCCTGTGAGGTCACAGCAGCCTGAATGCCTCCTAGCCCTGTGGCAGGCTCATGGCTGCTGGTTGTGCTTGTGAGGTCACAGCAGCCTCAGTGCCTCCTAGGCCAGTGGCAGGCTCATGGCTGCTGGCTGTGCTTGTGAGGTCACAGCAACCTCAGTGCCTCATAGGGTAGTGTGCAGTGTCCCCTGCTGGCTCTGCTTGTGAGGTCACAGCAGACTCAGTGCCTCACAGGCCAGTATCAGGCTCATGGCTGCTGGCTGTGCTTGTGAGGTCACAGCAGCCTGAGTGCCTCCTCTGCCAGTGCCATGCTCAAGGCTGCTGGCTGTGCTTGTGAGGTCACAGCAGCCTCAGTGCCTCCTAGGCCAGTATCAGGTTCATGGCTGCTGGCTGTACTTGTGAGGTCACAGCAGCCTCAGTGCCTCCTAGGCCACTGTCAGGCTCATGGCTGCTGGCTGTGCTTCTGAGGTCACAGCAGCCTCAGTGACTCTGTGGACAGTGCCATGCTCATGGCTGCTGGCTGTGCTTGTGAGGTCACAGCAGCCTCAGTGCCTCTGAGTCCAGGGGCAGTCTCATGGCTGCTGGCTGTCATTGTGACGTCACAGCAGCCTGAGTGCCTCCTAATCCCGTGGCAGGCTCATGGCTGCTGGCTGTCATTGTGACGTCACAGCAGCCTCAGTTCCTCCTCTGCCACTGCCATGCTCATGGCTGCTGGCTGTGCTTGTGACGTCACAGCAGCCTCAGTGCCTCCTCTGCCAGTATCAGGCTCATGGCTGCTGGTTGTGCTTGTGAGGTCACAGCAGCCTGAATGCCTCCTAGGCCAGTGGCAGGCTCATGGCTGCTGGCTGTGCTTGTGAGGTTATAGCAGCCTCAGTGCCTCACAGTTTAGTGTCCAGCGTCCATTGCTGGCTCTGCTTCTTTGGTCACAGCAGACTCAGTGCCTCATAGGTTAGTGTGCAGCGCCCCCTGCTGGCTGTGCTTGTGAGGTCACAGCAGACTCAGTGCCTCCCAGGCCAATATCAGGCTCATGGCTGCTGGCTGTGCTTGTGAGGTCACAGCAGACACAGTGCCTCCTAGGCCCGTGCCATGCTCATGGCTGCTGGCTGTGCTTGTGAGGTCACAGCAGCCTCAGTGCCTCCGAGGCCAGTATCAGGCTCATGGCTGCTGGCTGTGCTTGTGAGGTCACAGCAGCCTCAGTGCCCTATAGGCCAGTGGCAGGCTCATGGCTGCTGGCTGTGCTTGTGAGGTCACAGCAGACTCAGTGCCTCAAAAGTTAGTGTCCAGCGTCCCCTGCTGGCTGTGCTTGTGAGGTCACAGCAGCCCCAGTGCCTCCTCTGCCAGTGTCAGGCTCATGGCTGCTGGCTGTGCTTCTGAGGTCACAGCAGCCTCAGTGACTCTGTGGATAGTGCCATGCTCATGGCTGCTGGCTGTGCTTCTCAGCTCACAGCAGCCTCAGTGCCTCTGAGTCCAGGGGAAGTCTCATGGCTGCTGGCTGTGCTTGTGACGTCACAGCAGCCTCAGTGCCTCCTAGCCCTGTGGCAGGCTCATGGCTGCTGGCTGTGCTTGTGATGTCACAGCAGCCTGAGTGCCTCCTAGGCCCGTGGCAGGCTCATGGCTGCTGGCTGTCATTGTGAGGTCACAGCAGCCTCAGTGCCTCCTCTGCCAGTGCCATGCTCATGGCTGCTGGCTGTGCTTGTGAGGTCACAGCAGCCTTAGTGCCTCCTAGGCCCGTGGCAGGCTCATGGCTGCTGGCTGTCATTGTGACGTCACAGCAGCCTCAGTGCCTCACAGGCCAGTGCCATGCTCATGGCTGCTGGCTGTGCTTGTGACTTCACAGCAGCCTGAGTGCCTCCTAGCCCTGTGGCAGGCTCATGGCTGCTGGCTGTGCTTGTGAGGTCACATCAGCCTCAGTGCTTCATAGTTTAGTGTCCAGCGTCCCCTGCTGGCTCTGCTTGTGAGGTCACAGCAGACTCAGTGCCTCAAAAGTTGGTGTCCAGCGCCCCCTGCTGGCTCTGCTTGTTTGGTCGCAGCAGACTCAGTGCCTCTCAGGCCAGTGGCAGTCTCATGGCTGCTGGCTGTGCTTGTGAGGTCACAGCATCCTCAGTTCCTCCTAGGCCAGTATCAGGCTCATGGCTACTGGCTCTGCTTCTGAGGTCACAGAGGCCTGAATGCCTCCTAGGCCAGTGTCAGGCTCATGGCTGCTGGCTGTGCTTGTGAGGTTATAGCAGCCTCAGTGCCTCACAGTTTACTGCCCAGCGTCCATTGCTGGCTCTGCTTGTTTGGTCACAGCAGACTCAGTGCCTCATAGGTTAGTGTCCAGCGCCCCCTGCTGGCTCTGCTTGTGAGGTCACAGCAGACTCAGTGCCTCCCAGGCCAATATCAGGCTCATGGCTGCTGGCTGTGCTTGTGACGTCACAGCAGACACAGTGCTTCCTAGGCCCGTGCCATGCTCATGGCTGCGGGCTGTTCTTGTGAGGTCACAGCAGCCTCAGTGCCTCCGAGGCCAGTATCAGGCTCATGGCTGCTGGCTGTGCTTGTGAGGTCACAGCAGCCTCAGTGCCCTATAGGCCAGTGGCAGGCTCATGGCTGCTGGCTGTGCTTGTGAGGTCACAGCAGACTCAGTGCCCCAAAAGTTAGTGTCCAGCGTCCCCTGCTGGCTGTGCTTGTGAGGTCACAGCAGCCCCAGTGCCTCCTCTGCCACTGTCAGGCTCATGGCTGCTGCCTGTGCTTCTGAGGTCACAGCAGCCTCAGTGACTCTGTGGATAGTGCCATGCTCATGGCTGCTGCCTGTGCTTCTCAGGTCACAGCAGCCTCAGTGCCTGTGAGTCCAGGGGAAGTCTCATGGCTGCTGGCTGTGCTTGTGAGGTCACAGCAGCCTGAATGCCTCCTAGCCCTGTGGCAGGCTCATGGCTGCTGGCTGTGCTTGTGATGTCACAGCAGCCTGAGTGCCTCCTAGGCCCGTGGCAGGCTCACGGCTGCTGGCTGTCATTGTGAGGTCACAGCAGCCTCAGTGCCTCCTCTGCCAGTGCCATGCTCATGGCTGCTGGCTGTGCTTGTGAGGTCACAACAGCCTCAGTGCCTCTGAGTCCAGGGGCAGTCTCATGGCTGCTGGCTGTGCTTGTGAGGTCACAGCAGCCTGAATGCCTCCTAGGCCAGTGGCAGGCTCATGGCTGCTGGCTGTGCTTGTGACGTCACAGCAGCCTGAGTGCCTCCTAGGCCCATGGCAGGCTCATGGCTGCTGGCTGTGTTTGTGACGTCACAGCAGCCTCAGTGCCTCCTCTGCCAGTGCCATGCTCATGGCTGCTGGCTGTGCTTGTGAGGTCACAGCAGCCTCAGTGCCTCCTCTGCCAGTATCAGGCTCATGGCTGCTGGTTGTGCTTGTGAGGTCACAGCAGCCTCAGTGCCTCCTAGGCCAGTGGCAGGCTCATGGCTGCTGGCTGTGCTTGTGAGGTCACAGCAGCCTCAGTGCCTCATAGTTTAGTGTCCAGCGTCCCCTGCCAGCTCTGCTTGTGAGGTCACAGCAGACTCAGTGCCTCATGGTTTAGTGTGCAGAGCCCCCTGCTGGCTGTGCTTGTGAGGTCACAGCAGCCTCAGTGCCTCACAGGCCAGTATCAGGCTCATGGCTGCTGCCTGTGCTTGTGAGGTCACAGCAGCCTGAGTGCCTCCTCTGCCAGTGGCATGCTCAAGGCTGCTGGCTGTGCTTGTGAGGTCACAGCAGCCTCAGTGCCTCCTAGGCCAGTATCAGTCTCATGGCTGCTGGCTGTGCTTGTGAGGTCACAGCAGACTCAGTGCCTCCTAGGCCAGTGGCAGGCGCATGGCTGCTGGCTGTGCTTGTGAGGTCACAGCAGACTCAGTGCCTCAAAAGTTAGTGTCCAGCGGCCCCTGCTGGCTGTGCCTGTGAGGTCACAGCAGCCCCAGTGCCTCCTCTGCCACTGTCAGGCTCATGGCTGCTGGCTGTGCTTGTGAGGTCACAGCAGCCTCAGTGACTCTGTGGACAGTGCCATGCTCATGGCTGCTGGCTGTGCTTGTGAGGTCACAGCAGCCTCAGTGCCTCTGAGTCCAGGGGCAGTCTCATGGCTGCTGGCTGTGCTTGTGAGGTCACAGCAGCCTGAATGCCTCCTAGCCCTGTGGCAGGCTCATGGCTGCTGGCTGCGCTTGTGAGGTCACAGCAGCCTCAGTGCCTCCTAGATTAGTGTCCAGCGTTCCCTGCTGTCTGTGCTTGTGAGGTCACAGCAGACTCAGTGCCTCATAGGTTGGTGTTCAGCGCCCCCTGCTGGCGCTGCTTGTGAGGTCGCAGCAGACTCGGTGTCTCTGTGGATAGTACCATGCTCATGGCTGCTGGCTGTGCTTCTGAGGTCACAGCAGCCTCAGTGCCTCTCAGGCCAGTGGCAGTCTCATGGTTGCTGGCTGTGCTTGTGAGGTCACAGCAGCCTGAGTTCCTCCTAGGCCAGTATCAGGCTCATGGCTACTGGCTGTGCTTCTGAGGTCACAGAGGCCTGAATGCCTCCTAGGCCAGTGTCAGGCTCATGGCTGCTGCCTGTGCTTGTGAGGTTATAGCAGCCTCAGTGCCTCACAGTTTAGTGTCCAGCATCCATTGCTGGCTCTGCTTGTTTGGTCACAGCAGACTCAGTGCCTCATAGGTTAGTCTCCAGCGCCCCCTGCTGGCTCTGCTTGTGAGGTCACAGCAGACTCAGTGCCTCCCAGGCCAATATCAGGCTCATGGCTGCTGGCTGTGTTTGTGACGTCACAGCAGACACAGTGCCTCCTAGGCCCGTGCCATGCTCATGGCTGCTGGCTGTGCTTGTGAGGTCACAGCAGCCTCAGTGCCTCCTAGGCCAGTATCAGGCTCATGGCTGCTGGCTGTGCTTCTCAGGTCACAGCAGCCTCAGTGCCTGCTAGGCCCGTGGCAGGCTCATGGCTGCTGGCTGTGCTTGTGAGGTCACAGCAGCCTCAGTGCCTCCTCTGCCAGTGCCATGCTCATGGCTGCTGGCTGTGCTTCTCAGGTCACAGCAGCCTCAGTGCCTCCTCTGCCAGTGCCAGGGTAATGGCTGCTGGCTGTGATTGTGACGTCACAGCAGCCTCAGTACCTCCTCTGCCAGTGCCATGCTCATGGCTGCTGGCTGTGCTTGTGACGTCACAGCAGCCTGAGTGCCTCCTAGGCCCGTGGCAGGCTCATGGCTGCTGGCTGTCATTGTGACGTCACAGCAGCCTCAGTGCCTCCTCTGCCAGTGCCATGCTCATGGCTGCTGGTTGTGCTTGTGAGGTCACAGCAGCCTGAATGCCTCCTAGGCCAGTGGCAGGCTCATGGCTGCTGGCTGTGCTTGTGAGGTCACAGCAGCCTCAGTGCCTCACAGTTTAGTGTCCAGCGTCCATTGCTGGCTCTGCTTGTTTGGTCACAGCAGACTCAGTGCCTCATAGGTTAGTGTGCAGCGCTCCCTGCTGGCTGTGCTTGTGAGGTCACAGCAGCCTCAGTGCCTCACAGGCCAGTATCAGGCTCATGGCTGCTGGCTGTGCTTGTGATGTCACAGCAGACACAGTGCCTCCTAGGCCAGTGGCAGGCTCATGGCTGCTGGCTGTGCTTGTGAGGTCACAGCGGCCTCAGTGCCTCCGAGGCCAGTATCAGGCTCATGGCTGCTGGCTGTGCTTGTGAGGTCACAGCAGACACAGTGCCTCCTAGGCCAGTGGCAGGCTCATGGCTGCTGGCTCTGCTTGTGAGGTCACAGCAGACTCAGTGCCTCAAAACTTAGTGTCCAGCGTCCCCTGCTGGCTGTGCTTGTGAGGTCACAGCAGCCCCAGTGCCTCCTCTGCCAGTGTCAGGCTCATGGCTGCTGGCTGTGCTTCTGAGGTCACAGCAGCCTCAGTGACTCTGTGGATAGTGCCATGCTCATGGCTGCTGGCTGTGCTTCTCAGGTCACAGCAGCCTCAGTGCCTGTGAGTCCAGGGGCAGCCTCATGGCTGCTGGCTGTGCTTGTGAGGTCACAGCAGCCTGAATGCCTCCTAGCCCTGTGGCAGGCTCATGGCTGCTGCCTGTGCTTGTGACATCACAGCAGCCTCAGTGCCTCCTAGGCCCGTGGCAGGCTCATGGCTGCTGGCTGTCATTGTGAGGTCACAGCAGCCTCAGTGCCTCCTCTGCCAGTGCCATGCTCATGGGTGCTGGCTGTGCTTGTGAGGTCACAGCAGCTTCTGTGTCTCCTAGGCCAGTATCAGGCTCATGGCTGCTGGTTGTGCTTGTGAGGTCACAGCAGACTGAATGCCTCCTAGGCCATTGTCAGGCTCATGGCTGCTGGCTGTGCTTGTGAGGTCACAGCACACTCAGTGCCCCAAAAGTTAGTGTCCAGCGTCCCCTGCTGGCTCTGCTTGTGAGGTCACAGCAGCCCCAGTGCCTCCTCTGCCAGTGCCATGCTCATGGCTGCTGGCTGTGCTTGTGAGGTCACAGCAGCCTGAGTGCCTCCTAGGCCCGTGGCAGGCTCATGGCTGCTGGCTGTCATTGTGAGGTCACAGCACCCTGAATGCCTCCTCTGGCAGTGTCAGGCTCATGGCTGTTGGCTGTGCTTGTGAGGTCACAGCAGCCTCAGTGCCTCATAATTTAGTCTCCAGCGCCCCCTGCTGGCTGTGCTTGTGAGGTCACAGCAGCCTCAGTGCCTCCTAGGCCAGTATCAGGCTCATGGCTGCTGGCTGTCATTGTGACGTCCCAGCAGCCTCAGTGCCTCCTCTGCCAGTGCCATGCTCATGGCTGCTGGCTGTGCTTGTGAGGTCACAGCAGCCTGAATGCCTCCTAGTCCAGTGGCAGGCTCATGGCTGCTGGCTGTGCTTGTGAGGTCAGAGCAGCCTCAGTGCCTCATCGTTTAGTGTCCAGCGTCCGCTGCTGGCTGTGCTTGTGAGGTCTCAGCAGACTCAGTGCCTCATCGTTTAGTGTCCAGCGTCCCCTGCTGGTTGTGCTTGTGAGGTCACAGCAGCCTGAATGCCTCCTAGGCCATTCTCAGGCTCATGGCTGCTGGCTGTGCTTGTGAGGTCACAGCAGACTCAGTGCCCCAAAAGTTACTGTCCAGCGTCCCCTGCTGGCTCTGCTTGTGAGGTCACAGCAGCCCCAGTGCCTCCTCTGCCAGTGCCATGCTCATGGCTGCTGGCTGTGCTTGTGAGGTCACAGCAGCCTCAGTGCCTCCTAGGCCCGTGGCAGGCTCATGGCTGCTGGCTGTCATTGTGAGGTCACAGCACCCTGAATGCCTCCTCTGCCAGTGTCAGGCTCATGGCTGTTGGCTGTGCTTGTGAGGTCACAGCAGCCTCAGTGCCTCATAATTTAGTCTCCAGCGCCCCCTGCTGGCTGTGCTTGTGAGGTCACAGCAGCCTCAGTGCCTCACAGGCCAGTATCAAGCTCATGGCTGCTGGCTGTCCTTGTGAGGTCACAGCAGGCTCAGTGCCTCCTAGGCCAGTATCAGGCTCATGGCTGCTGGCTGTCATTGTGACGTCCCAGCAGCCTCAGTGCCTCCTCTGCCAGTGCCATGCTCATGGCTGCTGGCTGTGCTTGTGACGTCACAGCAGCCTGAATGCCTCCTAGGCCAGTGGCAGGCTCATGGCTGCTGGCTGTGCTTGTGAGGTCACAGCAGCCTCAGTGCCTCCTAGGCCAGTATCAGGCTCATGGCTGCTGGCTGTGCTTGTGAGGTCACAGCAGCCTCAGTGCCTCATAATTTAGTGTCCAGCGTCCCCTGCTGGCTCTGATTGTGAGGTCACAGCAGCCTCAGTGCCTCATAGTTTAGTCTCCAGCGCCCCCTGCTGGCTGTGCTTGTGAGGTCACAGCAGCCTCAGTGCCTCACAGGCCAGTATCAGGCTCATGGCTGCTGGCTGTGCTTGTAACGTCACAGCAGCCTCAGTGCCTCCTAGGCCACTGGCAGGCTCATGGCTGCTGGCTGTGCTTCTGAGGTCACAGCAGCCTCAGTGCCTCATAGTTTAGTGTCCAGCGTCCCCTGCTGGCTGTACTTGTGAGGTCACAGCAGACTCAGTGCCTCAGAAGATGGAGTCCAGCGCCCCCTGCTGGCTGTGCTTGTGAGGTCACAGCAGACTCAGTGTCTCCGTGGATAGTGCCATGCTAATGGCTGCTGGCTGTGCTTGTGACGTCACAGCACACTCAGTGCCTCTTAGGCCCGTGCCATGCTCATGGCTGCTGGCTGTCATTGTGAGGTCACAGCAGCCTCAGTGCCTCCTCTGCCAGTGCCATGCTCATGGCTCCTGGCTGTGCTTGTGAGGTCACAGCAGGCTCAGTGCCTCCTAGGCCAGTATCAGGCTCATGGCTGCTGGCTGTGCTTGTGAGGTCACAGCAGCCTGAATGCCTCCTCTGCCAGTGGCAGGCTCATGGCTGCTGGCTGTGCTTGTGAGGTCACAGCAGCCTCAGTGCCTCATAATTTAGTGGCCAGCGTCCCCTGCTGGCCCTGATTGTGAGGTCACAGCAGCCTCAGAGGCTCATAGTTTAGTCTCCAGCGCCCCCTGCTGGCTGTGCTTGTGAGGTCACAGCAGCCTCAGTGCCTCACAGGCCAGTATCAGGCTCATGGCTGCTGGCTGTGCTTGTGAGGTCATAGCAGCCTCAGTGCCTCCTAGGCCAGTATCAGGCTCATGGCTGTTGGCTGTCATTGTGAGGTCACACCAGCCTCAGTGCCTCCTAGGCCAGTGGCAGGCCCATGGCTGCTGGCTGTGCTTGTGAGGTCACAGCAGCCTCAGTGCCTCATAGATTAGTCTCCAGCACCCCCTGCTGGCTGTGCTTGTGAGGTCACAGCAGACTCAGTGCCTCAGAAGATGGAGTCCAGCGCCCCCTGCTGGCTCTGCTTGTGAGGTCACAGCAGACTCAGTGTCTCCGTGGATAGTGTCATGCTCATGGCTGCTGGCTGTGCTTGTGACGTCACAGCACACTCAGTGCCTCTTAGGCCCGTGCCATGCTCATGGCTGCTGGCTGTGCTTGTGAGGTCACAGCAGACTCAGTGCCTCCTAGGCCAGTATCAGGCTCATGGCTGCTGGCTGTGCTTGTGAGGTCACACCAGCCTCAGTGCCTCCTAGGCCCGTGGC
Source organism: Dromaius novaehollandiae (assembly GCF_036370855.1). Classification (NCBI taxonomy): domain Eukaryota; kingdom Metazoa; phylum Chordata; class Aves; order Casuariiformes; family Dromaiidae; genus Dromaius; species Dromaius novaehollandiae. The sequence continues at coordinate 1,668,785 of NW_026991341.1, read as the reverse complement.
AGGCTCATGGCTGCTGGCTGTGCTTGTGAGGTCACAGCAGACTCAGTGCCTCAAAAGTTAGTGTCCAGCGTCCCCTGCTGGCTGTGCCTGTGAGGTCAGAGCAGCCCCAGTGCCTCCTCTGCCACTGTCAGACTCATGGCTGCTGGCTGTGCTTCTGAGGTCACAGCAGCCTCAGTGCCTCCCAGGCCAGTGTCAGGCTCATGGCTGCTGGCTGTGCTTGTGAGGTCACAGCAGCCTCAGTGCCTCCTCTGCCAGTGCCAGGGTCATGGCTGCTGGCTGTGCTTGTCAGGTCACAGCAGCCTCAGTGCCTCCCAGGCCAGTGTCAGGCTCATGGCTGCTGGCTGTGCTTGTCAGGTCACAGCAGCCTCAGTGCCTCCTCTGCCAGTGCCATGCTCATGGCTGCTGGCTGTGCTTGTGACGTCACAGCAACCTGAGTGCCTCCTAGGCCCGTGGCAGGCTCATGGCTGCTGGCTGTGCTTGTGAGGTCACAGCAGCCCCAGTGCCTCCTCTGCCAGTGCCATGCTCATGGCTGCTGGTTGTGCTTGTGACGTCACAGCAGCCTGAGTGCCTCCTAGCCCCGTGGCAGGCTCATGGCTGCTGGCTGTCATTGTGATGTCACAGCAGCCTCAGTGCCTCCTGTGCCAGTGCCATGCTCATGGCTGCTGGCTGTGCTTGTGACATCACAGCAGCCTGAGTGCCTCCTAGGCCCGTGGCAGGCTCATGGCGGCTGTCTGTCATTGTGACGTCACAGCATCCTCAGTGCCTCCTCTGCCAGTGCCATGCTCATGGCTGCTGGCTGTGCTTCTGAGGTCACAGCAGCCTCAGTGCCTCCTAGGCCAGTATCAGGCTCATGGCTGCTGGCTGTGCTTGTGAGGTCACAGCAGCCTGAATGCCTCCTAGGCCAGTGGCAGGCTCATGGCTGCTGGCTGTGCTTGTGACGTCACAGCAGCCTCAGTGCCTCATAATTTAGTGTCCAGCGTCCCCTGCTGGCTCTGGTTGTGAGGTCACAGCAGACTCAGTGCCTCATAGGTTAGTGTCCAGTGCCCCCTGCTGGCTGTGCTTGTGAGGTCACAGCAGCCTCAGTGCCTCACAGGCCAGTATCAGGCTCATGGCTGCTGGCTGTGCTTGTGAGGTCACAGCAGCCTCAGTGCCTCCTCTGCCACTGCCATGCTCCTGGCTGCTGGCTGTGCTTGTGAGGTCACAGCAGCCTCAGTGCCTCCTAGGCCAGTATCAGGCTCATGGCTGCTGGCTCTGCTTGTGAGGTCACAGAAACCTGAATGCCTCCTAGGCCAGTGGCAGGCTCATGGCTGCTGCCTGTGCTTGTGAGGTCACAGCAGCCTCAGTGCCTCACAGTTTAGTGTCCAGCGTCCATTGCTGGCTCTGCTTGTTTGGTCACAGCAGACTCAGTGCCTCATAGGTTAGTGTCCAGCGCCCCCTGCTGACTCTGCTTGTGAGGTCACAGCAGCCTCAGTGCCTCCCAGGCCAATATCAGGCTCATGGCTGCTGGCTGTGCTTGTGACGTCACAGCAGACACAGTGCCTCCTAGGCCCGTGGCAGGCTCATGGCTGCTGGCTGTGCTTGTGAGGTCACAGCAGCCTCAGTGCCTCCGAGGCCAGTATCAGGCTCATGGCTGCTGGCTGTGCTTGTGAGGTCACAGCAGCCTCAGTGCCCTATAGGCCAGTGGCAGGCTCATGGCTGCTGGCTGTGCTTGTGAGGTCACAGCAGACTCAGTGCCTCATAAGTTAGTGTCCAGCGTCCCCTGCTGGCTGTGCTTGTGAGGTCACAGCAGCCCCAGTGCCTCCTCTGCCAGTGTCAGGCTCATGGCTGCTGCCTGTGCTTGTGAGGTCACAGCAGCCTCAGTGACTCTGTGGATAGTGCCATGCTCATGGCTGCTGGCTGTGCTTGTGAGGTCACAGCAGCCTCAGTGCCTGTGAGTCCAGGGGCAGTCTCATTGCTGCTGGCTGTGCTTGTGAGGTCACAGCAGCCTGAATGCCTCCTAGCCCTGTGGCAGGCTCATGGCTGCTGGCTGTGCTTGTGACATCACAGCAGCCTGAGTGCCTCCTAGGCCAGTGTCAGGCTCATGGCTGCTGGCTGTGCTTGTGAGGTCACAGCAGCCTCAGTGCCTCCTAGGCCAGTATCAGGCTCATGGCTGCTGGCTGTGCTTGTGAGGTCACAGCAGCCTGAATGCCTCCTAGGGCCGTGTCAGGCTCATGGCTGCTGGCTGTGCTTGTGAGGTCACAGCAGACTCAGTGCCCCAAAAGTCAGTGTCCAGCGTCCCCTGCTGGCTGTGCTTGTGAGGTCACAGCAGCCCCAGTGCCTCCTCTGCCAGTGCCATGCTCATGGCTGCTGGCTGTGCTTGTGACGTCACAGCAGCCTGAGTGCCTCCTAGGCCCGTGGCAGGCTCATGGCTGCTGGGTGCCATTGTGACGTCACAGCAGCCTCAGTGCCTCCTCTGCCAGTGCCATGCTCATGGCTGCTGGCTGTCATTGTGACGTCACAGCAGACACAGTGCCTCTGAGGCCAGTATCAGGCTCATGGCTGCTGGCTGTGCTTGTGAGGTCACAGCAGCCTGAATGCCTCCTCTGACAGTGTCAGGCTCATGGCTGCTGGCTGTGCTTGTGAGGTCACAGCAGCCTCAGTGCCTCATAATTTAGTGTCCAGCGTCCCCAGCTGGCTCTGGTTGTGAGGTCACAGCAGACTCAGTGCCTCCTCTGCCACTGTCAGGCTCATGGCTGCTGCCTGTGCTTCTGAGGTCACAGCAGCCTCAGTGACTCTGTGGATAGTGCCATGCTCATGGCTGCTGGCTGTGCTTCTCAGGTCACAGCAGCCTCAGTGCCTGTGAGTCCAGGGGCAGTCTCATGGCTGCTGGCTGTGCTTGTGAGGTCACAGCAGCCTCAGTGCCTCCTAGGCCAGTGTCAGGCTCACGGCTGCTGGCTGTGCTTGTGAGGTCACAGCAGACTCAGTGCCTCCTCGGCCAGTATCAGGCTCATGGCTGCTGGTTGTGCTTGTGAGGTCATAGCAGCCTGAATGCCTCCTAGGCCCGTGTCAGGCTCATGGCTGCTAGCTGTGCTTGTGAGGTCACAGCAGACTCAGTGCCCCAAAAGTTAGTGTCCAGCGTCCCCTGCTGGCTGTGCTTGTGAGGTCACAGCAGCCCCAGTGCCTCCTCTGCCAGTGCCATGCTCATGGCTGCTGGCTGTGCTTGTGACGTCACAGCAGCCTGAGTGCCTCCTAGGCCCGTGGCAGGCTCATGGCTGCTGGCTGTCATTGTGACGTCACAGCAGCCTCAGTGCCTCCTCTGCCAGTGCCATGCTCATGGCTGCTGGCTGTGCTTGTGACGTCACAGCAGACTCAGTGCCCCAAAAGTTAGTGTCCAGCGTCCCCTGCTGGCTCTGCTTGTGAGGTCACAGCAGCCCCAGTGCCTCCTCTGCCAGTGTCAGGCTCATGGCTGCTGGCTGTGCTTGTGAGGTCACAGCAGCCTCAGTGCCTCACAGTTTAGTGTCCAGCGTCCCCAGCTGGCTCTGCTTGTGAGGTCACAGCAGACTCAGTGCCTCATAGGTTAGTGTGCAGCGCCCCCTGCTGGCTGTGCTTGTGAGGTCACAGCAGCCTCAGTGCCTCGCCGGCCAGTATCAGGCTCATGGCTGCTGGCTGTGCTTGTGAGGTCACAACAGCCTCAGTGCCTCTCTGGCCAGTGGCAGGCTCATGGCTGCTGGCTGTGATTGTGAGGTCACATCAGCCTCAGTGCTTCATAGTTTAGTGTCCAGCGTCCCCTGCTGGCTGTGCTTGTGAGGTCACAGCAGACCCAGTGCCTCAAAAGTTGGTGTCCAGCGTCCCCTGCTGGCTGTGCTTGTGAGGTCGCAGCAGACTCAGTGTCTCCGTGGATAGTGCCATGCTCATGGCTGCTGGCTGTGCTTGTGAGGTCACAGCAGCCTCAGTGCCTCTCAGGCCAGTGGCAGTCTCATGGCTGCTGGCTGTGCTTGTGAGGTCACAGCAGCCTCAGTTCCTCCTAGGTCAGTATCAGGCTCATGGCTACTGGCTGTGCTTCTGAGGTCACAGAGGCCTGAATGCCTCCTAGGCCAGTGGCAGGCTCATGGCTGCTGGCTGTGCTTGTGAGGTTATAGCAGCCTCAGTGCCTCACAGTTTAGTGTCCAGCGTCCATTGCTGGCTCTGCTTGTTTGGTCACAGCAGACTCAGTGCCTCATAGGTTAGTGTCCAGCGCCCCCTGCTGGCTCTGCTTGTGAGGTCACAGCAGACTCAGTGCCTCACAGGCCAGTATCAGGCTCATGGCTGCTGGCTGTGCTTGTGACGTCACAGCAGACACAGTGCTTCCTAGGCCCGTGCCATGCTCATGGCTGCTGGCTGTGCTTGTGAGGTCACAGCAGCCTCAGTGCCTCCTAGGCCAGTATCAGGCTCATGGCTGCTGGCTGTGCTTGTGAGGTCACAGCAGACTCAGTGCCTCCTAGGCCAGTGGCAGGCTCATGGCTGCTGGCTGTGCTTGTGAGGTCACAGCAGACTCAGTGCCCCAAAAGTTAGTGTCCAGCGTCCCCTGCTGGCTGTGCTTCTGAGGTCACAGCAGCCTCAGTGACTCTGTGGATAGTGCCATGCTCATGGCTGCTGGCTGTGCTTGTGAGGTCACAGCAGCCCCAGTGCCTCCTCTGCCAGTGCCATGCTCATGGCTGCTGGCTGTGCTTGTGACGTCACAGCAGCCTGAGTGCCTCCTAGGCCCGTGGCAGGCTCATGGCTGCTGGCTGTGCTTGTGAGGTCACAGCAGCCTCAGTGCCTCCTCTGCCAGTGCCATGCTCATGGCTGCTGGCTGTGCTTGTGAGGTCACAGCAGCCTCAGTGCCTCCTAGGCCAGTATCAGGCTCATGGCTGCTGGTTGTGCTTGTGACGTCACAGCAGCCTGAATGCCTCCTAGGCCAGTGTCCAGCTCATGGCTGCTGGTTGTGCTTGTGAGGTCACAGCAGACTCAGTGCCTCAAAAGTTAGTGTCCAGCGTCCCCTGCTGGCTGTGCTTGTGAGGTCACAGCAGCCCCAGTGCCTCCTCTGCCAGTGTCAGGCTCATGGCTGCTGCCTGTGCTTCTGAGGTCACCGCAGCCTCAGTGACTCTGTGGATAGTGCCATGCTCATGGCTGCTGCCTGTGCTTCTCAGGTCACAGCAGCCTCAGTGCCTCTGAGTCCAGGGGAAGTCTCATGGCTGCTGGCTGTGCTTGTGAGGTCACAGCAGCCTGAATGCCTCCTAGCCCTGTGGCAGGCTCATGGCTGCTGGCTGTGCTTGTGATGTCACAGCAGGCTGAGTGCCTCCTAGGCCCGTGGCAGGCTCATGGCTGCTGGCTGTCATTGTGAGGTCACAGCAGCCTCAGTGCCTCCTCTGCCAGTGCCATGCTCATGGCTGCTGGCTGTGCTTGTGAGGTCACAGCAGCCTCAGTGCCTCTGAGTCCAGGGGCAGTCTCATGGCTGCTGGCTGTGCTTGTGAGGTCACAGCAGCCTGAATGCCTCCTAGGCCAGTGGCAGGCTCATGGCTGCTGGCTGTGCTTGTGACGTCACAGCAGCCTGAGTGCCTCCTAGGCCCATGGCAGGCTCCTGGCTGCTGGCTGTGCTTGTGACGTCACAGCAGCCTCAGTGCCTCCTCTGCCAGTGCCATGCTCATGGCTGCTGGCTGTGCTTGTGAGGTCACAGCAGCCTCAGTGCCTCCTCTGCCAGTATCAGGCTCATGGCTGCTGGTTGTGCTTGTGAGGTCACAGCAGCCTCAGTGCCTCCTAGGCCAGTGGCAGGCTCATGGCTGCTGGCTGTGCTTGTGAGGTCACAGCAGCCTCAGTGCCTCATAGTTTAGTGTCCAGCGTCCCCTGCTGGCTCTGGTTGTGAGGTCACAGCAGACTCAGTGCCTCATAGTTTAGTGTGCAGAGCCCCCTGCTGGCTGTGCTTGTGAGGTCACAGCAGCCTCAGTGCCTCACAGGCCAGTATCAGGCTCATGGCTGCTGGCTGTGCTTGTGAGGTCACAGCAGCCTGAGTGCCTCCTCTGCCAGTGGCATGCTCAAGGCTGCTGGCTGTGCTTGTGAGGTCACAGCAGCCTCAGTGCCTCCTAGGCCAGTATCAGTCTCATGGCTGCTGGCTGTGCTTGTGAGGTCACAGCAGCCTCAGTGCCTCCTAGGCCAGTGGCAGGCGCATGGCTGCTGGCTGTGCTTGTGAGGTCACAGCAGACTCAGTGCCTCAAAAGTTAGTGTCCAGCGGCCCCTGCTGGCTGTGCCTGTGAGGTCACAGCAGCCCCAGTGCCTCCTCTGCCACTGTCAGGCTCATGGCTGCTGGCTGTGCTTGTGAGGTCACAGCAGCCTCAGTGACTCTGTGGACAGTGCCATGCTCATGGCTGCTGGCTGTGCTTGTGAGGTCACAGCAGCCTCAGTGCCTCTGAGTCCAGGGGCAGTCTCATGGCTGCTGGCTGTGCTTGTGAGGTCACAGCAGCCTGAATGCCTCCTAGCCCTGTGGCAGGCTCATGGCTGCTGGCTGTGCTTGTGAGGTCACAGCAGCCTCAGTGCCTCCTAGTTTAGTGTCCAGCGTTCCCTGCTGTCTGTGCTTGTGAGGTCACAGCAGACTCAGTGCCTCATAGGTTGGTGTCCAGCGCCCCCTGCTGGCGCTGCTTGTGAGGTCGCAGCAGACTCGGTGTCTCCGTGGATAGTACCATGCTCATGGCTGCTGGCTGTGCTTCTGAGGTCACAGCAGCCTCAGTGCCTCTCAGGCCAGTGGCAGTCTCATGGTTGCTGGCTGTGCTTGTGAGGTCACAGCAGCCTCAGTTCCTCCTTGGCCAGTATCAGGCTCATGGCTACTGGCTGTGCTTCTGAGGTCACAGAGGCCTGAATGCCTCCTAGGCCAGTGGCAGGCTCATGGCTGCTGCCTGTGCTTGTGAGGTTATAGCAGCCTCAGTGCCTCACAGTTTAGTGTCCAGCATCCATTGCTGGCTCTGCTTGTTTGGTCACAGCAGACTCAGTGCCTCATAGGTTAGTCTCCAGCGCCCCCTGCTGGCTCTGCTTGTGAGGTCACAGCAGACTCAGTGCCTCCCAGGCCAATATCAGGCTCATGGCTGCTGGCTGTGTTTGTGACGTCACAGCAGACACAGTGCCTCCTAGGCCCGTGCCATGCTCATGGCTGCTGGCTGTGCTTGTGAGGTCACAGCAGCCTCAGTGCCTCCTAGGCCAGTATCAGGCTCATGGCTGCTGGCTGTGCTTCTCTGGTCACAGCAGCCTCAGTGCCTGCTAGGCCCGTGGCAGGCTCATGGCTGCTGGCTGTGCTTGTGAGGTCACAGCAGCCTCAGTGACTACTCTGCCAGTGCCATGCTCATGGCTGCTGGCTGTGCTTCTCAGGTCACAGCAGCCTCAGTGCCTCCTAGGCCAGTGGCAGGCTCATGGCTGCTGGCTGTGATTGTGACGTCACAGCAGCCTCAGTACCTCCTCTGCCAGTGCCATGCTCATGGCTGCTGGCTGTGCTTGTGACGTCACAGCAGCCTGAGTGCCTCCTAGGCCCGTGGCAGGCTCATGGCTGCTGGCTGTCATTGTGACGTCACAGCAGCCTCAGTGCCTCCTCTGCCAGTGCCATGCTCATGGCTGCTGGCTGTGCTTGTGAGGTCACAGCAGCCTCAGTGCCTCCTAGGCCAGTATCAGGCTCATGGCTGCTGGTTGTGCTTGTGAGGTCACAGCAGCCTGAATGCCTCCTAGGCCAGTGGCAGGCTCATGGCTGCTGGCTGTGCTTGTGAGGTCACAGCAGCCTCAGTGCCTCACAGTTTAGTGTCCAGCGTCCATTGCTGGCTCTGCTTGTTTGGTCACAGCAGACTCAGTGCCTCATAGGTTAGTGTGCAGCGCCCCCTGCTGGCTGTGCTTGTGAGGTCACAGCAGCCTCAGTGCCTCCCAGGCCAGTATCAGGCTCATGGCTGCTGGCTGTGCTTGTGATGTCACAGCAGACACAGTGCCTCCTAGGCCAGTGGCAGGCTCATGGCTGCTGGCTGTGCTTGTGAGGTCACAGCGGCCTCAGTGCCTCCGAGGCCAGTATCAGGCTCATGGCTGCTGGCTGTGCTTGTGAGGTCACAGCAGACACAGTGCCTCCTAGGCCAGTGGCAGGCGCATGGCTGCTGGCTGTGCTTGTGAGGTCACAGCAGACTCAGTGCCTCAAAACTTAGTGTCCAGCGTCCCCTGCTGGCTGTGCTTGTGAGGTCACAGCAGCCCCAGTGCCTCCTCTGCCAGTGTCAGGCTCATGGCTGCTGGCTGTGCTTGTGAGGTCACAGCAGCCTCAGTGACTCTGTGGATAGTGCCATGCTCATGGCTGCTGGCTGTGCTTCTCAGGTCACAGCAGCCTCAGTGCCTGTGAGTCCAGGGGCAGCCTCATGGCTGCTGGCTGTGCTTGTGAGGTCACAGCAGCCTGAATGCCTCCTAGCCCTGTGGCAGGCTCATGGCTGCTGCCTGTGCTTGTGACATCACAGCAGCCTCAGTGCCTCCTAGGCCCGTGGCAGGCTCATGGCTGCTGGCTGTCATTGTGAGGTCACAGCAGCCTCAGTGCCTCCTCTGCCAGTGCCATGCTCATGGGTGCTGGCTGTGCTTGTGAGGTCACAGCAGCTTCTGTGTCTCCTAGGCCAGTATCAGGCTCATGGCTGCTGGTTGTGCTTGTGAGGTCACAGCAGACTGAATGCCTCCTAGGCCATTGTCAGGCTCATGGCTGCTGGCTGTGCTTGTGAGGTCACAGCACACTCAGTGCCCCAAAAGTTAGTGTCCAGCGTCCCCTGCTGGCTCTGCTTGTGAGGTCACAGCAGCCCCAGTGCCTCCTCTGCCAGTGCCATGCTCATGGCTGCTGGCTGTGCTTGTGAGGTCACAGCAGCCTGAGTGCCTCCTAGGCCCGTGGCAGGCTCATGGCTGCTGGCTGTCATTGTGAGGTCACAGCACCCTGAATGCCTCCTCTGCCAGTGTCAGGCTCATGGCTGTTGGCTGTGCTTGTGAGGTCACAGCAGCCTCAGTGCCTCATAATTTAGTCTCCAGCGCCCCCTGCTGGCTGTGCTTGTGAGGTCACAGCAGCCTCAGTGCCTCCTAGGCCAGTATCAGGCTCATGGCTGCTGGCTGTCATTGTGACGTCCCAGCAGCCTCAGTGCCTCCTCTGCCAGTGCCATGCTCATGGCTGCTGGCTGTGCTTGTGAGGTCACAGCAGCCTGAATGCCTCCTAGTCCAGTGGCAGGCTCATGGCTGCTGGCTGTGCTTGTGAGGTCAGAGCAGCCTCAGTGCCTCATCGTTTAGTGTCCAGCGTCCGCTGCTGGCTGTGCTTGTGAGGTCTCAGCAGACTCAGTGCCTCATCGTTTAGTGTCCAGCGTCCCCTGCTGGTTGTGCTTGTGAGGTCACAGCAGCCTGAATGCCTCCTAGGCCATTGTCAGGCTCATGGCTGCTGGCTGTGCTTGTGAGGTCACAGCAGACTCAGTGCCCCAAAAGTTAGTGTCCAGCGTCCCCTGCTGGCTCTGCTTGTGAGGTCACAGCAGCCCCAGTGCCTCCTCTGCCAGTGCCATGCTCATGGCTGCTGGCTGTGCTTGTGAGGTCACAGCAGCCTGAGTGCCTCCTAGGCCCGTGGCAGGCTCATGGCTGCTGGCTGTGCTTGTGACGTCACAGCAGCCTCAGTGCCTCCTCTGCCAGTGTCAGGCTCATGGTTGTTGGCTGTGCTTGTGAGGTCACAGCAGCCTCAGTGCCTCATAATTTAGTCTCCAGCGCCCCCTGCTGGCTGTGCTTGTGAGGTCACAGCAGCCTCAGTGCCTCACAGGCCAGTATCAAGCTCATGGCTGCTGGCTGTCCTTGTGAGGTCACAGCAGGCTCAGTGCCTCCTAGGCCAGTATCAGGCTCATGGCTGCTGGCTGTCATTGTGACGTCCCAGCAGCCTCAGTGCCTCCTAGGCCAGTATCAGGCTCATGGCTGCTGGCTGTGCTTGTGAGGTCACAGCAGCCTCAGTGCCTCATAATTTAGTGTCCAGCGTCCCCTGCTGGCTCTGGTTGTGAGGTCACAGCAGACTCAGTGCCTCATAGGTTAGTGTCCAGTGCCCCCTGCTGGCTGTGCTTGTGAGGTCACACCGGCCTCAGTGCCTCACAGGCCAGTATCAGGCTCATGGCTGCTGGCTGTGCTTGTGAGGTCACAGCAGCCTGAGTGCCTCCTCTGCCACTGCCATGCTCCTGGCTGCTGGCTGTGCTTGTGAGGTCACAGCAGCCTCAGTGCCTCCTAGGCCAGTATCAGGCTCATGGCTGCTGGCTCTGCTTGTGAGGTCACAGAAACCTGAATGCCTCCTAGGCCAGTGGCAGGCTCATGGCTGCTGCCTGTGCTTGTGAGGTCACAGCAGCCTCAGTGCCTCACAGTTTAGTGTCCAGCGTCCATTGCTGGCTCTGCTTGTTTGGTCACAGCAGACTCAGTGCCTCATAGGTTAGTGTCCAGCGCCCCCTGCTGACTCTGCTTGTGAGGTCACAGCAGCCTCAGTGCCTCCCAGGCCAATATCAGGCTCATGGCTGCTGGCTGTGCTTGTGACGTCTCAGCAGACACAGTGCCTCCTAGGCCCGTGCCATGCTCATGGCTGCTGGCTGTGCTTGTGACGTCACAGCAGCCTCAGTGCCTCCGAGGCCAGTATCAGGCTCATGGCTGCTGGCTGTGCTTGTGAGGTCACAGCAGCCTCAGTGCCTCCTAGGCCAGTGGCAGGCTCATGGCTGCTGGCTGTGCTTGTGAGGTCACAGCAGACTCAGTGCCTCAAAACTTAGTGTCCAGCGTCCCCTGCTGGCTGTGCTTGTGAGGTCACAGCAGCCCCAGTGCCTCCTCTGCCAGTGTCAGGCTCATGGCTGCTGCCTGTGCTTCTGAGGTCACAGCAGCCTCAGTGACTCTGTGGATAGTGCCATGCTCATGGCTGCTGGCTGTGCTTGTGAGGTCACAGCAGCCTCAGTGCCTGTGAGTCCAGGGGCAGTCTCATGGCTGCTGGCTGTGCTTGTGAGGTCACAGCAGCCTGAATGCCTCCTAGCCCTGTGGCAGGCTCATGGCTGCTGGCTGTGCTTGTGACATCACAGCAGCCTGAGTGCCTCCTAGGCCAGTGTCAGGTTCATGGCTGCTGGCTGTGCTTGTGAGGTCACAGCAGCCTCAGTGCCTCCTAGGCCAGTATCAGGCTCATGGCTGCTGGCTGTGCTTGTGAGGTCACAGCAGCCTGAATGCCTCCTAGGCCCGTGTCAGGCTCATGGCTGCTGGCTGTGCTTGTGAGGTCACAGCAGACTCAGTGCCCCAAAAGTTAGTGTCCAGCGTCCCCTGCTGGCTGTGCTTGTGAGGTCACAGCAGCCCCAGTGCCTCCTCTGCCAGTGCCATGCTCATGGCTGCTGGCTGTGCTTGTGACTTCACAGCAGCCTGAGTGCCTCCTAGGCCCGTGGCAGGCTCATGGCTGCTGGGTGCCATTGTGACGTCACAGCAGCCTCAGTGCCTCCTCTGCCAGTGCCATGCTCATGGCTGCTGGCTGTCATTGTGACGTCACAGCAGACACAGTGCCTCTGAGGCCAGTATCAGGCTCATGGCTGCTGGCTGTGCTTGTGAGGTCACAGCAGCCTGAATGCCTCCTCTGACAGTGTCAGGCTCATGGCTGCTGGCTGTGCTTGTGAGGTCACAGCAGCCTCAGTGCCTCATAATTTAGTGTCCAGCGTCCCCAGCTGGCTCTGGTTGTGAGGTCACAGCAGACTCAGTGCCTCCTCTGCCACTGTCAGGCTCATGGCTGCTGCCTGTGCTTCTGAGGTCACAGCAGCCTCAGTGACTCTGTGGATAGTGCCATGCTCATGGCTGCTGGCTGTGCTTCTCAGGTCACAGCAGCCTCAGTGCCTGTGAGTCCAGGGGCAGTCTCATGGCTGCTGGCTGTGCTTGTGAGGTCACAGCAGCCTGAATGCCTCCTAGCCCTGTGGCAGGCTCATGGCTGCTGGCTGTGCTTGTGACATCACAGCAGCCTGAGTGCCTCCTAGGCCAGTGTCAGGCTCACGGCTGCTGGCTGTGCTTGTGAGGTCACAGCAGACTCAGTGCCTCCTCGGCCAGTATCAGGCTCATGGCTGCTGGTTGTGCTTGTGAGGTCATAGCAGCCTGAATGCCTCCTAGGCCCGTGTCAGGCTCATGGCTGCTAGCTGTGCTTGTGAGGTCACAGCAGACTCAGTGCCCCAAAAGTTAGTGTCCAGCGTCCCCTGCTGGCTGTGCTTGTGAGGTCACAGCAGCCCCAGTGCCTCCTCTGCCAGTGCCATGCTCATGGCTGCTGGCTGTGCTTGTGACGTCACAGCAGCCTGAGTGCCTCCTAGGCCCGTGGCAGGCTCATGGCTGCTGGCTGTCATTGTGACGTCACAGCAGCCTCAGTGCCTCCTCTGCCAGTGCCATGCTCATGGCTGCTGGCTGTGCTTGTGACGTCACAGCAGACTCAGTGCCCCAAAAGTTAGTGTCCAGCGTCCCCTGCTGGCTCTGCTTGTGAGGTCACAGCAGCCCCAGTGCCTCCTCTGCCAGTGTCAGGCTCATGGCTGCTGGCTGTGCTTGTGAGGTCACAGCAGCCTCAGTGCCTCATAATTTAGTGTCCAGCGTCCCCAGCTGGCTCTGCTTGTGAGGTCACAGCAGACTCAGTGCCTCATAGGTTAGTGTGCAGCGCCCCCTGCTGGCTGTGCTTGTGAGGTCACAGCAGCCTCAGTGCCTCGCAGGCCAGTATCAGGCTCATGGCTGCTGGCTGTGCTTGTGAGGTCACAACAGCCTCAGTGCCTCTCTGGCCAGTGGCAGGCTCATGGCTGCTGGCTGTGATTGTGAGGTCACATCAGCCTCAGTGCTTCATAGTTTAGTGTCCAGCGTCCCCTGCTGGCTGTGCTTGTGAGGTCACAGCAGACCCAGTGCCTCAAAAGTTGGTGTCCAGCGTCCCCTGCTGGCTGTGCTTGTGAGGTCGCAGCAGACTCAGTGTCTCCGTGGATAGTGCCATGCTCATGGCTGCTGGCTGTGCTTGTGAGGTCACAGCAGCCTCAGTGCCTCTCAGGCCAGTGGCAGTCTCATGGCTGCTGGCTGTGCTTGTGAGGTCACAGCAGCCTCAGTTCCTCCTAGGTCAGTATCAGGCTCATGGCTACTGGCTGTGCTTCTGAGGTCACAGAGGCCTGAATGCCTCCTAGGCCAGTGGCAGGCTCATGGCTGCTGGCTGTGCTTGTGAGGTTGTAGCAGCCTCAGTGCCTCACAGTTTAGTGTCCAGCGTCCATTGCTGGCTCTGCTTCTTTGGTCACAGCAGACTCAGTGCCTCATAGGTTAGTGTCCAGCGCCCCCTGCTGGCTCTGCTTGTGAGGTCACAGCAGCCTCAGTGCCTCCTAGGCCAGTATCAGGCTCATGGCTGCTGGCTGTGCTTGTGAGGTCACAGCAGACTCAGTGCCCCAAAAGTTAGTGTCCAGCGTCCCCTGCTGGCTGTGCTTGTGAGGTCACAGCAGCCCCAGTGCCTCCTTTGCCAGTGTCAGGCTCATGGCTGCTGGCTGTGCTTCTGAGGTCACAGCAGCCTCAGTGACTCTGTGGATAGTGCCATGCTCATGGCTGCTGGCTGTGCTTGTGAGGTCACAGCAGCCCCAGTGCCTCCTCTGCCAGTGCCATGCTCATGGCTGCTGGCTGTGCTTGTGACGTCACAGCAGCCTGAGTGCCTCCTAGGCCCGTGCCATGCTCATGGCTGCTGGCTGTGCTTGTGAGGTCACAGCAGCCTCAGTGCCTCCTCTGCCAGTGCCATGCTCATGGCTGCTGGCTGTGCTTGTGAGGTCACAGCAGCCTCAGTGCCTCCTAGGCCAGTATCAGGCTCATGGCTGCTGGTTGTGCTTGTGACGTCACAGCAGCCTGAATGCCTCCTAGGCCAGTGTCCAGCTCATGGCTGCTGGCTGTGCTTGTGAGGTCACAGCAGACTCAGTGCCCCAAAAGTTAGTGTCCAGCGTCCCCTGCTGGCTGTGCTTGTGAGGTCACAGCAGCCCCAGTGCCCCCTCTGCCAGTGCCATGCTCATGGCTGCTGGCTGTGCTTGTGAGGTCACAGCAGCCTCAGTGCCTCACAGGCCCGTGGCAGGCTCATGGCTGCTGACTGTCATTGTGACGTCACAGCAGCCTCAGTGCCTCCTCTGCCAGTGCCATGCTCATGGCTGCTGGCTGTGCTTGTGCGGTCACAGCAGCCTCAGTGCCTCCTAGGCCAGTATCAGGCTCATGGCTGCTGGTTGTGCTTGTGAGGTCACAGCAGCGTGAATGCCTCCTAGGCCAGTGGCAGGCTCATGGCTGCTGGCTGTGCTTGTGAGGTCACAGCAGACACAGTGCCTCACAGTTCAGTGTCCAGCGTCCATTGCTGGCTCTGCTTGTTTGGTCACAGCAGACTCAGTGCCTCATAGGTTAGTGTCCAGCGCCCCCTGCTGGCTGTGCTTGTGAGGTCACAGCAGACTCAGTGCCTCCCAGGCCAATATCAGGCTCATGGCTGCTGGCTGTGCTTGTGACGTCACAGCAGACACAGTGCCTCCTAGGCCCGTGCCATGCTCATGGCTGCTGGCTGTGCTTGTGAGGTCACAGCAGCCTCAGTGCCTCCCAGGCCAGTATCAGGCTCATGGCTGCTGGCTGTGCTTGTGAGGTCACAGCAGCCTCAGTGTCTCCTAGGCTAGTGGCAGGCTCATGGCTGCTGGCTGTGCTTGTGAGGTCACAGCAGCCTCAGTGCCTCCTAGGCCAGTGGCAGGCTCATGGCTGCTGGCTGTGCTTGTGAGGTCACAGCAGACTCAGTGCCCCAAAAGTTAGCGTCCAGCGTCCCCTGGTGGCTGTGCTTGTGAGGTCACAGCAGCCCCAGTGCCTCCTCTGCCACTGTCAGGCTCATGGCTGCTGGCTGTGCTTCTGAGGTCACAGCAGCCTCAGTGACTCTGTGGATAGTGCCATGCTCATGGCTGCTGGCTGTGCTTCTCAGGTCACAGCAGCCTCAAAGCCTCTGAGTCCAGGGGCAGTCTCATGGCTGCTGGCTGTGCTTGTGAGGTCACAGCAGCCTCAGTGCCTCCTCTGCCAGTGCCATGCTCATGGCTGCTGGCTGTGCTTGTGACGTCACAGCAGCCTGAGTGCCTCCTAGGCCCGTGGCAGGCTCATGGCTGCTGGCTGTAATTGTGACGTCACAGCAGCCTCAGTGCATCCTCTGCCAGTGCCATGCTCATGGCTGCTGGCTGTGCTTGTGACATCACAGCAGCCTGAGTGCCTCCTAGGCCCGTGGCAGGCTCATGGCTGCTGGCTGTGCTTGTCAGGTCACAGCAGCCTCAGTGCCTCTGAGTCCAGGGGCAGTCTCATGGCTGCTGGCTGTGCTTGTGAGGTCACAGCAGCCTCAGTGCCTCCTAGGCCAGTATCAGGCTCATGGCTGCTGGTTGTGCTTGTGAGGTCACAGCAGCCTCAGTGCCTCCTCGGCCAGTGTCAGGCTCATGGCTGCTGGCTGTGCTTGTGAGGTCACAGCAGCCTCAGTGCCTCAAAAGTTAGTGTCCAGCGTCCCCTGCTGGCTCTGGTTGTGAGGTCACAGCAGACTCAGTGCCTCATAGGTTAGTGTCCAGCGCCCCCTGCTGGCTGTGCTTGTGAGGTCACAGCAGCCTCAGTGCCTCACAGGCCAGTATCAGGCTCATGGCTGCTGGCTGTTCTTGTGAGGTCAGAGCAGCCTCAGTGCCTCCCAGGCCAGTATCAGGCTCATGGCTGCTGGCTGTGCTTCTGACGTCACAGCAGCGTCAGTGCCTCCTCTGCCAGTGCCATGCTCATGGCTGCTGGCTGTGTTTGTGAGGTCACAGCAGCCTCAGTGCCTCCTAGGCCAGTGGCAGGCTCATGGCTGCTGGCTGTGCTTGTGAGGTCACAGCAGACACAGTGCCTCACAGTTCAGTGTCCAGCGTCCATTGCTGGCTCTGCTTGTTTGGTCACAGCAGACTCAGTGCCTCATAGGTTAGTGTCCAGCGCCCCCTGCTGGCTGTGCTTGTGAGGTCACAGCAGACTCAGTGCCTCCCAGGCCAATATCAGGCTCATGGCTGCTGGCTGTGCTTGTGACGTCACAGCAGACACAGTGCCTCCTAGGCCCGTGCCATGCTCATGGCTGCTGGCTGTGCTTGTGAGGTCACAGCAGCCTCAGTGCCTCCCAGGCCAGTATCAGGCTCATGGCTGCTGGCTGTGCTTGTGAGGTCACAGCAGCCTCAGTGTCTCCTAGGCTAGTGGCAGGCTCATGGCTGCTGGCTGTGCTTGTGAGGTCACAGCAGCCTCAGTGCCTCCTAGGCCAGTGGCAGGCTCATGGCTGCTGGCTGTGCTTGTGAGGTCACAGCAGACTCAGTGCCCCAAAAGTTAGCGTCCAGCGTCCCCTGGTGGCTGTGCTTGTGAGGTCACAGCAGCCCCAGTGCCTCCTCTGCCACTGTCAGGCTCATGGCTGCTGGCTGTGCTTCTGAGGTCACAGCAGCCTCAGTGACTCTGTGGATAGTGCCATGCTCATGGCTGCTGGCTGTGCTTCTCAGGTCACAGCAGCCTCAAAGCCTCTGAGTCCAGGGGCAGTCTCATGGCTGCTGGCTGTGCTTGTGAGGTCACAGCAGCCTCAGTGCCTCCTCTGCCAGTGCCATGCTCATGGCTGCTGGCTGTGCTTGTGACGTCACAGCAGCCTGAGTGCCTCCTAGGCCCGTGGCAGGCTCATGGCTGCTGGCTGTGATTGTGACGTCACAGCAGCCTCAGTGCCTCCTCTGCCAGTGCCATGCTCATGGCTGCTGGCTGTGCTTGTGACATCACAGCAGCCTGAGTGCCTCCTAGGCCCGTGGCAGGCTCATGGCTGCTGGCTGTGCTTGTCAGGTCACAGCAGCCTCAGTGCCTCTGAGTCCAGGGGCAGTCTCATGGCTGCTGGCTGTGCTTGTGAGGTCACAGCAGCCTCAGTGCCTCCTAGGCCAGTATCAGGCTCATGGCTGCTGGTTGTGCTTGTGAGGTCACAGCAGCCTCAGTGCCTCCTCGGCCAGTGTCAGGCTCATGGCTGCTGGCTGTGCTTGTGAGGTCACAGCAGCCTCAGTGCCTCAAAAGTTAGTGTCCAGCGTCCCCTGCTGGCTCTGGTTGTGAGGTCACAGCAGACTCAGTGCCTCATAGGTTAGTGTCCAGCGCCCCCTGCTGGCTGTGCTTGTGAGGTCACAGCAGCCTCAGTGCCTCACAGGCCAGTATCAGGCTCATGGCTGCTGGCTGTTCTTGTGAGGTCAGAGCAGCCCCAGTGCCTCCCAGGCCAGTATCAGGCTCATGGCTGCTGGCTGTGCTTCTGACGTCACAGCAGCCTCAGTGCCTCCTCTGCCAGTGCCATGCTCATGGCTGCTGGCTGTGTTTGTGAGGTCACAGCAGCCTCAGTGCCTCCTAGGCCAGTATCAGGCTCATGGCTGCTGGCTGTGCTTGTGAGGTCACAGCAGCCCCAGTGCCTCCTCTGCCAGTGCCATGCTCATGGCTGCTGGCTGTGCTTGTGAGGTCACAGCAGCCTCAGTGCCTCACAGGCCCGTGGCAGGCTCATGGCTGCTGGCTCTCATTGTGACGTCACAGCGGCCTCAGTGCCTCCTCTGCCAGTGCCATGCTCATGGCTGCTGGCTGTGCTTGTGCGGTCACAGCAGCCTCAGTGCCTCCTAGGCCAGTATCAGGCTCATGGCTGCTGGTTGTGCTTGTGAGGTCACAGCAGCCTGAATGCCTCCTAGGCCAGTGGCAGGCTCATGGCTGCTGGCTGTGCTTGTGGGGTCACAGCAGACACAGTGCCTCACAGTTTAGTGTCCAGCGTCCATTGCTGGCTCTGCTTGTTTGGTCACAGCAGACTCAGTGCCTCATAGGTTAGTGTCCAGCGCCCCCTGCTGGCTCTGCTTGTGAGGTCACAGCAGACTCAGTGCCTCCCAGGCCAATATCAGGCTCATGGCTGCTGGCTGTGCTTGTGACGTCACAGCAGACACAGTGCCTCCTAGAGCCGTGCCATGCTCATGGCTGCTGGCTGTGCTTGTGAGGTCACAGCAGCTTCAGTGCCTCCGAGGCCAGTATCAGGCTCATGGCTGCTGGCTGTGCTTGTGAGGTCACAGCAGCCTCAGTGTCTCCTAGGCCAGTGGCAGGCTCATGGCTGCTGGCTGTGCTTGTGAGGTCACAGCAGACTCAGTGCCTCAAAACTTAGTGTCCAGCGTCCCCTGCTGGCTGTGCTTGTGAGGTCACAGCAGCCCCAGTGCCTCCTCTGCCAGTGTCAGGCTCATGGCTGCTGGCTGTGCTTCTGAGGTCACAGCAGCCTCAGTGACTCTGTGGATAGTGCCATGCCCATGGCTGCTAGCTGTGCTTCTCAGGTCACAGCAGCCTCAGTGCCTCTGAGTCCAGGGGCAGTCTCATGGCTGCTGGCTGTGCTTGTGAGGTCACAGCAGCCTGAATGCCTCCTAGCCCTGTGGCAGGCTCATGGCTGCTGGCTGTGCTTGTGACGTCACAGCAGCCTGAGTGCCTCCTAGGCCCGTGGCAGGCTCATGGCTGCTGGCTGTCATTGTGACGTCACAGCAGCCTCAGTGCCTCATCTGCCAGTACCATGCTCATGGCTGCTGGCTGTGCTTGTGAGGTCACAGCAGCCTCAGTGCCTCTCAGGCCAGTGGCAGTCTCATGGCTGCTGGCTGTGCTTGTGAGGTCACAGCAGCCTCAGTTCCTCCTAGGCCAGTATCAGGCTCATGGCTACTGCCTGTGCTTCTGAGGTAACAGAGGCCTGAATGCCTCCTAGGCCAGTGGCAGGCTCATGGCTGCTGGCTGTGATTGTGAGGTCACATCAGCCTCAGTGCTTCATAGTTTAGTGTCCAGCGTCCCCTGCTGGCTCTGGTTGTGAGGTCACAGCAGACTCAGTGCCTCATAGGTTAGTGTCCAGCGCCCCCTGCTGGCTCTGCTTGTGAGGTCACAGCAGCTTCAGTGCCTCCGAGGCCAGTATCAGGCTCATGGCTGCTGGCTGTGCTTGTGAGGTCACAGCAGGCTGAGTGCCTCTCAGGCCAGTGGCAGTCTCATGGCTGCTGGCTGTGCTTGTGAGGTCACAGCAGACACAGTGCCTCCGAGGCCAGTATCAGGCTCATGGCTGCTGGCTGTGCTTGTGAGGTCACAGCAGCCTCAGTGCCTCCTAGGCCAGTGGCAGGCGCATGGCTGCTGGCTGTGCTTGTGAGGTCACAGCAGACTCAGTGCCCCAAAAATTAGTGTCCAGCGTCCCCTGCTGGCTGTGCTTGTGAGGTCACAGCAGCCCCAGTGCCTCCTCTGCCACTGTCAGGCTCATGGCTGCTGGCTGTGCTTCTCAGGTCACAGCAGCCTCAGTGACTCTGTGGATAGTGCCATGCTCATGGCTGCTGGCTGTGCTTGTGAGGTCACAGCAGCCTCAGTGCCTCTGAGTCCAGGGGCAGTCTCATGGCTGCTGGCTGTGCTTGTGAGGTCACAGCAGACTCAGTGCCTCCTCTGCCAGTGCCATGCTCATGGCTGCTGGCTGTGCTTGTGACGTCACAGCAGCCTGAGTGCCTCCTAGGCCCTTGGCAGGCTCATGGCTGTTGGCTGTGCTTGTGACATCACAGCAGCCTGAGTGCCTCCTAGGCCCGTGGCAGGCTCATGGCTGCTGGCTGTCATTGTGACGTCACAGCAGCCTCAGTGCCTCCTCTGCCAGTGCCATGCTCATGGCTGCTGGCTGTGCTTGTGAGGTCACAGCAGCCTCAGTGCCTCCCAGGCCAGTATCAGGCTCATGGCTGCTGGTTGTGCTTGTGAGGTCACAGCAGCCTGAATGCCTCCTAGGCCAGTGTCAGGCTCATGGCTGCTGGCTGTGCTTGTGAGGTCACAGCAGCCTCAGTGCCTCATAATTTAGTGTCCAGCGTCCCCTGCTGGCTCTGATTGTGAGGTCACAGCAGACTCAGTGCCTCATAGGTTAGTGTGCAGCGCCCCCTGCTGGCTGTGCTTGTGAGGTCACAGCAGCCTCAGTGCCTCCTCTGCCACTGCCATGCTCATGGCTGCTGGCTGTGCTTGTGAGGTCACAGCAGCCTCAGTGCCTCCTAGGCCAGTATCAGGCTCATGGCTGCTGGCTGTGCTTCTCAGGTCACAGAAACCTGAATGCCTCCTAGGCCAGTGGCAGGCTCATGGCTGCTAGCTGTGCTTGTGAGGTCACAGCAGCCTCAGTGCCTCATCGTTTAGTGTCCAGCGTCCCCTGCTGGCTCTGCTTGTGAGGTCACAGCAGACTCAGTGCCTCACAGGTTAGTGTGCAGCGCCCCCTGCTGGCTGTGCTTGTGAGGTCACAGCAGCCTCAGTGCCTCCGAGGCCAGTATCAGGCTCATGGCTGCTGGCTGTGCTTGTGAGGTCACAGCATCCTCAGTGCCTCTCTGGCCAGTGGCAGGCTCATGGCTGCTGGCTGTGATTGTGAGGTCACATCAGCCTCAGTGCTTCATAGTTTAGTGTCCAGCGTCCCCTGCTGGCTGTGCTTGTGAGGTCTCAGCAGACTCAGTGCCTCAAAAGTTGGTGTCCAGCGCCCCCTGCTGGCTCTGCCTGTGAGTTCGCAGCAGACTCAGTGTCTCCGTGGATAGTACCATGCTCATGGCTGCTGCCTGTGCTTGTGAGGTCACAGCAGCCTCAGTGCCTCTCAGGCCAGTGGCAGTCTCATGGCTGCTGGCTGTGCTTGTGAGGTCACAGCAGCCTCAGTTCCTCCTAGGCCAGTATCAGGCTCATGGCTACTGGCTGTGCTTCTGAGGTCACAGAGGCCTGAATACCTCCTAGGCCAGTGGCAGGCTCATGGCTGCTGGCTGTGATTGTGAGGTCACATCAGCCTCAGTGCTTCATAGTTTAGTGTCCAGCGTCCCCTGCTGGCTCTGCTTGTGAGGTCACAGCAGACTCAGTGCCTCAAAAGTTAGTGTCCAGCGCCCCCTGCTGGCTCTGCTTGTGAGGTCACAGCAGACTCAGTGTCTCCATGGATAGTGCCATGCTCATGGCTGCTGGCTGTGCTTGTGAGGTCACAGCAGCCTCAGTGCCTCCTAGGCCAGTGGCAGGCGCATGGCTGCTGGCTGTGCTTGTGAGGTCACAGCAGACTCAGTGCCCCAAATGTTAGTGTCCAGTGTCCCCTGCTGGCTCTGCTTGTGAGGTCACAGCAGCCCCAGTGCCTCCTCTGCCACTGTCAGGCTCATGGCTGCTGGCTGTGCTTCTCAGGTCACAGCAGCCTCAGTGCCTCTGAGTCCAGGGCCAGTCTCATGGCTGCTGGCTGTGCTTGTGAGGTCACAGCAGCCTCAGTGCCTCCTCTGCCAGTGCCATGCTCATGGCTGCTGGCTGTGCTTGTGACGTCACAGCAGCCTGAGTGCCCCCCCGGCCCGTGGCAGGCTCATGGCTGCTGGCTGTGATTGTGACGTCACAGCAGCCTCAGTGCCTCCTCTGCCAGTGCCATGCTCATGGCTGCTGGCTGTGCTTGTGACATCACAGCACCCTGAATGCCTCCTAGGCCCGTGGCAGGCTCATGGCTGCTGGCTGTCATTGTGACGTCACAGCAGCCTCAGTGCCTCCTCTGCCAGTGCCATGCTCATGGCTGCTGGCTGTGCTTGTGAGGTCACAGCAGCCTCAGTGCCTCCTAGGCCAGTATCAGGCTCATGGCTACTAGCTGTGCTTCTGAGGTCACAGAGGCCTGAATGCCTCCTAGGCCAGTGGCAGGCTCATGGCTGCTGGCTGTGCTTGTGAGGTTATAGCAGCCTCAGTGCCTCACAGTTTAGTGTCCAGCGTCCATTGCTGACTCTGCTTGTTTAGTCACAGCAGACTCAGTGCCTCATAGGTTAGTGTCCAGCGCCCCCTGCTGGCTCTGCTTGTGAGGTCACAGCAGCCCCAGTGCCTCCTCTGCCAGTGCCATGCTCATGGCTGCTGGCTGTGCTTGTGAGGTCACAGCAGCCTGAATGCCTCCTAGCCCTGTGGCAGGCTCATGGCTGCTGGCTGTGCTTGTGACGTCACAGCAGCCTGAGTGCCTTTGAGTCCAGGGGCAGTCTCATGGGTGCTGGCTGTCATTGTGAGGTCACAGCAGCCTGAATGCCTCCTAGCCCTGTGGCAGGCTCATGGCTGCTGGCTGTGCTTGTGAGGTCACAGCAGCCTCAGTGCCTCCTAGGCCAGTATCAGGCTCATGGCTGCTGGTTGTGCTTGTGAGGTCACAGAGGCCTGAATGCCTCCTAGGCCAGTGGCAGGCTCATGGCTGCTGGCTGTGCTTGTGAGGTCACAGCAGACTCAGTGCCCCAAAAGTTAGTGTCCAGCGTCCCCTGCTGGCTGTGCTTGTGAGGTCACAGCAGCCCCAGTGCCTCCTCTGCCAGTGCCATGCTCATGGCTGCTGGCTGTGCTTGTGACGTCACAGCAGCCTCAGTGCCTCACAGGCCCGTGGCAGGCTCATGGCTGCTGGCTGTGCTTGTGACGTCACAGCAACCTCAGTGCCTCCTCTGCCAGTGCCATGCTCATGGCTGCTGGCTGTGCTTGTGACATCACAGCCGCCTGAGTGCCTCCTAGGCCCGTGGCAGGCTCATGGATGCTGGCTGTCATTGTGACGTCACAGCAGCCTCAGTGCCTCCGAGGCCAGTGCCATGCTCATGGCTGCTGGCTGTGCTTGTGAGGTCACAGCAGCCTCAGTGCCTCCTAGGCCAGTATCAGGCTCATGGCTACTAGCTGTGCTTCTGAGGTCACAGAGGCCTGAATGCCTCCTAGGCCAGTGGCAGGCTCATGGCTGCTGGCTGTGCTTGTGAGGTTATAGCAGCCTCAGTGCCTCACAGTTTAGTGTCCAGCGTCCATTGCTGACTCTGCTTGTTTAGTCACAGCAGACTCAGTGCCTCATAGGTTAGTGTCCAGCGCCCCCTGCTGGCTCTGCTTGTGAGGTCACAGCAGCTTCAGTGCCTCCGAGGCCAGTATCAGGCTCATGGCTGCTGGCTGTGCTTGTGAGGTCACAGCAGGCTGAGTGCCTCTCAGGCCAGTGGCAGTCTCATGGCTGCTGGCTGTGCTTGTGAGGTCACAGCAGACACAGTGCCTCCGAGGCCAGTATCAGGCTCATGGCTGCTGGCTGTGCTTGTGAGGTCACAGCAGCCTCAGTGCCTCCTAGGCCAGTGGCAGGCGCATGGCTGCTGGCTGTGCTTGTGAGGTCACAGCAGACTCAGTGCCCCAAAAATTAGTGTCCAGCGTCCCCTGCTGGCTGTGCTTGTGAGGTCACAGCAGCCCCAGTGCCTCCTCTGCCACTGTCAGGCTCATGGCTGCTGGCTGTGCTTCTCAGGTCACAGCAGCCTCAGTGACTCTGTGGATAGTGCCATGCTCATGGCTGCTGGCTGTGCTTGTGAGGTCACAGCAGCCTCAGTGCCTCTGAGTCCAGGGGCAGTCTCATGGCTGCTGGCTGTGCTTGTGAGGTCACAGCAGACTCAGTGCCTCCTCTGCCAGTGCCATGCTCATGGCTGCTGGCTGTGCTTGTGACGTCACAGCAGCCTGAGTGCCTCCTAGGCCCTTGGCAGGCTCATGGCTGTTGGCTGTGCTTGTGACATCACAGCAGCCTGAGTGCCTCCTAGGCCCGTGGCAGGCTCATGGCTGCTGGCTGTCATTGTGACGTCACAGCAGCCTCAGTGCCTCCTCTGCCAGTGCCATGCTCATGGCTGCTGGCTGTGCTTGTGAGGTCACAGCAGCCTCAGTGCCTCCCAGGCCAGTATCAGGCTCATGGCTGCTGGTTGTGCTTGTGAGGTCACAGCAGCCTGAATGCCTCCTAGGCCAGTGTCAGGCTCATGGCTGCTGGCTGTGCTTGTGAGGTTATAGCAGCCTCAGTGCCTCACAGTTTAGTGTCCAGCGTCCATTGCTGGCTCTGCTTGTTTGGTCACAGCAGACTCAGTGCCTCATATGTTAGTGTCCAGCGCCCCCTGCTGGCTCTGATTGTGAGATCACAGCAGACTCAGTGCCTCCCAGGCCAATATCAGGCTCATGGCTGCTGGCTGTGCTTGTGACGTCACAGCAGCCTGAATGCCTCCTCTGCCACTGTCAGGCTCATGGCTGCTGGCTGTGCTTGTGAGGTCACAGCAGCCTCAGTGCCTCATAATTTAGTGTCCAGCGTCCCCTGCTGGCTCTGATTGTGAGGTCACAGCAGACTCAGTGCCTCATAGGTTAGTGTGCAGCGCCCCCTGCTGGCTGTGCTTGTGAGGTCACAGCAGCCTCAGTGCCTCCTCTGCCACTGCCATGCTCATGGCTGCTGGCTGTGCTTGTGAGGTCACAGCAGCCTCAGTGCCTCCTAGGCCAGTATCAGGCTCATGGCTGCTGGCTGTGCTTCTGAGGTCACAGAAACCTGAATGCCTCCTAGGCCAGTGGCAGGCTCATGGCTGCTGGCTGTGCTTGTGAGGTCACAGCAGCCTCAGTGCCTCATCGTTTAGTGTCCAGCGTCCCCTGCTGGCTCTGCTTGTGAGGTCACAGCAGACTCAGTGCCTCACAGGTTAGTGTGCAGCGCCCCCTGCTGGCTGTGCTTGTGAGGTCACAGCAGCCTCAGTGCCTCCGAGGCCAGTATCAGGCTCATGGCTGCTGGCTGTGCTTGTGAGGTCACAGCATCCTCAGTGCCTCTCTGGCCAGTGGCAGGCTCATGGCTGCTGGCTGTGATTGTGAGGTCACATCAGCCTCAGTGCTTCATAGTTTAGTGTCCAGCGTCCCCTGCTGGCTGTGCTTGTGAGGTCTCAGCAGACTCAGTGCCTCAAAAGTTGGTGTCCAGCGCCCCCTGCTGGCTCTGCCTGTGAGTTCGCAGCAGACTCAGTGTCTCCGTGGATAGTACCATGCTCATGGCTGCTGGCTGTGCTTGTGAGGTAACAGCAGCCTCAGTGCCTCTCAGGCCAGTGGCAGTCTCATGGCTGCTGGCTGTGCTTGTGAGGTCACAGCAGCCTCAGTTCCTCCTAGGCCAGTATCAGGCTCATGGCTACTGGCTGTGCTTCTGAGGTCACAGAGGCCTGAATACCTCCTAGGCCAGTGGCAGGCTCATGGCTGCTGGCTGTGATTGTGAGGTCACATCAGCCTCAGTGCTTCATAGTTTAGTGTCCAGCGTCCCCTGCTGGCTCTGCTTGTGAGGTCACAGCAGACTCAGTGCCTCAAAAGTTAGTGTCCAGCGCCCCCTGCTGGCTCTGCTTGTGAGGTCACAGCAGACTCAGTGTCTCCATGGATAGTGCCATGCTCATGGCTGCTGGCTGTGCTTGTGAGGTCACAGCAGCCTCAGTGCCTCCTAGGCCAGTGGCAGGCGCATGGCTGCTGGCTGTGCTTGTGAGGTCACAGCAGACTCAGTGCCCCAAATGTTAGTGTCCAGTGTCCCCTGCTGGCTCTGCTTGTGAGGTCACAGCAGCCCCAGTGCCTCCTCTGCCACTGTCAGGCTCATGGCTGCTGGCTGTGCTTCTCAGGTCACAGCAGCCTCAGTGCCTCTGAGTCCAGGGCCAGTCTCATGGCTGCTGGCTGTGCTTGTGAGGTCACAGCAGCCTCAGTGCCTCCTCTGCCAGTGCCATGCTCATGGCTGCTGGCTGTGCTTGTGACGTCACAGCAGCCTGAGTGCCCCCCCGGCCCGTGGCAGGCTCATGGCTGCTGGCTGTGATTGTGACGTCACAGCAGCCTCAGTGCCTCCTCTGCCAGTGCCATGCTCATGGCTGCTGGCTGTGCTTGTGACATCACAGCACCCTGAATGCCTCCTAGGCCCGTGGCAGGCTCATGGCTGCTGGCTGTCATTGTGACGTCACAGCAGCCTCAGTGCCTCCTCTGCCAGTGCCATGCTCATGGCTGCTGGCTGTGCTTGTGAGGTCACAGCAGCCTCAGTGCCTCCTAGGCCAGTATCAGGCTCATGGCTACTAGCTGTGCTTCTGAGGTCACAGAGGCCTGAATGCCTCCTAGGCCAGTGGCAGGCTCATGGCTGCTGGCTGTGCTTGTGAGGTTATAGCAGCCTCAGTGCCTCACAGTTTAGTGTCCAGCGTCCATTGCTGACTCTGCTTGTTTAGTCACAGCAGACTCAGTGCCTCATAGGTTAGTGTCCAGCGCCCCCTGCTGGCTCTGCTTGTGAGGTCACAGCAGCCCCAGTGCCTCCTCTGCCAGTGCCATGCTCATGGCTGCTGGCTGTGCTTGTGAGGTCACAGCAGCCTGAATGCCTCCTAGCCCTGTGGCAGGCTCATGGCTGCTGGCTGTGCTTGTGACGTCACAGCAGCCTGAGTGCCTTTGAGTCCAGGGGCAGTCTCATGGGTGCTGGCTGTCATTGTGAGGTCACAGCAGCCTGAATGCCTCCTAGCCCTGTGGCAGGCTCATGGCTGCTGGCTGTGCTTGTGAGGTCACAGCAGCCTCAGTGCCTCCTAGGCCAGTATCAGGCTCATGGCTGCTGGTTGTGCTTGTGAGGTCACAGAGGCCTGAATGCCTCCTAGGCCAGTGGCAGGCTCATGGCTGCTGGCTGTGCTTGTGAGGTCACAGCAGACTCAGTGCCCCAAAAGTTAGTGTCCAGCGTCCCCTGCTGGCTGTGCTTGTGAGGTCACAGCAGCCCCAGTGCCTCCTCTGCCAGTGCCATGCTCATGGCTGCTGGCTGTGCTTGTGACGTCACAGCAGCCTCAGTGCCTCACAGGCCCGTGGCAGGCTCATGGCTGCTGGCTGTGCTTGTGACGTCACAGCAGCCTCAGTGCCTCCTCTGCCAGTGCCATGCTCATGGCTGCTGGCTGTGCTTGTGACATCACAGCCGCCTGAGTGCCTCCTAGGCCCGTGGCAGGCTCATGGATGCTGGCTGTCATTGTGACGTCACAGCAGCCTCAGTGCCTCCGAGGCCAGTGCCATGCTCATGGCTGCTGGCTGTGCTTGTGAGGTCACAGCAGCCTCAGTGCCTCCTAGGCCAGTATCAGGCTCATGGCTACTAGCTGTGCTTCTGAGGTCACAGAGGCCTGAATGCCTCCTAGGCCAGTGGCAGGCTCATGGCTGCTGGCTGTGCTTGTGAGGTTATAGCAGCCTCAGTGCCTCACAGTTTAGTGTCCAGCGTCCATTGCTGACTCTGCTTGTTTAGTCACAGCAGACTCAGTGCCTCATAGGTTAGTGTCCAGCGCCCCCTGCTGGCTCTGCTTGTGAGGTCACAGCAGCCCCAGTGCCTCCTCTGCCAGTGCCATGCTCATGGCTGCTGGCTGTGCTTGTGAGGTCACAGCAGCCTGAATGCCTCCTAGCCCTGTGGCAGGCTCATGGCTGCTGGCTGTGCTTGTGACGTCACAGCAGCCTGAGTGCCTTTGAGTCCAGGGGCAGTCTCATGGGTGCTGGCTGTCATTGTGAGGTCACAGCAGCCTGAATGCCTCCTAGCCCTGTGGCAGGCTCATGGCTGCTGGCTGTGCTTGTGAGGTCACAGCAGCCTCAGTGCCTCCTAGGCCAGTATCAGGCTCATGGCTGCTGGTTGTGCTTGTGAGGTCACAGAGGCCTGAATGCCTCCTAGGCCAGTGGCAGGCTCATGGCTGCTGGCTGTGCTTGTGAGGTCACAGCAGACTCAGTGCCCCAAAACTTAGTGTCCAGCGTCCCCTGCTGGCTGTGCTTGTGAGGTCACAGCAGCCCCAGTGCCTCCTCTGCCAGTGCCATGCTCATGGCTGCTGGCTGTGCTTGTGACGTCACAGCAGCCTCAGTGCCTCACAGGCCCGTGGCAGGCTCATGGCTGCTGGCTGTGCTTGTGACGTCACAGCAGCCTCAGTGCCTCCTCTGCCAGTGCCATGCTCATGGCTGCTGGCTGTGCTTGTGAGGTCACAGCAGCCTCAGTGCCTCTGAGGCCAGTATCAGGCTCATGGCTGCTGGCTGTGCTTGTGAGGTCACAGCAGCCTGAATGCCTCCTAGGCCAGTGTCAGGCTCATGGCTGCTGGCTGTGCTTGTGAGGTCACAGCAGCCTCAGTGCCTCATAATTTAGTGTCCAGCGTCCCCTGCTGGCTCTGATTGTGAGGTCACAGCAGACTCAGTGCCTCATAGGTTAGTGTGCAGCGCCCCCTGCTGGCTGTGCTTGTGAGGTCACAGCAGACTCAGTGCCTCACAGGCCAGTATCAGGCTCATGGCTGCTGGCTGTGCTTGTGAGGTCACAGCAGCCTCAGTGCCTCCTAGGCCAGTATCAGGCTCATGGCTGCTGGCTCTGCTTTTGAGGTCACAGAAACCTGAATGCCTCCTAGGCCAGTGGCAGGCTCATGGCTGCTGGCTGTGATTGTGAGGTTATAGCAGACTCAGTGCCTCATAGGTTAGTGTGCAGCGCCCCCTGCTGGCTGTGCTTGTGAGGTCACAGCAGACTCAGTGCCTCACAGGCCAGTATCAGGCTCATGGCTGCTGGCTGTGCTTGTGAGGTCACAGCAGCCTCAGTGCCTCCTAGGCCAGTATCAGGCTCATGGTTGCTGGCTGTGCTTTTGAGGTCACAGAAGCCTGAATGCCTCCTAGCCCTGTGGCAGGCTCATGGCTGCTGGCTGTGATTGTGAGGTTATAGCAGCCTCAGTGCCTCATCGTTTAGTGTCCAGCGTCCCCTGCTGACTCTGCTTGTGAGGTCACAGCAGACTCAGTGCCTCCTAGGTTAGTGTCCAGCGCCCCCTGCTGGCTCTGCTTGTGAGGTCACAGCAGGCTCAGTGCCTCTCAGGCCAGTATCAGGCTCATGGCTGCTGGCTGTGCTTCTGACGTCACAGCAGCCTCAGTGCCTCCTCTGCCAGTGCCATGCTCATGGCTGCTGGATGTGCTTGTGACGTCACAGCAGCCTCAGTGCCTCCTAGGCCAGTATCAGGCTCATGGCTGCTGGCTGTGCTTGTGAGGTCACATCAGCCTCAGTGCTTCATAGTTTAGTGTCCAGCGTCCCCTGCTGGCTGTGCTTGTGAGGTCACAGCAGCCTCAGTGCCTCCCAGGCCAATATCAGGCTCATGGCTGCTGGCTGTGCTTGTGACGTCACAGCAGCCTCAGTGCCTCCTCTGCCAGTGCCATGCTCATGGCTGCTGGCTGTGCTTGTGAGGTCACATCAGCCTCAGTGCTTCATAGTTTAGTGTCCAGCGTCCCCTGCTGGCTGTGCTTGTGAGGTCACAGCAGCCTCAGTGCCTCCCAGGCCAATATCAGGCTCATGGCTGCTGGCTGTGCTTGTGACGTCACAGCAGCCTCAGTGCCTCCTCTGCCAGTGCCATGCTCATGGCTGCTGGCTGTGCTTGTGCGGTCACAGCAGCCTCAGTGCCTCTGAGGCCAGTATCAGGCTCATGGCTGCTGGCTGTGCTTGTGAGGTCACAGCAGCCTGAATGCCTCCTAGGCCAGTGTCAGGCTCATGGCTGCTGGCTGTGCTTGTGAGGTCACAGCAGCCTCAGTGCCTCATAATTTAGTGTCCAGCGTCCCCTGCTGGCTCTGATTGTGAGGTCACAGCAGACTCAGTGCTTCATAGGTAAGTGTGCAGCGCCCCCTGCTGGCTGTGCTTGTGAGGTCACAGCAGCCTC
Source organism: Dromaius novaehollandiae (assembly GCF_036370855.1). Taxonomy (NCBI): domain Eukaryota; kingdom Metazoa; phylum Chordata; class Aves; order Casuariiformes; family Dromaiidae; genus Dromaius; species Dromaius novaehollandiae. The sequence continues at coordinate 1,639,404 of NW_026991341.1, read as the reverse complement.
AGTGCCTCCTCTGCCACTGCCATGCTCATGGCTGCTGGCTGTGCTTGTGAGGTCACAGCAGCCTCAGTGCCTCCTAGGCCAGTATCAGGCTCATGCCTGCTGGCTGTGCTTCTGAGGTCACAGAAACCTGAATGCCTCCTAGGCCAGTGGCAGGCTCATGGCTGCTGGCTGGGATTGTGAGGTCACAGCAGCCTCAGTGCCTCATCGTTTAGTGTCCAGCGTCCCCTGCTGGCTCTGATTGTGAGGTCACAGCAGACTCAGTGCCTCATAGGTTACTGTGCAGCGCCCCCTGCTGGCTGTGCTTGTGAGGTCACAGCAGCCTCAGTGCCTACGAGGCCAGTATCAGGCTCATGGCTGCTGGCTGTGCTTGTGAGGTCACAGCAGCCTCAGTGCCTCCTAGGCCAGTGGCAGGCTCATGGCTGCTGGCTGTGATTGTGAGGTCACATCAGCCTCAGTGCTTCATAGTTTAGTGTCCAGCGTCCCCTGCTGGCTGTGCTTGTGAGGTCTCAGCAGACTCAGTGCCTCAAAAGTTGGTGTCCAGCGCCCCCTGCTGGCTCTGCCTGTGAGTTCGCAGCAGACTCAGTGTCTCCGTGGATAGTACCATGCTCATGGCTGCTGGCTGTGCTTGTGAGGTCACAGCAGCCTCAGTGCCTCTCAGGCCAGTGGCAGGGTCATGGCTGCTGGCTGTGCTTGTGAGGTCACAGCAGCCTCAGTTCCTCCTAGGCCAGTATCAGGCTCATGGCTACTGGCTGTGCTTCTGAGGTCACAGAGGCCTGAATGCCTCCTAGGCCAGTGGCAGGCTCATGGCTGCTGGCTGTGACTGTGAGGTCACATCATCCTCAGTGCTTCATAGTTTAGTGTCCAGCGCCCCCTGCTGGCTCTGCTTGTGAGGTCACAGCAGACTCAGTGCCTGATAGGTTAGTGTCCAGCGCCCCCTGCTGGCTCTGCTTGTGAAGTCACAGCAGCCTCAGTGTCTCCGTGGATAGTGCCATGCTCATGGCTGCTGGCTGTGCTTGTGAGGTCACAGCAGCCTGAGTGCCTCTCAGTCCAGTGGCAGTCTCATGGCTGCTGGCTGTGCTTGTGAGGTCACAGCAGCCTCAGTGCCTCCTCTGCCAGTATCAGGCTCATGGCTGCTGGCTGTGCTTCTGAGGTCACAGCAGCCTCAGTGCCTCCTCGGCCAGTGGCAGGCGCATGGCTGCTGGCTGTGCTTGTGAGGTCACAGCAGACTCAGTGCCCCAAAAGTTAGTGTCCAGCGTCCCATGCTGGCTGTGCTTGTGAGGTCACAGCAGCCCCAGTGCCTCCTCTGCCACTGTCAGGCTCATGGCTGCTGGCTGTGCTTCTGAGGTCACAGCAGCCTCAGTGACTCTGTGGATAGTGCCATGCTCATGGCTGCTGGCTGTGCTTGTGAGGTCACAGCTGCCTCAGTGCCTCCTCTGCCAGTGCCATGCTCATGGCTGCTGGCTGTGCTTGTGACGTCACAGCAGCCTGAGTGCCTCCTAGGCCCGTGGCAGGCTCATGGCTGCTGGCTGTCATTGTGACGTCACAGCAGCCTCAGTGCCTCCTCTGCCACTGCCATGCTCATGGCTGCTGGCTGTGCTTGTGAGGTCACAGCAGCCTCAGTGCCTCCTAGGCCAGTATCAGGCTCATGGCTGCTGGCTGTGCTTGTGAGGTCACAGAAACCTGAATGCCTCCTAGGCCAGTGGCAGGCTCATGGCTGCTGGCTGTGATTGTGAGGTCACAGCAGCCTCAGTGCCTCATCGTTTAGAATCCAGCGTCCCCTGCTGGCTCTGCTTGTGAGGTCGCAGCAGACTCAGTGTCTCCATGGATAGTACCATGCTCATGGCTGCTGGCTGTGCTTGTGAGGTCACAGCAGACTCAGTGCCCCAAAAGTTAGTGTCCAGCGTCCCATGCGGGCTGTGCTTGTGAGGTCACAGCAGCCCCAGTGCCTCCTCTGCCACTGTCAGGCTCATGGCTGCTGGCTGTGCTTCTGAGGTCACAGCAGCCTCAGTGACTCTGTGGATAGTGCCATGCTCATGGCTGCTGGCTGTGCTTCTCAGGTCACAGCAGCCTCAGTGCCTCCGAGGCCAGTATCAGGCTCATGGCTGCTGGCTGTGCTTGTGAGGTCACAGCAGCCTCAGTGCCTCCTAGCCCTGTGGCAGGCTCATGGCTACTGGCTATGATTGTGAGGTCACAGCAGCCTCAGTGCCTCACAGTTTAGTGTCCAGCGTCCCCTGCTGGCTCTGCTTGTGAGGTCACATCAGACTCAGTGCCTCAAAAGTTGGTATCCAGCCATCCATGCTGGCTGTGCTTGTGAGGTCACAGCAGCCTCAGTGCCTCCTAGGCCAGTATCAGGCTCATGGCTGCTGGCTGGGTTTCTGAGGTCACAGAAGCCTGAATGCCTCCTAACCCTGTGGCAGGCTCATGGCTGCTGGCTGTTCTTGTGAGGTCACAGCAGCCTCAGTGCCTCAAAAGTTACTGTCCAGCGCCCCCTGCTGGCTGTGCTTGTGAGGTCACAGCAGCCTCAGTGCCCCCTCTGCCAGTGCCATGCTCATGGCTGCTGGCTGTGCTTGTGACGTCACAGCAGCCTCAGTGCCTCCCAGGCCAGTGTCAGGCTCATGGCTGCTGGCTGTGCTTGTGAGGTCACAGCAGATTCAGTGCCTCCTCTGCCATTGCCATGCTCATGGCTGCTGGCTGTGCTTGTGAGGTCACAGCAGCCTCAGTGCCTCCTAGGCCAGTATCAGGCTCATGGCTGCTGGCTGTGCTTCTGAGGTCACAGAAATCTGAATGCCTCCTAGGCCAGTGGCAGGCTCATGGCTGCTGGCTGTGCTTGTGAGGTCACAGCAGACTCAGTGCCTCATAGGTTAGTGTGCAGCGCCCCCTGCTGGCTGTGCTTGTGAGGTCACAGCAGACTCAGTGCCTCACAGGCCAGTATCAGGCTCATGGCTGCTGGCTGTGCTTGTGAGGTCACAGCAGCCTCAGTGCCTCCTAGGCCAGTATCAGGCTCATGGCTGCTGGCTGGGTTTCTGAGGTCACAGCAGCCTGAATGCCTCCTCTGCCAGTGTCAGGCTCATGGCTGCTGGCTGTTCTTGTGAGGTCACAGCAGCCTCAGTGCCTCAAAAGTTAGTGTCCAGCGTCCCCTGCTGGCTGTGCTTGTGAGGTCACAGCAGCCTCAGTGCCTCCTCTGCCAGTGCCATGCTCATGGCTGCTGGCTGTGCTTGTGACGTCACAGCAGCCTCAGTGCCTCCCAGGCCAGTGTCAGGCTCATGGCTGCTGGCTGTGCTTGTGAGGTCACAGCAGACTCAGTGCCTCCTCTGCCATTGCCATGCTCATGGCTGCTGGCTGTGCTTGTGAGGTCACAGCAGCCTCAGTGCCTCCTAGGCCAGTATCAGGCTCATGGCTGCTGGCTGTGCTTCTGAGGTCACAGAAATCTGAATGCCTCCTAGGCCAGTGGCAGGCTCATGGCTGCTGGCTGTGCTTGTGAGGTCACAGCAGCCTCCGTGCCTCATAGTTTAGTGTCCAGCGTCCCCTGCTGGCTCTGCTTGTGAGGTCACAGCAGACTCAGTGCCTCATAGGTTAGTGTCCATCGCCCCCTACTGGCTGTGCTTGTGAGGTCACAGCAGCCTCAGTGCCTCTCAGGCCAGTATCAGGCTCATGGCTGCTGGCTGTGCTTGTGACGTCACAGCAGCCTCAGTGCCTCCTCTGCCAGTGCCATGCTCATGGCTGCTGGCTGTGCTTGTGAGGTCACAACAGCCTCAGTGCCTCCTAGGCCAGTATCAGGCTCATGGCTGCTGGCTGTGCTCGTGAGGTCACAACAGCCTCAGTGCCTCCTAGGCCAGTATCAGGCTCATGGCTGCTGGCTGTGTTTCTGAGGTCACAGCAGCCTCAGTGCCTCATAATTTAGTGTCCAGCGTCCCCTGCTGGCTTTGCTTGTGAGGTCACAGCAGACTCAGTGCCTCATAGGTTAGTGTCCAGCGCCCCCTGCTGGCTGTGCTTGTGAGGTCACAGCAGCCTCAGTGCCTCTCAGGCCAGTATCAGGCTCATGGCTGCTGGCTGTGCTTGTGACGTCACAGCAGCCTCAGTGCCTCCTCTGCCAGTGCCATGCTCATGGCTGCTGGCTGTGCTTGTGAGGTCACAACAGCCTCAGTGCCTCCTAGGCCAGTATCAGGCTCATGGCTGCTGGCTGTGATTGTGAGGTCACAGCAGCCTCAGTGCCTCATAGTTTAGTGTCCAGCGTCCCCTGCTGGCTCTGCTTGTGAGGTCACAGCAGACTCAGTGCCTCAAAAGTTGGTGTCCAGCGCCCCCTGCTGGCTCTGCCTGTGAGTTCGCAGCAGACTCAGTGTCTCCGTGGATAGTACCATGCTCATGGCTGCTGGCTGTGCTTGTGAGGTCACAGCAGCCTCAGTGCCTCTCAGGCCAGTGGCAGTCTCATGGCTGCTGGCTGTGCTTGTGAGGTCACAGCAGCCTCAGTTCCTCCTAGGCCAGTATCAGGCTCATGGCTGCTGGCTGTGCTTCTGAGGTCACAGAGGCCTGAATGCCTCCTAGGCCAGTGGCAGGCTCATGGCTGCTGGCTGTGCTTGTGAGGTTATAGCAGCCTCAGTGCCTCATAGTTTAGTGTCCAGCGCCCCCTGCTGGCTCTGCTTGTGAGGTCACAGCAGACTCAGTGCCTCATAGGTTAGTGTCCAGCGCCCCCTGCTGGCTCTGCTTGTGAGGTCACAGCAGACTCAGTGCCTCCTAGGCAAGTATCAGGCGCATGGCTGCTGGCTGGGTTTCTGAGGTCACAGAAGCCTGAATGCCTCCTAACCCTGTGGCAGGCTCATGGCTGCTGGCTGTTCTTGTGAGGTCACAGCAGCCTCAGTGCCTCAAAAGTTACTGTCCAGCGCCCCCTGCTGGCTGTGCTTGTGAGGTCACAGCAGCCTCAGTGCCCCCTCTGCCAGTGCCATGCTCATGGCTGCTGGCTGTGCTTGTGACGTCACAGCAGCCTCAGTGCCTCCCAGGCCAGTGTCAGTCTCATGGCTGCTGGCTGTGCTTGTGAGGTCACAGCAGACTCAGTGCCCCAAAAGTTAGTGTCCAGCGTCCCATGCTGGCTGTGCTTGTGAGGTCACAGCAGCCCCAGTGCCTCCTCTGCCACTGTCAGGCTCATGGCTGCTGGCTGTGCTTGTGAGGTCACACCAGCCTCAGTGACTCTGTGGATAGTGCCATGCTCATGGCTGCTGGCTGTGCTTGTGAGGTCACAGCAGCCTCAGTGCCTCTGAGTCCAGGGGCAGTCTCATGGCTGCTGGCTGTGCTTGTGAGGTCACAGCTGCCTCAGTGCCTCCTCTGCCAGTGCCATGCTCATGGCTGCTGGCTGTGCTTGTGACGTCACAGCAGCCTGAGTGCCTCCTAGGCCCGTGGCAGGCTCATGGCTGCTGGCTGTCATTGTGACGTCACAGCAGCCTCAGTGCCTCCTCTGCCAGTGCCATGCTCATGGCTGCTGGCTGTGCTTGTGAGGTCACAGCAGCCTCAGTGCCTCCTAGGCCAGTATCAGGCTCATGGCTGCTGGCTGTGCTTGTGAGGTCACAGAAACCTGAATGCCTCCTAGGCCAGTGGCAGGCTCATGGCTGCTGGCTGTGATTGTGAGGTCACAGCAGCCTCAGTGCCTCATCGTTTAGAATCCAGCGTCCCCTGCTGGCTCTGCTTGTGAGGTCACAGCAGACTCAGTGCCTCATAGATTAGTGTCCAGCGCCCCCTGCTGGCTCTGCTTGTGAGGTCGCAGCAGACTCAGTGCCCCAAAAGTTAGTGTCCAGCGTCCCATGCTGGCTGTGCTTGTGAGGTCACAGCAGCCCCAGTGCCTCCTCTGCCACTGTCAGGCTCATGGCTGCTGGCTGTGCTTCTGAGGTCACAGCAGCCTCAGTGACTCTGTGGATAGTGCCATGCTCATGGCTGCTGGCTGTGCTTCTCAGGTCACAGCAGCCTCAGTGCCTCCGAGGCCAGTATCAGGCTCATGGCTGCTGGCTGTGCTTGTGAGGTCACAGCAGCCTCAGTGCCTCCTAGCCCTGTGGCAGGCTCATGGCTACTGGCTATGATTGTGAGGTCACAGCAGCCTCAGTGCCTCACAGTTTAGTGTCCAGCGTCCCCTGCTGGCTCTGCTTGTGAGGTCACATCAGACTCAGTGCCTCAAAAGTTAGTATCCAGCCCCCCATGCTGGCTGTGCTTGTGAGGTCACAGCAGCCTCAGTGCCTCCTAGGCCAGTATCAGGCTCATGGCTGCTGGCTGGGTTTCTGAGGTCACAGAAGCCTGAATGCCTCCTAACCCTGTGGCAGGCTCATGGCTGCTGGCTGTTCTTGTGAGGTCACAGCAGCCTCAGTGCCTCAAAAGTTACTGTCCAGCGCCCCCTGCTGGCTGTGCTTGTGAGGTCACAGCAGCCTCAGTGCCCCCTCTGCCAGTGCCATGCTCATGGCTGCTGGCTGTGCTTGTGACGTCACAGCAGCCTCAGTGCCTCCCAGGCCAGTGTCAGGCTCATGGCTGCTGGCTGTGCTTGTGAGGTCACAGCAGATTCAGTGCCTCCTCTGCCATTGCCATGCTCATGGCTGCTGGCTGTGCTTGTGAGGTCACAGCAGCCTCAGTGCCTCCTAGGCCAGTATCAGGCTCATGGCTGCTGGCTGTGCTTCTGAGGTCACAGAAATCTGAATGCCTCCTAGGCCAGTGGCAGGCTCATGGCTGCTGGCTGTGCTTGTGAGGTCACAGCAGCCTCAGTGCCTCATAGTTTAGTGTCCAGCGTCCCCTGCTGGCTCTGCTTGTGAGGTCACAGCAGACTCAGTGCCTCATAGGTTAGTGTCCATCGCCCCCTACTGGCTGTGCTTGTGAGGTCACAGCAGCCTCAGTGCCTCTCAGGCCAGTATCAGGCTCATGGCTGCTGGCTGTGCTTGTGACGTCACAGCAGCCTCAGTGCCTCCTCTGCCAGTGCCATGCTCATGGCTGCTGGCTGTGCTTGTGAGGTCACAACAGCCTCAGTGCCTCCTAGGCCAGTATCAGGCTCATGGCTGCTGGCTGTGCTCGTGAGGTCACAACAGCCTCAGTGCCTCCTAGGCCAGTATCAGGCTCATGGCTGCTGGCTGTGTTTCTGAGGTCACAGCAGCCTCAGTGCCTCATAATTTAGTGTCCAGCGTCCCCTGCTGGCTTTGCTTGTGAGGTCACAGCAGACTCAGTGCCTCATAGGTTAGTGTCCAGCGCCCCCTGCTGGCTGTGCTTGTGAGGTCACAGCAGCCTCAGTGCCTCTCAGGCCAGTATCAGGCTCATGGCTGCTGGCTGTGCTTGTGACGTCACAGCAGCCTCAGTGCCTCCTCTGCCAGTGCCATGCTCATGGCTGCTGGCTGTGCTTGTGAGGTCACAACAGCCTCAGTGCCTCCTAGGCCAGTATCAGGCTCATGGCTGCTGGCTGTGCTTCTGAGGTCACAGCAGCCTCAGTGCCTCCTAGGCCAGTGGCAGGCTCATGGCTGCTGGCTGTGATTGTGAGGTCACATCAGCCTCAGTGCCTCATAGTTTAGTGTCCAGCGTCCCCTGCTGGCTCTGCTTGTGAGGTCACAGCAGACTCAGTGCCTCAAAAGTTGGTGTCCAGCGCCCCCTGCTGGCTCTGCCTGTGAGTTCGCAGCAGACTCAGTGTCTCCGTGGATAGTACCATGCTCATGGCTGCTGGCTGTGCTTGTGAGGTCACAGCAGCCTCAGTGCCTCTCAGGCCAGTGGCAGTCTCATGGCTGCTGGCTGTGCTTGTGAGGTCACAGCAGCCTCAGTTCCTCCTAGGCCAGTATCAGGCTCATGGCTGCTGGCTGTGCTTCTGAGGTCACAGAGGCCTGAATGCCTCCTAGGCCAGTGGCAGGCTCATGGCTGCTGGCTGTGCTTGTGAGGTTATAGCAGCCTCAGTGCCTCATAGTTTAGTGTCCAGCGCCCCCTGCTGGCTCTGCTTGTGAGGTCACAGCAGACTCAGTGCCTCATAGGTTAGTGTCCAGCGCCCCCTGCTGGCTCTGCTTGTGAGGTCACAGCAGACTCAGTGCCTCCTAGGCAAGTATCAGGCGCATGGCTGCTGGCTGGGTTTCTGAGGTCACAGAAGCCTGAATGCCTCCTAACCCTGTGGCAGGCTCATGGCTGCTGGCTGTTCTTGTGAGGTCACAGCAGCCTCAGTGCCTCAAAAGTTACTGTCCAGCGCCCCCTGCTGGCTGTGCTTGTGAGGTCACAGCAGACTCAGTGCCCCCTCTGCCAGTGCCATGCTCATGGCTGCTGGCTGTGCTTGTGACGTCACAGCAGCCTCAGTGCCTCCCAGGCCAGTGTCAGGCTCATGGCTGCTGGCTGTGCTTGTGAGGTCACAGCAGACTCAGTGCCCCAAAAGTTAGTGTCCAGCGTCCCCTGCTGGCTGTGCTTGTGAGGTCACAGCAGCCCCAGTGCCTCCTCTGCCACTGTCAGGCTCATGGCTGCTGGCTGTGCTTGTGAGGTCACACCAGCCTCAGTGACTCTGTGGATAGTGCCATGCTCATGGCTGCTGGCTGTGCTTGTGAGGTCACAGCAGCCTCAGTGCCTCTGAGTCCAGGGGCAGTCTCATGGCTGCTGGCTGTGCTTGTGAGGTCACAGCTGCCTCAGTGCCTCCTCTGCCAGTGCCATGCTCATGGCTGCTGGCTGTGCTTGTGACGTCACAGCAGCCTGAGTGCCTCCTAGGCCCGTGGCAGGCTCATGGCTGCTGGCTGTCATTGTGACGTCACAGCAGCCTCAGTGCCTCCTCTGCCAGTGCCATGCTCATGGCTGCTGGCTGTGCTTGTGAGGTCACAGCAGCCTCAGTGCCTCCTAGGCCAGTATCAGGCTCATGGCTGCTGGCTGTGCTTGTGAGGTCACAGAAACCTGAATGCCTCCTAGGCCAGTGGCAGGCTCATGGCTGCTGGCTGTGATTGTGAGGTCACAGCAGCCTCAGTGCCTCATCGTTTAGAATCCAGCGTCCCCTGCTGGCTCTGCTTGTGAGGTCACAGCAGACTCAGTGCCTCATAGATTAGTGTCCAGCGCCCCCTGCTGGCTCTGCTTGTGAGGTCGCAGCAGACTCAGTGTCTCCATGGATAGTACCATGCTCATGGCTGCTGGCTGTGCTTGTGAGGTCACAGCAGACTCAGTGCCCCAAAAGTTAGTGTCCAGCGTCCCATGCTGGCTGTGCTTGTGAGGTCACAGCAGCCCCAGTGCCTCCTCTGCCACTGTCAGGCTCATGGCTGCTGGCTGTGCTTCTGAGGTCACAGCAGCCTCAGTGACTCTGTGGATAGTGCCATGCTCATGGCTGCTGGCTGTGCTTCTCAGGTCACAGCAGCCTCAGTGCCTCCGAGGCCAGTATCAGGCTCATGGCTGCTGGCTGTGCTTGTGAGGTCACAGCAGCCTCAGTGCCTCCTAGCCCTGTGGCAGGCTCATGGCTACTGGCTATGATTGTGAGGTCACAGCAGCCTCAGTGCCTCACAGTTTAGTGTCCAGCGTCCCCTGCTGGCTCTGCTTGTGAGGTCACATCAGACTCAGTGCCTCAAAAGTTAGTATCCAGCCCCCCATGCTGGCTGTGCTTGTGAGGTCACAGCAGCCTCAGTGCCTCCTAGGCCAGTATCAGGCTCATGGCTGCTGGCTGGGTTTCTGAGGTCACAGAAGCCTGAATGCCTCCTAACCCTGTGGCAGGCTCATGGCTGCTGGCTGTTCTTGTGAGGTCACAGCAGACTCAGTGCCTCAAAAGTTACTGTCCAGCGCCCCCTGCTGGCTGTGCTTGTGAGGTCACAGCAGCCTCAGTGCCCCCTCTGCCAGTGCCATGCTCATGGCTGCTGGCTGTGCTTGTGACGTCACAGCAGCCTCAGTGCCTCCCAGGCCAGTGTCAGGCTCATGGCTGCTGGCTGTGCTTGTGAGGTCACAGCAGATTCAGTGCCTCCTCTGCCATTGCCATGCTCATGGCTGCTGGCTGTGCTTGTGAGGTCACAGCAGCCTCAGTGCCTCCTAGGCCAGTATCAGGCTCATGGCTGCTGGCTGTGCTTCTGAGGTCACAGAAATCTGAATGCCTCCTAGGCCAGTGGCAGGCTCATGGCTGCTGGCTGTGCTTGTGAGGTCACAGCAGCCTCAGTGCCTCATACTTTAGTGTCCAGCGTCCCCTGCTGGCTGTGCTTGTGAGGTCACAGCAGACTCAGTGCCTCATAGGTTAGTGTGCAGCGCCCCCTGCTGGCTCTGCTTGTGAGGTCACAGCAGACTCAGTGCCTCACAGGCCAGTATCAGGCTCATGGCTGCTGGCTGTGCTTGTGAGGTCACAGCAGCCTCAGTGCCTCCTAGGCCAGTATCAGGCTCATGGCTGCTGGCTGGGTTTCTGAGGTCACAGCAGCCTGAATGCCTCCTAACCCTGTGGCAGGCTCATGGCTGCTGGCTGTTCTTGTGAGGTCACAGCAGCCTCAGTGCCTCAAAAGTTAGTGTCCAGCGTCCCCTGCTGGCTGTGCTTGTGAGGTCACAGCAGCCTCAGTGCCTCCTCTGCCAGTGCCATGCTCATGGCTGCTGGCTGTGCTTGTGACGTCACAGCAGCCTCAGTGCCTCCCAGGCCAGTGTCAGGCTCATGGCTGCTGGCTGTGCTTGTGAGGTCACAGGAGACTCAGTGCCTCCTCTGCCATTGCCATGCTCATGGCTGCTGGCTGTGCTTGTGAGGTCACAGCAGCCTCAGTGCCTCCTAGGCCAGTATCAGGCTCATGGCTGCTGGCTGTGCTTCTGAGGTCACAGAAATCTGAATGCCTCCTAGGCCAGTGGCAGGCTCATGGCTGCTGGCTGTGCTTGTGAGGTCACAGCAGCCTCAGTGCCTCATAGTTTAGTGTCCAGCGTCCCCTGCTGGCTCTGCTTGTGAGGTCACAGCAGACTCAGTGCCTCATAGGTTAGTGTCCATCGCCCCCTACTGGCTGTGCTTGTGAGGTCACAGCAGCCTCAGTGCCTCTCAGGCCAGTATCAGGCTCATGGCTGCTGGCTGTGCTTGTGACGTCACAGCAGCCTCAGTGCCTCCTCTGCCAGTGCCATGCTCATGGCTGCTGGCTGTGCTTGTGAGGTCACAACAGCCTCAGTGCCTCCTAGGCCAGTATCAGGCTCATGGCTGCTGGCTGTGCTCGTGAGGTCACAACAGCCTCAGTGCCTCCTAGGCCAGTATCAGGCTCATGGCTGCTGGCTGTGTTTCTGAGGTCACAGCAGCCTCAGTGCCTCATAATTTAGTGTCCAGCGTCCCCTGCTGGCTTTGCTTGTGAGGTCACAGCAGACTCAGTGCCTCATAGGTTAGTGTCCAGCGCCCCCTGCTGGCTGTGCTTGTGAGGTCACAGCAGCCTCAGTGCCTCTCAGGCCAGTATCAGGCTCATGGCTGCTGGCTGTGCTTGTGACGTCACAGCAGCCTCAGTGCCTCCTCTGCCAGTGCCATGCTCATGGCTGCTGGCTGTGCTTGTGAGGTCACAGCAGCCTCAGTGCCTCCTAGGCCAGTATCAGGCTCATGGCTGCTGGCTGTGCTTCTGAGGTCACAGCAGCCTCAGTGCCTCCTAGGCCAGTGGCAGGCTCATGGCTGCTGGCTGTGATTGTGAGGTCACATCAGCCTCAGTGCCTCATAGTTTAGAATCCAGCGTCCCCTGCTGGCTCTGCTTGTGAGGTCACAGCAGACTCAGTGCCTCAAAAGTTGGTGTCCAGCGCCCCCTGCTGGCTCTGCCTGTGAGTTCGCAGCAGACTCAGTGTCTCCGTGGATAGTACCATGCTCATGGCTGCTGGCTGTGCTTGTGAGGTCACAGCAGCCTCAGTGCCTCTCAGGCCAGTGGCAGTCTCATGGCTGCTGGCTGTGCTTGTGAGGTCACAGCAGCCTCAGTTCCTCCTAGGCCAGTATCAGGCTCATGGCTGCTGGCTGTGCTTCTGAGGTCACAGAGGCCTGAATGCCTCCTAGGCCAGTGGCAGGCTCATGGCTGCTGGCTGTGCTTGTGAGGTTATAGCAGCCTCAGTGCCTCATAGTTTAGTGTCCAGCGCCCCCTGCTGGCTCTGCTTGTGAGGTCACAGCAGACTCAGTGCCTCATAGGTTAGTGTCCAGCGCCCCCTGCTGGCTCTGCTTGTGAGGTCACAGCAGCCTCAGTGTCTCCGTGGATAGTGCCATGCTCATGGCTGCTGGCTGTGCTTGTGAGGTCACAGCAGCCTGAGTGCCTCTCAGTCCAGTGGCAGTCTCATGGCTGCTGGCTGTGCTTGTGAGGTCACAGCAGCCTCAGTGCCTCCGAGGCCAGTATCAGGCTCATGGCTGCTGGCTGTGCTTCTGAGGTCACAGCAGCCTCAGTGCCTCCTAGGCCAGTGGCAGGCGCATGGCTGCTGGCTGTGCTTGTGAGGTCACAGCAGACTCAGTGCCCCAAAAGCTAGTGTCCAGCGTCCCATGCTGGCTGTGCTTGTGAGGTCACAGCAGCCCCAGTGCCTCCTCTGCCACTGTCAGGCTCATGGCTGCTGCCTGTGCTTCTGAGGTCACAGCAGCCTCAGTGACTCTGTGGATAGTGCCATGCTCATGGCTGCTGGCTGTGCTTGTGAGGTCACAGCAGCCTCAGTGCCTCTGAGTCCAGGGGCAGTCTCATGGCTGCTGGCTGTGCTTGTGAGGTCACAGCTGCCTCAGTGCCTCCTCTGCCAGTGCCATGCTCATGGCTGCTGGCTGTGCTTGTGACGTCACAGCAGCCTGAGTGCCTCCTAGGCCCGTGGCAGGCTCATGGCTGCTGGCTGTCATTGTGACGTCACAGCAGCCTCAGTGCCTCCTCTGCCAGTGCCATGCTCATGGCTGCTGGCTGTGCTTGTGAGGTCACAGCAGCCTCAGTGCCTCCTAGGCCAGTATCAGGCTCATGGCTGCTGGCTGTGCTTGTGAGGTCACAGAAACCTGAATGCCTCCTAGGCCAGTGGCAGGCTCATGGCTGCTGGCTGTGATTGTGAGGTCACAGCAGCCTCAGTGCCTCATCGTTTAGAATCCAGCGTCCCCTGCTGGCTCTGCTTGTGAGGTCACAGCAGACTCAGTGCCTCATAGATTAGTGTCCAGCGCCCCCTGCTGGCTCTGCTTGTGAGGTCGCAGCAGACTCAGTGTCTCCATGGATAGTACCATGCTCATGGCTGCTGGCTGTGCTTGTGAGGTCACAGCAGACTCAGTGCCCCAAAAGTTAGTGTCCAGCGTCCCATGCTGGCTGTGCTTGTGAGGTCACAGCAGCCCCAGTGCCTCCTCTGCCAGTGTCAGGCTCATGGCTGCTGGCTGTGCTTCTGAGGTCACAGCAGCCTCAGTGACTCTGTGGATAGTGCCATGCTCATGGCTGCTGGCTGTGCTTCTCAGGTCACAGCAGCCTCAGTGACTCCGAGGCCAGTTTCAGGCTCATGGCTGCTGGCTGTGCTTGTGAGGTCACAGCAGCCTCAGTGCCTCTCAGGCCAGTGGCAGTCTCATGGCTGCTGGCTGTGCTTGTGAGGTCACAGCAGCCTCAGTTCCTCCTAGGCCAGTATCAGGCTCATGGCTGCTGGCTGTGCTTCTGAGGTCACAGAGGCCTGAATGCCTCCTAGGCCAGTGGCAGGCTCATGGCTGCTGGCTGTGCTTGTGAGGTTATAGCAGCCTCAGTGCCTCATAGGTTAGTGTCCAGCGCCCCCTGCTGGCTCTGCTTGTGAGGTCACAGCAGACTCAGTGCCTCCTAGGCCAGTATCAGGCGCATGGCTGCTGGCTGTGCTTGTGAGGTCACAGCAGCCTGAGTGCCTCTCAGGCCACTGGCAGTCTCATGGCTGCTGACTGTGCTTGTGAGGTCACAGCAGCCTCAGTGCCTCCGAGGCCAGTATCAGGCTCATGGCTGCTGGCTGTGCTTGTGAGGTCACAGCAGCCTCAGTGCCTCCTAGGCCAGTGGCAGGCGCATGGCTGCTGGCTGTGCTTGTGAGGTCACAGCAGACTCAGTGCCCCAAAAGTTAGTGTCCAGCGTCCCATGCTGGCTGTGCTTGTGAGGTCACAGCAGCCCCAGTGCCTCCTCTGCCACTGTCAGGCTCATGGCTGCTGGCTGTGCTTCTGAGGTCACAGCAGCCTCAGTGACTCTGTGGATAGTGCCATGCTCATGGCTGCTGGCTGTGCTTCTCAGGTCACAGCAGCCTCAGTGCCTCCTCTGCCAGTGCCATGCTCATGGCTGCTGGCTGTGCTTGTGACGTCACAGCAGCCTGAGTGCCTCCTCTGCCAGTGCCATGCTCATGGCTGCTGGCTGTGCTTGTGACATCACAGCAGCCTGAATGCCTCCTAGGCCCGTGGCAGGCTCATGGCTGCTGGCTGTCATTGTGACGTCACAGCAGCCTCAGTGCCTCCGAGGCCAGTGCCATGCTCATGGCTGCTGGCTGTGCTTGTGACGTCACAGCAGCCTCAGTGCCTCCTAGGCCAGTATCAGGCTCATGGCTGCTGGCTGTGCTTGTGAGGTCACAGCAGCCTGAATGCCTCCTAGGCCAGTGGCAGGCTCATGGCTGCTGGCTGTGCTTGTGAGGTTATAGCAGCCTCAGTGCCTCACAGTTTAGTGTCCAGCGTCCATTGCTGACTCTGCTTGTTTGGTCACAGCAGACTCAGGGCCTCATAGGTTACTGTCCAGCGCCCCCTGCTGGCTCTGCTTGTGAGGTCACAGCAGCCTGAATGCCTCCTAGCCCTGTGGCAGGCTCATGGCTGCTGGCTGTGCTTGTGACGTCACAGCAGCCTGAGTGCCTCTGAGTCCAGTGGCAGTCTCATGGCTGCTGGCTGTGCTTGTGAGGTCACAGCAGCCTGAATGCCTCCTAGCTCTGTGGCAGGCTCATGGCTGCTGGCTGTGCTTGTGACGTCACAGCAGCCTCAGTGCCTCCTCTGCCACTGCCATGCTCATGGCTGCTGGCTGTGCTTGTGAGGTCACAGCAGCCTCAGTGCCTCCTAGGCCAGTATCAGGCTCATGGCTGCTGGCTGTGCTTGTGAGGTCACAGAAACCTGAACGCCTCCTAGGCCAGTGGCAGGCTCATGGCTGCTGGCTGTGATTGTGAGGTCACAGCAGCCTCAGTGCCTCATCGTTTAGAATCCAGCGTCCCCTGCTGGCTCTGCTTGTGAGGTCACAGCAGACTCAGTGCCTCATAGGTTAGTGTGCAGCGCCCCCTGCTGGCTCTGCTTGTGAGGTCGCAGCAGACTCAGTGTCTCCATGGATAGTACCATGCTCATGGCTGCTGGCTGTGCTTGTGAGGTCACAGCAGCCTCAGTGCCTCCTAGGCCAGTGGCAGGCTCATGGCTGCTGGCTATGCTTGTGAGGTCACAGCAGACTCAGTGCCCCAAAATTTAGTGTCCAGCGTCCCCTGCTGGCTGTGCTTGTGAGGTCACAGCAGCCCCAGTGCCTCCTCTGCCAGTGTCTGGCTCATGGCTGCTGGCTGTGCTTGTGAGGTCACAGCAGCCTCAGTGACTCTGTGGATAGTGCCATGCTCATGGCTGCTGGCTGTGCTTCTCAGGTCACAGCAGCCTCAGTGCCTCCGAGGCCAGTATCAGGCTCATGGCTGCTGGCTGTGCTTGTGAGGTCACAGCAGCCTCAGTGCCTCCTAGCCCTGTGGCAGGCTCATGGCTACTGGCTATGATTGTGAGGTCACAGCAGCCTCAGTGCCTCACAGTTTACTGTCCAGCGTCCCCTGCTGGCTCTGCTTGTGAGGTCACATCAGACTCAGTGCCTCAAAAGTTAGTATCCAGCCCCCCATGCTGGCTGTGCTTGTGAGGTCACAGCAGCCTCAGTGCCTCCTCTGCCAATGTCAGGGTCATGGCTGCTGGCTGTGCTTGTGAGGTCACAGCAGCCTCAGTGCCTCCTAGGCCAGTGGCAGGCTCATGGCTGCTGGCTGGGTTTCTGAGGTCACAGAAGCCTGAATGCCTCCTAGCCCTGTGGCAGGCTCATGGCTGCTGGCTGTTCTTGTGAGGTCACAGCAGCCTCAGTGCCTCAAAAGTTAGTGTCCAGCGCCCCCTGCTGGCTGTGCTTGTGAGGTCACAGCAGCCTCAGTGCCTCCTCTGCCAGTGCCATGCTCATGGCTGCTGGCTGTGCTTGTGACGTCACAGCAGCCTCAGTGCCTCCCAGGCCAGTGTCAGGCTCATGGCTGCTGGCTGTGCTTGTGAGGTCACAGCAGCCTCAGTGCCTCCTCTGCCAGTGCCATGCTCATGGCTGCTGGCTGTGCATGTGACGTCACAGCAGCCTCAGTGCCTCCCAGGCCAGTGTCAGGCTCATGGCTGCTGGCTGTGCTTGTGAGGTCACAGCAGCCTCAGTGCCTCCTCTGCCATTGCCATGCTCATGGCTGCTGGCTGTGCTTGTGAGGTCACAGCAGCCTCAGTGCCTCATAGGTTAGTGTGCAGCGCCCCCTGCTGGCTGTGCTTGTGAGGTCACAGCAGACTCAGTGCCTCACAGGCCAGTATCAGGCTCATGGCTGCTGGCTGTGCTTGTGAGGTCACAGCAGCCTCAGTGCCTCCTAGGCCAGTATCAGGCTCATGGCTGCTGGCTGTGCTTCTGAGGTCACAGAAACCTGAATGCCTCCTAGGCCAGTGGCAGGCTCATGGCTGCTGGCTGTGCTTGTGAGGTCACAGCAGCCTCAGTGCCTCATAGTTTAGTGTCCAGCGTCCCCTGCTGGCTCTGCTTGTGAGGTCACAGCAGCCTCAGTGCCTCATAGGTTAGTGTCCAGCGCCCCCTGCTGGCTGTGCTTGTGAGGTCACAGCAGCCTCAGTGCCTCTCAGGCCAGTATCAGGCTCATGGCTGCTGGCTGTGCTTGTGACGTCACAGCAGCCTCAGTGCCTCCTCTGCCAGTGCCATGCTCATGGCTGCTGGCTGTGCTTGTGAGGTCACAACAGCCTCAGTGCCTCCTAGGCCAGTATCAGGCTCATGGCTGCTGGCTGTGCTTGTGAGGTCACAGCAGCCTCAGTGCCTCCTAGGCCAGTGGCAGGCTCATGGCTGCTGGCTGTGATTGTGAGGTCACATCAGCCTCAGTGCTTCATAATTTACTGTCCAGCGTCCCCTGCTGGCTCTGCTTGTGAGGTCACAGCAGCCCCAGTGCCTCAAAAGTTGGTGTCCAGCGCCCCCTGCTGGCTCTGCCTGTGAGTTCGCAGCAGACTCAGTGTCTCCGTGGATAGTACCATGCTCATGGCTGCTGGCTGTGCTTGTGAGGTCACAGCAGCCTCAGTGCCTCTCAGGCCAGTGGCAGTCTCATGGCTGCTGGCTGTGCTTGTGAGGTCACAGCAGCCTCAGTTCCTCCTAGGCCAGTATCAGGCTCATGGCTACTGGCTGTGCTTCTGAGGTCACAGAGGCCTGAATGCCTCCTAGGCCAGTGGCAGGCTCATGGCTGCTGGCTGTGCTTGTGAGGTCACAGCAGCCTCAGTGCCTCATAATTTAGTGTCCAGCGTCCCCTGCTGGCTCTGCTTGTTTGGTCACAGCAGACTCAGTGCCTCATAGGTTAGTGTCCAGCGCCCCCTGCTGGCTCTGCTTGTGAGGTCACAGCAGACTCAGTGCCTCCCAGGCCAATATCAGGCTCATGGCTGCTGGCTGTGCTTGTGACGTCACAGCAGACACAGTGCCTCCTAGGCCCGTGCCATGCTCATGGCTGCTTGCTGTGCTTGTGAGGTCACAGCAGCCTCAGTGCCTCCTAGGCCAGTATCAGGCTCATGGCTGCTGGCTGTGCTTGTGAGGTCACAGCAGCCTCAGTGCCTCCTAGGCCAGTGGCAGGCTCATGGCTGCTGGCTGTGCTTGTGAGGTCGCAGCAGACTCAGTGCTCCAAAAGTTAGTGTCCAGCGTCCCCTGCTGGCTGTGCTTGTGAGGTCACAGCAGCCCCAGTGCCTCCTCTGCCAGTGTCAGACTCATGGCTGCTGGCTGTGCTTCTGAGGTTATAGCAGCCTCAGTGACTCTGTGGATAGTGCCATGCTCATGGCTGCTGGCTGTGCTTGTGACGTCACAGCAGCCTGAGTGCCTCCTAGGCCCGTGGCAGGCTCATGGCTGCTGGCTGTGATTGTGACGTCACAGCAGCCTCAGTGCCTCCTCTGCCAGTGCCATGCTCATGGCTGCTGGCTGTGCTTGTGACATCACAGCAGCCTGCGTGCCTCCTAGGCCCGTGGCAGGCTCATGGCTGCTGGCTGTCATTGTGACATCACAGCAGCCTCAGTGCCTCCTCTGCCACTGCCATGCTCATGGCTGCTGGCTGTGCTTGTGAGGTCACAGCAGCCTCAGTGCCTCCTAGGCCAGTATCAGGCTCATGGCTGCTGGTTGTGCTTGTGAGGTCACAGCAGCCTCAGTGCCTCCTAGGCCAGTGGCAGGCTCATGGCTGCTGGCTGTGTTTCTGAGGTTATAGCAGCCTCAGTGCCTCACAGTTTAGTGTCCAGCGTCCATTGCTGGCTCTGCTTGTTTGGTCACAGCAGACTTAGTGCCTCATAGGTTAGTGTCCAGCGCCCCCTGCTGGCTCTGCTTGTGAGGTCACAGCAGACTCGGTGCCTCCTAGGCCAATATCAGGCTCATGGCTGCTGGCTGTGCTTGTGACGTCACAGCAGACACAGTGCCTCCTAGGCCCATGCCATGCTCATGGCTGCTGGCTGTGCTTGTGAGGTCACAGCAGCCTCAGTGCCTCCTAGGCCAGTGGCAGGCTCATGGCTGCTGGCTGTGCTTGTGAGGTCACAGCAGACTCAGTGCCCCAAAAGTTAGTGTCCAGCGTCCCCTGCTGGCTGTTCTTGTGAGGTCACAGCAGCCCCAGTGCCTCCTCTGCCAGTGTCAGGCTCATGGCTGCTGGCTATGCTTGTGAGGTCACAGAAACCTGAATGCCTCCTAGGCCAGTGTCAGGCTCATGGCTGCTGGCTGTGCTTGTGACGTCACAGCAGCCTCAGTGCCTCATCGTTTAGTGTCCAGCGTCCCCTGCTGGCTCTGCTTGTGAGGTCACAGCAGACTCAGTGCCTCATACGTTAGTGTGCAGCGCCTCCTGCTGGCTCTGCTTGTGAGGTCACAGCAGCCTCAGTGCCTCTCAGGCCCGTGGCAGGCTCATGGCTGCTGGCTGTGATTGTGAGGTCACAGCAGCCTCAGTGCCTCCTCTGCCAGTGCCATGCTCATGGCTGCTGGCTGTGTTTGTGAGGTCACACCAGCCTCAGTGCCTCCTAGGCCAGTATCAGGCTCATGGCTGCTGGCTGTGCTTGTGAGGTCACAGCAGCCTCAGTGCCCCAAAAGTTAGTGTCCAGCGTCCCCTGCTGGCTGTGATTGTGAGGTCACAGCAGCCCCAGTGCCTCCTCTGCCAGTGTCAGGCTCATGGCTGCTGGCTGTGCTTGTGACATCACAGCAGCCTCACTGCCTCCTCTGCCAGTGCCATGCTCATGGCTGCTGGCTGTGCTTGTGAGGTCACAGCAGCCTCAGTGCCTCCTAGGCCAGTATCAGGCTCATGGCTGCTGGTTGTGCTTGTGAGGTCACAGCAGACTCAGTGCCTCATAGGTTAGTGTCCAGCGCCCCCTGCTGGCTCTGCTTGTGAGGTCACAGCAGACTCAGTGCCTCCCAGGCCAATATCCGGCTCATGGCTACTGGCTGTGCTTGTGACGTCACAGCAGACACAGTGCCTCCTAGGCCCGTGCCATGCTCATGGCTGCTGGCTGTGCTTGTGAGGTCACAGCAGCCTCAGTGCCTCCGAGGCCAGTATCAGCCTCATGGCTGCTGGCTGTGCTTGTGAGGTCACAGCAGCCTCAGTGCCTCCTAGGCCAGTATCAGGCTCATGGCTGCTGGCTGTGCTTGTGAGGTCGCAGCAGACTCAGTGCCCCAAAAGTTAGTGTCCAGCGTCCCCTGCTGGCTGTGCTTGTGAGGTCACAGCAGACACAGTGCCTCCTAGGCCCGTGCCATGCTCATGGCTGCTGGCTGTGCTTGTGACGTCACAGCAGCCTCAGTGACTCTGTGGATAGTGCCATGCTCATGGCTGCTGGCTGTGCTTCTCAGGTCAAAGCAGCATCAGTGCCTCCTAGGCCAGTATCAGGTTCATGGCTGCTGGCTGTGCTTGTGAGGTCACAGCAGCCTCAGTGCCTCCTCTGCCAATGTCAGGGTAATGGCTGCTGGCTGTGCTTGTGAGGTCACAGCAGACTCAGTGCATCCTAGGCCAGTATCAGGCTCATGGCTGCTGGCTGGGTTTCTGAGGTCACAGAAGCCTGAATGCCTCCTAGCCCTGTGGCAGGCTCATGGCTGCTGGCTGTTCTTGTGAGGGCACAGCAGCCTCAGTGCCTCCTCTGCCAGTGCCATGCTCATGGGTGCTGGCTGTGCTTGTGAGGTCACAGCAGCCTCAGTGCCACCCAGGCCAGTGTCAGGCTCCTGACTGCTGGCTGTGCTTGTGAGGTCACAGCAGACTCAGTGCCTCCTCTGCCAGTGCCATGCTCATGGCTGCTGGCTGTGCTTGTGAGGTCACAGCAGCCTCAGTGCCTCCTAGGCCAGTATCAGGCTCATGGCTGCTGGCTGTGCTTGTGAGGTCACAGCAGCCTCAGTGCCTCCTAGGCCAGTGGCAGGCTCATGGCTGCTGGCTGTGATTGTGAGGTCACAGCAGCCTCAGTGCTTCATAGTTTAGTGTCCAGCGTCCCCTGCTGGCTCTGCTTGTGAGGTCACAGCAGACTCAGTGCCTCAAAAGTTGGTGTCCAGCGCCCCCTGCTGGCTCTGCTTGTGAGGTCGCAGCAGACTCAGTGTCTCCGTGGATAGTACCATGCTCATGGCTGCTGGCTGTGCTTGTGAGGTCACAGCAGCCTCAGTGCCTCTCAGGCCAGTGGCAGTCTCATGGCTGCTGGCTGTGCTTGTGAGGTCACAGCAGCCTCAGTGCCTCCTAGGCCAGTGGCAGGCTCATGGCTGCTGTCTGTGCTTCTGAGGTCACAGAGGCCTGAATGCCTCCTAGGCCAGTGGCAGGCTCATGGCTGCTGGCTGTTCTTGTGAGGGCACAGCAGCCTCAGTGCCTCCTCTGCCAGTGCCATGCTCATGGGTGCTGGCTGTGCTTGTGAGGTCACAGCAGCCTCAGTGCCACCCAGGCCAGTGTCAGGCTCCTGACTGCTGGCTGTGCTTGTGAGGTCACAGCAGACTCAGTGCCTCCTCTGCCAGTGCCATGCTCATGGCTGCTGGCTGTGCTTGTGAGGTCACAGCAGCCTCAGTGCCTCCTAGGCCAGTATCAGGCTCATGGCTGCTGGCTGTGCTTGTGAGGTCACAGCAGCCTCAGTGCCTCCTAGGCCAGTGGCAGGCTCATGGCTGCTGGCTGTGATTGTGAGGTCACAGCAGCCTCAGTGCTTCATAGTTTAGTGTCCAGCGTCCCCTGCTGGCTCTGCTTGTGAGGTCACAGCAGACTCAGTGCCTTTAAAGTTGGTGTCCAGCGCCCCCTGCTGGCTCTGCTTGTGAGGTCGCAGCAGACTCAGTGTCTCCGTGGATAGTACCATGCTCATGGCTGCTGGCTGTGCTTGTGAGGTCACAGCAGCCTCAGTGCCTCTCAGGCCAGTGGCAGTCTCATGGCTGCTGGCTGTGCTTGTGAGGTCACAGCAGCCTCAGTGCCTCCTAGGCCAGTGGCAGGCTCATGGCTGCTGGCTGTGCTTCTGAGGTCACAGAGGCCTGAATGCCTCCTAGGCCAGTGGCAGGCTCATGGCTGCTGGCTGTGCTTGTGAGGTTATAGCAGCCTCAGTGCCTCACAGTTTAGTGTCCAGCGTCCATTCCTGGCTCTGCTTCTGAGGTCACAGCAGACTCAGTGCCTCTCAGGCCAATATCAGGCTCATGGCTGCTGGCTGTGCTTGTGACGTCACAGCAGACACAGTGCCTCCTAGGCCCATGCCATGCTCATGGCTGCTGGCTGTGCTTGTGAGGTCACAGCAGTCTCAGTGCCTCCTAGGCCAGTATCAGGCTCATGGCTGCTGGCTGTGCTTGTGAGGTCACAGCAGCCTCAGTGCCTCCTAGGTCAGTGGCAGGCTCATGGCTGCTGGCTGTGCTTGTGAGGTCACAGCAGACTCAGTGCCCCAAAAGTTAGTGTCCAGCGTCCCCTGCTGGCTGTGATTGTGAGGTCACAGCAGCCCCAGTGCCTCCTCTGCCAGTGCCATGCTCATGGCTGCTGGCTGTGCTTGTGAGGTCACAGCAGCCTCAGTGCCTCCTAGGCCAGTATCAGGCTCATGGCTGCTGGTTGTGCTTGTGAGGTCACAGCGGACTCAGTGCCTCATAGGTTAGTGTCCAGCGCCCCCTGCTGGCTCTGCTTGTGAGGTCACAGCAGACTCAGTGCCTCCCAGGCCAATATCCGGCTCATGGCTACTGGCTGTGCTTGTGACGTCACAGCAGACACAGTGCCTCCTAGGCCCGTGCCATGCTCATGGCTGCTGGCTGTGCTTGTGAGGTCACAGCAGCCTCAGTGCCTCCGAGGCCAGTATCAGCCTCATGGCTGCTGGCTGTGCTTGTGAGGTCGCAGCAGACTCAGTGCCCCAAAAGTTAGTGTCCAGCGTCCCCTGCTGGCTGTGCTTGTGAGGTCACAGCAGACACAGTGCCTCCTAGGCCCGTGCCATGCTCATGGCTGCTGGCTGTGCTTGTGACGTCACAGCAGCCTCAGTGACTCTGTGGATAGTGCCATGCTCATGGCTGCTGGCTGTGCTTCTCAGGTCACAGCAGCCTCAGTGCCTCCTAGGCCAGTATCAGGTTCATGGCTGCTGGCTGTGCTTGTGAGGTCACAGCAGCCTCAGTGCCTCCTCTGCCAATGTCAGGGTAATGGCTGCTGGCTGTGCTTGTGAGGTCACAGCAGACTCAGTGCATCCTAGGCCAGTATCAGGCTCATGGCTGCTGGCTGGGTTTCTGAGGTCACAGAAGCCTGAATGCCTCCTAGCCCTGTGGCAGGCTCATGGCTGCTGGCTGTTCTTGTGAGGGCACAGCAGCCTCAGTGCCTCACAGTTTAGTGTCCAGCGTCCATTCCTGGCTCTACTTGTGAGGTCACAGCAGACTCAGTGCCTCTCAGGCCAATATCAGGCTCATGGCTGCTGGCTGTGCTTGTGACTTCACAGCAGACACAGTGCCTCCTAGGCCCATGTCATGCTCATGGCTGCTGGCTGTGCTTGTGAGGTCACAGCAGTCTCAGTGCCTCCTAGGCCAGTATCAGGCTCATGGCTGCTGGCTGTGCTTGTGAGGTCACAGCAGCCTCAGTGCCTCCTAGGTCAGTGGTAGGCTCATGGCTGCTGGCTGTGCTTGTGAGGTCACAGCAGACTCAGTGCCCCAAAAGTTAGTGTCCAGCGTCCCCTGCTGGCTGTGCTTGTGAGGTCACAGCAGCCCCAGTGCCTCCTCTGCCAGTGTCAGGCTCATGGCTGCTGGCTGTGCTTGTGACATCACAGCAGCCTCAGTGCCTCCTCTGCCAGTGCCATGCTCATGGCTGCTGGCTGTGCTTGTGAGGTCACAGCAGCCTCAGTGCCTCCTAGGCCCGTGCCATGCTCATGGCTGCTGGTTGTGCTTGTGAGGTCACAGCAGACTCAGTGCCTCATAGGTTAGTGTCCAGCGCCCCCTGCTGGCTCTGCTTGTGAGGTCACAGCAGACTCAGTGCCTCCCAGGCCAATATCCGGCTCATGGCTGCTGGCTGTGCTTGTGACGTCACAGCAGACACAGTGCCTCCTAGGCCCGTGCCATGCTCATGGCTGCTGGCTGTGCTTGTGAGGTCACAGCAGCCTCAGTGCCTCCTAGGCCAGTATCAGGCTCATGGCTGCTGGCTGTGCTTGTGAGGTCACAGCAGCCTCAGTGCCTCCTAGGCCAGTGTCAGGCTCATGGCTGCTGGCTGTGCTTGTGAGGTCGCAGCAGACTCAGTGCCCCAAAAGTTAGTGTCCAGCGTCCCCTGCTGGCTGTGCTTGTGAGGTCACAGCAGACACAGTGCCTCCTAGGCCCGTGCCATGCTCATGGCTGCTGGCTGTGCTTGTGACGTCACAGCAGCCTCAGTGACTCTGTGGATAGTGCCATGCTCATGGCTGCTGGCTGTGCTTCTCAGGTCACAGCAGACTCAGTGCATCCTAGGCCAGTATCAGGCTCATGGCTGCTGGCTGGGTTTCTGAGGTCACAGAAGCCTGAATGCCTCCTAGTCCTGTGGCAGGCTCATGGCTGCTGGCTGTTCTTGTGAGGGCACAGCAGCCTCAGTGCCTCCTCTGCCAGTGCCATGCTCATGGCTGCTGGCTGTGCTTGTGAGGTCACAGCAGCCTCAGTGCCTCCCAGGCCAGTGTCAGGCTCATGACTGCTGGCTGTGCTTGTGACGTCACAGCAGCCTCAGTGCCTCCTCTGCCAGTGCCATGCTCATGGCTGCTGGCTGTGCTTGTGAGGTCACAGCAGCCTCAGTGCCTCCTATGCCAGTGGCAGGCTCATGGCTGCTGGCTGTGCTTCTGAGGTCACAGCAGCCTCAGTGCCTCCTAGGCCAGTGGCAGGCTCATGGCTGCTGGCTGTGCTTCTGAGGTCACAGCAGACTCAGTGCATCATAGGTTAGTGTGCAGCGCCCCCTGCTGGCTCTGCTTGTGAGGTCACAGCAGACTCAGTGCCTCATAAGTTGGTGTCCAGCGCCCCCTGCTGGCTCTGCTTGTGAGGTCACAGCAGACTCAGTGTCTCCGTGGATAGTACCATGCTTATGGCTGCTGGCTGTGCTTGTGAGGTCACAGCAGCCTCAGTGCCTCTCAGGCCAGTGGCAGTCTCCTGGCTGCTGGCTGTGCTTGTGAGGTCACAGCAGCCTCAGTTCCTCCTAGGCCAGTATCAGGCTCATGGCTGCTGGCTGTGCTTCTGAGGTCACAGAGGCCTGAACGCCTCCTCGGCCAGTGGCAGGCTCATGGCTGCTGCCTGTGCTTGTGAGGTTATAGCAGCCTCAGTGCCTCACAGTTTAGTGTCCAGCGTCCATTGCTGGATCTGCTTGTGAGGTCACAGCAGACTCAGTGCCTCATAGGTTAGTGTACAGCGCCCCCTGCTGGCTCTGCTTGTGAGGTCACAGCAGCCTCAGTGCCTCCCAGGCCAATATCAGGCTTATGGCTGCTGGCTGTGCTTGTCACGTCACAGCAGACACAGTGCCTCCTAGGCCCGTGCCATGCTCATGGCTGCTGGCTGTGCTTGTGAGGTCACAGCAGCCTCAGTGCCTCCTAGGCCAGTATCAGGCTCATGGCTGCTGGCTGTGCTTGTGAGGTCACAGCAGCCTCAGTGCCTCCTAGGCCAGTGGCAGGCGCACGGCTGCTGGCTGTGCTTCTGAGGTTATACCAGCCTCAGTGACTCTGTGGATAGTGCCATGCTCATGGCTGCTGGCTGTGCTTGTGAGGTCACAGCAGCCTCAGTGCCTCCTAGGCCCGTGGCAGGCTCATGGCTGCTGGCTGTGATTGTGACGTCACAGCAGCCTCAGTGCCTCCTCTGCCAGTGCCATGCTCATGGCTGCTGGCTGTGCTTGTGACATCACAGCAGCCTGAGTGCCTCCTAGGCCCGTGGCAGGCTCATGGCTGCTGGCTGTGCTTGTGACGTCACAGCAGCCTCAGTGCCTCCTCTGCCAGTGCCATGCTCATGGCTGCTGGCTGTGCTTGTGAGGTCACAGCAGCCTCAGTGCCTCCTAGGCCAGTGGCAGGCTCATGGCTGCTGGCTGTGCTTGTGAGGTCACAGCAGACTCAGTGCATCCTAGGCCAGTATCAGGCTCATGGCTGCTGGCTGGGTTTCTGAGGTCTCAGAAGCCTGAATGCCTCCTAGCCCTGTGGCAGGCTCATGGCTGCTGGCTGTTCTTGTGAGGGCACAGCAGCCTCAGTGCCTCCTCTGCCACTGCCATGCTCATGGCTGCTGGCTGTGCTTGTGAGGTCACAGCAGCCTCAGTGCCTCCGAGGCCAGTATCAGGCTCATGGCTGCTGGCTGTGCTTGTGAGGTCACAGCAGCCTCAGTGCCTCATCGTTTAGTGTCCAGCGTCCCCTGCTGGCTCTGCTTGTGAGGTCACAGCAGACTCAGTGCCTCATAGGTTAGTGTCCAGCGCCCCCTGCTGGCTCTGCTTGTGAGGTCACAGCAGACTCAGCGCCTCCCAGGCCAATATCAGGCTCATGGCTGCTGGCTGTGCTTGTGACGTCACAGCAGACACAGTGCCTCCTAGGCCCATGCCATGCTCATGGCTGCTGGCTGTGCTTGTGAGGTCACAGCAGCCTCAGTGCCTCCTAGGCCAGTATCAGGCTCATGGCTGCTGGCTGTGCTTGTGAGGTCACAGCAGCCTCAGTGCCTCCTAGGCCAGTGTCAGGCTCATGGCTGCTGGCTGTGCTTGTGACGTCACAGCAGACTCAGTGCCCCAAAAGTTAGTGTCCAGCGTCCCCTGCTGGCTGTGCTTGTGAGGTCACAGCAGCCCCAGTGCCTCCTCTGCCACTGTCAGGCTCATGGCTGCTGGCTGTGCTTCTGAGGTCACAGCAGCCTCAGTGACTCTGTGGATAGTGCCATGCTCATGGCTGCTGGCTGTGCTTGTGAGGTCACAGCAGCCTCAGTGCCTCTCTGGCCAGTGGCAGGCTCATGGCTGCTGGCTGTGATTGTGAGGTCACATCAGCCTCAGTGCTTCACAGTTTAGTGTCCAGCGTCCCCTGCTGGCTGTGCTTGTGAGGTCACAGCAGACTCAGTGCCCCAAAAGTTAGTGTCCAGCGTCCCCTGCTGGCTGTGCTTGTGAGGTCACAGCAGCCCCAGTGCCTCCTCTGCCAGTGTCAGGCTCATGGCTGCTGGCTGTGCTTCTGAGGTCACAGCAGCCTCAGTGTCTCCGTGGATAGTACCATGCTCATGGCTGCTGGCTCTGATTGTGAGGTCACAGCAGCCTCAGTGCCTCTCAGGCCAGTGGCAGTCTCATGGCTGCTGGCTGTGCTTGTGAGGTCACAGCAGACTCAGTTCCTCCTAGGCCAGTATCAGGCTCATGGCTACTGGCTGTGCTTATGAGGTCACAGAGGCCTGAATGCCTCCTAGGCCAGTGGCAGGCTCATGGCTGCTGCCTGTGCTTGTGAGGTTATAGCAGCCTCAGTGCCTCACAGTTTAGTGTCCAGCGTCCATTGCTGGCTCTGCTTGTGAGGTCACAGCAGACTCAGTGCCTCATAGGTTAGTGTCCAGCGCCCCCTGCTGGCTCTGCTTGTGAGGTCACAGCAGACTCAGTGCCTCCTAGGCCCGTGCCATGCTCATGGCTGCTGGCTGTGCTTGTGAGGTCACAGCAGCCTCAGTGCCTCCGAGGCCAGTATCAGGCTCATGGCTGCTGGCTGTGCTTGTGAGGTCACAGCAGCCTCAGTGCCTCCTAGGCCAGTGGCAGGCTCATGGCTGCTGGCTGTGCTTGTGAGGTCACAGCAGCCTCAGTGCCTCAAAACTTAGTGTCCAGCGTCCCCTGCTGGCTGTCCTTGTGAGGTCACAGCAGCCCCAGTGCCTCCTCTGCCAGTGTCAGGCTCATGGCTGCTGGCTGTGCTTCTGAGGTCACAGCAGCCTCAGTGACTCTGTGGATAGTGCCATGCTCATGGCTGCTGGCTGTGCTTCTGAGGTCACAGCAGCCTCAGTGCCTCCTAGGCCAGTATCAGGCTCATGGCTGCTGGCTGTGCTTCTGAGGTCACAGAGGCCTGAATGCCTCCTAGGCCAGTGGCAGGCTCATGGCTGCTGGCTGTGCTTGTGAGGTTAAAGCAATCTCAGTGCCTCACAGTTTAGTGTCCAGCATCCATTGCTGGCTCTGCTTGTTTGGTCACAGCAGACTTAGTGCCTCATAGGTTAGTGTCCAGCGCCCCCTGCTGGCTCTGCTTGTGAGGTCACAGCAGACTCAGTGCCTCCCAGGCCAATATCAGGCTCATGGCTGCTGGCTGTGCTTGTGACGTCACAGCAGACACAGTGCCTCCTCTGCCACTGCCATGCTCATGGCTGCTGGCTGTGCTTGTGAGGTCACAGCAGCCTCAGTGACTCTGTGGATAGTGCCATGCTCATGGCTGCTGGCTGTGCTTGTGAGGTCACAGCAGCCTCAGTGCCTCTCTGGCCAGTGTCAGGCTCATGGCTGCTGGCTGTGATTGTGAGGTCACATCAGCCTCAGTGCTTCATAGTTTAGTGTACAGCGTCCCCTGCTGGCTCTGATTGTGAGGTCACAGCAGACTCAGTGCCTCAAAAGTTGGTGTCCAGCGCCCCCTGCTGGCTCTGCTTGTGAGGTCGCAGCAGACTCAGTGTCTCCGTGGATAGTACCATGCTCATGGCTGCTGGCTCTGCTTGTGAGGTCACAGCAGCCTCAGTGCCTCCTAGGCCCGTGCCATGCTCATGGCTGCTGGCTGTGCTTGTGAGGTCACAGCAGCCTCAGTGCCTCCGAGGCCAGTATCAGGCTCATGGCTGCTGGCTGTGCTTGTGAGGTCACAGCAGCCTCAGTGCCTCCTAGGCCAGTGGCAGGCTCATGGCTGCTGGCTGTGCTTGTGAGGTCACAGCAGACTCAGTGCCCCAAAAGTTAGTGTCCAGCGTCCCCTGCTGGCTGTGCTTGTGAGGTCACAGCAGCCCCAGTGCCTCCTCTGCCACTGTCAGGCTCATGGCTGCTGGCTGTGCTTCTGAGGTCACAGCAGCCTCAGTGACTCTGTGGATAGTGCCATGCTCATGGCTGCTGGCTGTGCTTGTGAGGTCACAGCAGCCTCAGTGCCTCCTAGGCCAGTATCAGGTTCATGGCTGCTGGCTGTGCTTGCGAGGTCACAGCAGCCTCAGTGCCTCCTAGCCCTGTGGCAGGCTCATGGCTGCTGGCTATGATTGTGAGGTCACAGCAGCCTCAGTGCCTCATAGTTTAGTGTCCAGCGTCCCCTGTTGGCTCTGCTTGTGAGGTCACATCAGACTCAGTGCCTCAAAAGTTCGTGTCCAGCGCCCCCTGCTGGCTGTGCTTGTGAGGTCACAGCAGCCTCAGTGCCTCCTAGGCCAGTGTCAGGCTCATGGCTGCTGGCTGTGCTTGTGAGGTCACAGCAGACTCAGTGCATCCTAGGCCAGTATCAGGCTCATGGCTGCTGGCTGGGTTTCTGAGGTCTCAGAAGCCTGAATGCCTCCTAGCCCTGTGGCAGGCTCATGGCTGCTGGCTGTTCTTGTGAGGGCACAGCAGCCTCAGTGCCTCCTCTGCCACTGCCATGCTCATGGCTGCTGGCTGTGCTTGTGAGGTCACAGCAGCCTCAGTGCCTCCGAGGCCAGTATCAGGCTCATGGCTGCTGGCTGTGCTTGTGAGGTCACAGCAGCCTCAGTGCCTCATCGTTTAGTGTCCAGCGTCCCCTGCTGGCTCTGCTTGTGAGGTCACAGCAGACTCAGTGCCTCATAGGTTAGTGTGCAGCGCCCCCTGCTGGCTGTGCTTGTGAGGTCACAGCAGACTCAGTGCCTCTCAGGCCAGTATCAGGCTCATGGCTGCTGGCTGTGCTTGTGATGTCACAGCAGCCTCAGTGCCTCCTCTGCCAGTGCCATGCTCATGGCTGCTGGCTGTGTTTGTGAGGTCACAACAGCCTCAGTGCCTCCTAGGCCAGTATCAGGCTCATGGCTGCTGGCTGTGCTTCTGAGGTCACAGCAGCCTCAGTGCCTCTCTGGCCAGTGGCAGGCTCATAGCTGCTGGCTGTGATTGTGAGGTCACATCAG
Source organism: Dromaius novaehollandiae (assembly GCF_036370855.1). Lineage (NCBI taxonomy): Eukaryota > Metazoa > Chordata > Aves > Casuariiformes > Dromaiidae > Dromaius > Dromaius novaehollandiae. Next base: position 1,609,888 of record NW_026991341.1, on the reverse strand, counting down.
ACTCAGTGCTTCATAGTTTAGTGTCCAGCGTCCCCTGCTGGCTGTGCTTGTGAGGTCACAGCAGACTCAGTGCCTCAAAAGTTGGTGTCCAGCGCCCCCTGCTGGCTCTGCTTGTGAGGTCGCAGCAGACTCAGTGTCTCCGTGGATAGTACCATGCTCATGGCTGCTGGCTGTGCTTGTGAGGTCACAGCAGCCTCAGTGCCTCTCAGGCCAGTGGCAGTCTCATGGCTGCTGGCTGTGCTTGTGAGGTCACAGCAGCCTCAGTGCCTCCGAGGCCAGTATCAGGCTCATGGCTGCTGGCTGTGCTTGTGAGGTCACAGCAGCCTCAGTGCCTCTCTGGCCAGTGGCAGGCTCATGGCTGCTGGCTGTGCTTGTGAGGTCACAGCAGACTCAGTGCCTCAAAACCTAGTGTCCAGCGTCCCCTGCTGGCTGTGCTTGTGAGGTCACACCAGCCTCAGTGCCTCCTCTGCCACTGTCAGGCTCATGGCTGCTGGCTGTGCTTCTCAGGTCACAGCAGCCTCAGTGACTCTGTGGATAGTGCCATGCTCATGGCTGCTGGCTTTGCTTCTGAGGTCACAGCAGCCTCAGTTCCTCCTAGGCCAGTATCAGGCTCATGGCTGCTGGCTGTGCTTCTGAGGTCACAGAGGCCTGAATGCCTCCTAGGCCAGTGGCAGGCTCATGGCTGCTGGCTGTACTTGTGAGGTTATAGCAACCTCAGTGCCTCACAGTTTAGTGTCCAGCGTCCATTCTTGGCTCTGCTTGTATGGTCACAGCAGACTTAGTGCCTCATAGGTTAGTGTCCAGCGCCCCCTGCTGGCTCTGCTTGTGAGGTCACAGCAGACTCAGCGCCTCCCAGGCCAATATCAGGCTCATGGCTGCTGGCTGTGCTTGTGACGTCACAGCAGACACAGTGCCTCCTAGGCCCATGCCATGCTCATGGCTGCTGGCTGTGCTTGTGAGGTCACAGCAGCCTCAGTGCCTCCTAGGCCAGTATCAGGCTCATGGCTGCTGGCTGTGCTTGTGAGGTCACAGCAGCCTCAGTGCCTCCTAGGCCAGTGTCAGGCTCATGGCTGCTGGCTGTGCTTGTGAGGTCACAGCAGACTCAGTGCCCCAAAAGTTAGTGTCCAGCGTCCCCTGCTGGCTGTGCTTGTGAGGTCACAGCAGCCCCAGTGCCTCCTCTGCCAGTGTCAGGCTCATGGCTGCTGGCTGTGCTTCTGAGGTCACAGCAGCCTCAGTGACTCTGTGGATAGTGCCATGCTCATGGCTGCTGGCTGTGCTTGTGAGGTCACAGCAGCCTCAGTGCCTCTCTGGCCAGTGGCAGGCTCATGGCTGCTGGCTGTGATTGTGAGGTCACATCAGCCTCAGTGCTTCACAGTTTAGTGTCCAGCGTCCCCTGCTGGCTGTGCTTGTGAGGTCACAGCAGACTCAGTGCCCCAAAAGTTAGTGTCCAGCGTCCCCTGCTGGCTGTGCTTGTGAGGTCACAGCAGCCCCAGTGCCTCCTCTGCCAGTGTCAGGCTCATGGCTGCTGGCTGTGCTTCTGAGGTCACAGCAGCCTCAGTGTCTCCGTGGATAGTACCATGCTCATGGCTGCTGGCTCTGATTGTGAGGTCACAGCAGCCTCAGTGCCTCTCAGGCCAGTGGCAGTCTCATGGCTGCTGGCTGTGCTTGTGAGGTCACAGCAGCCTCAGTTCCTCCTAGGCCAGTATCAGGCTCATGGCTACTGGCTGTGCTTCTCAGGTCACAGAGGCCTGAATGCCTCCTCGGCCAGTGGCAGGCTCATGGCTGCTGGCTGTGCTTGTGAGGTCACAGCAGCCTCAGTTCCTCCTAGGCCAGTATCAGGCTCATGGCTACTGGCTGTGCTTATGAGGTCACAGAGGCCTGAATGCCTCCTAGGCCAGTGGCAGGCTCATGGCTGCTGCCTGTGCTTGTGAGGTTATAGCAGCCTCAGTGCCTCACAGTTTAGTGTCCAGCGTCCATTGCTGGCTCTGCTTGTGAGGTCACAGCAGACTCAGTGCCTCATAGGTTAGTGTCCAGCGCCCCCTGCTGGCTCTGCTTGTGAGGTCACAGCAGACTCAGTGCCTCCTAGGCCCGTGCCATGCTCATGGCTGCTGGCTGTGCTTGTGAGGTCACAGCAGCCTCAGTGCCTCACAGGCCAGTATCAGGCTCATGGCTGCTGGCTGTGCTTGTGAGGTCACAGCAGCCTCAGTGCCTCTCTGGCCACTGGCAGGCTCATGGCTGCTGGCTGTGCTTGTGAGGTCACAGCAGACTCAGTGCCTCAAAACTTAGTGTCCAGCGTCCCCTGCTGGCTGTCCTTGTGAGGTCACAGCAGCCCCAGTGCCTCCTCTGCCAGTGTCAGGCTCATGGCTGCTGGCTGTGCTTCTGAGGTCACAGCAGCCTCAGTGACTCTGTGGATAGTGCCATGCTCATGGCTGCTGGCTGTGCTTCTGAGGTCACAGCAGCCTCAGTGCCTCCTAGGCCAGTATCAGGCTCATGGCTGCTGGCTGTGCTTCTGAGGTCACAGAGGCCTGAATGCCTCCTAGGCCAGTGGCAGGCTCATGGCTGCTGGCTGTGCTTGTGAGGTTAAAGCAATCTCAGTGCCTCACAGTTTAGTGTCCAGCATCCATTGCTGGCTCTGCTTGTTTGGTCACTGCAGACTTAGTGCCTCATAGGTTAGTGTCCAGCGCCCCCTGCTGGCTCTGCTTGTGAGGTCACAGCAGACTCAGTGCCTCCCAGGCCAATATCAGGCTCATGGCTGCTGGCTGTGCTTGTGACGTCACAGCAGACACAGTGCCTCCTCTGCCACTGCCATGCTCATGGCTGCTGGCTGTGCTTGTGAGGTCACAGCAGCCTCAGTGACTCTGTGGATAGTGCCATGCTCATGGCTGCTGGCTGTGCTTGTGAGGTCACAGCAGCCTCAGTGCCTCTCTGGCCAGTGGCAGGCTCATGGCTGCTGGCTGTGATTGTGAGGTCACATCAGCCTCAGTGCTTCATAGTTTAGTGTCCAGCGTCCCCTGCTGGCTCTGATTGTGAGGTCACAGCAGACTCAGTGCCCCAAAAGTTGGTGTCCAGCGCCCCCTGCTGGCTCTGCTTGTGAGGTCGCAGCAGACTCAGTGTCTCCGTGGATAGTACCATGCTCATGGCTGCTGGCTCTGCTTGTGAGGTCACAGCAGCCTCAGTGCCTCCTAGGCCCGTGCCATGCTCATGGCTGCTGGCTGTGCTTGTGAGGTCACAGCAGCCTCAGTGCCTCCGAGGCCAGTATCAGGCTCATGGCTGCTGGCTGTGCTTGTGAGGTCACAGCAGCCTCAGTGCCTCCTAGGCCAGTGGCAGGCTCATGGCTGCTGGCTGTGCTTGTGAGGTCACAGCAGACTCAGTGCCCCAAAAGTTAGTGTCCAGCGTCCCCTGCTGGCTGTGCTTGTGAGGTCACAGCAGCCCCAGTGCCTCCTCTGCCACTGTCAGGCTCATGGCTGCTGGCTGTGCTTCTGAGGTCACAGCAGCCTCAGTGACTCTGTGGATAGTGCCATGCTCATGGCTGCTGGCTGTGCTTGTGAGGTCACAGCAGCCTCAGTGCCTCCTAGGCCAGTATCAGGCTCATGGCTGCTGGCTGTGCTTCTGACGTCACAGCAGCCTCAGTGCCTCCTCTGCCAGTGCCATGCTCATGGCTGCTGGCTGTGCTTGTGACGTCACAGCAGCCTGAGTGCCTCCTAGGCCCGTGGCAGGCTCATGGCTGCTGGCTGTGCTTGTGACGTCACAGCAGCCTCAGTGCCTCCTCTGCCAGTGCCATGCTCATGGCTGCTGGCTGTGCTTGTGACATCACAGCCGCCTGAGTGCCTCCTAGGCCCGTGGCAGGCTCATGGCTGCTGGCTGTCATTGTGACGTCACAGCAGTCTCAGTGCCTCCTCTGCCAGTGCCATGCTCATGGCTGCTGGCTGTGCTTGTGACGTCACAGCAGCCTCAGTGCCTCTGAGGCCAGTGGCAGGCTCATGGCTGCTGGCTGTGCTTGTGAGGTCACAGCAGCCTGAATGCCTCCTAGACCAGTGTCAGGGTCATGGCTGCTGGCTGTGCTTCTGAGGTCACAGCAGCCTGAATGCCTCCTAGGCCAGTGGCAGGCTCATGGCTGCTGGCTGTGCTTGTGACGTCACAGCAGCCTCAGTGCCTCTGAGGCCAGTGGCAGTCTCATGGCTGCTGGCTGTGCTTGTGAGGTCACAGAAGCCTCAGTGCCTCTGATGCCAGTGGAAGCTCATGGCTGCTGGCTGTGATTGTGAGGTCACAGCAGACTCAGTGGCTCCCAGGTTAGTGTCCATCGCCCCCTACTGGCTGTGCTTGTGAGGTCACAGCAGACTCAGTGCCTCATAGTTTAGTGTCCAGCGTCCCCTGCTGGCTCTGCTTGTGAGATCACAGCAGCCTCAGTGCCTCTCAGGCCAGCATCAGGCTCATGGCTGCTGGCTGTGCTTGTGAGGTCACAGCAGCCTGAATGCCTCCTAGACCAGTGTCAGGGTCATGGCTGCTGGCTGTGCTTCTGAGGTCACAGCAGCCTGAATGCCTCCTATGCCAGTGGCAGGCTCATGGCTGCTGGCTGTGATTGTGAGGTCACAGCAGCCTCAGTGCCTCATAGTTTAGTGTCCAGCGTCCCCTGGTGTCTCTGCTTGTGAGGTCACAGCAGCCTCAGTGATTCCCAGGCCAAAAACAGGCTCATGGCTGCTGGCTATGCTTGTGACGTCACAGCAGCCTCAGTGCCTCATACCCCAGCATCAGGCTCATGGCTGCTGGCTGTGCTTGTGACGTCACAGCAGCCTCAGTGCCTCCTCTGCCAGTGCCATGCTCATGGCTGCTGGCTGTGCTTCTGAGATCACAGCAGCCTGAATGCCTCCTAGGCCAGTGGCAGGCTTATGGCTGCTGGCTGTGCTTGTGAGGTCACAGAAGCCTCAGTGCCTCCTCTGCCAGTGGCAGTCTCATGGCTGCTGGCTGTGCTTGTGAGGTCACAGCAGCCTCAGTGCCTCTGAGGCCAGTGGCAGTCTCATGGCTGCTGGCTGTGCTTGTGAGGTCACAGCAGCCTCAGTGCCTCTCAAGCCAGTATCATGCTCATGGCTGCTGGCTGTGCTTGTGAGGTCACAGCAGCCTGAATGCCTCCAAGACCAGTGTCAGGGTCATGGCTGCTGGCTGTGCTTGTGAGGTCACAGCAGACTCAGTGCCTGCTAGGTTATCTCCAGTGCCCCCTGCTGGCTGTGTTGTGAGGTCACAGCAGCCTCAGTGGCTCCTCTGCCAGTGTCAGGCTCATGGCTGCTGGCTGTGCTTGTGAGGTCACAGCAGACTCAGTGTCTCTGTGGATAGTGCCATGCTCATGGCTGCTGGCTGTGCTTTTGAGGTCACAGCAGACTCAGTGCCTCTCAGGCCAGTATCAGGCTCATGGCGGCTGGCTGTGCTTGTGACGTCACAGCAGCCTGATTGCCTCCTAGGCCAGTGGCAGGCTCATGGCGGCTGGTTGTGCTTGTGACGTCACAGCAGCCTCAGTGCCTCTGAGGCCAGTGGCAGTCTCATGGCTGCTGGCTGTGCTTGTGAGGTCACAGAAGCCTCAGTGCCTCCTCTGCCAGTGGCAGGCTCATGGCTGCTGGCTGTGCTTGTGAGGTCACAGCAGCCTCAGTGCCTCCTAGGTTAGTGTCCATCACCCCCTACTGGCTGTGCTTGTGAGGTCACAGCAGACTCAGTGCCTCATACTTTAGTGTCCAGCTCCCCCTGCTGGCTCTGCTTGTGAGGTCACAGCAGACTCAGCGCGTTCCAGCCCAGTATCAGGCTCATGGCTGCTGGCTGTGCTTGTGAGGTCACAGCAGCCTCAGTGCCTCCTCTGCCAGTGCCATGCTCATGGCTGCTGGCTGTGCTTGTGAGGTCACAGCAGCCTCAGTGCCTCTCAGGCCAATATCAGGCTCATGGCTGCTGGCTGTGCTTGTGAGGTCACAGCAGCCTGAATGCCTCCTAGACCAGTGTCAGGGTCATGGCTGCTGGCTGTGCTTCTGAGGTCACAGCAGCCTGAATGCCTCCTATGCCAGTGGCAGGCTCATGGCTGCTGGCTATGCTTGTGAGGTCACAGCAGCCTCAGAGCCTCCTAGGTTAATGTCCATCACCCCCTACTGGCTGTGCTTGTGAGGTCACAGCAGACTCAGTGCCTCATAGTTTAGTGTCCAGCGCCCCCTGCTGGCTCTGCTTGTGAGGTTACAGCAGACTCAGTGCCTCACAGGCCAGCATCAGGCTCATGGCTGCTGGCTGTGCTTGTGAGGTCACAGCAGCCTCAGTGCCTCCTCTGCCAGTGCCTTGCTCATGGCTGCTGGCTGTGCTTCTGAGATCACAGCAGCCTGAATGCCTCCTAGGCCAGTGGCAGGCTCATGGCTGCTGGCTGTGCTTGTGACGTCACAGCAGCCTCAGTGCCTCTGAGGCCAGTGGCAGTCTCATGGCTGCTGGCTGTGCTTGTGAGGTCACAGAAGCCTCAGTGCCTCTGAGGCCAGTGGCAGGCTCATGGCCGCTGGCTGTGATTGTGAGGTCACAGCAGACGCAGTGGCTCCTAGGTTAGTGTCCATCGCCCCCTACTGGCTGTGCTTGTGAGGTCACAGCAGACTCAGTGCCTCATAGTTTAGTGTCCAGCGTCCCCTGCTGCCTCTGCTTGTGAGATCACAGCAGACTCAGTGCCTCATAATTTAGTGTCCAGCGCCCCCTGCTGGCTCTGCTTGTGAGGTCACAGCAGACTCAGTGCCTCTCAGGCCAGTATCAGGCTCATGGCTGCTGGCTGTGCTTGTGAGATTACAGCAGCCTGAATGCCTCCTAGACCAGTGTCAGGGTCATGGCTGCTGGCTGTGCTTCTGAGGTCACAGCAGCCTGAATGCCTCCTATGCCAGTGGCAGGCTCCTGGCTGCTGGCTGTGCTTGTGACATCACAGCAGCCTCAGTGCCTCTGAGGCCAGTGGCAGTCTCATGGCTGCTGGCTGTGCTTGTGAGGTCACAGCAGCCTCAGTGCCTCCTAGGTTAATGTCCATCACCCCCTACTGGCTGTGCTTGTGAGGTCACAGCAGACTCAGTGCCTCATAGTTTAGTGTCCAGCGTCCCCTGCTGGCTGTGCTTGTGAGGTCACAGCAGCCTCAGTGCCTCTCAGGCCAGCATCAAGCTCATGGCTGCTGGCTGTGCTTGTGAGGTCACAGCAGCCTGAATGCCTCCTAGACCAGTGTCAGGGTCATGGCTGCTGGCTGTGCTTCTGAGGTCACAGCAGCCTGAATGCCTCCTATGCCAGTGGCAGGCTCATGGCTGCTGGCTGTGATTGTGAGGTCACAGCAGCCTCAGTGCCTCATAGTTTAGTGTCCAGCGTCTCCTGGTGTCTCTGCTTGTGAGGTCACAGCAGCCTCAGTGATTCCCAGGCCAAAATCAGGCTCATGGCTGCTGGCTATGCTTGTGACGTCACAGCAGCCTCAGTGCCTCTGAGGCCAGTGGCAGTCTCATGGCTGCTGGCTGTGCTTGTGAGGTCACAGCAGCCTCAGTGCCTCCTAGGTTAGTGTCCAGCGTTCCCTGCTGCCTCTGCTTCTGAGATCACAGCAGACTCAGTGCCTCAATAGTTAGTGTCCAGCGCCCCCTACTGGCTGTGCTGTGAGGCCACAGCAGCCTCAGTGCCTCCTCTGCCAGTGCCATGCTCATGGCTGCTGGCTGTGCTTCTGAGATCACAGCAGCCTGAATGCCTCCCAGGCCAGTGGCAGGCTTATGGCTGCTGGCTGTGATTGTGAGGTCACAGAAGCCTCAGTGCCTCCTCTGCCAGTGGCAGTCTCCTGGCTGCTGGCTGTGCTTGTGAGGTCACAGCAGCCTCAGTGCCTCTCAAGCCAGTATCATGCTCATGGCTGCTGGCTGTGCTTGTGAGGTCACAGCAGCCTGAATGCCTCCAAGACCAGTATCAGGGTCATGGCTGCTGGCTGTGCTTGTGAGGTCACAGCAGACTCAGTGCCTCATACTTTAGTGTCCAGCTCCCCCTGCTGGCTCTGCTTGTGAGGTCACAGCAGACTCAGCGCCTTCCAGGCCAGTATCAGGCTCATGGCTGCTGGCTGTGCTTGTGACGTCACAGCAGCCTCAGTGCCTCTGAGGCCAGTGGCAGTCTCATGGCTGATGGCTGTGCTTGTGAGGTCACAGCATCCTCAGTGCCTCCTCTGCCAGTGGCAAGCTCATGGCTGCTGGCTGTGCTTGTGAGGTCACAGCAGACTCAGTGGCTCCTAGGTTAGTGTCCATCGCCCCCTGCTGGCTGTGCTTGTGAGATCACAGCAGACTCAGTGCCTCAATAGTTAGTGTCCATCGCCCCCTGCTGGCTGTGCTTGTGAGGTCACAGCAGACTCAGTGCCTCATACTTTAGTGTCCAGCTCCCCCTGCTGGCTCTGCTTGTGAGGTCACAGCAGACTCAGTGCCTCTCAGGCCAGTATCAGGCTCATGGCTGCTGGCTGTGCTTGTGAGGTCACAGCAGCCTGAATGCCTCCTAGACCAGTGTCAGGGTCATGGCTGCTGGCTGTGCTTCTGAGGTTACAGCAGCCTGAATGCCTCCTATGCCAGTGGCAGGCTCCTGGCTGCTGGCTATGCTTGTGACGTCACAGCAGCCTCAGTGCCTCTCAGGCCAGCATCAGGCTCATGGCTGCTGGCTGTGCTTGTGAAGTCACAGCAGCCTCAGTGCCTCCTAGGTTAATGTCCATCACCCCCTACTGGCTGTGCTTGTGAGGTCACAGCAGACTCAGTGCCTCATAGTTTAGTGTCCAGCGCCCCCTGCTGGCTCTGATTGTGAGGTCACAGCAGACTCAGTGCCTCACAGGCCAGCATCAGGCTCATGGCTGCTGGCTGTGCTTGTGAGGTCACAGCAGCCTGAATGCCTCCTAGACCAGTGTCAGGGTCATGGCTGCTGGCTGTGCTTCTGAGGTCACAGCAGCCTGAATGCCTCCTATGCCAGTGGCAGGCTCATGGCTGCTGGCTGTGATTGTGAGGTCACAGCAGCCTCAGTGCCTCCTAGGTTAGTGTCCATCGCCCCCTACTGGCTGTGCTTGTGAGGTCACAGCAGACTCAGTGCCTCAGTTTAGTGTCCAGCGTCCCATGCTGCCTCTGCTTGTGAGATCATTGCAGACTCAGTGCCTCAATAGTTAGTGTCCAGCTCCCCCTGCTGGCTGTGCTTGTGAGGTCACAGAAGCCTCAGTGCCTCATACCCCAGCATCAGGCTCATGGCTGCTGGCTGTGCTTGTGACGTCACAGCAGCCTCAGTGCCTCCTCTGCCAGTGCCATGCTCATGGCTGCTGGCTGTGCTTCTGAGATCACAGCAGCCTGAATGCCTCCTAGGCCAGTGGCAGGCTTATGGCTGCTGGCTGTGCTTGTGAGGTCACAGAAGCCTCAGTGCCTCTGAGGCCAGTGGCAGTCTCATGGCTGCTGGCTGTGCTTGTGAGGTCACAGCAGCCTCAGTGCCTCTCAAGCCAGTATCACGCTCATGGCTGCTGGCTGTGCTTGTGAGGTCACAGCAGCCTGAATGCCTCCAACACCAGTATCAGGGTCATGGCTGCTGGCTGTGCTTGTGAGGTCACAGCAGACTCAGTGCCTGCTAGGTTATCTCCAGTGCCCCCTGCTGGCTGTGTTGTGAGGTCACAGCAGCCTCAGGGGCTCCTCTGCCAGTGTCAGGCTCATGGCTGCTGGCTGTACTTGTGAGGTCACAGCAGACTCAGTGTCTCTGTGGATAGTGCCATGCTCATGGCTGCTGGCTGTGCTTTTGAGGTCACAGCAGACTCAGTGCCTCTCAGGCCAGTATCAGGCTCCTGGCTGCTGGCTGTGCTTGTGACGTCACAGCAGCCTGAGTGCCTCCTAGGACAGTGGCAGGCTCATGGCTGCTGGTTGTGCTTGTGACGTCACAGCAGCCTCAGTGCCTCTGAGGCCAGTGGCAGTCTCATGGCTGCTGGCTGTGCTTGTGAGGTCACAGAAGCCTCAGTGCCTCCTCTGCCAGTGGCAGGCTCATGGCTGCTGGCTGTGCTTGTGAGGTCACAGCAGCCTCAGTGCCTCCTAGGTTAGTGTCCATCACCCCCTATTGGCTGTGCTTGTGAGGTCACAGCAGACTCAGTGCCTCATACTTTAGTGTCCAGCTCCCCCTGCTGGCTCTGCTTGTGAGGTCACAGCAGACTCAGCGCCTCCCAGGCCAGTATCAGGCTCATGGCTGCTGGCTGTGCTTGTCACGTCACAGCAGCCTCAGTGCCTCCTCTGCCAGTGCCATGCTCATGGCTGCTGGCTGTGCTTCTGAGGTCACAGCAGCCTGAATGCCTCCTAGGCCAGTGGCAGGCTCATGGCTGCTGGCTGTGCTTGTGACGTCACAGCAGCCTCAGTGCCTCCGAGGCCAGTGGCAGTCTCATGGTTGCTGGCTGTGCTTGTGAGGTCACAGAAGCCTCAGTGCCTCTGAGGCCAGTGGCAGGCTCATGGCCGCTGGCTGTGATTGTGAGGTCACAGCAGACGCAGTGGCTCCTAGGTTAGTGTCCATCGCCCCCTACTGGCTGTGCTTGTGAGGTCACAGCAGACTCAGTGCCTCATACTTTAGTGTCCAGCGTCCCCTGCTGCCTCTGCTTGTGAGATCACAGCAGACTCAGTGCCTCAATAGTTAGTGTCCAGCGCCCCCTGCTGGCTCTGCTTGTGAGGTCACAGCAGACTCAGTGCCTCTCAGGCCAGTATCAGGCTCATGGCTGCTGGCTGTGTTTGTGAGGTCACAGCAGCCTGAATGCCTCCTATGCCAGTGGCAGGCTCCTGGCTGCTGGCTGTGCTTGTGACGTCACAGCAGCCTCATTGCCTCTGAGGTCAGTGGCAGTCTCATGGCTGCTGGCTGTGCTTGTGAGGTCACAGCAGCCTCAGTGCCTCCTAGGTTAATGTCCATCACCCCCTACTGGCTGTGCTTGTGAGGTCACAGCAGACTCAGTGCCTCATAGTTTAGTGTCCAGCGCCCCCTGCTGGCTCTGCTTGTGAGGTCACAGCAGCCTCAGTGCCTCTCAAGCCAGTATCATGCTCATGGCTGCTGGCTGTGCTTGTGAGGTCACAGCAGCCTGAATGCCTCCTAGACCAGTGTCAGGGTCATGGCTGCTGGCTGTGCTTCTGAGGTCACAGCAGCCTGAATGCCTCCTATGCCAGTGGCAGGCTCATGGCTGCTGGCTGTGCTTGTGACGTCACAGCAGCTTCAGTGCCTCATAGTTTACTGTCCAGCGTCTCCTGGTGTCTCTGCTTGTGAGGTCACAGCAGCCTCAGTGATTCCCAGGCCAAAATCAGGCTCATGGCTGCTGGCTATGCTTGTGACGTCACAGCAGCCTCAGTGCCTCTGAGGCCAGTGGCAGTCTCATGGCTGCTGGCTGTGCTTGTGAGGTCACAGCAGCCTCAGTGCCTCCTAGGTTAGTGTCCAGCGTTCCCTGCTGCCTCTGCTTGTGAGATCACAGCAGACTCAGTGCCTCAATAGTTAGTGTCCAGCGCCCCCTGCTGGCTGTGCTTGTGAGGCCACAGCAGCCTCAGTGCCTCCTCTGCCAGTGCCATGCTCATGGCTGCTGGCTGTGCTTCTGAGGTCACAGCAGCCTGAATGCCTCCTAGGCCAGTGGCAGGCTTATGGCTGCTGGCTGTGATTGTGAGGTCACAGAAGCCTCAGTGCCTCCTCTGCCAGTGGCAGTCTCATGGCTGCTGGCTGTGCTTGTGAGGTCACAGCAGCCTCAGTGCCTCTCAAGCCAGTATCATGCTCATGGCTGCTGGCTGTGCTTGTGAGGTCACAGCAGCCTGAATGCCTCCAAGACCAGTATCAGGGTCATGGCTGCTGGCTGTGCTTCTGAGGTCACAGCAACCTGAATGCCTCCTAGGCCTGTGGCAGGCTCATTGCTGCTGGCTATGATTGTGAGGTCACAGAAGCCTCAGTGCCTCAAAAGTTAGGGTCCTGGGTCCCCTGCTGGCTCTGCTTGTGAGGTCACAGCAGCCTCAGTGCCTCAAAAGTTAGTGTACAGTGCCCCATGCTGGCTGTGCTTGTGAGGTCACACCAGCCTCAGTGCCTCCTCTGCCAGTGGCAGGTTCATGGCTGCTGGCTGGGATTGTGAGGTCACAGCAGACTCAGTGCCTCAAAAGTTAGAGTGCAGCGCCCCCTGCTGGCTGTGCTTGTGAGGTCACACCAGCCTCAGTGCCTCCTCTGCCAGTGGCAGGCTCATGGCTGCTGGCTGGGATTGTGAGGTCACAGCAGCGTCAGTGCCTCATAGTTCAGTGTCCAGCGTCCCCTGCTGGCTCAGCTTGTGAGGTCACAGCAGACTCAGTGCCTCAAATGTTAGTGTGCAGCGCCCCCTGCTGGCTGTGCTTGTGAACTCACAGCAGCCTGAATGCCTCCTAGACCAGTGTCAGGGTCATGGCTGCTGGCTGTGCTTGTGAGGTCACACAAGCCTGAATGCCTCCTATGCCAGTGGCAGGCTCATGGCTGCTGGCTGGGATTGTGAGGTCACAGCAGACTCAGGGCCGCATAGTTTAGTGTCCAGCGTCCCCTGGTGTCTCTGCTTGTGAGGTCACAGCAGACTCAGTGCCTCATAGGTTAGTGTCCATCGCCCCCTACTGGCTGTGCTTGTGAGTTCACAGCAGCCTCAGTGCCTCTCAGGCCAGTATCAGGCTCATGGCTGCTGGCTGTGCTTGTGACGTCACAGCAGCCTGATTGCCTCCTAGGCCAGTGGCAGGCTCATGGCTGCTGGTTGTGCTTGTGACATCACAGCAGCCTCAGTGCCTCTGAGGCCAGTGGCAGTCTCATGGCTGCTGGCTGTGCTTGTGAGGTCACAGAAGCCTCAGTGCCTCCTCTGCCAGTGGCAGGCTCATGGCTGCTGGCTGTGCTTGTGAGGTCACAGCAGCCTCAGTGCCTCCTAGGTTAGTGTCCATCACCCCCTACTGGCTGTGCTTGTGAGGTCACAGCAGACTCAGTGCCTCATACTTTAGTGTCCAGCTCCCCCTGCTGGCTCTGCTTGTGAGGTCACAGCAGACTCAGCGCCTTCCAGGCCAGTATCAGGCTCATGGCTGCTGGCTGTGCTTGTGACGTCACAGCAGCCTCAGTGCCTCTGAGGCCAGTGCCATGCTCATGGCTGCTGGCTGTGCTTGTGAGGTCACAGCAGCCTCAGTGCCTCTCAGGCCAATATCAGGCTCATGGCTGCTGGCTCTGCTTGTGAGGTCACAGCAGCCTGATTGCCTCCTAGACCAGTGTCAGGGTCATGGCTGCTGGCTGTGCTTCTGAGGTCACAGCAGCCTGAATGCCTCCTATGCCAGTGGCAGGCTCCTGGCTGCTGGCTATGCTTGTGAGGTCACAGCAGCCTCAGTGCCTCTGAGGTCAGTGGCAGTCTCATGGCTGCTGGCTGTGCTTGTGAGGTCACAGCAGCCTCAGTGCCTCATAGTTTAGTGTCCAGCGTCCCCTGCTGGCTCTGCTTGTGAGGTCACAGCAGCCTCAGTGCCTCTCAGGCCAGCATCAGGCTCGTGGCTGCTGCCTGTGCTTGTGAGGTCACAGCAGCCTGAATGCCTCCTAGACCAGTGTCAGGGTCATGGCTGCTGGCTGTGCTTCTGAGGTCACAGCAGCCTGAATGCCTCCTATGCCAGTGGCAGGCTCATGGCTGCTGGCTGTGATTGTGAGGTCACAGCAGCCTCAGTGCCTCATAGTTTAGTGTCCAGCGTCCCCTGGTGTCTCTGCTTGTGAGGTCACAGCAGCCTCAGTGATTCCCAGGCCAAAATCAGGCTCATGGCTGCTGGCTATGCTTGTGACGTCACAGCAGACTCAGTGCCTCTGAGGCCAGTGGCAGTCTCATGGCTGCTGGCTGTGCTTGTGAGGTCACAGCAGCCTCAGTGCCTCCTAGGTTAGTGTCCATCGCCCCCTACTGGCTGTGCTTGTGAGGTCACAGCAGACTCAGTGCCTCATACTTTAGTGTCCAGCGTCCCCCGCTGCCTCTGCTTGTGAGATCACAGCAGACTCAGTGCCTCAATAGTTAGTGTCCAGCGCCCCCTGCTGGCTGTGCTTGTGAGGTCACAGCAGCCCCAGTGCCTCATACCCCAGCATCAGGCTCATGGCTGCTGGCTGTGCTTGTGATGTCACAGCAGCCTCAGTGCCTCCTCTGCCAGTGCCATGCTCATGGCTGCTGGCTGTGCTTCTGCGATCACAGCAGCCTGAATGCCTCCTAGGCCAGTGGCAGGCTTATGGCTGCTGGCTGTGATTGTGAGGTCACAGAAGCCTCAGTGCCTCCTCTGCCAGTGGCAGTCTCATGGCTGCTGGCTGTGCTTGTGACGTCACAGCAGCCTCAGTGCCTCTCAAGCCAGTATCATGCTCATGGCTGCTGGCTGTGCTTGTGAGGTCACAGCAGCCTGAATGCCTCCAAGACCAGTATCAGGGTCATGGCTGCTGGCTGTGCTTCTGAGGTCACAGCAGCCTGAATGCCTCCTAGGCCTGTGGCAGGCTCATGGCTGCTGGCTATGATTGTGAGCTCACAGAAGCCTCAGTGCCTCAATAGTTAGGGTCCTGGGTCCCCTGCTGCCTCTGCTTGTGAGGTCACAGCAGCCTCAGTGCCTCAAAAGTTAGTGTACAGCGCCCCCTGCTGGCTGTGCTTGTGAGGTCACACCAGCCTCAGTGCCTCCTCTGCCAGTGGCAGGCTCATGGCTGCTGGCTGGGATTGTGAGGTCACAGCAGACTCAGTGCCTCATAGTTTAGTGTCCAGCGTCCCCTGCTGGCTGTGCTTGTGAGGTCACAGCAGACTCAGTGCCTCAAAAGTTAGTGTGCAGCGCCCCCTGCTGGCTGTGCTTGTGAGGTCACAGAAGCCTCAGTGCCTCCTCTGCCAGTGGCACGCTCATGGCTGCTGGCTGGGATTGTGAGGTCACAGCAGCGTCAGTGCCTCATAGTTCAGTGTCCAGCGTCCCCTGCTGGCTCAGCTTGTGAGGTCACAGCAGACTCAGTGCCTCAAAAGTTAGTGTGCAGCGCCCCCTGCTGGCTGTGCTTGTGAACTCACAGCAGCCTGAATGCCTCCTAGACCAGTGTCAGGGTCATGGCTGCTGGCTGTGCTTGTGAGGTCACACAAGCCTGAATGCCTCCTATGCCAGTGGCAGGCTCATGGCTGCTGGCTGGGATTGTGAGGTCACAGCAGACTCAGGGCCGCATAGTTTAGTGTCCAGCGTCCCCTGCTGGCTCTGCTTGTGAGGTCACAGCAGACTCAGTGCCTCATAGGTTAGTGTCCATCGCCCCCTACTGGCTGTGCTTGTGAGTTCACAGCAGCCTCAGTGCCTCCCAGGCCAATATCAGGCTCATGGCTGCTGGCTGTGCTTGTGAGGTCACAGCAGCCTCAGTGCCTCTGAGGTCAGTGGCAGTCTCATGGCTGCTGGCTGTGCTTGTGAGGTCACAGCAGCCTCAGTGCCTCATAGTTTAGTGTCCAGCGTCCCCTGCTGGCTCTGCTTGTGAGGTCACAGCAGCCTCAGTGCCTCTCAGGCCAGCATCAGGCTCGTGGCTGCTGCCTGTGCTTGTGAGGTCACAGCAGCCTGAATGCCTCCTAGACCAGTGTCAGGGTCATGGCTGCTGGCTGTGCTTCTGAGGTCACAGCAGCCTGAATGCCTCCTATGCCAGTGGCAGGCTCATGGCTGCTGGCTGTGATTGTGAGGTCACAGCAGCCTCAGTGCCTCATAGTTTAGTGTCCAGCGTCCCCTGGTGTCTCTGCTTGTGAGGTCACAGCAGCCTCAGTGATTCCCAGGCCAAAATCAGGCTCATGGCTGCTGGCTATGCTTGTGACGTCACAGCAGACTCAGTGCCTCTGAGGCCAGTGGCAGTCTCATGGCTGCTGGCTGTGCTTGTGAGGTCACAGCAGCCTCAGTGCCTCCTAGGTTAGTGTCCATCGCCCCCTACTGGCTGTGCTTGTGAGGTCACAGCAGACTCAGTGCCTCATAGTTTAGTGTCCAGCGTCCCCTGCTGCCTCTGCTTGTGAGATCACAGCAGACTCAGTGCCTCAATAGTTAGTGTCCAGCGCCCCCTGCTGGCTGTGCTTGTGAGGTCACAGCAGCCCCAGTGCCTCATACCCCAGCATCAGGCTCATGGCTGCTGGCTGTGCTTGTGATGTCACAGCAGCCTCAGTGCCTCCTCTGCCAGTGCCATGCTCATGGCTGCTGGCTGTGCTTCTGCGATCACAGCAGCCTGAATGCCTCCTAGGCCAGTGGCAGGCTTATGGCTGCTGGCTGTGATTGTGAGGTCACAGAAGCCTCAGTGCCTCCTCTGCCAGTGGCAGTCTCATGGCTGCTGGCTGTGCTTGTGACGTCACAGCAGCCTCAGTGCCTCTCAAGCCAGTATCATGCTCATGGCTGCTGGCTGTGCTTGTGAGGTCACAGCAGCCTGAATGCCTCCAAGACCAGTATCAGGGTCATGGCTGCTGGCTGTGCTTCTGAGGTCACAGCAGCCTGAATGCCTCCTAGGCCTGTGGCAGGCTCATGGCTGCTGGCTATGATTGTGAGCTCACAGAAGCCTCAGTGCCTCAATAGTTAGGGTCCTGGGTCCCCTGCTGCCTCTGCTTGTGAGGTCACAGCAGCCTCAGTGCCTCAAAAGTTAGTGTACAGCGCCCCCTGCTGGCTGTGCTTGTGAGGTCACACCAGCCTCAGTGCCTCCTCTGCCAGTGGCAGGCTCATGGCTGCTGGCTGGGATTGTGAGGTCACAGCAGACTCAGTGCCTCATAGTTTAGTGTCCAGCGTCCCCTGCTGGCTGTGCTTGTGAGGTCACAGCAGACTCAGTGCCTCAAAAGTTAGTGTGCAGCGCCCCCTGCTGGCTGTGCTTGTGAGGTCACACCAGCCTCAGTGCCTCCTCTGCCAGTGGCACGCTCATGGCTGCTGGCTGGGATTGTGAGGTCACAGCAGCGTCAGTGCCTCATAGTTCAGTGTCCAGCGTCCCCTGCTGGCTCAGCTTGTGAGGTCACAGCAGACTCAGTGCCTCAAAAGTTAGTGTGCAGCGCCCCCTGCTGGCTGTGCTTGTGAACTCACAGCAGCCTGAATGCCTCCTAGACCAGTGTCAGGGTCATGGCTGCTGGCTGTGCTTGTGAGGTCACACAAGCCTGAATGCCTCCTATGCCAGTGGCAGGCTCATGGCTGCTGGCTGGGATTGTGAGGTCACAGCAGACTCAGGGCCGCATAGTTTAGTGTCCAGCGTCCCCTGCTGGCTCTGCTTGTGAGGTCACAGCAGACTCAGTGCCTCATAGGTTAGTGTCCATCGCCCCCTACTGGCTGTGCTTGTGAGTTCACAGCAGCCTCAGTGCCTCCCAGGCCAATATCAGGCTCATGGCTGCTGGCTGTGCTTGTGAGGTCACAGCAGCCTCAGTGCCTCTCAGGCCAGTATCAGGCTCATGGCTGCTGGCTGTGCTTGTGACGTCACAGCAGCCTGATTGCCTCATAGGCTAGTGGCAGGCTCATGGCTGCTGGTTGTGCTTGTGACGTCACAGCAGCCTCAGTGCCTCTGAGGCCAGTGGCAGTCTCATGGCTGCTGGCTGTGCTTGTGAGGTCACAGAAGCCTCAGTGCCTCCTCTGCCAGTGGCAGGCTCATGGCTGCTGGCTGTGATTGTGAGGTCACAGCAGCCTCAGTGCCTCCTAGGTTAGTGTCCATCACCCCCTACTGGCTGTGCTTGTGAGGTCACAGCAGACTCAGTGCCTCATACTTTAGTGTCCAGCTCCCCCTGCTGGCTCTGCTTGTGAGGTCACAGCAGACTCAGCGCCATCCAGGCCAGTATCAGACTCATGGCTGCTGGCTGTGCTTGTGACGTCACAGCAGCCTCAGTGCCTCCTCTGCCAGTGTCAGGGTCATGGCTGCTGGCTGTGCTTGTGAGGTCACAGCAGCCTCAGTGCCTCTCAGGCCAATATCAGGCTCATGGCTGCTGGCTGTGCTTGTGAGGTCACAGCAGCCTGAATGCCTCCTAGACCAGTGTCAGGGTCATGGCTGCTGGCTGTGCTTCTGAGGTCACAGCAGCCTGAATGCCTCCTATGCCAGTGGCAGGCTCCTGGCTGCTGGCTATGCTTGTGACGTCACAGCAGCCTCAGTGCCTCTGAGGTCAGTGGCAGTCTCATGGCTGCTGGCTGTGCTTGTGAGGTCACAGCAGCCTCAGTGCCTCCTAGGTTAATGTCCATCACCCCCTACTGGCTGTGCTTGTGAGGTCACAGCAGCCTCAGTGCCTCTCAGGCCAGCATCAGGCTCATGGCTGCTGGCTGTGCTTGTGAGGTCACAGCAGCCTGAATGCCTCCTAGACCAGTGTCAGGGTCATGGCTGCTGGCTGTGCTTCTGAGGTCACAGCAACCTGAATGCCTCCTATGCCAGTGGCAGGCTCATGGCTGCTGGCTGTGATTGTGAGGTCACAGCAGCCTCAGTGCCTCATAGTTTAGTGTCCAGCGTCCCCTGGTGTCTCTGCTTGTGAGGTCACAGCAGCCTCAGTGATTCCCAGGCCAAAATCAGGCTCATGGCTGCTGGCTATGCTTGTGACGTCACAGCAGCCTCAGTGCCTCTGAGGCCAGTGGCAGTCTCATGGCTGCTGGCTGTGCTTGTGAGGTCACAGCAGCCTCAGTGCCTCCTAGGTTAGTGTCCATCGCCCCCTACTGGCTGTGCTTGTGAGGTCACAGCAGACTCAGTGCCTCATAGTTTAGTGTCCAGCGTCCCCTGCTGCCTCTGCTTGTGAGATCACAGCAGACTCAGTGCCTCAATAGTTAGTGTCCAGCGCCCCCTGCTGGCTGTGCTTGTGAGGTCACAGCAGCCCCAGTGCCTCATACCCCAGCATCAGGCTCATGGCTGCTGGCTGTGCTTGTGACGTCACAGCAGCCTCAGTGCCTCCTATGCCAGTTGCAGGCTCATGGCTGTGCTTGTGAGGTCACAGCACACTCAGTGCCTCATGAGTTAGTGTCCAGCGCCCCCTGCTGGCTCTGCTTGTGAGGTCACAGCAGACTCAGTGCCATCTCGGCCAGTGTCAGGCTCGTGGCTGCTGGCTGTGCTTGTGACGTCACAGCAGCCTGAATGCCTCCAAGACCAGTATCAGGGTCATGGCTGCTGGCTGTGCTTCTGAGGTCACAGCAGCCTGAATGCCTCCTAGGCCTGTGGCAGGCTCATGGCTGCTGGCTATGATTGTGAGGTCACAGAAGCCTCAGTGCCTCAAAAGTTAGGGTCCTGGGTCCCCTGCTGGCTGTGCTTGTGAGGTCACAGCAGCCTCAGTGCCTCAAAAGTTAGTGTACAGTGCCCCATGCTGGCTGTGCTTGTGAGGTCACACCAGCCTCAGTGCCTCCTCTGCCAGTGGCAGGCTCATGGCTGCTGGCTGGGATTGTGAGGTCACAGCAGACTCAGTGCCTCCTAGGTTAGTGTCCATCGCCCCCTGCTGGCTCTGCTTGTGAGGTCACAGCAGACTCAGTGCCTCAAAAGTTAGAGTGCAGCGTCCCCTGCTGGCTGTGCTTGTGAGGTCACACCAGCCTCAGTGCCTCCTCTGCCAGTGGCAGGCTCATGGCTGCTGGCTGGGATTGTGAGGTCACAGCAGCCTCAGTGCCTCATAGTTCAGTGTCCAGCGTCCCCTGCTGGCTCAGCTTGTGAGGTCACAGCAGACTCAGTGCCTCAAAAGTTAGTGTGCTGCGCCCCCTGCTGGCTGTGCTCGTGAACTTACAGCAGCCTGAATGCCTCCTAGACCAGTGTCAGGGTCATGGCTGCTGGCTGTGCTTGTGAGGTCACACAAGCCTGAATGCCTCCTATGCCAGTGGCAGTCTCATGGCTGCTGGCTGGGATTGTGAGGTCACAGCAGACTCAGGGCCGCATAGTTTAGTGTCCAGCGTCCCCTGCTGGCTCTGCTTGTGAGCTCACAGCAGACTCAGTGCCTCATAGGTTAGTGTCCATCGCCCCCTACTGGCTGTGCTTGTGAGTTCACAGCAGCCTCAGTGCCTCCCAGGCCAATATCAGGCTCATGGCTGCTGGCTGTGCTTGTGACGTCACAGCAGCATCAGTGCCTCTCAGGCCAGTATCAGGCTCATGGCTGCTGGCTGTGCTTGTGACGTCACAGCAGCCTCAGTGCCTCCTACGCCAGTGGCAGTCTCATGGCTGCTGGCTGTGCTTGTGAGGTCACAGCAGCCTCAGTGCCTCCTCTGCCAGTGGCAGTCTCATGGCTGCTGGCTGTGCTTGTGAGGTCACAGCAGACTCAGTGCCTCATACTTTAGTGTCCAGCTCCCCCTGCTGGCTCTGCTTGTGAGGTCACAGCAGACTCAGCGCCTTCCAGGCCAGTATCAGGCTCATGGCTGCTGGCTGTGCTTGTGACGTCACAGCAGCCTCAGTGCCTCCTCTGCCAGTGCCATGCTCATGGCTGCTGGCTGTGCTTGTGAGGTCACAGCAGCCTCAGTGCCTCTCAGGCCAATATCAGGCTCATGGCTGCTGGCTGTGCTTGTGAGGTCACAGCAGCCTGAATGCCTCCTAGACCAGTGTCAGGGTCATGGCTGCTGGCTGTGCTTCTGAGGTCACAGCAGCCTGAATGCCCCCTATGCCAGTGGCAGGCTCCTGGCTGCTGGCTATGCTTGTGAGGTCACAGCAGCCTCAGTGCCTCTGAGGTCAGTGGCAGTCTCATGGCTGCTGGCTGTGCTTGTGAGGTCACAGCAGCCTCAGTGCCTCCTAGGTTAATGTCCATCACCCCCTACTGGCTGTGCTTGTGAGGTCACAGCAGACTCAGTGCCTCACAGTTTATTTTCCAGCGCCCCCTGCTGGCTCTGCTTGTGAGGTCACAGCAGCCTCAGTGCCTCTCAGGCCAGCATCAGGGTCATGGCTGCTGGCTGTGCTTCTGAGGTCACAGCAGCCTGAATGCCTCCTATGCCAGTGGCAGGCTCATGGCTGCTGGCTGTGATTGTGACGTCACAGCAGCCTGAATGCCTCATAGTTTAGTGTCCAGCGTCCCCTGGTGTCTCTGCTTGTGAGGTCACAGCAGCCTCAGTGATTCCCAGGCCAAAATCAGGCTCATGGCTGCTGGCTATGCTTGTGACGTCACAGCAGCCTCAGTGCCTCTGAGGCCAGTGGCAGTCTCATGGCTGCTGGCTGTGCTTGTGAGGTCACAGCAGCCTCAGTGCCTCCTAGGTTAGTGTCCATCGCCCCCGACTGGCTGTGCTTGTGAGGTCACAGCAGACTCAGTGCCTCATAGTTTAGTGTCCAGCGCCCCCTGCTGGCTGTGCTTGTGAGGTCACAGCAGCCTCAGTGCCTCATAGTTTAGTGTCCAGCGTCCCCTGGTGTCTCTGCTTGTGAGGTCACAGCAGCCCCAGTGCCTCATACCCCAGCATCAGGCTCATGGCTGCTGGCTGTGCTTGTGACGTCACAGCAGCCTCAGTGCCTCCTATGCCAGTTGCAGGCTCATGGCTGTGCTTGTGAGGTCACAGCACACTCAGTGCCTCATGAGTTAGTGTCCAGCGCCCCCTGCTGGCTCTGCTTGTGAGGTCACAGCAGACTCAGTGCCATCTCGGCCAGTGTCAGGCTCGTGGCTGCTGGCTGTGCTTGTGAGGTCACAGCAGCCTGAATGCCTCCAAGACCAGTATCAGGGTCATGGCTGCTGGCTGTGCTTCTGAGGTCACAGCAGCCTGAATGCCTCCTAGGCCTGTGGCAGGCTCATGGCTGCTGGCTATGATTGTGAGGTCACAGAAGCCTCAGTGCCTCAAAAGTTAGGGTCCTGGGTCCCCTGCTGGCTCTGCTTGTGAGGTCACAGCAGCCTCAGTGCCTCAAAAGTTAGTGTACAGCGCCCCCTGCTGGCTGTGCTTGTGAGGTCACACCAGCCTCAGTGCCTCCTCTGCCAATGGCAGGCTCATGGTTGCTGGCTGGGATTGTGAGGTCACAGCAGCCTCAGTGCCTCCTAGGTTAGTGTCCAGCGTCCCCTGCTGGCTGTGCTTGTGAGGTCACAGCAGACTCAGTGCGTCATAAGTTAGTGTGCAGCGCCCCCTGCTGGCTGTGCTTGTGAGGTCACACCAGCCTCAGTGCCTCCTCTGCCAGTGGCAGGCTCATGGCTGCTGGCTGGGATTGTGAGGTCACAGCAGCCTCAGTGCCTCATAGTTCAGTGTCCAGCATCCCCTGCTGGCTCAGCTTGTGAGGTCACAGCAGCCTCAGTGCCTCCTCTGCCAGTGCCATGCTCATGGCTGCTGGCTGTGCTTGTGAGGTCACAGCAGCCTCAGTGCCTCTCAGGCCAATATCAGGCTCATGGCTGCTGGCTGTGCTTGTGAGGTCACAGCAGCCTGAATGCCTCCTAGACCAGTGTCAGGCTCCTGGCTGCTGGCTATGCTTGTGAGGTCACAGCAGCCTCAGTGCCTCTGAGGCCAGTGCCATGCTCATGGCTGCTGGCTGTGCTTGTGAGGTCACAGCAGCCTCAGTGCCTCCTAGGTTAATGTCCATCACCCCCTACTGGCTGTGCTTGTGAGGTCACAGCAGCCTCATTGCCTCATAGTTTAGTGTCCAGCGCCCCCTGCTGGCTCTGCTTGTGAGGTCACAGCAGCCTCAGTGCCTCCTAGGTTAATGTCCATCACCCCCTACTGGCTGTGCTTGTGAGGTCACAGCAGCCTCATTGCCTCATAGTTTAGTGTCCAGCGCCCCCTGCTGGCTCTGCTTGTGAGGTTACAGCAGACTCAGTGCCTCACAGGCCAGCATCAGGCTCATGGCTGCTGGCTGTGCTTGTGACATCACAGCAGCCTCAGTGCCTCCTCTGCCAGTGCCATGCTCATGGCTGCTGGCTGTGCTTGTGACGTCACAGCAGCCTCAGTGCCTCTGAGGCCAGTGGCAGTCTCATGGCTGCTGGCTGTGCTTGTGAGGTCACAGAAGCCTCAGTGCCTCCTCTGCCAGTGGCAGGCTCATGGCTGCTGGCTGTGCTTGTGAGGTCACAGCAGACTCAGTGTCTCTGTGGATAGTGCCATGCTCATGGCTGCTGGCTGTGCTTTTGAGGTCACAGCAGACTCAGTGCCTCTCAGGCCAGTATCAGGCTCATGGCTGCTGGCTGTGCTTGTGACGTCACAGCAGCCTGATTGCCTCCTAGGCCAGTGGCAGGCTCATGGCTGCTGGTTGTGCTTGTGACGTCACAGCAGCCTCAGTGCCTCTGAGGCCAGTGGCAGTCTCATGGCTGCTGGCTGTGCTTGTGAGGTCACACCAGCCTCAGTGCCTCACAGGCCAGCATCAGGCTCATGGCTGCTGGCTGTGATTGTGAGGTCACAGCAGCCTCAGTGCCTCCTAGGTTAGTGTCCATCGCCCCCTACTGGCTGTGCTGGTGAGGTCACAGCAGCCCCAGTGCCTCATACCCCAGCATCAGGCTCATGGCTGCTGCCTGTGCTTGTGACGTCACAGCAGCCTCAGTGGCTCCTCTGCCAGTGCCATGCTCATGGCTGCTGGCTGTGCTTCTGAGATCACAGCAGCCTGAATGCCTCCTAGGCCAGTGGCAGGCTTATGGCTGCTGGCTGTGATTGTGAGGTCACAGAAGCCTCAGTGCGTCTGAGGCCAGTGGCAGTCTCATGGCTGCTGGCTGTGCTTGTGAGGTCACAGCAGCCTCAGTGCCTCTGAAGCCAGTATCATGCTCATGGCTGCTGGCTGTGCTTGTGAGGTCACAGCAGCCTGAATGCCTCCAAGACCAGTATCAGGGTCATGGCTGCTGGCTGTGCTTCTGAGGTCACAGCAGCCTGAATGCCTCCTAGGCCTGTGGCAGGCTCATGGCTGCTGGCTATGATTGTGAGGTCACAGAAGCCTCAGTGCCTCAAAAGTTAGGGTCCTGGGTCCCCTGCTGGCCCTGCTTGTGAGGTCACAGCAGCCTCAGTGCCTCAAAAGTTAGTGTACAGCGCCCCCTGCTGGCTGTGCTTGTGAGGTCACACCAGCCTCAGTGCCTCCTCTGCCAGTGGCAGGCTCATGGCTGCTGGCTGGGATTGTGAGGTCACAGCAGACTCAGTGCCTCATAGTTTAGTGTCCAGCGTCTCCTGCTGGCTCTGCTTGTGAGGTCACAGCAGACTCAGTGCCTCAAAAGTTAGTGTGCAGCGCCCCCTGCTGTCTGTGCTTGTGAGGTCACACCAGCCTCAGTGCCTCCTCTGCCAGTGGCAGCCTCATGGCTGCTGTCTGGGATTGTGAGGTCACAGCAGCCTCAGTGCCTCATAGTTCAGTGTCCAGCGTCCCCTGCTGGCTCAGTTTGTGAGGTCACAGCAGACTCAGTGCCTCAAAAGTTAGTGTGCAGCGCCCCCTGCTCGCTGTGCTTGTGAACTCACAGCAGCCTGAATGCCTCCTACACCCGTGTCAGGGTCATGGCTGCTGGCTCTGCTTGTGAGGTCACACAAGCCTGAATGCCTCCTATGCCAGTGGCAGGCTCATGGCTGCTGGCTGGGATTGTGAGGTCACAGCAGACTCAGGGCCGCATAGTTTAGTGTCCAGCGCCCCCTGCTGGCTCTGCTTGTGAGGTCACAGCAGACTCAGTGCCTCATAGGTTAGCGTCCATCGCCCCCTACTGGCTGTGCTTGTGAGTTCACAGCAGCCTCAGTGCCTCCCAGGCCAATATCAGGCTCATGGCTGCTGGCTGTGCTTGTGAGGTCACAGAAGCCTCAGTGCCTCTGAGGCCAGTGGCAGTCTCATGGCTGCTGGCTGTGTTGTGAGGTCACAGAAGCCTCAGTGCCTCCTCTGCCAGTGGCAGTCTCATGGCTGCTGGCTGTGATTGTGAGGTCACAGCAGCTTCAGTGGCTCCTCTGCCAGTGCCATGCTCATGGCTGCTCGCTGTGCTTTTGAGGTCACAGCAGCCTCAGTGCCTCACAGGCCAGTATCAGGCTCATGGCTGCTGGCTGTGCTTGTGACATCACAGCAGCCTCAGTGCCTCCTCTGCCAGTGCCATGCTCATGGCTGCTGGCTGTGCTTGTGACGTCACAGCAGCCTCAGTGCCTCTGAGGCCAGTGGCAGTCTCATGGCTGCTGGCTGTGCTTGTGAGGTCACAGAAGCCTCAGTGCCTCCTCTGCCAGTGGCAGGCTCATGGCAGCTGGCTGTGCTTGTGAGGTCACAGCAGACTCAGTGTCTCTGTGGATAGTGCCATGCTCATGGCTGCTGGCTGTGCTTTTGAGGTCACAGCAGACTCAGTGCCTCTCAGGCCAGTATCAGGCTCATGGCTGCTGGCTGTGCTTGTGACGTCACAGCAGCCTGATTGCCTCCTAGGCCAGTGGCAGGCTCATGGCTGCTGGCTGTGCTTGTGAGGTCACAGAAGCCTCAGTGCCTCTGAGGCCAGTGGCAGGCTCATGGCTGCTGGCTGTGATTGTGAGGTCACAGCAGCCTCAGTGCCTCATACTTTAGTGTCCAGCGTCCCCTGCTGCCTCTGCTTGTGAGGTCACAGCAGCCTCAGTGATTCCCAGGCCAGTATCAGGCTCATGGCTGCTGGCTCTGCTTGTGACGTCACAGCAGCCTCAGTGCCTCTGAGGCCAGTGGCAGTCTCATGGCTGCTGGCTGTGCTTGTGAGGTCACAGCAGGCTCAGTGCCTCATAGTTTAGTGTCCAGCATCCCCTGCTGGCTGTGCTTGTGAGGTCACAGCAGCCTCAGTGCCTCCTAGGCTAGTATCAGGCTCATCCCTGCTGGCTGTGCTTCTGAGGTCACAGAAGCTTGAATGCCTCCTAGGCCACTGGCAGGCTCATGGCTGCTGGCTGTGCTTGTGACGTCACAGCAGCCTCAGTGCCTCAAAGTTTAGTGTCCAGCGTCCCCTGCTGGCTCTGCTTGTGACGTCACAGCAGCCTCCGTGCCTTATAAGATAGAGTCCAGCGCCCCCTACGGGCTCTGCTTGTGAGGTCACAGCAGCCTCAGTGCCTCACAGGCCAGTATCAGGCTCCTGGCTGTTGGCTGTGCTTGTGGCATCACAGCAGCCTCAGTGACTCCTAGGCCCGTGGCAGTCTCATGGCTGCTGGCTGTGCTTGTGAGGTCACAGCAGACTCAGTGCCTCTGAGGCCAGTGGCAGTCTCATGGTTGCTGGCTGTGTTTGTGAGGTCACAGAAGCCTCAGTGCCTCCTCTGCCAGTGGCAGGCTCATGGCTGCTGGCTGTGCTTGTGAGGTCACAGCAGCCTCAGTGCCTCAAAGGTTAGTGTCCAGCGCTCCCTGCTGGCTCTGCTTGTGAGGTCACAGCAGACACAGTGCCTCAAAAGTTAGTGTCCATCGCCCCCTGCTGGCTCTGCTTGTGAGGTCACAGCAGACTCAGTGCCTCCCAGGCCAATATCAGGCTCCTGGCTGCTGGCTGTGCTTGTGACGTCACAGCAGCCTCAGTGCCTCCTCTGCCAGTGGCAGTCTCATGGCTGCTGGCTGTGCTTCTGAGGTCACAGCAGCCTCAGTGACTCTGAGGCCAGTGGCAGTCTCATGGCTGCTGGCTGTGCTTGTGAGGTCACAACAGCCTCAGTGCCTCATACTTTAGTGGCCATCGTCCCCTGCTGACTCTGCTTGTGAGGTCACAGCAGACTCAGTGCCTCCCAGGCCAATATCAGGCTCCTGGCTGCTGGCTGTGCTTGTGACGTCACAGCAGCCTGAATGCCTACTAGGCCCGTGGCAGGCTCATGGCTGCTGGCTGTGCTTGTGAGGTCACAGCAGACTCAGTGGCTCCTCTACCAGTGGCAGTCTCATGGCTGCTGGCTGTGCTTGTGAGGTCACAGCAGCCTCAGTGCCTCATAGTTTAGTGTCCAGCATCCCCTGCTGGCTGTGCTTGTGAGGTCACAGCAGCCTCAGTGCCTCCTAGGCTAGTATCAGGCTCATGGCTGCTGGCTGTGCTTCTGAGGTCACAGAAGCCTGAATGCCTCCTAGGCCACTGGCAGGCTCATGGCTGCTGGCTGTGCTTGTGACGTCACAGCAGCCTCAGTGCCTCAAAGTTTAGTGTCCAGCGTCCCCTGCTGGCTCTGCTTGTGACGTCACAGCAGCCTCCGTGCCTTATAAGATAGAGTCCAGCGCCCCCTACGGGCTCTGCTTGTGAGGTCACAGCAGCCTCAGTGCCTCACAGGCCAGTATCAGGCTCCTGGCTGTTGGCTGTGCTTGTGACGTCACAGCAGCCTCAGTGACTCCTAGGCCCGTGGCAGTCTCATGGCTGCTGGCTGTGCTTGTGAGGTCACAGCAGCCTCAGTGCCTCTGAGGCCAGTGGCAGTCTCATGGCTGCTGGCTGTGCTTGTGAGGTCACAGAAGCCTCAGTGCCTCCTCTGCCAGTGGCAGGCTCATGGCTGCTGGCTGTGCTTGTGAGGTCACAGCAGCCTCAGTGCCTCATAGTTTAGTGTCCATCGCCCCCTGCTGGCTCTGCTTGTGAGGTCACAGCAGACTCAGTGCCTCCCAGGCCAATATCAGGCTCCTGGCTGCTGGCTGTGCTTGTGACGTCACAGCAGCCTCAGTGCCTCCTCTGCCAGTGGCAGTCTCATGGCTGCTGGCTGTGCTTGTGAGGTCACAGCAGCCTCAGTGCCTCTGAGGCCAGTGGCAGGCTCATGGCTGCTGGTTCTGCTTGTGAGGTCACAACAGGCTCAGTGCCTCATACTTTAGTGGCCATCGTCCCCTGCTGACTCTGCTTGTGAGGTCACAGCAGACTCAGTGCCTCCCAGGCCAATATCAGGCTCCTGGCTGCTGGCTGTGCTTGTGACGTCACAGCAGCCTCAGTGCCTCCTAGGCCCGTGGCAGGCTCATGGCTGCTGGCTGTGCTTGTGAGGTCACAGCAGCCTCAGTGCCTCAAAGGTTAGTGTCCATCGCCCCCTGCTGGCTCTGCTTGTGAGGTCACAGCAGACTCAGTGCCTCCCAGGCCAATATCAGGCTCCTGGCTGCTGGCTGTGCTTGTGACGTCACAGCAGCCTCAGTGCCTCCTCTGCCAGTGGCAGTCTCATGGCTGCTGGCTGTGCTTGTGAGGTCACAGCAGCCTCAGTGCCTCTGAGGCCAGTGGCAGGCTCATGGCTGCTGGCTGTGCTTGTGAGGTCACAACAGGCTCAGTGCCTCATACTTTAGTGGCCATCGTCCCCTGCTGACTCTGCTTGTGAGGTCACAGCAGACTCAGTGCCTCCCAGGCCAATATCAGGCTCCTGGCTGCTGGCTGTGCTTGTGACGTCACAGCAGCCTCAGTGCCTCCTAGGCCCGTGGCAGGCTCATGGCTGCTGGCTGTGCTTGTGAGGTCACAGCAGACTCAGTGCCTCATAGTTTAGTGTCCAGCGTCCCCTGCTGGCTCTGCTTGTGAGGTCACAGCAGACTCAGTGCCTCATAAGTTACTGTCCAGCGTGCCCTGCTGGCTGTGCTTGAGAGCTCACACCAGCCTCAGTGCCTCACAGGCCAGCATCAGGCTCATGGCTGCTGGCTGTGCTTGTGACGTCACAGCAGCCTCAGTGGCTCCTCTGCCAGTGCCATGCTCATGGCTGCTGGCTGTGCTTGTGACGTCACAGCATCCTCAGTGCCTCCTAGGCCAGTATCAGGCTCATGGCTGCTGGCTGTGCTTGTGAGCTCACAGAAGCCTGAATGCCTCCTAGGCCAGTGGCAGACTCATGGCTCTGCTTGTGAGGTCACAGCGGCCTCAGTGCCTTCCAGGCCAGTATCAAGCTCCTGGCTGCTGGCTGTGCTTGTGACGTCAGAGCATCCTCAGTGCCTCGTTTGCCAGTGCCAGGCTCATGGCTGCTGGCTGTGCTTCTGAGGTCACAGCAGCCTCAGTATCTCCGGGGATAGTGCCATGCTCATGGCTGCTGGCTGTGCTTGTGAGGTCACACCAGCCTCAGTGCCTCACAGGCCAGCATCAGGCTCATGGCTGCTGGCTGTGCTTGTGACGTCACAGCAGCCTCAGTGGTTCCTCTGCCAGTGCCATGCTCATGGCTGCTGGCTGTGCTTGTGACGTCACAGCAGCCTCAGTGCCTCCTAGGCCAGTATCAGGCTCATGGCTGCTGGCTGTGCTTGTGAGCTCACAGAAGCCTGAATGCCTCCTAGGCCAGTGGCAGACTCATGGCTCTGCTTGTGAGGTCACAGCGGCTTCAGTGCCTTCCAGGCCAGTATCAAGCTCCTGGCTGCTGGCTGTGCTTGTGACGTCACAGCATCCTCAGTGCCTCGTTTGCCAGTGCCAGGCTCATGGCTGCTGGCTGTGCTTCTGAGGTCACAGCAGCCTCAGTATCTCCGGGGAAAGTGCCATGCTCATGGCTGCTGGCTGTGCTTGTGAGGTCACAGCAACCCCAGTTCCTCCTAGGCCAGTATCAGGCTCATGGCTGCTGGCTGTGCTTGTGAGGTCACAGCA
Source organism: Dromaius novaehollandiae (assembly GCF_036370855.1). NCBI lineage: Eukaryota > Metazoa > Chordata > Aves > Casuariiformes > Dromaiidae > Dromaius > Dromaius novaehollandiae. The sequence goes on along the minus strand of NW_026991341.1, from coordinate 1,580,691 downwards.
GCCTGAATGCCTCTGAGGCCAGTGGCAGGCTCATGGCTGCTGGCTCTGCTTGTGAGGTCACAGCAGCCTCAGTGCCTCATAGTTCAGTGTCCAGCGTCCCCTGCTGGCTCAGCTTGTGAGGTCACAGCAGACTCAGTGCCTCAAAAGTTAGTGTGCAGCGCCCCCTGCTGGCTGTGCTCGTGAACTCACAGCAGCCTGAATGCCTCCTAGACCAGTGTCAGGGTCATGGCTGCTGGCTGTGCTTGTGAGGTCACACAAGCCTGAATGCCTCCTATGCCAGTGGCAGGCTCATGGCTGCTGGCTGGGATTGTGAGGTCACAGCAGACTCAGGGCCGCATAGTTTAGTGTCCAGCGTCCCCTGCTGGCTCTGCTTGTGAGGTCACAGCAGACTCAGTGCCTCATAGGTTAGTGTCCATCCCCCCCTACTGGCTGTGCTTGTGAGTTCACAGCAGCCTCAGTGCCTCCCAGGCCAATATCAGGCTCATGGCTGCTGGCTGTGCTTGTGAGGTCACAGCAGCCTCAGTGCCTCTCAGGCCAGTATCAGGCTCATGGCTGCTGGCTGTGCTTGTGAGGTCACAGCAGCCTGATTGCCTCCTAGGCCAGTGGCAGGCTCATGGCTGCTGGTTGTGCTTGTGACATCACAGCAGCCTCAGTGCCTCTGAGGCCAGTGGCAGTCTCATGGCTGCTGGCTGTGCTTGTGAGGTCACAGAAGCCTCAGTGCCTCCTCTGCCAGTGGCAGGCTCATGGCTGCTGGCTGTGATTGTGAGGTCACAGCAGCCTCAGTGCCTCCTAGGTTAGTGTCCATCACCCCCTACTGGCTGTGCTTGTGAGGTCACAGCAGACTCAGTGCCTCATACTTTAGTGTCCAGCTCCCCCTGCTGGCTCTGCTGGTGAGGTCACAGCAGACTCAGCGCCTTCCAGCCCAGTATCAGGCTCATGGCTGCTGGCTGTGCTTGTGACGTCACAGCAGCCTCAGTGCCTCCTCTGCCAGTGCCATGCTCATGGCTGCTGGCTGTGCTTGTGAGGTCACAGCAGCCTAAGTGCCTCTCAGGCCAATATCAGGCTCATGGCTGCTGGCTCTGCTTGTGAGGTCACAGCAGCCTGAATGCCTCCTAGACCAGTGTCAGGGTCATGGCTGCTGGCTGTGCTTCTGAGGTCACAGCAGCCTGAATGCCTCCTATGCCAGTGGCAGGCTCCTGGCTGCTGGCTATGCTTGTGACGTCACAGCAGCCTCAGTGCCTCTGAGGTCAGTGGCAGTCTCATGGCTGCTGGCTGTGCTTGTGAGGTCACAGCAGCCTCAGTGCCTCATAGTTTAGTGTCCAGCGCCCCCTCCTGGCTCTGCTTGTGAGGTCACAGCAGCCTCAGTGATCCCCAGGCCAAAATCAGGCTCATGGCTGCTGGCTATGCTTGTGAGGTCACAGCAGACTCAGTGCCTCTGAGGCCAGTGGCAGTCTCATGGCTGCTGGCTGTGCTTGTGAGGTCACAGCAGCCTCAGTGCCTCCTAAGTTAGTGTCCATCACCCCCTACTGGCTGTGCTTGTGAGGTCACAGCAGCCTCAGTGCCTCATAGTTTAGTGTCCAGCGTCCCCTGCTGCCTCTGCTTGTGAGATCACAGCAGCCTCAGTGCCTCAATAGTTAGTGTCCAGCGCCCCCTGCTGGCTGTGCTTGTGAGGTCACAGCAGCCCCAGTGCCTCATACCCCAGCATCAGGCTCATGGCTGCTGGCTGTGCTTGTGACGTCACAGCAGCCTCAGTGCCTCCTCTGCCAGTGCCATGCTCATGGCTGCTGGCTGTGCTTCTGCGATCACAGCAGCCTGAATGCCTCCTATGCCAGTGGCAGGCTCATGGCTGCTGGCTGGGATTGTGAGGTCACAGCAGACTCAGGGCCGCATAGTTAAGCGTCCAGCGTCCCCTGCTGGCTCTGCTTGTGAGGTCACAGCAGACTCAGTGCCTCATAGGTTAGTGTCCATCGCCCCCTACTGGCTGTGCTTGTGAGTTCACAGCAGCCTCAGTGCCTCCCAGGCCAATATCAGGCTCATGGCTGCTGGCTGTGCTTGTGAGGTCACAGCAGCCTCAGTGCCTCTCAGGCCAGTATCAGGCTCATGGCTGCTGGCTGTGCTTGTGACGTCACAGCAGCCTGAATGCCTCCTAGGCCAGTGGCAGGCTCATGGCTGCTGGTTGTGCTTGTGAGGTCACAGCAGCCTCAGTGCCTCTGCGGCCAGTGGCAGTCTCATGGCTGCTGGCTGTGCTTGTGAGGTCACAGAAGCCTCAGTGCCTCTGAGGCCAGTGGCAGGCTCATGGCTGCTGGCTGTGATTGTGAGGTCACAGCAGCCTCAGTGCCTCCTAGGTTAGTGTCCATCACCCCCTACTGGCTGTGCTTGTGAGGTCACAGCAGACTCAGTGCCTCATACTTTAGTGTCCAGCTCCCCCTGCTGGCTCTGCTTGTGAGGTCACAGCAGACTCAGCGCCTTCCAGGCCAGTATCAGGCTCATGGCTGCTGGCTGTGCTTGTGAGGTCACAGCAGCCTCAGTGCCTCTCAGGCCAATATCAGGCTCATGGCTGCTGGCTCTGCTTGTGAGGTCACAGCAGCCTGAATGCCTCCTAGACCAGTGTCAGGGTCATGGCTGCTGGCTGTGCTTCTGAGGTCACAGCAGCCTGAATGCCTCCTATGCCAGTGGCAGGCTCCTGGCTGCTGGCTATGCTTGTGACGTCACAGCAGCCTCAGTGCCTCTGAGGCCAGTGGCAGTCTCATGGCTGCTGGCTGTGCTTGTGAGGTCACAGCAGCCTCAGTGCCTCCTAGGTTAATGTCCATCACCCCCTACTGGCTGTGCTTGTGAGGTCACAGCAGACTCAGTGCCTCATACTTTAGTGTCCAGCGCCCCCTGCTGGCTCTGCTTGTGAGGTTACAGCAGACTCAGTGCCTCACAGGTCAGCATCAGGCTCATGGCTGCTGGCTGTGCTTGTGAGGTCACAGCAGCCTCAGTGCCTCCTCTGCCAGTGCCATGCTCATGGCTGCTGGCTGTGCTTCTGAGGTCACAGCAGCATGAATGCCTCCGAGACCAGTGGCAGGCTCATGGCTGCTGGCTGTGCTTGTGACGTCACAGCAGCCTCAGTGCCTCTGAGGCCAGTGGCAGTCTCATGGCTGCTGGCTGTGATTGTGAGGTCACAGCAGACTCAGTGGCTCCTAGGTTAGTGTCCATCGCCCCCTACTGGCTGTGCTTGTGAGGTCACAGCAGACTCAGTGCCTCATAGTTTAGTGTCCAGCGTCCCCTGCTGCCTCTGCTTGTGAGGTCACAGCAGCCTCAGTGCCTCTCAGGCCAGCATCAAGCTCATGGCTGCTGGCTGTGCTTGTGAGGTCACAGCAGCCTGAATGCCTCCTAGACCAGTGTCAGGGTCATGGCTGCTGGCTGTGCTTCTGAGGTCACAGCAGCCTGAATGCCTCCTATGCCAGTGGCAGGCTCATGGCTGCTGGCTGGGATTGTGAGGTCACAGCAGCCTCAGTGCCTCATAGTTCAGTGTCCAGCGTCCCCTGCTGGCTGTGCTTGTGAGGTCACAGCAGACTCAGTGCGTCAAAAGTTAGTGTGCAGCGCCCCCTGCTGGCTGTGCTTGTGAGGTCACACCAGCCTCAGTGCCTCCTCTGCCAGTGGCAGGCTCATGGCTGCTGGCTGGGATTGTGAGGTCACAGCAGCCTCAGTGCCTCATAGTTCAGTGTCTAGCGTCCCCTGCTGGCTCTGCTTGTGAGGTCACAGCAGACTCAGTGCCTCAAAAGTTAGTGTGCAGCGCCCCCTGCTGGCTCTGGTTGTGAACTCACAGCAGCCTGAATGCCTCCTAGACCAGTGTCAGGGTCATGGCTGCTGGCTGTGATTGTGAGGTCACAGCAGCCTCAGTGGCTCCTCTGCCAGTGGCAGGCTCATGGCTGCTGGCTGTGCTTGTGAGGTCACAGCAGACTCAGGGCCGCATAGTTTAGTGTCCAGCGTCCCCTGCTGGCTCTGCTTGTGAGGTCACAGCAGACTCAGTGCCTCATAGGTTAGTGTCCATCGCCCCCTACTGGCTGTGCTTGTGAGTTCACAGCAGCCTCAGTGCCTCCCAGGCCAATATCAGGCTCATGGCTGCTGGCTGTGCTTGTGAGGTCACAGCAGCCTCAGTGCCTCTCAGGCCAGTATCAGGCTCATGGCTGCTGGCTGTGCTTGTGACATCACAGCAGCCTGATTGCCTCCTAGGCCAGTGGCAGGCTCATGGCTGCTGGTTGTGCTTGTGACGTCACAGCAGCCTCAGTGCCTCTGAGGCCAGTGGCAGTCTCATGGCTGCTGGCTGTGCTTGTGAGGTCACAGAAGCCTCAGTGCCTCTGAGGCCAGTGGCAGGCTCATGGCTGCTGGCTGTGATTGTGAGGTCACAGCAGCCTCAGTGCCTCCTAGGTTAGTGTCCATCACCCCCTACTGGCTGTGCTTGTGAGGTCACAGCAGACTCAGTGCCTCATACTTTAGTGTCCAGCTCCCCCTGCTGGCTCTGCTTGTGAGGTCACAGCAGACTCAGCGCGTTCCAGCCCAGTATCAGGCTCATGGCTGCTGGCTGTGCTTGTGAGGTCACAGCAGCCTCAGTGCCTCCTCTGCCAGTGCCATGCTCATGGCTGCTGGCTGTGCTTGTGAGGTCACAGCAGCCTCAGTGCCTCTCAGGCCAATATCAGGCTCATGGCTGCTGGTTGTGCTTGTGACGTCACAGCAGCCTCAGTGCCTCTGAGGCCAGTGGCAGTCTCATGGCTGCTGGCTGTGCTTGTGAGGTCACAGAAGCCTCAGTGCCTCCTCTGCCAGTGGCAGGCTCATGGCTGCTGGGTGTGATTGTGAGGTCACAGCAGCCTCAGTGCCTCCTAGGTTAGTGTCCATCACCCCCTACTGGCTGTGCTTGTGAGGTCACAGCAGACTCAGTGCCTCATACTTTAGTGTCCAGCGCCCCCTGCTGGCTGTGCTTGTGAGGTCACACCAGCCTCAGTGCCTCCTCTGCCAGTGGCAGGCTCATGGCTGCTGGCTGTGCTTGTGAGGTCACAGCAGCCTCAGTGCCTCATACTTTAGTGTCCAGCGCCCCCTGCTGGCTCTGCTTGTGAGGTCACAGCAGCCCCAGTGCCTCTCAGGCCAGCATCAGGCTCATGGCTGCTGGCTGTGCTTGTGAGGTCACAGCAGCCTGAATGCCTCCTAGACCAGTGTCAGGGTCATGGCTGCTGGCTGTGCTTCTGAGGTCACAGCAGCCTGAATGCCTCCTATGCCAGTGGCAGGCTCCTGGCTGCTGGCTATGCTTGTGACGTCACAGCAGCCTCAGTGCCTCTGAGGCCAGTGGCAGTCTCATGGCTGCTGGCTGTGCTTGTGAGGTCACAGCAGCCTCAGTGCCTCCTAGGTTAATGTCCATCACCCCCTACTGGCTGTGCTTGTGAGGTCACAGCAGACTCAGTGCCTCATACTTTAGTGTCCAGCGCCACCTGCTGGCTCTGCTTGTGAGGTTACAGCAGACTCAGTGCCTCACAGGCCAGCATCAGGCTCATGGCTGCTGGCTGTGCTTGTGACATCACAGCAGCCTCAGTGCCTCCTCTGCGAGTGCCATGCTCATGGCTGCTGGCTGTGCTTGTGACGTCACAGCAGCCTGAATGCCTCCGAGACCAGTGGCAGGCTCATGGCTGCTGGCTGTGCTTGTGACGTCACAGCAGCCTCAGTGCCTCTGAGGCCACTGGCAGTCTCATGGCTGCTGGCTGTGCTTGTGAGGTCACAGAAGCCTCAGTGCCTCTGAGGCCAGTGGCAGGCTCATGGCTGCTGGCTGTGATTGTGAGGTCACAGCAGACTCAGTGGCTCCTAGGTTAGTGTCCATCGCCCCCTACTGGCTGTGCTTGTGAGGTCACAGCAGACTCAGTGCCTCATAGTTTAGTGTCCAGCGTCCCCCGCTGCCTCTGCTTGTGAGATCACAGCAGACTCAGTGCCTCAATAGTTAGTGTCCAGCGCCCCCTGCTGGCTCTGCTTGTGAGGTCACAGCAGACTCAGTGCCTCTCAGGCCAGTATCAGGCTCATGGCTGCTGGCTGTGCTTGTGAGGTCACAGCAGCCTGAATGCCTCCTAGACCAGTGTCAGGGTCATGGCTGCTGGCTGTGCTTCTGAGGTCACAGCAGCCTGAATGCCTCCTATGCCAGTGGCAGGCTCCTGGCTGCTGGCTATGCTTGTGACGTCACAGCAGCCTCATTGCCTCTGAGGTCAGTGGCAGTCTCATGGCTGCTGGCTGTGCTTGTGAGGTCCCAGCAGCCTCAGTGCCTCCTAGGTTAATGTCCATCACCCCCTACTGGCTGTGCTTGTGAGGTCACAGCAGACTCAGTGCCTCATAGTTTAGTGTCCAGCGCCCCCTGCTGGCTCTGCTTGTGAGGTCACAGCAGCCTCAGTGCCTCTCAGGCCAGCATCAGGCTCATGGCTGCTGGCTGTGCTTGTGAGCTCACAGAAGCCTGAATGCCTCCTAGACCAGTGTCAGGGTCATGGCTGCTGGCTGTGCTTCTGAGGTCACAGCAGCCTGAATGCCTCCTATGCCAGTGGCAGGCTCATGGCTGCTGGCTGTGATTGTGAGGTCACAGCAGCCTCAGTGCCTCATAGTTTAGTGTCCAGCGTCCCCTGGTGTCTCTGCTTGTGAGGTCACAGCAGCCCCAGTGCCTCATACCCCAGCATCAAGCTCATGGCTGCTGGCTGTGCTTGTGAGGTCACAGCAGCCTGAATGCCTCCTAGACCAGTGTCAGGGTCATGGCTGCTGGCTGTGCTTCTGAGGTCACAGCAGCCTCAGTGCCTCCTCTGCCAGTGGCAGGCTCATGGTTGCTGGCTGGGATTGTGAGGTCACAGCAGCCTCAGTGCCTCATAGTTCAGTGTCCAGCATCCCCTGCTGGCTGTGCTTGTGAGGTCACAGCAGACTCAGTGCGTCAAAAGTTAGTGTGCAGCGCCCCCTGCTGGCTGTGCTTGTGAGGTCACACCAGCCTCAGTGCCTCCTCTGCCAGTGGCAGGCTCATGGCTGCTGGCTGGGATTGTGAGGTCACAGCAGCCTCAGTGCCTCATAGTTCAGTGTCCAGCGTTCCCTGCTGGCTCAGCTTGTGAGGTCACAGCAGACTCAGTGCCTCAAAAGTTAGTGTGCAGCGCCCCTGCTGGCTCTGGTTGTGAACTCACAGCAGCCTGAATGCCTCCTAGACCAGTGTCAGGGTCATGGCTGCTGGCTGTGATTGTGAGGTCACAGCAGCCTCAGTGGCTCCTCTGCCAGTGGCAGGCTCATGGCTGCTGGCTGGGATTGTGAGGTCACAGCAGACTCAGGGCCGCATAGTTTAGTGTCCAGCGTCCCCTGCTGGCTCTGCTTGTGAGGTCACACCAGACTCAGTGCCTCATAGGTTAGTGTCCATCGCCCCCTACTGGCTGTGCTTGTGAGTTCACAGCAGCCTCAGTGCCTCCCAGGCCAATATCAGGCTCATGGCTGCTGGCTGTGCTTGTGAGGTCACAGCAGCCTCAGTGCCTCTCAGGCCAATATCAGGCTCATGGCTGCTGGCTGTGCTTGTGACATCACAGCAGCCTGATTGCCTCCTAGGCCAGTGGCAGGCTCATGGCTGCTGGTTGTGCTTGTGACGTCACAGCAGCCTCAGTGCCTCTGAGGCCAGTGGCAGTCTCATGGCTGCTGGCTGTGCTTGTGAGGTCACAGAAGCCTCAGTGCCTCTGAGGCCAGTGGCAGGCTCATGGCTGCTGGCTGTGATTGTGAGGTCACAGCAGCCTCAGTGCCTCCTAGGTTAGTGTCCATCACCCCCTACTGGCTGTGCTTGTGAGGTCACAGCAGACTCAGTGCCTCATACTTTAGTGTCCAGCTCCCCCTGCTAGCTCTGCTTGTGAGGTCACAGCAGACTCAGCGCCTTCCAGCCCAGTATCAGGCTCATGGCTGCTGGCTGTGCTTGTGACGTCACAGCAGCCTCAGTGCCTCCTCTGCCAGTGCCATGCTCATGGCTGCTGGCTGTGCTTGTGAGGTCACAGCAGCCTCAGTGCCTCTCAGGCCAATATCAGGCTCATGGCTGCTGGCTGTGCTTGTGAGGTCACAGCAGCCTGAATGCCTCCTAGACCAGTGTCAGGGTCATGGCTGCTGGCTGTGCTTCTGAGGTCACAGCAGCCTGAATGCCTCCTATGCCAGTGGCAGGCTCCTGGCTGCTGGCTATGCTTGTGACGTCACAGCAGCCTCAGTGCCTCTGAGGCCAGTGGCAGTCTCATGGCTGCTGGCTGTGCTTGTGAGGTCACAGCAGCCTCAGTGCCTCCTAGGTTAATGTCCATCACCCCCTACTGGCTGTGCTTGTGAGGTCACAGCAGACTCAGTGCCTCATACTTTAGTGTCCAGCGCCCCCTGTTGGCTCTGCTTGTGAGGTTACAGCAGACTCAGTGCCTCACAGGCCAGCATCAGGCTCATGGCTGCTGGCTGTGCTTGTGACATCACAGCAGCCTCAGTGCCTCCTCTGCCAGTGCCATGCTCATGGCTGCTGGCTGTGCTTGTGACGTCACAGCAGCCTGAATGCCTCCGAGACCAGTGGCAGGCTCATGGCTGCTGGCTGTGCTTGTGACGTCACAGCAGCCTCAGTGCCTCTGAGGCCAGTGGCAGTCTCATGGCTGCTGGCTGTGCTTGTGAGGTCACAGAAGCCTCAGTGCCTCCTCTGCCAGTGGCAGGCTCATGGCTGCTGGCTGTGCTTGTGAGGTCACAGCAGACTCAGTGGCTCCTAGGTTAGTGTCCATCGCCCCCTACTGGCTCTGCTTGTGAGGTCACAGCAGACTCAGTGCCTCATACTTTAGTGTCCAGCGCCCCCTGCTGGCTGTGCTTGTGAGGTCACAGCAGCCCCAGTGCCTCATACCCCAGCATCAGGCTCATGGCTGCTGGCTGTGCTTGTGACGTCACAGCAGCCTCAGTGGCTCCTCTGCCAGTGCCATGCTCATGGCTGCTGGCTGTGCTTCTGAGATCACAGCAGCCTGAATGCCTCCTAGGCCAGTGGCAGGCTTATGGCTGCTGGCTGTGATTGTGAGGTCACAGAAGCCTCAGTGCCTCTGAGGCCAGTGGCAGTCTCATGGCTGCTGGCTGTGCTTGTGACGTCACAGCAACCTCAGTGCCTCTCAAGCCAGTATCATGCTCATGGCTGCTGGCTGTGCTTGTGAGGTCACAGCAGCCTGAATGCCTCCAAGACCAGTATCAGGGTCATGGCTGCTGGCTGTGCTTCTGAGGTCACAGCAGCCTGAATGCCTCCTAGGCCTGTGGCAGGCTCATGGCTGCTGGCTATGATTGTGATTTCACAGAAGCCTCAGTGCCTCAAAAGTTAGGGTCCTGGGTCCCCTGCTGGCTCTGCTTGTGAGGTCACAGCAGACTCAGTGCCTCATAGGTTAGTGTCCATCGCCCCCTACTGGCTGTGCTTGTGAGTTCACAGCAGCCTCAGTGCCTCCCAGGCCAATATCAGGCTCATGGCTGCTGGCTGTGCTTGTGAGGTCACAGCAGCCTCAGTGCCTCTCAGGCCAGTATCAGGCTCATGGCTGCTGGCTGTGCTTGTGACATCACAGCAGCCTGATTGCCTCCTAGGCCAGTGGCAGGCTCATGGCTGCTGGTTGTGCTTGTGACGTCACAGCAGCCTCCGTGCCTCTGAGGCCAGTGGCAGTCTCATGGCTGCTGGCTGTGCTTGTGAGGTCACAGAAGCCTCAGTGCCTCTGAGGCCAGTGGCAGGCTCATGGCTGCTGGCTGTGCTTGTGAGGTCACAGCAGCCTCAGTGCCTCCTAGGTTAGTGTCCATCACCCCCTACTGGCTGTGCTTGTGAGGTCACAGCAGACTCAGTGCCTCATACTTTAGTGTCCAGCTCCCCCTGCTGGCTCTGCTTGTGAGGTCACAGCAGACTCAGCGCCTTCCAGCCCAGTATCAGGCTCATGGCTGCTGGCTGTGCTTGTGACGTCACAGCAGCCTCAGTGCCTCCTCTGCCAGTGCCATGCTCATGGCTGCTGGCTGTGCTTGTGAGGTCACAGCAGCCTCAGTGCCTCTCAGGCCAATATCAGGCTCATGGCTGCTGGCTGTGCTTGTGAGGTCACAGCAGCCTGAATGCCTCCTAGACCAGTGTCAGGGTCATGGCTGCTGGCTGTGCTTGTGAGGTCACAGCAGCCTGAATGCCTCCTATGCCAGTGGCAGGCTCCTGGCTGCTGGCTATGCTTGTGACGTCACAGCAGCCTCAGTGCCTCTGAGGCCAGTGGCAGTCTCATGGCTGCTGGCTGTGCTTGTGAGGTCACAGCAGCCTCAGTGCCTCCTAGGTTAATGTCCATCACCCCCTACTGGCTGTGCTTGTGAGGTCACAGCAGACTCAGTGCCTCATACTTTAGTGTCCAGCGCCCCCTGCTGGCTCTGCTTGTGAGGTCACAGCAGACTCAGTGCCTCACAGGCCAGCATCAGGCTCATGGCTGCTGGCTGTGTTTGTGACATCACAGCAGCCTCAGTGCCTCCTCTGCCAGTGGCATGCTCATGGCTGCTGGCTGTGCTTGTGACGTCACAGCAGCCTGAATGCCTCCGAGACCAGTGGCAGGCTCATGGCTGCTGGCTGTGCTTGTGACGTCACAGCAGCCTCAGTGCCTCTGAGGCCAGTGGCAGTCTCATGGCTGCTGGCTGTGCTTGTGAGGTCACAGCAGCCTCAGTGCCTCTCAAGCCAGTATCATGCTCATGGCTGCTGGCTGTGCTTGTGACGTCACAGCAGCCTGAATGCCTCCAAGACCAGTATCAGGGTCATGGCTGCTGGCTGTGCTTCTGAGGTCACAGCAGCCTGAATGCCTCCTAGGCCTGTGGCAGGCTCATGGCTGCTGGCTGTGCTTGTGAGGTCACAGCAGCCTCAGTGCCTCTCAGGCCAATATCAGGCTCATGGCTGCTGGCTGTGCTTCTGAGGTCACAGCAGCCTGAATGCCTCCTAGGCCTGTGGCAGGCTCATGGCTGCTGGCTCTGCTTGTGAGGTCACAGAAGCCTCAGTGCCTCAAAAGTTAGGGTCCTGGGTCTCCTGCTGGCTCTGCTTGTGAGGTCACAGCAGACTAAGTGCCTCAAAAGTTAGTGTGCAGTGCCCCCTGCTGGCTGTGCTTGTGAGGTCACACCAGCCTCAGTGCCTCCTCTGCCAGTGGCAGGCTCATGGCTGCTGGCTGGGATTGTGAGGTCACAGCAGCCTCAGTGCCTCATAGTTCAGTGTCCAGCGTCCCCTGCTGGCTCAGTTTGTGAGGTCACAGCAGACTCAGTGCCTCAAATGTTAGTGTGCAGCGCCCCCTGCTGGCTGTGCTTGTGAACTCACAGCAGCCTGAATGCCTCCTAGACCAGTGTCAGGGTCATGGCTGCTGGCTGTGCTTGTGAGGTCACACAAGCCTGAATGCCTCCTATGCCAGTGGCAGGCTCATGGCTGCTGGCTGGGATTGTGAGGTCACAGCAGACTCAGGGCCGCATAGTTTAGTGTCCAGCGTCCCCTGCTGGCTCTGCTTGTGAGGTCACAGCAGACTCAGTGCCTCATAGGTTAGCGTCCATCGCCCCCTACTGGCTGTGCTTGTGAGTTCACAGCAGCCTCAGTGCCTCCCAGGCCAATATCAGGCTCATGGCTGCTGGCTGTGCTTGTGAGGTCACAGAAGCCTCAGTGCCTCTGAGGCCAGTGGCAGTCTCATGGCTGCTGGCTGTGTTGTGAGGTCACAGAAGCCTCAGTGCCTCTGAGGCCAGTGGCAGTCTCATGGCTGCTGGCTGTGCTTGTGAGGTCACAGCAGCCTCAGTGCCTCCTCTGCCAGTGCCATGCTCATGGCTGCTCGCTGTGCTTTTGAGGTCACAGCAGCCTCAGTGCCTCCTAGGCTAGTATCAGGCTCATGGCTGCTGGCTGTGCTTGTGAGGTCACAGCAGCCTGATTGCCTCCTAGGCCAGTGGCAGGCCCATGGCTGCTGGTTGTGCTTGTGACGTCACAGCAGCCTCAGTGCCTCTGAGGCCAGTGGCAGGCTCATGGCTGCTGGCTGTGCTTGTGAGGTCACAGCAGACTCAGTGCCTCCTGGGTTAATGTCCATCACCCCCTACTGGCTGTGTTTGTGAGGTTAAGCAGACTCAGTGCCTCATACTTTAGTGTCCAGCGCCCCCTGCTGGCTCTGCTTGTGAGGTCACAGAAGACTCAGTGCCTCACAGGCCAGCATCAGGCTCATGGCTGCTGGCTGTGCTTCTGAGGTCACAGCAGCCTGAATGCCTCCTAGGCCAGTGGCAGGCTCATGGCTGCTGGCTGTGCTTGTGACGTCACAGCAGCCTCAGTGCCTCTGAGGCCAGTGGCAGTCTCATGGCTGCTGGCTGTGCTTGTGAGGTCACAGAAGCCTCAGTGCCTCCTCTGCCAGTGGCAGGCTCATGGCTGCTGGCTGTGATTGTGAGGTCACAGCAGCCTCAGTGGCTCCTAGGTTAGTGTCCATCACCCCTACTGGCTGTGCTTCTGAGGTCACAGCAGACTCAGTGCCTCATAGTTTAGTGTCCAGCGTCCCCTCCTGGCTGTGCTTGTGAGATCACAGCAGACTCAGTGCCTCATACTTAAGTGTCCAGCTCCCCCTGCTGGCTCTGCTTGTGAGGTCACAGCAGACTCAGTGCCTTCCAGGCCAGTATCAGGCTCCTGGCTGCTGGCTGTGCTTGTGACGTCACAGCAGCCTCAGTGCCTCCTCTGTCAGTGCCATGCTCATGGCTGCTGGCTGTGCTTGTGAGGTTAGAGCAGCCTCAGTGCCTCTCAGGCCAATATCAGGCTCATGGCTGCTGGCTGTGCTTGTGAGGTCACAGCAGCCTGAATGCCTCCTAGACCAGTGTCAGTCTCATGGCTGCTGGCTGTGCTTCTGAGGTCACAGCAGCCTGAATGCCTCCTAGGCCACTGGCAGGCTCATGGCTGCTGGCTGGGATTGTGAGGTCACAGCAGCCTCAGTGCCTCAAAGTTTGGTGTCCAGCGTCCCCTGCTGGCTCTGCTTGTGACGTCACAGCAGCCTCAGTGCCTCATAAGATAGAGTCCAGCGCACCCTACTGGCTCTGCTTGTGAGGTCACAGCAGCCTCAGTGCCTCACAGGCCAGTTTCAGGCTCCTGGCTGTTGGCTGTGCTTGTGACGTCACAGCAGCCTCAGTGCCTCACAGGCCAGTATCAGGCTTCTGGCTGTTGGCTGTGCTTGTGACGTCACAGCAGCCTCAGTGCCTCTGAGGCCAATATCAGGCTCCTGGCTGCTGGCTGTGCTTGTGACGTCACAGCAGCCTGAGTGCCTTCTAGGCCCATGGCAGGCTCATGGCTGCTGGCTGTGCTTGTGAGGTCACAGAAGCCTTAATGCCTCCTAGGCCAGTGGCAGGCTCATGGCTGCTGGCTCTGCTTCTGAGATCACAGCAGACTCAGTGCCTCATAGGCCAATATCAGGCTCCTGGCTGCTGGCTGTGCTTGTGAGGTCACAGCAGCCTCAGTGCCCCCTGGGCCGTGGCAGGCTGATGGCTGCTGGCTGTGCTTGTGATGTCAGAGCAGCCTCAGTGCCTCTGAGGCCAGTGGCAGTCTCATGGCTGCTGGCTGTGCTTGTGAGGTCACAGCAGCCTCAGTGCCTCATAGGTTAGTGTCCAGCATCCCCTGCTGGCTGTGCTTGTGAGGTCACAGCAGCCTCAGTGCCTCCTAGGCTAGTGTCAGGCTCATGGCTGCTGGCTGTGCTTCTGAGGTCACAGAAGCCTGAATGCCTCCTAGGCCACTGGCAGGCTCATGGCTGCTGTCTGTGCTTGTGAGGTCACAGCAGCCTCAGTGCCTCAAAGTTTAGTGTCCAGCGTCCCCTGCTGGCTGTGCTTGTGACGTCACAGCAGCCTCCGTGCCTTATAAGATAGAGTCCAGCGCCCCCTACGGGCTCTGCTTGTGAGGTCACAGCAGCCTCAGTGCCTCACAGGCCAGTATCAGGCTCCTGGCTGTTGGCTGTGCTTGTGACGTCACAGCAGCCTCAGTGACTCCTAGGCCAGTGGCAGTCTCATGGCTGCTGGCTGTGCTTGTGAGGTCACAGCAGCCTCAGTGCCTCTGAGGCCAGTGGCAGTCTCATGGCTGCTGGCTGTGTTTGTGAGGTCACAGAAGCCTCAGTGCCTCCTCTGCCAGTGGCAGTCTCATGGCTGCTGGCTGTGCTTGTGAGGTCACAGCAGCCTCAGTGCCTCAAAGGTTAGTGTCCAGCGCCCCCTGCTGGCTCTGCTTGTGAGGTCACAGCAGACACAGTGCCTCATAGGTTAGTGTCCATCGCCCCCTGCTGGCTCTGCTTGTGAGGTCACAGCAGACTCAGTGCCTCCCAGGCCAATATCAGGCTCCTGGCTGCTGGCTGTGCTTGTGACGTCACAGCAGCCTCAGTGCCTCCTCTGCCAGTGGCAGTCTCATGGCTGCTGGCTGTGCTTGTGAGGTCACAGCAGCCTCAGTGCCTCTGAGGCCAGTGGCAGGCTCATGGCTGCTGGTTCTGCTTGTGAGGTCACAACAGGCTCAGTGCCTCATACTTTAGTGGCCATCGTCCCCTGCTGACTCTGCTTGTGAGGTCACAGCAGACTCAGTGCCTCCCAGGCCAATATCAGGCTCATGGCTGCTGGCTGTGCTTGTGACGTCACAGCAGCCTGAATGCCTCCTAGGCCCGTGGCAGGCTCATGGCTGCTGGCTGTGCTTGTGAGGTCACAGCAGACTCAGTGGCTCCTCTACCAGTGGCAGTCTCATGGCTGCTGGCTGTGCTTGTGAGGTCACAGCAGCCTCAGTGCCTCATAGTTTAGTGTCCAGCATCCCCTGCTGGCTGTGCTTGTGAGGTCACAGCAGCCTCAGTGCCTCCTAGGCTAGTATCAGGCTCATGGCTGCTGGCTGTGCTTCTGAGGTCACAGAAGCCTGAATGCCTCCTAGGCCACTGGCAGGCTCATGGCTGCTGGCTGTGCTTGTGAGGTCACAGCAGCCTCAGTGCCTCAAAGTTTAGTGTCCAGCGTCCCCTGCTGGCTCTGCTTGTGACGTCACAACAGCCTCCGTGCCTTATAAGATAGAGTCCAGCGCCCCCTACGGGCTCTGCTTGTGAGGTCACAGCAGCCTCAGTGCCTCCCAGGCCAGTATCAGGCTCCTGGCTGTTGGCTGTGCTTGTGACGTCACAGCAGCCTCAGTGACTCCTAGGCCCGTGGCAGTCTCATGGCTGCTGGCTGTGCTTGTGAGGTCACAGCAGCCTCAGTTCCTCTGAGGCCAGTGGCAGTCTCATGGCTGCTGGCTGTGTTTGTGAGGTCACAGAAGCCTCAGTGCCTCCTCTGCCAGTGGCAGGCTCATGGCTGCTGGCTGTGCTTGTGAGGTCACAGCAGCCTCAGTGCCTCAAAGGTTAGTGTCCATCGCCCCCTGCTGGCTCTGCTTGTGCGGTCACACCAGCCTCAGTGCCTCCCAGGCCAATATCAGGCTCCTGGCTGCTGGCTGTGCTTGTGACGTCACAGCAGCCTCAGTGCCTCCTCTGCCAGTGGCAGTCTCATGGCTGCTAGCTGTGCTTGTGAGGTCACAGCAGCCTCAGTGCCTCTGAGGCCAGTGGCAGGCTCATGGCTGCTGGTTCTGCTTGTGAGGTCACAACAGGCTCAGTGCCTCATACTTTAGTGGCCATCGTCCCCTGCTGACTCTGCTTGTGAGGACACAGCAGACTCAGTGCCTCCCAGGCCAATATCAGGCTCCTGGCTGCTGGCTGTGCTTGTGACGTCACAGCAGCCTCAGTGCCTCCTATGCCCGTGGCAGGCTCATGGCTGCTGGCTGTGCTTGTGAGGTCACAGCAGACTCAGTGGCTCCTCTACCAGTGGCAGTCTCATGGCTGCTGGCTGTGCTTGTGAGGTCACAGCAGACTCAGTGCCTCATAGTTTAGTGTCCAGTGTCCCCTGCTGGCTCTGCTTGTGAGGTCACAGCAGACTCAGTGCCTCATAAGTTACTGTCCAGCGTGCCCTGCTGGCTCTGCTTGTGAGCTCACACCAGCCTCAGTGCCTCACAGGCCAGCATCAGGCTCATGGCTGCTGGCTGTGCTTGTGACGTCACAGCAGCCTCAGTGGCTCCTCTGCCAGTGCCATGCTCATGGCTGCTGGCTGTGCTTGTGACGTCACAGCAGCCTGAATGCCTCCTAGGCCAGTGGCAGACTCATGGCTCTGCTTGTGAGGTCACAGCGGCCTCAGTGCCTTCCAGGCCAGTATCAAGCTCCTGGCTGCTGGCTGTGCTTGTGACGTCACAGCATCCTCAGTGCCTCGTTTGCCAGTGCCAGGCTCATGGCTGCTGGCTGTGCTTCTGAGGTCACAGCAGCCTCAGTATCTCCGGGGATAGTGCCATGCTCATGGCTGCTGGCTGTGCTTGTGAGGTCACACCAGCCTCAGTGCCTCACAGGCCAGCATCAGGCTCATGGCTGCTGGCTGTGCTTGTGACGTCACAGCAGCCTGAATGCCTCCTAGGCCACTGGCAGGCTCATGGCTGCTGGCTGGGATTGTGAGGTCACAGCAGCCTCAGTGCCTCAAAGTTTAGTTTCCAGCGTCCCCTGCTGGCTCTGCTTGTGACGTCACAGCAGCCTCAGTGCCTCATAAGATAGAGTCCAGCGCACCCTACTGGCTGTGCTTGTGAGGTCACAGCAGCCTCAGTGCCTCACAGGCCAGTATCAGGCTCCTGGCTGCTGGCTGTGCTTGTGACGTCACAGCAGCCTCAGTGACTCCTAGGCCCGTGGCAGTCTCATGGCTGCTGGCTGTGCTTGTGAGGTCACAGCAGCCTCAGTGCCTCTGAGGCCAGTGGCAGTCTCATCGCTGCTGGCTGTGTTTGTGAGGTCACAGAAGCCTCAGTGCCTCCTCTGCCAGTGGCAGTCTCATGGCTGCTGGCTGTGCTTGTGAGGTCACAGCAGCCTCAGCGCCTCTCAGTCCAGTATCATGCTCATGGCTGCTGGCTCTGCTTGTGAGGTCACAGCAGACACAGTGCCTCAAAAGTTAGTGTCCATCGCCCCCTGCTGGCTCTGCTTGTGAGGTCACAGCAGACTCAGTGCCTCCCAGGCCAATATCAGGCTCCTGGCTGCTGGCTGTGCTTGTGACGTCACAGCGGCCTCAGTGCCTCCTCTGCCAGTGCCATGCTCATGGCTGCTGGCTGTGCTTGTGAGGTCACAGCAGCCTCAGTGCCTTCTCTGACAGTGGCAGGCTCATGGCTGCTTGCTCTGCTTGTGAGGTCACAACACCCTCAGTGCCTCATAGTTTAGTGGCCATCGTCCCCTGCTGGCTCTGCTTGTGAGGTCACAGCAGCCTCAGTGCCTCTCAGGCCAGTATCAGGCTCATGGCTGCTGGCTGTGCTTGTGAGCTCACAGAAGCCTGAATGCCTCCTAGGCCACTGGCAGGCTCATGGCTGCTGGCTGGGATTGTGAGGTCACAGCAGACTCAGTGCCGCATAGTTTAGTGTCCAGCGTCCCCTGCTGGCTCTGCTTGTGAGGTCAGAGCAGCCTCAGTGCCTCATAGGTTAGTGTCCATCGCCCCCTACTGGCTGTGCTTGTGAGGTCACAGCAGCCTCAGTGCCTCCCAGGCCAATATCAGGCTCATGGCTGCTGGCTGTGCTTCTGACGTCACAGCAGACTCAGTGCGTCCCAGGCCAATATCAGGCTCATGGTTCCTGGCTGTGCTTGTGATGTCACAGCAGCCTGAGTGCCTCCTCTGCCAGTGGCAGTATCATGGCTGCTGGCTGTGCTTGTGAGGTCACAGCAGACTCAGTGCCTCATAGTTTAGTGTCCAGCGTCCCCTGCTGGCTGTGCTTGTGAGGTCACAGCAGACTCAGTGCCTCCTAGTTTAGTGTCCAGCGTCCCCTGCTGGCTGTGCTTGTGAGGTCACAGCAGACTCAGTGCCTCATAGGCCAATATCAGGCTCATGGCTGCTGGCTGTGCTTGTGACGTCACAGCAGCCTCAGTGCCTCCTATGCCAGTTGCAGACTCATGGCTGTGCTTGTGAGGTCACAGCACACTCAGTGCCTCATGAGTTAGTGTCCAGCGCCCCCTGCTGGCTCTGCTTGTGAGGTCACAGCAGACTCAGTGCCATCTCGGCCAGTGTCAGGCTCGTGGCTGCTGGCTGTGCTTGTGAGGTCACAGCAGCCTGAATGCCTCCAAGACCAGTATCAGGGTCATGGCTGCTGGCTGTGCTTCTGAGGTCACAGCAGCCTGAATGCCTCCTAGCCCTGTGGCAGGCTCATGGCTGCTGGCTATGATTGTGAGGTCACAGAAGCCTCAGTGCCTCAAAAGTTAGGGTCCTGGGTCCCCTGCTGGCTCTGCTTGTGAGGTCACAGCAGCCTCAGTGCCTCAAAAGTTAGTGTACAGCGCCCCCTGCTGGCTGTGCTTGTGAGGTCACACCAGCCTCAGTGCCTCCTCTGCCAGTGGCAGGCTCATGGTTGCTGGCTGGGATTGAGAGGTCACAGCAGCCTCAGTGCCTCATAGTTCAGTGTCCAGCGTCCCCTGCTGGCTGTGCTTGTGAGGTCACAGCAGACTCAGTGCGTCAAAAGTTAGTGTGCAGCGCCCCCTGCTGGCTGTGCTTGTGAGGTCACACCAGCCTCAGTGCCTCCTCTGCCAGTGGCAGGCTCATGGCTGCTGGCTGGGATTGTGAGGTCACAGCAGCCTCAGTGCCTCATAGTTCAGTGTCTAGCGTCCCCTGCTGGCTCTGCTTGTGAGGTCACAGCAGACTCAGTGCCTCAAAAGTTAGTGTGCAGCGCCCCCTGCTGGCTCTGGTTGTGAACTCACAGCAGCCTGAATGCCTCCTAGACCAGTGTCAGGGTCATGGCTGCTGGCTGTGATTGTGAGGTCACAGCAGCCTCAGTGGCTCCTCTGCCAGTGGCAGGCTCATGGCTGCTGGCTGGGATTGTGAGGTCACAGCAGACTCAGGGCCGCATAGTTTAGTGTCCAGCGTCCCCTGCTGGCTGTGCTTGTGAGGTCACAGCAGACTCAGTGCCTCATAGGTTAGTGTCCATCGCCCCCTACTGGCTGTGCTTGTGAGTTCACAGCAGCCTCAGTGCCTCCCAGGCCAATATCAGGCTCATGGCTGCTGGCTGTGCTTGTGAGGTCACAGCAGCCTCAGTGCCTCTCAGGCCAGTATCAGGCTCATGGCTGCTGGCTGTGCTTGTGACATCACAGCAGCCTGATTGCCTCCTAGGCCAGTGGCAGGCTCATGGCTGCTGGCTGTGCTTCTGAGGTCACAGCAGCCTCAGTGCCTCTGAGGCCAGTGGCAGTCTCATGGCTGCTGGCTGTGCTTGTGAGGTCACAGAAGCCTCAGTGCCTCTGAGGCCAGTGGCAGGCTCATGGCTGCTGGCTGTGATTGTGAGGTCACAGCAGCCTCAGTGCCTCCTAGGTTAGTGTCCATCACCCCCTGCTGGCTGTGCTTGTGAGGTCACAGCAGACTCAGTGCCTCATACTTTAGTGTCCAGCTCCCCCTGCTGGCTCTGCTTGTGAGGTCACAGCAGACTCAGCGCCTTCCAGCCCAGTATCAGGCTCATGGCTGCTGGCTGTGCTTGTGACGTCACAGCAGCCTCAGTGCCTCCTCTGCCAGTGCCATGCTCATGGCTGCTGGCTGTGCTTGTGAGGTCACAGCAGCCTCAGTGCCTCTCAGGCCAATATCAGGCTCATGGCTGCTGGTTGTGCTTGTGACGTCACAGCAGCCTCAGTGCCTCTGAGGCCAGTGGCAGTCTCATGGCTGCTGGCTGTGCTTGTGAGGTCACAGAAGCCTCAGTGCCTCTGAGGCCAGTGGCAGGCTCATGGCTGCTGGCTGTGATTGTGAGGTCACAGCAGCCTCAGTGCCTCCTAGGTTAGTGTCCATCACCCCCTACTGGCTGTGCTTGTGAGGTCACAGCAGACTCAGTGCCTCATACTTTAGTGTCCAGCGCCCCCTGCTGGCTGTGCTTGTGAGGTCACAGCAGCCCCAGTGCCTCTCAGGCCAGCATCAGGCTCATGGCTGCTGGCTGTGCTTGTGAGGTCACAGCAGCCTGAATGCCTCCTAGACCAGTGTCAGGGTCATGGCTGCTGGCTGTGCTTCTGAGGTCACAGCAGCCTGAATGCCTCCTATGCCAGTGGCAGGCTCCTGGCTGCTGGCTATGCTTGTGACGTCACAGCAGCCTCAGTGCCTCTGAGGCCAGTGGCAGTCTCATGGCTGCTGGCTGTGCTTGTGAGGTCACAGCAGCCTCAGTGCCTCCTAGGTTAATGTCCATCACCCCCTACTGGCTGTGCTTGTGAGGTCACAGCAGACTCAGTGCCTCATACTTTAGTGTCCAGCGCCCCCTGCTGGCTCTGCTTGTGAGGTTACAGCAGACTCAGTGCCTCACAGGCCAGCATCAGGCTCATGGCTGCTGGCTGTGCTTGTGACATCACAGCAGCCTCAGTGCCTCCTCTGCCAGTGCCATGCTCATGGCTGCTGGCTGTGCTTGTGACGTCACAGCAGCCTGAATGCCTCCGAGACCAGTGGCAGGCTCATGGCTGCTGGCTGTGCTTGTGACGTCACAGCAGCCTCAGTGCCTCTGAGGCCAGTGGCAGTCTCATGGCTGCTGGCTGTGCTTGTGAGGTCACAGAAGCCTCAGTGCCTCTGAGGCCAGTGGCAGGCTCATGGCTGCTGGCTGTGATTGTGAGGTCACAGCAGACTCAGTGGCTCCTAGGTTAGTGTCCATCGCCCCCTGCTGGCTGTGCTTCTGAGGTCACAGCAGACTCAGTGCCTCATAGTTTAGAGTCCAGCGTCCCCTGCTGCCTCTGCTTGTGAGATCACAGCAGACTCAGTACCTCAATAGTTAGTGTCCAGCGCCCCCTGCTGGCTGTGCTTGTGAGGTCACAGCAGACTCAGTGCCTCTCAGGCCAGTATCAGGCTCATGGCTGCTGGCTGTGCTTGTGAGGTCACAGCAGCCTGAATGCCTCCTAGACCAGTGTCAGGGTCATGGCTGCTGGCTGTGCTTCTGAGGTCACAGCAGCCTGAATGCCTCCTATGCCAGTGGCAGGCTCCTGGCTGCTGGCTATGCTTGTGACGTCACAGCAGCCTCATTGCCTCTGAGGTCAGTTGCAGTCTCATGGCTGCTGGCTGTGCTTGTGAGGTCACAGCAGCCTCAGTGCCTCCTAGGTTAATGTCCATCACCCCCTACTGGCTGTGCTTGTGAGGTCACAGCAGACTCAGTGCGTCAAAAGTTAGTGTGCAGCGCCCCCTGCTGGCTCTGCTTGTGAGGTCAGAGCAGCCTCAGTGCCTCATAGGTTAGTGTCCATCGCCCCCTACTGGCTGTGCTTGTGAGGTCACAGCAGCCTCAGTGCCTCCCAGGCCAATATCAGGCTCATGGCTGCTGGCTGTGCTTCTGACGTCACAGCAGACTCAGTGCGTCCCAGGCCAATATCAGGCTCATGGTTCCTGGCTGTGCTTGTGATGTCACAGCAGCCTGAGTGCCTCCTCTGCCAGTGGCAGTATCATGGCTGCTGGCTGTGCTTGTGAGGTCACAGCAGACTCAGTGCCTCATAGTTTAGTGTCCAGCGTCCCCTGCTGGCTGTGCTTGTGAGGTCACAGCAGACTCAGTGCCTCCTAGTTTAGTGTCCAGCGTCCCCTGCTGGCTGTGCTTGTGAGGTCACAGCAGACTCAGTGCCTCATAGGCCAATATCAGGCTCATGGCTGCTGGCTGTGCTTGTGACGTCACAGCAGCCTCAGTGCCTCCTATGCCAGTTGCAGACTCATGGCTGTGCTTGTGAGGTCACAGCACACTCAGTGCCTCATGAGTTAGTGTCCAGCGCCCCCTGCTGGCTCTGCTTGTGAGGTCACAGCAGACTCAGTGCCATCTCGGCCAGTGTCAGGCTCGTGGCTGCTGGCTGTGCTTGTGAGGTCACAGCAGCCTGAATGCCTCCAAGACCAGTATCAGGGTCATGGCTGCTGGCTGTGCTTCTGAGGTCACAGCAGCCTGAATGCCTCCTAGCCCTGTGGCAGGCTCATGGCTGCTGGCTATGATTGTGAGGTCACAGAAGCCTCAGTGCCTCAAAAGTTAGGGTCCTGGGTCCCCTGCTGGCTCTGCTTGTGAGGTCACAGCAGCCTCAGTGCCTCAAAAGTTAGTGTACAGCGCCCCCTGCTGGCTGTGCTTGTGAGGTCACACCAGCCTCAGTGCCTCCTCTGCCAGTGGCAGGCTCATGGTTGCTGGCTGGGATTGAGAGGTCACAGCAGCCTCAGTGCCTCATAGTTCAGTGTCCAGCGTCCCCTGCTGGCTGTGCTTGTGAGGTCACAGCAGACTCAGTGCGTCAAAAGTTAGTGTGCAGCGCCCCCTGCTGGCTGTGCTTGTGAGGTCACACCAGCCTCAGTGCCTCCTCTGCCAGTGGCAGGCTCATGGCTGCTGGCTGGGATTGTGAGGTCACAGCAGCGTCAGTGCCTCATAGTTCAGTGTCTAGCGTCCCCTGCTGGCTCTGCTTGTGAGGTCACAGCAGACTCAGTGCCTCAAAAGTTAGTGTGCAGCGCCCCCTGCTGGCTCTGGTTGTGAACTCACAGCAGCCTGAATGCCTCCTAGACCAGTGTCAGGGTCATGGCTGCTGGCTGTGATTGTGAGGTCACAGCAGCCTCAGTGGCTCCTCTGCCAGTGGCAGGCTCATGGCTGCTGGCTGGGATTGTGAGGTCACAGCAGACTCAGGGCCGCATAGTTTAGTGTCCAGCGTCCCCTGCTGGCTGTGCTTGTGAGGTCACAGCAGACTCAGTGCCTCATAGGTTAGTGTCCATCGCCCCCTACTGGCTGTGCTTGTGAGTTCACAGCAGCCTCAGTGCCTCCCAGGCCAATATCAGGCTCATGGCTGCTGGCTGTGCTTGTGAGGTCACAGCAGCCTCAGTGCCTCTCAGGCCAGTATCAGGCTCATGGCTGCTGGCTGTGCTTGTGACATCACAGCAGCCTGATTGCCTCCTAGGCCAGTGGCAGGCTCATGGCTGCTGGCTGTGCTTCTGAGGTCACAGCAGCCTCAGTGCCTCTGAGGCCAGTGGCAGTCTCATGGCTGCTGGCTGTGCTTGTGAGGTCACAGAAGCCTCAGTGCCTCTGAGGCCAGTGGCAGGCTCATGGCTGCTGGCTGTGATTGTGAGGTCACAGCAGCCTCAGTGCCTCCTAGGTTAGTGTCCATCACCCCCTGCTGGCTGTGCTTGTGAGGTCACAGCAGACTCAGTGCCTCATACTTTAGTGTCCAGCTCCCCCTGCTGGCTCTGCTTGTGAGGTCACAGCAGACTCAGCGCCTTCCAGCCCAGTATCAGGCTCATGGCTGCTGGCTGTGCTTGTGACGTCACAGCAGCCTCAGTGCCTCCTCTGCCAGTGCCATGCTCATGGCTGCTGGCTGTGCTTGTGAGGTCACAGCAGCCTCAGTGCCTCTCAGGCCAATATCAGGCTCATGGCTGCTGGTTGTGCTTGTGACGTCACAGCAGCCTCAGTGCCTCTGAGGCCAGTGGCAGTCTCATGGCTGCTGGCTGTGCTTGTGAGGTCACAGAAGCCTCAGTGCCTCTGAGGCCAGTGGCAGGCTCATGGCTGCTGGCTGTGATTGTGAGGTCACAGCAGCCTCAGTGCCTCCTAGGTTAGTGTCCATCACCCCCTACTGGCTGTGCTTGTGAGGTCACAGCAGACTCAGTGCCTCATACTTTAGTGTCCAGCGCCCCCTGCTGGCTGTGCTTGTGAGGTCACAGCAGCCCCAGTGCCTCTCAGGCCAGCATCAGGCTCATGGCTGCTGGCTGTGCTTGTGAGGTCACAGCAGCCTGAATGCCTCCTAGACCAGTGTCAGGGTCATGGCTGCTGGCTGTGCTTCTGAGGTCACAGCAGCCTGAATGCCTCCTATGCCAGTGGCAGGCTCCTGGCTGCTGGCTATGCTTGTGACGTCACAGCAGCCTCAGTGCCTCTGAGGCCAGTGGCAGTCTCATGGCTGCTGGCTGTGCTTGTGAGGTCACAGCAGCCTCAGTGCCTCCTAGGTTAATGTCCATCACCCCCTACTGGCTGTGCTTGTGAGGTCACAGCAGACTCAGTGCCTCATACTTTAGTGTCCAGCGCCCCCTGCTGGCTCTGCTTGTGAGGTTACAGCAGACTCAGTGCCTCACAGGCCAGCATCAGGCTCATGGCTGCTGGCTGTGCTTGTGACATCACAGCAGCCTCAGTGCCTCCTCTGCCAGTGCCATGCTCATGGCTGCTGGCTGTGCTTGTGACGTCACAGCAGCCTGAATGCCTCCGAGACCAGTGGCAGGCTCATGGCTGCTGGCTGTGCTTGTGACGTCACAGCAGCCTCAGTGCCTCTGAGGCCAGTGGCAGTCTCATGGCTGCTGGCTGTGCTTGTGAGGTCACAGAAGCCTCAGTGCCTCTGAGGCCAGTGGCAGGCTCATGGCTGCTGGCTGTGATTGTGAGGTCACAGCAGACTCAGTGGCTCCTAGGTTAGTGTCCATCGCCCCCTGCTGGCTGTGCTTCTGAGGTCACAGCAGACTCAGTGCCTCATAGTTTAGAGTCCAGCGTCCCCTGCTGCCTCTGCTTGTGAGATCACAGCAGACTCAGTACCTCAATAGTTAGTGTCCAGCGCCCCCTGCTGGCTGTGCTTGTGAGGTCACAGCAGACTCAGTGCCTCTCAGGCCAGTATCAGGCTCATGGCTGCTGGCTGTGCTTGTGAGGTCACAGCAGCCTGAATGCCTCCTAGACCAGTGTCAGGGTCATGGCTGCTGGCTGTGCTTCTGAGGTCACAGCAGCCTGAATGCCTCCTATGCCAGTGGCAGGCTCCTGGCTGCTGGCTATGCTTGTGACGTCACAGCAGCCTCATTGCCTCTGAGGTCAGTTGCAGTCTCATGGCTGCTGGCTGTGCTTGTGAGGTCACAGCAGCCTCAGTGCCTCCTAGGTTAATGTCCATCACCCCCTACTGGCTGTGCTTGTGAGGTCACAGCAGACTCAGTGCGTCAAAAGTTAGTGTGCAGCGCCCCCTGCTGGCTGTGCTTGTGAGGTCACACCAGCCTCAGTGCCTCCTCTGCCAGTGGCAGGCTCATGGCTGCTGGCTGGGATTGTGAGGTCACAGCAGCCTCAGTGCCTCATAGTTCAGTGTCCAGCGTTCCCTGCTGGCTCAGCTTGTGAGGTCACAGCAGACTCAGTGCCTCAAAAGTTAGTGTGCAGCGCCCCTGCTGGCTCTGGTTGTGAACTCACAGCAGCCTGAATGCCTCCTAGACCAGTGTCAGGCTCATGGCTGCTGGCTGTGCTTGTGACGTCACAGCAGCCTCAGTGCCTCCTCTGCCAGTGCCATGCTCATGGCTGCTGGCTGTGCTTGTGAGGTCACAGCAGCCTCAGTGCCTCTCAGGCCAATATCAGGCTCATGGCTGCTGGCTGTGCTTGTGAGGTCACAGCAGCCTGAATGCCTCCTAGACCAGTGTCAGGGTCATGGCTGCTGGCTGTGCTTCTGAGGTCACAGCAGCCTGAATGCCTCCTATGCCAGTGGCAGGCTCCTGGCTGCTGGCTATGCTTGTGACGTCACAGCAGCCTCAGTGCCTCTGAGGCCAGTGGCAGTCTCATGGCTGCTGGCTGTGCTTGTGAGGTCACAGCAGCCTCAGTGCCTCCTAGGTTAATGTCCATCACCCCCTACTGGCTGTGCTTGTGAGGTCACAGCAGACTCAGTGCCTCATACTTTAGTGTCCAGCGCCCCCTGCTGGCTCTGCTTGTGAGGTTACAGCAGACTCAGTGCCTCACAGGCCAGCATCAGGCTCATGGCTGCTGGCTGTGCTTGTGACATCACAGCAGCCTCAGTGCCTCCTCTGCCAGTGCCATGCTCATGGCTGCTGGCTGTGCTTGTGACGTCACAGCAGCCTGAATGCCTCCGAGACCAGTGGCAGGCTCATGGCTGCTGGCTGTGCTTGTGACGTCACAGCAGCCTGAATGCCTCCTATGCCAGTGGCAGGCTCCTGGCTGCTGGCTATGCTTGTGACGTCACAGCAGCCTCAGTGCCTCCTCTGCCAGTGGCAGTCTCATGGCTGCTGGCTGTGCTTGTGAGGTCACAGCAGCCTCAGTGCCTCTCAGGCCAGCATCAGGCTCATGGCTGCTGGCTGTGCTTGTGAGGTCACAGCAGCCTGAATGCCTCCTAGACCAGTGTCAGGGTCATGGCTGCTGGCTGTGCTTGTGAGGTCACAGCAGCCTGAATGCCTCCTATGCCAGTGGCAGGCTCATGGCTGCTGGCTGTGATTGTGAGGTCACAGCAGCCTCAGTGCCTCATAGTTTAGTGTCCAGCGTCCCCTGGTGTCTCTGCTTGTGAGGTCACAGCAGCCCCAGTGCCTCATACCCCAGCATCAGGCTCATGGCTGCTGGCTGTGCTTGTGACGTCACAGCAGCCTCAGTGCCTCCTATGCCAGTTGCAGGCTCATGGCTGTGCTTGTGAGGTCACAGCACACTCAGTGCCTCATGAGTTAGTGTCCAGCGCCCCCTGCTGGCTCTGCTTGTGAGGTCACAGCAGACTCAGTGCCATCTCGGCCAGTGTCAGGCTCGTGGCTGCTGGCTGTGCTTGTGAGGTCACAGCAGCCTGAATGCCTCCAAGACCAGTATCAGGGTCATGGCTGCTGGCTGTGCTTCTGAGGTCACAGCAGCCTGAATGCCTCCTAGGCCTGTGGCAGGCTCATGGCTGCTGGCTATGATTGTGAGGTCACAGAAGCCTCAGTGCCTCAAAAGTTAGGGTCCTGGGTCCCCTGCTGGCTCTGCTTGTGAGGTCACAGCAGACTCAGTGCCTCAAAAGTTAGTGTACAGCGCCCCCTGCTGGCTGTGCTTGTGAGGTCACACCAGCCTCAGTGCCTCCTCTGCCAGTGGCAGGCTCATGGTTGCTGGCTGGGATTGTGAGGTCACAGCAGCCTCAGTGCCTCATAGTTCAGTGTCCAGCGTCCCCTGCTGGCTGTGCTTGTGAGGTCACAGCAGAATCAGTGCGTCAAAAGTTAGTGTGCAGCGCCCCCTGCTGGCTGTGCTTGTGAGGTCACACCAGCCTCAGTGCCTCCTCTGCCAGTGGCAGGCTCATGGCTGCTGGCTGTGCTTGTGAGGTCACAGCAGCCTCAGTGCCTCATAGTTCAGTGTCCAGCGTTCCCTGCTGGCTCAGCTTGTGAGGTCACAGCAGACTCAGTGCCTCAAAAGTTAGTGTGCAGCGCCCCTGCTGGCTCTGGTTGTGAACTCACAGCAGCCTGAATGCCTCCTAGACCAGTGTCAGGCTCATGGCTGCTGGCTGTGCTTGTGACGTCACAGCAGCCTCAGTGCCTCCTCTGCCAGTGCCATGCTCATGGCTGCTGGCTGTGCTTGTGAGGTCACAGCAGCCTCAGTGCCTCTCAGGCCAATATCATGCTCATGGCTGCTGGCTGTGCTTGTGAGGTCACAGCAGCCTGAATGCCTCCTAGACCAGTGTCAGGGTCATGGCTGCTGGCTGTGCTTCTGAGGTCACAGCAGCCTGAATGCCTCCTATGCCAGTGGCAGGCTCCTGGCTGCTGGCTATGCTTGTGACGTCACAGCAGCCTCAGTGCCTCTGAGGCCAGTGGCAGTCTCATGGCTGCTGGCTGTGCTTGTGAGGTCACAGCAGCCTCAGTGCCTCCTAGGTTAATGTCCATCACCCCCTACTGGCTGTGCTTGTGAGGTCACAGCAGACTCAGTGCCTCATACTTTAGTGTCCAGCGCCCCCTGCTGGCTCTGCTTGTGAGGTTACAGCAGACTCAGTGCCTCACAGGCCAGCATCAGGCTCATGGCTGCTGGCTGTGCTTGTGGCATCACAGCAGCCTCAGTGCCTCCTCTGCCAGTGCCATGCTCATGGCTGCTGGCTGTGCTTGTGACGTCACAGCAGCCTGAATGCCTCCGAGACCAGTGGCAGGCTCATGGCTGCTGGCTGTGCTTGTGACGTCACAGCAGCCTGAATGCCTCCTATGCCAGTGTCAGTCTCATGGCTGCTGGCTATGCTTGTGACGTCACAGCAGCCTCAGTGCCTCTGAGGCCAGTGGCAGTCTCATGGCTGCTGGCTGTGCTTGTGAGGTCACAGCAGCCTCAGTGCCTCCTAGGTTAATGTCCATCACCCCCTACTGGCTGTGCTTGTGAGGTCACAGCAGACTCAGTGCCTCATACTTTAGTGTCCAGCGCCCCCTGCTGGCTCTGCTTGTGAGGTTACAGCAGACTCAGTGCCTCACAGGCCAGCATCAGGCTCATGGCTGCTGGCTGTGCTTGTGACATCACAGCAGCCTCAGTGCCTCCTCTGCCAGTGCCATGCTAATGGCTGCTGGCTGTGCTTGTGACGTCACAGCAGCCTGAATGCCTCCGAGACCAGTGGCAGGCTCATGGCTGCTGGCTGTGCTTGTGACGTCACAGCAGCCTCAGTGCCTCTGAGGCCAGTGGCAGTCTCATGGCTGCTGGCTGTGCTTGTGAGGTCACAGAAGCCTCAGTGCCTCCTCTGCCAGTGGCAGGCTCATGGCTGCTGGCTGTGCTTGTGAGGTCACAGCAGCCTCAGTGCCTCCTCTGCCAGTGGCAGGCTCATGGCTGTTGGCTGTGCTTGTGACGTCACAGCAGCCTCAGTGCCTCCCAGGCCAATATCAGGCTCCTGGCTGCTGGCTGTGCTTGTGACGTCACAGCAGCCTGAGTGCCTTCTAGGCCCATGGCAGGCTCATGGCTGCTGGCTGTGCTTGTGAGGTCACAGAAGCCTTAATGCCTCCTAGGCCAGTGGCAGGCTCATGGCTGCTGGCTCTGCTTCTGAGATCACAGCAGACTCAGTGCCTCATAGGCCAATATCAGGCTCCTGGCTGCTGGCTGTGCTTGTGAGGTCACAGCAGCCTCAGTGCCCCCTGGGCCGTGGCAGTTTGCTGGCTGCTGGCTGTGCTTGTGATGTCAGAGCAGCCTCAGTGCCTCTGAGGCCAGTGGCAGTCTCATGGCTGCTGGCTGTGCTTGTGAGGTCACAGCAGCCTCAGTGCCTCATAGGTTAGTGTCCAGCATCCCCTGCTGGCTGTGCTTGTGAGGTCACAGCAGCCTCAGTGCCTCCTAGGCTAGTGTCAGGCTCATGGCTGCTGGCTGTGCTTCTGAGGTCACAGAAGCCTGAATGCCTCCTAGGCCACTGGCAGGCTCATGGCTGCTGGCTGTGCTTGTGAGGTCACAGCAGCCTCAGTGCCTCAAAGTTTAGTGTCCAGCGTCCCCTGCTGGCTCTGCTTGTGACGTCACAGCAGCCTCCGTGCCTTATAAGATAGAGTCCAGCGCCCCCTACGGGCTCTGCTTGTGAGGTCACAGCAGCCTCAGTGCCTCACAGGCCAGTGTCAGGCTCCTGGCTGTTGGCTGTGCTTGTGACGTCACAGCAGCCTCAGTGACTCCTAGGCCAGTGGCAGTCTCATGGCTGCTGGCTGTGCTTGTGAGGTCACAGCAGCCTCAGTGCCTCTGAGGCCAGTGGCAGTCTCATGGCTGCTGGCTGTGTTTGTGAGGTCACAGAAGCCTCAGTGCCTCCTCTGCCAGTGGCAGTCTCATGGCTGCTGGCTGTGCTTGTGAGGTCACAGCAGCCTCAGTGCCTCAAAGGTTAGTGTCCAGCGCCCCCTGCTGGCTCTGCTTGTGAGGTCACAGCAGACACAGTGCCTCAAAAGTTAGTGTCCATCGCCCCCTGCTGGCTCTGCTTGTGAGGTCACAGCAGACTCAGTGCCTCCCAGGCCAATATCAGGCTCCTGGCTGCTGGCTGTGCTTGTGACGTCACAGCAGCCTCAGTGCCTCCTCTGCCAGTGGCAGTCTCATGGCTGCTGGCTGTGCTTGTGAGGTCACAGCAGCCTCAGTGCCTCTGAGGCCAGTGGCAGGCTCATGGCTGCTGGTTCTGCTTGTGAGGTCACAACAGGCTCAGTGCCTCATACTTTAGTGGCCATCGTCCCCTGCTGACTCTGCTTGTGAGGTCACAGCAGACTCAGTGCCTCCCAGGCCAATATCAGGCTCCTGGCTGCTGGCTGTGCTTGTGACGTCACAGCAGCCTGAATGCCTCCTAGGCCCGTGGCAGGCTCATGGCTGCTGGCTGTGCTTGTGAGGTCACAGCAGACTCAGTGGCTCCTCTACCAGTGGCAGTCTCATGGCTGCTGGCTGTGCTTGTGAGGTCACAGCAGCCTCAGTGCCTCATAGTTTAGTGTCCAGCATCCCCTGCTGGCTGTGCTTGTGAGGTCACAGCAGCCTCAGTGCCTGCTAGACCAGTGTCAGTCTCATGGCTGCTGGCTGTGCTTCTGACGTCACAGCAGCCTGAATGCCTCCTAGGCCACTGGCAGGCTCATGGCTGCTGGCTGGGATTGTGAGGTCACAGCAGCCTCAGTGCCTCAAAGTTTGGTGTCCAGCGTCCCCTGCTGGCTCTGCTTGTGACGTCACAGCAGCCTCAGTGCCTCATAAGATAGAGTCCAGCGCACCCTACTGGCTCTGCTTGTGAGGTCACAGCAGCCTGAGTGCCTCACAGGCCAGTATCAGGCTCATGGCTGCTGGCTGTGCTTGTGAGGTCACAGCAGCCTCAGTGGCTCCTCTGCCAGTGCCATGCTCATGGCTGCTGGCTGTGCTTGTGACGTCACAGCAGCCTCAGTGCCTCCCAGGCCAATATCAGGCTCATGGCTGCTGGCTGTGCTTGTGAGGTCACAGCAGGCTCAGTGCGTCCCAGGCCAATATCAGGCTCATGGTTGCTGGCTGTGCTTGTGACGTCACAGCAGCCTGAGTGCCTCCTCTGCCAGTGGCAGTCTCATGGCTGCTGGCTGTGCTTGTGAGGTCACAGCAGACTCAGTGCCTCATAAGTTACTGTCCAGCGTGCCCTGCTGGCTCTGCTTGTGAGCTCACACCAGCCTCAGTGGCTCCTCTGCCAGTATCAGGCTCATGGCTGCTGGCTGTGCTTGTGACATCACAGCAGCCTCAGTGGCTCCTCTGCCAGTGCCATGCTCATGGCTGCTGGCTGTGCTTGTGAGCTCACAGAAGCCTCAGTGCCTCCTAGGCCAGTGGCAGGCTCATGGCTGCTGGCTGTGATTGTGAGGTCACAGAAGTCCGAATGCCTCCTAGGCCAGTGGCAGTCTCATGGCTGCTGGCTGTGCTTGTGAGGGCACAGCAGCATCAGTGCCTCTGAGGCCAGTGGAAATCTCATGGCTGCTGGCTGTGCTTCTGAGGTCACAGCAGCCTCAGTGCCTCATAGTTTAATGTCCAGCGTCTCCTGGTGTCTCTGCTTGTGAGGTCACCGCAGACTCAGTGCCTCATAGGTTAGTGTCCAGCGTCCCCTGCTGGCTGTGCTTGTGAGGTCACAGCAGCCTCAGTGCCTCCCAGGCCAATATCAGGCTCATGGCTGCTGGCTGTGCTTGTGACGTCATAGCAGCCTGAGTGCCTCCTAGGCCCGTGGCAGGCTCATGGCTGCTGGCTCTGCTTCTGAGGTCACAGCAGCCTCAGTGCCTCCTATGCCAGTGCCATGCTCATGGCTACTGGCTGTGCTTGTGAGGTCACAGCAGCCTCAGTGCCTCCTAGGCCAGTGTCAGGCTCATGGCTGCTGGCTGTGCTTCTGAGGTCACAGAAGCCTTAATGCCTCCTAGGCCAGTGGCAGGCTCATGGCTGCTGGCTCTGCTTCTGAGGTCACAGCAGACTCAGTGCCTCATAGACCAATATCAGGCTCCTGGCTGCTGGCTGTGCTTGTGAGGTCACAGCAGCCTCAGTGCCTCGTAGGCCAGTGTCAGGCTCATGGCTGCTGGCTGTGCTTCTGAGGTCCCAGCAGCCTCAGTGTCTCCGTGGCTAGTGCCATGCTATGGCTGCTGGCTGTGCTTGTGAGGTCACAGCAACCTCAGTGCCTCTCAGGCCAGTATCAGGCTCATGGCTGCTGGCTGTGCTTGTGAGGTCACAGCAGACTCAGTGCCCCCTGGGCCGTGGCAGGCTGATGCCTGCTGGCTGTGCTTGTGACGTCACAGCAGCCTCAGTGCCTCTGAGGCCAGTGGCAGCCTCATGGCTACTGGCTGTGCTTGTGAGGTCACAGCAGACTCAGTGCCTCATAGTTTAGTGTCCAGCAACCCCTGCTGGCTCTGCTTGTAAGGTCACAGCAGCCTCAGTGCCTCCTAGGCTAGTATCAGGCTCATGGCTGCTGGCTGTGCTTGTGAGGTCACAGCAGCCTCAGTGCCTCAAAGTTTAGTGTCCAGCGTCCCCTGCTGGCTCTGCTTGTGACGTCACAGCAGCCTCAGTGCCTCATAAGATAGAGTCCAGCGCACCCTACTGGCTGTGCTTGTGAGGTCACAGCAGCCTCAGTGCCTCTGAGGCCAGTGGCAGTCTCATGGCTGCTGGCTGTGTTTGTGAGGTCACAGAAGCCTCAGTGCCTCCTCTGCCAGTGGCAGGCTCATGGCTGCTGGCTGGGATTGTGAGGTCACAGCAGCCTCAGTGCCTCAAAGGTTAGTGTCCAGCGCTCCCTGCTGGCTCTGCTTGTGAGGTCACAGCAGACACAGTGCCTCAAAAGTTAGTGTCCATCGCCCCCTGCTGGCTCTGCTTGTGAGGTCACAGCAGACTCAGTGCCTCCCAGGCCAATATCAGGCACTTGGCTGCTGGCTGTGCTTCTGACGTCACAGCAGCCTCAGTGCCTCCTCTGCCAGTGCCATGCTCATGGCTGCTGGCTGTGCTTGTGAGGTCACAGCAGCCTGAGTGCCTCCTAGGCCCATGGCAGGCTCATGGCTGCTGGCTGTGCTTGTGAGGTCACAGAAGCCTTAATGCCTCCTAGGCCAGTGGCAGGCTCATGGCTGCTGGCTCTGCTTCTGAGGTCACAGCAGACTCAGTGCCTCCCAGGCCAATATCAGGCTCCTGGCTGCTGGCTGTGCTTGTGACGTCACAGCAGCCTGAGTGCCTCCTAGGCCCATGGCAGGCTCCTGGGTGCTGGCTGTGCTTGTGAGGTCACAGAAGCCTTAATGCCTCCTAGGCCAGTGGCAGGCTCATGGCTGCTGGCTCTGCTTCTGAGGTCACAGCAGACTCAGTGCCTCATAGGCCAATATCAGGCTCCTGGCTGCTGGCTGTGCTTGTGAGGTCACAGCAGCCTCAGTGCCTCCTCTGCCAGTGGCAGTCTCATGGCTGCTAGCTGCGCTTGTAAGGCCACAGCAAACTCAGTGTCTCCGTGGATAGTGCCATGCTAATGGCTGCTGGCTGTGCTTGTGAGGTCACAGCAACCTCAGTGCCTCTCAGGCCAGTATCAGGCTCATGGCTGCTGGCTGTGCTTGTGAGGTCACAGCAGACTCAGTGCCCCCTGGTCCGTGGCACGCTGATGGCTGCTGGCTGTGCTTGTGACGTCACAGCAGCCTGAGTGCCTCCTAGGCCCATGGCAGTCTCATGGCTGCTGGCTGTGCTTGTGAGGTCACAGAAGCCTCAGTGCCTCTGAGGTCAGTGGCAGTCTCATGGCTGCTGGCTGTGCTTGTGAGGTCACAGCAGACTCAGTGCCTCATAGTTTAGTGTCCAGCGTCCCCTGCTGGCTCTGCTTGTGAGGTCACAGCAGACTCAGTGCCTCATAAGTTACTGTCCAGCGTGCCCTGCTGGCTCTGCTTGTGAGCTCACACCAGCCTCAGTGGCTCCTCTGCCAGTATCAGGCTCATGGCTGCTGGCTGTGCTTGTGACGTCACAGCAGCCTCAGTGGCTCCTCTGCCAGTACCATGCTCATGGCTGCTGGCTGTGCTTGTGACATCACAGCAGCCTCAGTGCCTCCCAGGCCAATATCAGGCTCATGGCTGCTGGCTGTGCTTGTGACGTCACAGCAGGCTCAGTGCCTCCTAGGCCCATCGCAGGCTCATGGCTGCTGGCTGTGCTTGTGAGGTCACAGCAGACTCAGTGCCCCCTGGGTCGTGGCAGGCTGATGGCTGCTGGCTGTGCTTGTGACGTCACAGCAGCCTCAGTGCCTCTGAGGCCAGTGGCAGTCTCATGGCTACTGGCTGTGCTTGTGAGGTCACAGCAGCCTCAGTGCCTCATAGTTTAGTGTCCAGCGTCCGCTGCTGGCTCTGCTTGTGAGGTCACAGCAGACCCAGTGCCCCCTAGGCTAGTATCAGGCTCATGGCTGCTGGCTGTGCTTCTGAGGTCACAGAAGCCTGAATGCCTCCTAGTCCACTGGCAGGCTCATGGCTGCTGGCTGGGATTGTGAGGTCATAGCAGCCTCAGTGCCTCAAAGTTTAGTGTCAGCGTCCCCTGCTGGCTCTGCTTGTGACGTCACAGCAGACTCAGTGCCTCAAAAGTTAGTGTACAGCGCCCCCTGCTGGCTGTGCTTGTGAGGTCACACCAGCCTCAGTGCCTCCTCTGCCAGTGGCAGGCTCATGGCTGCTGGCTATGATTGTGAGGTCACAGCAGCCTCAGTGCCTCATAGGTTAGTGTCCATCGCCCCCTACTGGCTGTGCTTGTGAGGTCACAGCAGCCTCAGTGCCTCCCAGGCCAATATCAGGCTCCTGGCTGCTGGCTGTGCTTGTGACGTCACAGCAGCCTCAGTGCCTCCTAGGCCCGTGGCAGGCTCATGGCTGCTGGCTGTGCTTGTGACGTCACAGCAGCCTCAGTGCCTCTGAGGCCAGTGGCAGTCTCATGGCTGCTGCCTGTGCTTGTGACGTCACAGCAGCCTCAGTGCCTCCTAGGTTAGTGTCCATCGCCCCCTACTGGCTGTGCTTGTGAGGTCACAGCAGACTCAGTGCCTGCTAGGTTATCTCCAGTGCCCCCTGCTGGCTGTGTTGTGAGGTCACAGCAGCCTCAGTGCCTCATAGTTTAGTGTCCAGCGTCCCCTGCTGGCTGTGCTTGTGAGATCACAGCAGACTCAGTGCCTCAATAGTTAGTGTCCAGCTCCCCCTGCTGGCTCTGCTTGTGAGGTCACAGCAGACTCAGTGCCTTCCAGGCCAGTATCAGGCTCCTGGCTGCTGGCTGTGCTTGTGAGGTCGCAGCAGCCTCTGTGCCTCCTAGGCCAGTGGCAGACTCATGGCTACTGGGTGTGCTTGTGAGGTTACAGCAGCCTCAGTGCCTCCTACGGCAGTATCAGGCTCATGGCTGCTGGCTGTGCTTGTGAGGTCACAGCAGCCTCAGTGCCTCCTCTGCCAGTGGCAGTCTCATGGCTGCTGGCTGTGCTTGTGAGGTCACAGCAGACTCAGTGGCTCCTAGGTTAGTGTCCATCGCCCCCTGCTGGCTGTGCTTGTGAGATCACAGCAGACTCAGTGCCTCAATAGTTAGTGTCCAGCTCCCCCTGCTGGCTCTGCTTGTGAGGTCACAGCAGACTCAGTGCCTTCCAGGCCAGTATCAGGCTCCTGGCTGCTGGCTGTGCTTGTGAGGTCACAGCAGCCTCAGTGCCTCCTCTGTCAGTGCCATGCTCATGGCTGCTGGCTGTGCTTGTGAGGTCACAGCAGCCTCAGTGCCTCTCAGGCCAATATCAGGCTCATGGCTGCTGGCTGTGCTTGTGAGGTCACAGCAGCCTGAATGCCTCCTAGACCAGTGTCAGTCTCATGGCTGCTGGCTGTGCTTGTGAGGTCACAGCAGCCTGAATGCATCCTATGCCAGTGGCAGGCTCATGGCTGCTGGCTGTGATTGTGAGGTCACAGCAGCCTCAGTGCCTCATAGTTTAGTATCCAGCGTCCCCTGGTGTCTCTGCTTGTGAGGTCACAGCAGCCTCAGTGCCTCCCAGGCCAATATCAGGCTCCTGGCTGCTGGCTATGCTTGTGACGTCACAGCAGCCTCAGTGCCTCTGAGGCCAGTGGCAGTCTCATGGCTGCTGGCTGTGCTTGTGAGGTCACAGCAGCCTCAGTGTCTCCTAAGTTAGTGTCCATCACCCCCTGCTGGCTGTGCTTGTGAGGTCACAGCAGCCTCAGTGCCTCATACCCCAGCATCAGGTTCATGGCTGCTGGCTGTGCTTGTGACGTCACAGCAGCCTCAGTGCTTCCTCTGCCAGTGCCATGCTCATGGCTGCTGGCTGTGCTTCTGAGGTCACAGCAGCCTGAATGCCTCCTAGGCCAGTGGCAGGCTTATGGCTGCTGGCTGTGCTTGTGAGGTCAGAGAAGCCTCAGTGCCTCCTCTGCCAGTGGCAGTCTCATGGCTGCTGGCTGTGCTTGTGAGGTCACAGCAGCCTCAGTGCCTCTCAGGCCAGTATCATGCTCATGGCTGCTGGCTGTGCTTGTGAGGTCACAGCAGCCTGAATGCCTCCAAGACCAGTATCAGGGTCATGGCTGCTGGCTGTGCTTGTGAGGTCACAGCAGCCTGAATGCCTCCTAGGCCTGTGGCAGGCTCATGGCTGCTGGCTATGATTGTGAGCTCACAGAAGCCTCAGTGCCTCAAAAGTTAGGGTCCAGCGTCCCCTGCTAGCTCTGCTTGTGAGGTCACAGCAGACTCAGTGCCTCAAAAGTTAGTGTGCAGCGCCCCCTGCTGGCTCTGCTTGTGAGGTCACACCAGCCTCAGTGCCTCCTCTGCCAGTGGCAGGCTCATGGCTGCTGGCTGTGCTTGTGAGGTCACAGCAGCCTCAGTGCCTCATAGTTCAGTGTCCAGCGTCCCCTGCTGACTCTGTTTGTGAGGTCACAGCAGACTCAGTGCGTCAAAAGTTAGTGTGCAGCGCCCCCTGCTGGCTGTGCTTGTGAACTCCCAGCAGCCTGAATGCCTCCTAGACCAGTGTCAGGGTCATGGCTGCTGGCTGTGCTTGTGACGTCACAGCAGCCTCAGTGATTCCCAGGCCAAAATCAGGCTCCTGGCTGCTGGCTATGCTTGTGACGTCACAGCAGCCTCAGTGCCTCTGAGGCCAGTGGCAGTCTCATGGCTGCTGGCTGTGCTTGTGACGTCACAGAAGCCTCAGTGCCTCCTCTGCCAGTGGCAGGCTCATGGCTGCTGGCTGTGCTTGTGAGGTCACAGCAGCCTCAGTGCCTCCTAGGTTAGTGTCCATCGCCCCCTACTGGCTGTGCTTGTGAGGTCACAGCAGACTCAGTGCCTGCTAGGTTATCTCCAGTGCCCCCTGCTGGCTGTGTTGTGAGGTCACAGCAGCCTCAGTGGCTCCTCTGCCAGTGTCAGGCTCATGGCTGCTGGCTCTGCTTGTGACGTCACAGCAGACTCAGTGTCTCTGTGGATAGTGCCATGCTCATGGCTGCTGGCTGTGCTTTTGAGGTCACAGCAGACTCAGTGCCTCTCAGGCCAGTATCAGGCTCATGGCTGCTGGCTGTGCTTGTGACGTCACAGCAGCCTGATTGCCTCCTAGGCCAGTGGCAGGCTCAGGGCTGCTGGTTGTGCTTGTGACGTCACAGCAGCCTCAGTGCCTCTGAGGCCAGTGGCAGTCTCATGGCTGCTGGCTGTGCTTGTGACGTCACAGAAGCCTCAGTGCCTCCTCTGCCAGTGGCAGGCTCATGGCTGCTGGCTGTGCTTGTGAGGTCACAGCAGACTCAGTGGCTCCTAGGTTAGTGTCCATCGCCCCCTGCTGGCTGTGCTTGTGAGGTCACAGCAGACTCAGTGCCTCATAGTTTAGTGTCCAGTGCCCCCTGCTGGCTGTGTTGTGAGGTCACAGCAGCCTCAGTGCCTCCTCTGCCAGTGGCAGGCTCATGGCTGCTGGCTGTGCTTGTGAGGTCATAGCAGCCTCAGTGCCTCATAGTTCAGTGTCCAGCGTCCCCTGCTGACTCTGTTTGTGAGGTCACAGCAGACTCAGTGCGTCAAAAGTTAGTGTGCAGCGCCCCCTGCTGGCTGTGCTTGTGAACTCCCAGCAGCCTGAATGCCTCCTAGACCAGTGTCAGGGTCATGGCTGCTGGCTGTGCTTGTGAGGTCACACAAGCCTGAATGCCTCCTATGCCTGTGGCAGGCTCATGCCTGCTGGCTGGGATTGTGAGGTCACAGCAGACTCAGTGCCTCATAGCTTAGTGTCCATCACCCCCTACTGGCTGTGCTTGTGAGTTCACAGCAGCCTCAGTGCCTCCCAGGCCAATATCAGGCTCCTGGCTGCTGGCTGTGCTTGTGACGTCACAGCAGCCTCAGTGATTCCCAGGCCAAAATCAGGCTCCTGGCTGCTGGCTATGCTTGTGACGTCACAGCAGCCTCAGTGCCTCTGAGGCCAGTGGCAGTCTCATGGCTGCTGGCTGTGCTTGTGACGTCACAGAAGCCTCAGTGCCTCCTCTGCCAGTGGCAGGCTCATGGCTGCTGGCTGTGCTTGTGAGGTCACAGCAGACTCAGTGCCTCCTAGGTTAGTGTCCATCGCCCCCTACTGGCTGTGCTTGTGAGGTCACAGCAGACTCAGTGCCTGCTAGGTTATCTCCAGTGCCCCCTGCTGGCTGTGTTGTGAGGTCACAGCAGCCTCAGTGGCTCCTCTGCCAGTGTCAGGCTCATGGCTGCTGGCTCTGCTTGTGACGTCACAGCAGACTCAGTGTCTCTGTGGATAGTGCCATGCTCATGGCTGCTGGCTGTGATTGTGACGTCACAGCAGACTCAGTGCCTCTCAGGCCAGTATCAGGCTCATGGCTGCTGGCTGTGCTTGTGACGTCACAGCAGCCTGAATGCCTCCTAGGCCAGTGGCAGGCTCAGGGCTGCTGGTTGTGCTTGTGACGTCACAGCAGCCTCAGTGCCTCTGAGGCCAGTGGCAGTCTCATGGCTGCTGGCTGTGCTTGTGAGGTCACAGAAGCCTCAGTGCCTCCTCTGCCAGTGGCAGCCTCATGGCTGCTGGCTGTGCTTGTGAGGTCACAGCAGACTCAGTGGCTCCTAGGTTAGTGTCCATCGCCCCCTGCTGGCTGTGCTTGTGAGGTCACAGCAGACTCAGTGCCTCATAGTTTAGTGTCCAGTGCCCCCTGCTGGCTGTGTTGTGAGGTCACAGCAGCCTCAGTGGCTCTTCTGCCAGTGTCAGGCTCATGGTTGCTGGCTGTGCTTGTGAGGTCACAGCAGACTCAGTGTCTCTGTGGATAGTGCCATGCTCATGGCTGCTGGCTGTGCTTTTGAGGTCACAGCAGACTCAGTGCCTCTCAGGCCAGTATCAGGCTCATGGCTGCTGGCTGTGCTTGTGAGGTCACAGAAGCCTCAGTGCCTCTTAGGCCAGTGGCAGGCTCATGGCTGCTGGTTGTGCTTGTGACGTCACAGCAGCCTCAGTGCCTCTGAGGCCAGTGGCAGTCTCATGGCTGCTGGCTGTGCTTGTGAGGTCACAGAAGCCTCAGTGCCTCTGAGGCCAGTGGCAGGCTCCTGGCTGCTGGCTGTGCTTGTGAGGTCACAGCAGACTCAGTGCCTCATACTTTAGTGTCCAGCTCCCCCTGCTGGCTCTGCTTGTGAGGTCACAGCAGACTCAGTGTCTCTGTGGATAGTGCCATGCTCATGGCTGCTGGCTGTGCTTTTGAGGTCACAGCAGACTCAGTGCCTCTCAGGCCAGTATCAGGCTCATGGCTGCTGGCTGTGCTTGTGACGTCACAGCAGCCTGATTGCCTCCTAGGCCAGTGGCAGTCTCATGGCTGCTGGTTGTGCTTGTGACGTCACAGCAGCCTCAGTGCCTCTGAGGCCAGTGGCAGTCTCATGGCTGCTGGCTGTGCTTGTGAGGTCACAGCAGCCTCAGTGCCTCCTAGGTTAGTGTCCATCACCCCCTACTGGCTGTGCTTGTGAGGTCACAGCAGACTCAGTGCCTCATACTTTAGTGTCCAGCTCCCCCTGCTGGCTCTGCTTGTGAGGTCACAGCAGACTCAGCGCCTTCCAGGCCAGTATCAGGCTCATGGCTGCTGGCTGTGCTTCTGAGGTCACAGCAGCCTGAGTGCCTCTGAGGCCAGTGCCATGCTCATGGCTGCTGGCTGTGCTTGTGAGGTCACAGCAGCCTCAGTGCCTCCTCTGCCAGTGGCAGTCTCATGGCTGCTGGCTGTGCTTGTGAGATCACAGCAGACTCAGTGCCTCAATAGTTAGTGTCCAGCGTCCCCTGCTGGCTCTGCTTGTGAGCTCACACCAGCCTCAGTGGCTCCTCTGCCAGTATCAGGCTCATGGCTGCTGGCTGTGCTTGTGACGTCACAGCAGCCTCAGTGGCTCCTCTGCCAGTGCCATGCTCATGGCTGCTGGCTGTGCTTGTGACATCACAGCAGCCTCAGTGCCTCCCAGGCCAATATCAGTCTCATGGCTGCTGGCTGTGCTTGTGACGTCACAGCAGGCTCAGTGCGTCCCAGGCCAATATCAGGCTCATGGTTGCTGGCTGTGCTTGTGACGTCACAGCAGCCTGAGTGCCTCCTCTGCCAGTGGCAGGCTCATGGCTGCTGGCTGTGCTTGTGAGGTCACAGCAGCCTCAGTGCCTCATAGTTCAGTGTCCAGCGTCCCCTGCTGACTCTGTTTGTGAGGTCACAGCAGACTCAGTGCGTCAAAAGTTAGTGTGCAGCGCCCCCTGCTGGCTGTGCTTGTGAACTCCCAGCAGCCTGAATGCCTCCTAGACCAGTATCAGGCTCATGGCTGCTGGCTGTGCTTGTGACGTCACAGCAGCCTCAGTGGCTCCTCTGCCAGTGCCATGCTCATGGCTGCTGGCTGTGCTTGTGACATCACAGCAGCCTCAGTGCCTCCCAGGCCAATATCAGTCTCATGGCTGCTGGCTGTGCTTGTGACGTCACAGCAGGCTCAGTGCGTCCCAGGCCAATATCAGGCTCATGGTTGCTGGCTGTGCTTGTGACGTCACAGCAGCCTGAGTGCCTCCTCTGCCAGTGGCAGGCTCATGGCTGCTGGCTGTGCTTGTGAGGTCACAGCAGCCTCAGTGCCTCATAGTTCAGTGTCCAGCGTCCCCTGCTGACTCTGTTTGTGAGGTCACAGCAGACTCAGTGCGTCAAAAGTTAGTGTGCAGCGCCCCCTGCTGGCTGTGCTTGTGAACTCCCAGCAGCCTGAATGCCTCCTAGACCAGTGTCAGGGTCATGGCTGCTGGCTGTGCTTGTGAGGTCACACAAGCCTGAATGCCTCCTATGCCTGTGGCAGGCTCATGCCTGCTGGCTGGGATTGTGAGGTCACAGCAGACTCAGTGCCTCATAGCTTAGTGTCCATCACCCCCTACTGGCTGTGCTTGTGAGTTCACAGCAGCCTCAGTGCCTCCCAGGCCAATATCAGGCTCCTGGCTGCTGGCTGTGCTTGTGACGTCACAGCAGCCTCAGTGATTCCCAGGCCAAAATCAGGCTCCTGGCTGCTGGCTATGCTTGTGACGTCACAGCAGCCTCAGTGCCTCTGAGGCCAGTGGCAGTCTCATGGCTGCTGGCTGTGCTTGTGACGTCACAGAAGCCTCAGTGCCTCCTCTGCCAGTGGCAGGCTCATGGCTGCTGGCTGTGCTTGTGAGGTCACAGCAGACTCAGTGCCTCCTAGGTTAGTGTCCATCGCCCCCTACTGGCTGTGCTTGTGAGGTCACAGCAGACTCAGTGCCTGCTAGGTTATCTCCAGTGCCCCCTGCTGGCTGTGTTGTGAGGTCACAGCAGCCTCAGTGGCTCCTCTGCCAGTGTCAGGCTCATGGCTGCTGGCTCTGCTTGTGACGTCACAGCAGACTCAGTGTCTCTGTGGATAGTGCCATGCTCATGGCTGCTGGCTGTGATTGTGACGTCACAGCAGACTCAGTGCCTCTCAGGCCAGTATCAGGCTCATGGCTGCTGGCTGTGCTTGTGACGTCACAGCAGCCTGAATGCCTCCTAGGCCAGTGGCAGGCTCAGGGCTGCTGGTTGTGCTTGTGACGTCACAGCAGCCTCAGTGCCTCTGAGGCCAGTGGCAGTCTCATGGCTGCTGGCTGTGCTTGTGAGGTCACAGAAGCCTCAGTGCCTCCTCTGCCAGTGGCAGGCTCATGGCTGCTGGCTGTGCTTGTGAGGTCACAGCAGACTCAGTGGCTCCTAGGTTAGTGTCCATCGCCCCCTGCTGGCTGTGCTTGTGAGGTCACAGCAGACTCAGTGCCTCATAGTTTAGTGTCCAGTGCCCCCTGCTGGCTGTGTTGTGAGGTCACAGCAGCCTCAGTGGCTCTTCTGCCAGTGTCAGGCTCATGGCTGCTGGCTGTGCTTGTGAGGTCACAGCAGACTCAGTGTCTCTGTGGATAGTGCCATGCTCATGGCTGCTGGCTGTGCTTTTGAGGTCACAGCAGACTCAGTGCCTCTCAGGCCAGTATCAGGCTCATGGCTGCTGGCTGTGCTTGTGAGGTCACAGAAGCCTCAGTGCCTCTTAGGCCAGTGGCAGGCTCATGGCTGCTGGTTGTGCTTGTGACGTCACAGCAGCCTCAGTGCCTCTGAGGCCAGTGGCAGTCTCATGGCTGCTGGCTGTGCTTGTGAGGTCACAGAAGCCTCAGTGCCTCTGAGGCCAGTGGCAGGCTCCTGGCTGCTGGCTGTGCTTGTGAGGTCACAGCAGACTCAGTGCCTCATACTTTAGTGTCCAGCTCCCCCTGCTGGCTCTGCTTGTGAGGTCACAGCAGACTCAGTGTCTCTGTGGATAGTGCCATGCTCATGGCTGCTGGCTGTGCTTTTGAGGTCACAGCAGACTCAGTGCCTCTCAGGCCAGTATCAGGCTCATGGCTGCTGGCTGTGCTTGTGACGTCACAGCAGCCTGATTGCCTCCTAGGCCAGTGGCAGGCTCATGGCTGCTGGTTGTGCTTGTGACGTCACAGCAGCCTCAGTGCCTCTGAGGCCAGTGGCAGTCTCATGGCTGCTGGCTGTGCTTGTGAGGTCACAGCAGCCTCAGTGCCTCCTAGGTTAGTGTCCATCACCCCCTACTGGCTGTGCTTGTGAGGTCACAGCAGACTCAGTGCCTCATACTTTAGTGTCCAGCTCCCCCTGCTGGCTCTGCTTGTGAGGTCACAGCAGACTCAGCGCCTTCCAGGCCAGTATCAGGCTCATGGCTGCTGGCTGTGCTTCTGAGGTCACAGCAGCCTGAGTGCCTCTGAGGCCAGTGCCATGCTCATGGCTGCTGGCTGTGCTTGTGAGGTCACAGCAGCCTCAGTGCCTCCTCTGCCAGTGGCAGTCTCATGGCTGCTGGCTGTGCTTGTGAGATCACAGCAGACTCAGTGCCTCAATAGTTAGTGTCCAGCGTCCCCTGCTGGCTCTGCTTGTGAGCTCACACCAGCCTCAGTGGCTCCTCTGCCAGTATCAGGCTCATGGCTGCTGGCTGTGCTTGTGACGTCACAGCAGCCTCAGTGGCTCCTCTGCCAGTGCCATGCTCATGGCTGCTGGCTGTGCTTGTGACATCACAGCAGCCTCAGTGCCTCCCAGGCCAATATCAGTCTCATGGCTGCTGGCTGTGCTTGTGACGTCACAGCAGGCTCAGTGCGTCCCAGGCCAATATCAGGCTCATGGTTGCTGGCTGTGCTTGTGACGTCACAGCAGCCTGAGTGCCTCCTCTGCCAGTGGCAGTCTCATGGCTGCTGGCTGTGCTTGTGAGGTCACAGCAGACACAGTGCCTCATAATTTACTGTCCAGCGTGCCCTGCTGGCTCTGCTTGTGAGCTCACACCAGCCTCAGTGGATCCTCTGCCAGTATCAGGCTCATGGCTGCTGGCTGTGCTTGTGACGTCACAGCAGCCTCAGTGGCTCCTCTGCCAGTGCCATGCTCATGGCTGCCGGCTGTGCTTGTGAGGTCACAGCAGCCTGAATGCCTCCTATGCCAGTGGCAGGCTCATGGCTGCTGGCTGTGCTTGTGAGCTCACAGAAGCCCGAATGCCTCCTAGGCCAGTGGCAGTCTCATGGCTGCTGGCTGTGCTTGTGAGGTCACAGCAGCCTCAGTGCCTCCTAGGTTAGTGTCCATCGCCCCCTACTGGCTGTGCTTGTGAGGTCACAGCAGCCTCAGTGCCTCATAGTTTAGTGTCCAGCGTCCCCTGGTGTCTCTGCTAGTGAGGTCACAGCAGCCTCAGTGATTCCCAGGCCAAAATCAGGCTCCTGGCTGCTGGCTATGTTTGTGACGTCACAGCAGCCTCAGTGCCTCTGAGGCCAGTGGCAGTCTCATGGCTGCTGGCTGTGCTCGTGAGGTCACAGCAGCCTCAGTGCCTCCTAGGGTAGTGTCCATCGCCCCCTACTGGCTGTGCTTGTGAGGTCACAGCAGACTCAGTGCCTCATAGTTTAGTGTCCAGCGTCCCCTGCTGCCTCTGCTTGTGAGATCACAGCAGACTCAGTGCCTCAATAGTTAGTGTCCAGCGCCCCCTGCTGGCTGTGCTTGTGAGGTCACAGCAGCCTCAGTGCCTCATACCCCAGCATCAGGCTCATGGCTGCTGGCTGTGCTTGTGACGTCACAGCAGCCTCAGTGCCTCCTCTGCCAGTGCCATGCTCATGGCTGCTGGCTCTGCTTCTGAGGTCACAGCAGACTCAGTGCCTCATAGGCCAATATCAGGCTCCTGGCTGCTGGCTGTGCTTGTGAGGTCACAGCAGCCTCAGTGCCTCCTAGGTTAGTGTCCATCACCCCCTACTGGCTGTGCTTGTGAGGTCACAGCAGACTCAGTGCCTCATACTTTAGTGTCCAGCTCCCCCTGCTGGCTCTGCTTGTGAGGTCACAGCAGACTCAGCGCCTTCCAGGCCAGTATCAGGCTCATGGCTGCTGGCTGTGCTTGTGACGTCACAGCAGCCTCAGTGCCTCCTCTGCCAGTGCATGCTCATGGCTGCTGGCTGTGCTTGTGAGGTCACAGCAGCCTCAGTGCCTCTCAGGCCAATATCAGTCTCATGGCTGCTGGCTGTGCTTGTGAGGTCACAGCAGCCTGAATGCCTCCGAGACCAGTGTCAGGGTCATGGCTGCTG
Organism: Dromaius novaehollandiae; assembly: GCF_036370855.1. NCBI lineage: Eukaryota > Metazoa > Chordata > Aves > Casuariiformes > Dromaiidae > Dromaius > Dromaius novaehollandiae. The sequence continues at coordinate 1,536,136 of NW_026991341.1, read as the reverse complement.
GCTGTGCTTCTGAGGTCACAGCAGCCTGAATGCCTCCTATGCCAGTGGCAGGCTCCTGGCTGCTGGCTATGCTTGTGACGTCACAGCAGCCTCAGTGCCTCTGAGGTCAGTGGCAGTCTCATGGCTGCTGGCTGTGCTTGTGAGGTCACAGCAGCCTCAGTGCCTCCTAGGTTAATGTCCATCACACCCTACTGGCTGTGCTTGTGAGGTCACAGCAGACTCAGTGCCTCATCGTTTAGTGTCCAGCGCCCCCTGCTGGCTCTGCTTGTGAGGTCACAGCAGCCTCAGTGCCTCATAGTTTAGTGTCCAGCGTCCCCTGGTGTCTCTGCTTGTGAGGTCACAGCAGCCTCAGTAATTCCCAGCCCAAAATCAGGCTCCTGGCTGCTGGCTATGCTTGTGACGTCACAGCAGCCTCAGTGCCTCTGAGGCCAGTGGCAGTCTCATGGCTGCTGGCTGTGCTTGTGAGGTCACAGCAGCCTCAGTGCCTCCTAGGGTAGTGTCCATCGCCCCCTATTGGCTGTGCTTGTGAGGTCACAGCAGACTCAGTGCCTCATAGTTTAGTGTCCAGCGTCCCCTGCTGCCTCTGCTTGTGAGGTCACAGCAGCCTCAGTGCCTCCTAGGTTAGTGTCCATCACCCCCTACTGGCTGTGCTTGTGAGGTCACAGCAGACTCAGTGCCTCATACTTTAGTGTCCATCACCCCCTGCTGGCTCTGCTTGTGAGGTCACAGCAGACTCAGCGCCTTCCAGCCCAGTATCAGGCTCATGGCTGCTGGCTGTGCTTGTGACGTCACAGCAGCCTCAGTGCCTCCTCTGCCAGTGCCATGCTCATGGCTGCTGGCTGTGCTTGTGAGGTCACAGCAGCCTCAGTGCCTCTCAGGCCAATATCAGTCTCATGGCTGCTGGCTGTGCTTGTGAGGTCACAGCAGCCTGAATGCCTCCTAGACCAGTGTCAGGGTCATGGCTGCTGGCTGTGCTTCTGAGGTCACAGCAGCCTGAATGCCTCCTATGCCAGTGGCAGGCTCCTGGCTGCTGGCTATGCTTGTGACGTCACAGCAGCCTCAGTGCCTCTGAGGTCAGTGGCAGTCTCATGGCTGCTGGCTGTGCTTGTGAGGTCACAGCAGCCTCTGTGCCTCCTAGGTTAATGTCCATCACCCCCTACTGGCTGTGCTTGTGAGGTCACAGCAGACTCAGTGCCTCATCGTTTAGTGTCCAGCGCCCCCTGCTGGCTCTGCTTGTGAGGTCAGAGCAGACTCAGTGCCTCACAGGCCAGCATCAGGCTCATGGCTGCTGGCTGTGCTTGTGAGGTCACAGCAGCCTGAATGCCTCCGAGACCAGTGTCAGGGTCATGGCTGCTGGCTGTGCTTCTGAGGTCACAGCAGCCTGAATGCCTCCTATGCCAGTGGCAGGCTCATGGCTGCTGGCTGTGATTGTGAGGTCACAGCAGCCTCAGTGCCTCATAGTTTAGTGTCCAGCGTCCCCTGGTGTCTCTGCTTGTGAGGTCACAGCAGCCTCAGTAATTCCCAGGCCAAAATCAGGCTCCTGGCTGCTGGCTATGCTTGTGACGTCACAGCAGACTCAGTGCCTCCTCTGCCAGTGGCAGTCTCATGGCTGCTGGCTGTGCTTGTGAGGTCACAGCAGCCTCAGTGCCTCCTAGGTTAGTGTCCATCGCCCCCTACTGGCTGTGCTTGTGAGGTCACAGCAGACTCAGTGCCTCATAGTTTAGTGTCCAGCGTCCCCTGCTGCCTCTGCTTGTGAGGTCACAGCAGCCTCAGTGTCTCATACCCCAGCATCAGGCTCATGGCTGCTGGCTGTGCTTGTGACGTCACAGCAGCCTCAGTGCCTCCTCTGCCAGTGCCATGCTCATGGCTGCTGGCTGTGCTTCTGAGATCACAGCAGCCTGAATGCCTCCTAGGCCAGTGGCAGGCTTATGGCTGCTGGCTGGGCTTGTGAGGTCACAGAAGCCTCAGTGCCTCCTCTGCCAGTGGCAATCTCATGGCTGCTGGCTGTGCTTGTGAGGTCACAGCAGCCTCAGTGCCTCTCAAGCCAGTATCATGCTCATGGCTGCTGGCTGTGCTTGTGAGGTCACAGCAGCCTGAATGCCTCCAAGACCAGTATCAGGGTCATGGCTGCTGGCTGTGCTTGTGAGGTCACAGCAGACTCAGTGCCTGCTAGGTTATCTCCAGCGCCCCCTGCTGGCTGTGTTGTGAGGTCACAGCAGCCTCAGTGCCTCCCAGGCCAATATCAGGCTCATGGCTGCTGGCTGTGCTTGTGACGTCATAGCAGCCTGAGTGCCTCCTAGGCCCGTGGCAGGCTCATGGCTGCTGGCTGTGCTTGTGAGGTCACAGCAGCCTCAGTGCCTCCTATGCCAGTGCCATGCTCATGGCTGCTGGCTGTGCTTGTGAGGTCACAGCAGCCTCAGTGCCTCCTAGGCCAGTGTCAGGCTCATGGCTGCTGGCTGTGCTTCTGAGGTCACAGAAGCCTTAATGCCTCCTAGGCCAGTGGCAGGCTCATGGCTGCTGGCTCTGCTTCTGAGGTCACAGCAGACTCAGTGCCTCATAGACCAATATCAGGCTCCTGGCTGCTGGCTGTGCTTGTGAGGTCACAGCAGCCTCAGTGCCTCGTAGGCCAGTGTCAGGCTCATGGCTGCTGGCTGTGCTTGTGAGGTCCCAGCAGCCTCACTTTCTCCGTGGCTAGTGCCATACTAATGGCTGCTGGCTGTGCTTGTGAGGTCACAGCAACCTCAGTGCCTCTCAGGCCAGTATCAGGCTCATGGCTGCTGGCTGTGCTTGTGAGGTCACAGCAGACTCAGTGCCCCCTGGGCCGTGGCAGGCTGATGCCTGCTGGCTGTGCTTGTGAGGTCACAGCAGCCTCAGTGCCTCTGAGGCCAGTGGCAGCCTCATGGCTGCTGGCTGTGCTTGTGAGGTCACAGCAGACTCAGTGCCTCATAGTTTAGTGTCCAGCAACCCCTGCTGGCTCTGCTTGTAAGGTCACAGCAGCCTCAGTGCCTCCTAGGCTAGTATCAGGCTCATGGCTGCTGGCTGTGCTTGTGAGGTCACAGTAGCCTGAATGCCTCCTAGGCCACTGGCAGGCTCATGGCTGCTGGCTCTGCTTCTGAGGTCACAGCAGACTCAGTGCCTCATAGGCCAATATCAGGCTCCTGGCTGCTGGCTGTGCTTGTGAGGTCACAGCAGCCTCAGTGCCTCCTCTGCCAGTGGCAGGCTCATGGCTGCTAGCTGCGCTTGTAAGGTCACAGCAAACTCAGTGCCTGATAGGTTATCACCAGTGCCCACTGCTGGCTGTGCTTGTGAGGTCACAGCAGCCACAGTGCCTCCTCTGCCAGTGTCAGGCTCATGGCTGCTGGCTGTGCTTCTGAGGTCCCAGCAGCCTCAGTGTCTCCGTGGATAGTGCCATGCTAATGGCTGCTGGCTGTGCTTGTGAGGTCACAGCAACCTCAGTGCCTCTCAGGCCAGTATCAGGCTCATGGCTGCTGGCTGTGCTTGTGAGGTCACAGCAGACTCAGTGCCCCCTGGGCCGTGGCAGGCTGATGGCTGCTGGCTGTGCTTGTGACGTCACAGCAGCCTGAGTGCCTCCTAGGCCCATGGCAGTCTCATGGCTGCTGGCTGTGCTTGTGAGGTCACAGAAGCCTCAGTGCCTCTGAGGTCAGTGGCAGTCTCATGGCTGCTGGCTGTGCTTGTGAGGTCACAGCAGCCTCAGTGTCTCCTAAGTTAGTGTCCATCACCCCCTGCTGGCTGTGCTTGTGAGGTCACAGCAGCCTCAGTGCCTCATACCCCAACATCAGGTTCATGGCTGCTGGCTGTGCTTGTGACGTCACAGCAGCCTCAGTGCCTCCTCTGCCAGTGCCATGCTCATGGCTGCTGGCTGTGCTTCTGAGGTCACAGCAGCCTGAATGCCTCCTAGGCCAGTGGCAGGCTTATGGCTGCTGGCTGTGCTTGTGAGGTCACAGAAGCCTCAGTGCCTCCTCTGCCAGTGGCAGTCTCATGGCTGCTGGCTGTGCTTGTGAGGTCACAGCAGCCTCAGTGCCTCTCAGGCCAGTATCATGCTCATGGCTGCTGGCTGTGCTTGTGAGGTCACAGCAGCCTGAATGCCTCCACGACCAGTATCAGGGTCATGGCTGCTGGCTGTGCTTGTGAGGTCACAGCAGCCTGAATGCCTCCTAGGCCTGTGGCAGGCTCATGGCTGCTGGCTGTGATTGTGAGCTCACAGAAGCCTCAGTGCTTCAAAAGTTAGGGTCCAGCGTCCCCTGCTAGCTCTGCTTGTGAGGTCACAGCAGACTCAGTGCCTCAAAAGTTAGTGTGCAGCGCCCCCTGCTGGCTCTGCTTGTGAGGTCACACCAGCCTCAGTGCCTCCTCTGCCAGTGGCAGGCTCATGGCTGCTGGCTGTGCTTGTGAGGTCACAGCAGCCTCAGTGCCTCATAGTTCAGTGTCCAGCGTCCCCTGCTGACTCTGTTTGTGAGGTCACAGCAGACTCAGTGCGTCAAAAGTTAGTGTGCAGCGCCCCCTGCTGGCTGTGCTTGTGAACTCCCAGCAGCCTGAATGCCTCCTAGACCAGTGTCAGGGTCATGGCTGCTGGCTGTGCTTGTGAGGTCACACAAGCCTGAATGCCTCCTATGCCTGTGGCAGGCTCATGCCTGCTGGCTGGGATTGTGAGGTCACAGCAGACTCAGTGCCTCATAGCTTAGTGTCCATCACCCCCTACTGGCTGTGCTTGTGAGTTCACAGCAGCCTCAGTGCCTCCCAGGCCAATATCAGGCTCCTGGCTGCTGGCTGTGCTTGTGACGTCACAGCAGCCTCAGTGATTCCCAGGCCAAAATCAGGCTCCTGGCTGCTGGCTATGCTTGTGACGTCACAGCAGCCTCAGTGCCTCTGAGGCCAGTGGCAGTCTCATGGCTGCTGGCTGTGCTTGTGACGTCACAGCAGCCTCAGTGCCTCTGAGGCCAGTGGCAGGCTCATGGCTGCTGGCTGTGCTTGTGAGGTCACAGCAGACTCAGTGCCTCCTAGGTTAGTGTCCATCGCCCCCTACTGGCTGTGCTTGTGAGGTCACAGCAGACTCAGTGCCTGCTAGGTTATCTCCAGTGCCCCCTGCTGGCTGTGCTTGTGAGGTCACAGCAGCCTCAGTGGCTCCTCTGCCAGTGTCAGGCTCATGGCTGCTGGCTCTGCTTGTGACGTCACAGCAGACTCAGTGTCTCTGTGGATAGTGCCATGCTCATGGCTGCTGGCTGTGCTTTTGAGGTCACAGCAGACTCAGTGCCTCTCGGGCCAGTATCAGGCTCATGGCTGCTGGCTGTGCTTGTGACGTCACAGCAGCCTGATTGCCTCCTAGGCCAGTGGCAGGCTCAGGGCTGCTGGTTGTGCTTGTGACATCACAGCAGCCTCAGTGCCTCTGAGGCCAGTGGCAGTCTCATGGCTGCTGGCTGTGCTTGTGAGGTCACAGAAGCCTCAGTGCCTCCTCTGCCAGTGGCAGGCTCATGGCTCCTGGCTGTGCTTGTGAGGTCACAGCAGACTCAGAGGCTCCTAGGTTAGTGTCCATCGCCCCCTGCTGGCTGTGCTTGTGAGGTCACAGCAGACTCAGTGCCTCATAGTTTAGTGTCCAGTGCCCCCTGCTGGCTGTGTTGTGAGGTCACAGCAGCCTCAGTGGCTCTTCTGCCAGTGTCAGGCTCATGGCTGCTGGCTGTGCTTGTGAGGTCACAGCAGACTCAGTGTCTCTGTGGATAGTGCCATGCTCATGGCTGCTGGCTGTGCTTTTGAGGTCACAGCAGACTCAGTGCCTCTCAGGCCAGTATCAGGCTCATGGCTGCTGGCTGTGCTTGTGAGGTCACAGAAGCCTCAGTGCCTCTTAGGCCAGTGGCAGGCTCATGGCTGCTGGTTGTGCTTGTGACGTCACAGCAGCCTCAGTGCCTCTGAGGCCAGTGGCAGTCTCATGGCTGCTGGCTGTGCTTGTGAGGTCACAGAAGCCTCAGTGCCTCTGAGGCCAGTGGCAGGCTCATGGCTGCTGGCTGTGCTTGTGAGGTCACAGCAGACTCAGTGCCTCATACTTTAGTGTCCAGCTCCCCCTGCTGGCTCTGCTTGTGAGGTCACAGCAGACTCAGTGTCTCTGTGGATAGTGCCATGCTCATGGCTGCTGGCTGTGCTTTTGAGGTCACAGCAGACTCAGTGCCTCTCAGGCCAGTATCAGGCTCATGGCTGCTGGCTGTGCTTGTGACGTCACAGCAGCCTGATTGCCTCCTAGGCCAGTGGCAGGCTCATGGCTGCTGGTTGTGCTTGTGAGGTCACAGCAGCCTCAGTGCCTCTGAGGCCAGTGGCAGTCTCATGGCTGCTGGCTGTGCTTGTGAGGTCACAGCAGCCTCAGTGCCTCCTAGGTTAGTGTCCATCACCCGCTACTGGCTGTGTTTGTGAGGTCACAGCAGACTCAGTGCCTCATACTTTAGTGTCCAGCTCCCCCTGCTGGCTCTGCTTGTGAGGTCACAGCAGACTCAGCGCCTTCCAGGCCAGTATCAGGCTCATGGCTGCTGGCTGTGCTTGTGACGTCACAGCAGCCTCAGTGCCTCTGAGGCCAGTGCCATGCTCATGGCTGCTGGCTGTGCTTGTGAGGGCACAGCAGCCTCAGTGCCTCCTCTGCCAGTGGCAGTCTCATGGCTGCTGGCTGTGCTTGTGAGGTCACAGCAGACTCAGTGGCTCCTAGATTAGTGTCCATCGCCCCCTGCTGGCTGTGCTTGTGAGATCACAGCAGACTCAGTGCCTCAATAGTTAGTGTCCAGCGCCCCCTGCTGGCTCTGCTTGTGAGCTCACACCAGCCTCAGTGGCTCCTCTGCCAGTATCAGGCTCATGGCTGCTGGCTGTGCTTGTGACGTCACAGCAGCCTCAGTGGCTCCTCTGCCAGTGCCATGCTCATGGCTGCTGGCTGTGCTTGTGACATCACAGCAGCCTCAGTGCCTCCCAGGCCAATATCAGGCTCATGGTTGCTGGCTGTGCTTGTGACGTCACAGCAGCCTGAGTGCCTCCTCTGCCAGTGGCAGTCTCATGGCTGCTGGCTGTGCTTGTGAGGTCACAGCAGACACAGTGCCTCATAATTTACTGTCCAGCGTGCCCTGCTGGCTCTGCTTGTGAGCTCACACCAGCCTCAGTGGATCCTCTGCCAGTATCAGGCTCATGGCTGCTGGCTGTGCTTGTGACGTCACAGCAGCCTCAGTGGCTCCTCTGCCAGTGCCATGCTCATGGCTGCCGGCTGTGCTTGTGAGGTCACAGCAGCCTGAATGCCTCCTATGCCAGTGGCAGGCTCATGGCTGCTGGCTGTGCTTGTGAGCTCACAGAAGCCCGAATGCCTCCTAGGCCAGTGGCAGTCTCATGGCTGCTGGCTGTGCTTGTGAGGTCACAGCAGACTCAGTGCCTCCTAGGTTAGTGTCCATCGCCCCCTACTGGCTGTGCTTGTGAGGTCACAGCAGCCTCAGTGCCTCATAGTTTAGTGTCCAGCGTCCCCTGGTGTCTCTGCTTGTGAGGGCACAGCAGACTCAGTGCCTCTGAGGCCAGTGGCAGTCTCATGGCTGCTGGCTGTGCTCGTGAGGTCACAGCAGCCTCAGTGCCTCCTAGGGTAGTGTCCAGCGCCCCCTACTGGCTGTGCTTGTGAGGTCACAGCAGACTCAGTGCCTCATAGTTTAGTGTCCAGCGTCCCCTGCTGCCTCTGCTTGTGAGATCACAGCAGACTCAGTGCCTCAATAGTTAGTGTCCAGCGCCCCCTGCTGGCTGTGCTTGTGAGGTCACAGCAGCCTCAGTGCCTCATACCCCAGCATCAGGCTCATGGCTGCTGGCTGTGCTTGTGACGTCACAGCAGCCTCAGTGCCTCCTCTGCCAGTGCCATGCTCATGGCTGCTGGCTCTGCTTCTGAGGTCACAGCAGACTCAGTGCCTCATAGGCCAATATCAGGCTCCTGGCTGCTGGCTGTGCTTGTGAGGTCACAGCAGCCTCAGTGCCTCCTAGGTTAGTGTCCATCACCCCCTACTGGCTGTGCTTGTGAGGTCACAGCAGACTCAGTGCCTCATACTTTAGTGTCCAGCTCCCCCTGCTGGCTCTGCTTGTGAGGTCACAGCAGACTCAGTGCCTTCCAGGCCAGTATCAGGCTCATGGCTGCTGGCTGTGCTTGTGACGTCACAGCAGCCTCAGTGCCTCCTCTGCCAGTGCATGCTCATGGCTGCTGGCTGTGCTTGTGAGGTCACAGCAGCCTCAGTGCCTCTCAGGCCAATATCAGTCTCATGGCTGCTGGCTGTGCTTGTGAGGTCACAGCAGCCTGAATGCCTCCGAGACCAGTGTCAGGGTCATGGCTGCTGGCTGTGCTTCTGAGGTCACAGCAGCCTGAATGCCTCCTATGCCAGTGGCAGGCTCCTGGCTGCTGGCTATGCTTGTGACGTCACAGCAGCCTCAGTGGCTCTGAGGTCAGTGGCAGTCTCATGGCTGCTGGCTGTGCTTGTGAGGTCACAGCAGCCTCAGTGCCTCCTAGGTTAATGTCCATCACCCCCTACTGGCTGTGCTTGTGAGGTCACAGCAGACTCAGCGCCTCATCGTTTAGTGTCCATCGCCCCCTGCTGGCTCTGCTTGTGAGCTCACAGCAGCCTCAGTGCCTCATAGTTTAGTGTCCAGCGTCCCCTGGTGTCTCTGCTTGTGAGGTCACAGCAGCCTCAGTAATTCCCAGCCCAAAATCAGGCTCCTGGCTGCTGGCTATGCTTGTGACGTCAAAGCAGTCTCAGTGCCTCTGAGGCCAGTGGCAGTCTCATGGCTGCTGGCTGTGCTTGTGAGGTCACAGCAGCCTCAGTGCCTCCTAGGTTAGTGTCCATCGCCCCCTATTGGCTGTGCTTGTGAGGTCACAGCAGACTCAGTGCCTCATAGTTTAGTGTCCAGCGTCCCCTGCTGCCTCTGCTTGTGAGGTCACAGCAGCCTCAGTGCCTCCTAGGTTAGTGTCCATCACCCCCTACTGGCTGTGCTTGTGAGGTCACAGCAGACTCAGTGCTTCATACTTTAGTGTCCATCACCCCCTGCTGGCTCTGCTTGTGAGGTCACAGCAGACTCAGTGCCTTCCAGGCCAGTATCAGGCTCCTGGCTGCTGGCTGTGCTTGTGACGTCACAGCAGCCTCAGTGCCTCCTCTGCCAGTGCCATGCTCATGGCTGCTGGCTGTGCTTGTGAGGTCACAGCAGCCTCAGTGCCTCTCAGGCCAATATCAGTCTCATGGCTGCTGGCTGTGCTTGTGAGGTCACAGCAGCCTGAATGCCTCCGAGACCAGTGTCAGGGTCATGGCTGCTGGCTGTGCTTCTGAGGTCACAGCAGCCTGAATGCCTCCTATGCCAGTGGCAGGCTCCTGGCTGCTGGCTATGCTTGTGACGTCACAGCAGCCTCAGTGCCTCTGAGGTCAGTGGCAGTCTCATGGCTGCTGGCTGTGCTTGTGAGGTCACAGCAGCCTGAATGCCTCCTAGACCAGTGTCAGGGTCATGGCTGCTGGCTGTGCTTCTGAGGTCACAGCAGCCTGAATGCCTCCTATGCCAGTGGCAGGCTCATGGCTGCTGGCTATGCTTGTGACGTCACAGCAGCCTCAGTGCCTCTGAGGCCAGTGGCAGTCTCATGGCTGCTGGCTGTGCTTGTGAGGTCACAGCAGCCTCAGTGCCTCCTAGGTTAGTGTCCATCGCCCCCTACTGGCTGTGCTTGTGAGGTCACAGCAGACTCAGTGCCTCATAGTTTAGTGTCCAGCGTCCCCTGCTGCCTCTGCTTGTGAGGTCACAGCAGCCTCAGTGCCTCATACCCCAGCATCAGGCTCATGGCTGCTGGCTGTGCTTGTGACGTCACAGCAGCCTCAGTGCCTCCTCTGCCAGTGCCATGCTCATGGCTGCTGGCTGTGCTTCTGAGATCACAGCAGCCTGAATGCCTCCTAGGCCAGTGGCAGGCTTATGGCTGCTGGCTGTGATTGTGAGGTCACAGAAGCCTCAGTGCCTCCTCTGCCAGTGGCAGTCTCATGGCTGCTGGCTGTGCTTGTGAGGTCACAGCAGCCTCAGTGCCTCTCAAGCCAGTATCATGCTCATGGCTGCTGGCTGTGCTTCTGAGGTCACAGCAGCCTGAATGCCTCCAAGACCAGTATCAGGGTCATGGCTGCTGGCTGTGCTTGTGAGGTCACAGCAGACTCAGTGCCTGCTAGGTTATCTCCAGCGCCCCCTGCTGGCTGTGTTGTGAGGTCACAGCAGCCTCAGTGCCTCCTCTGCCAGTGGCAGGCTCATGGCTGCTGGCTGTGCTTGTGACGTCACAGCAGCCTGATTGCCTCCTAGGCCAGTGGCAGGCTCATGGCTGCTGGCTCTGCTTGTGACGTCACAGCAGCCTCAGTGCCTCTGAGGCCAGTGGCAGTCTCATGGCTGCTGGCTGTGCTTGTGAGGTCACAGAAGCCTCAGTGCCTCTGAGGCCAGTGGCAGGCTCATTGCTGCTGGCTGTGATTGTGAGGTCACAACAGCCTCAGTGCCTCCTAGGTTAGTGTCCATCACCCCCTACTGGCTGTGCTTGTGAGGTCACAGCAGACTCAGTGCCTCATACTTTAGTGTCCAGCTCCCCCTGCTGGCTCTGCTTGTGAGGTCACAGCAGACTCAGCGCCTTCCAGGCCAGTATCAGGCTCATGGCTGCTGGCTGTGCTTGTGACGTCACAGCAGCCTCAGTGCCTCCTCTGCCAGTGCCATGCTCATGGCTGCTGGCTGTGCTTGTGAGGTCACAGCAGCCTCAGTGCCTCTCAGGCCAATATCAGGCTCATGGCTGCTGGCTGTGCTTGTGAGGTCACAGCAGCCTGAATGCCTCCTAGACCAGTGTCAGGGTCATGGCTGCTGGCTGTGCTTCTGAGGTCACAGCAGCCTGAATGCCTCCTATGCCAGTGGCAGGCTCCTGGCTGCTGGCTATGCTTGTGACGTCACAGCAGCCTCAGTGCCTCTGAGGTCAGTGGCAGTCTCATGGCTGCTGGCTGTGCTTGTGAGGTCACAGCAGCCTCAGTGCCTCCTAGGTTAATGTCCATCACCCCCTACTGGCTGTGCTTGTGAGGTCACAGCAGACTCAGTGCCTCATCGTTTAGTGTCCAGCGCCCCCTGCTGGCTCTGCTTGTGACGTCACAGCAGCCTGAATGCCTCCTAGGCCAGTGGCAGGCTCAGGGCTGCTGGCTGTGCTTGTGACGTCACAGCAGCCTCAGTGCCTCTGAGGCCAGTGGCAGTCTCATGGCTGCTGGCTGTGCTTGTGAGGTCACAGAAGCCTCAGTGCCTCCTCTGCCAGTGGCACGCTCATGGCTGCTGGCTGTGGTTGTGAGGTCACAGCAGCCTCAGTGCCTCCTAGGTTAGTGTCCATCACCCCCTACTGGCTGTGCTTGTGAGGTCACAGCAGACTCAGTGCCTCATAGTTTAGTGTCCAGCTCCCCCTGCTGGCTCTGCTTGTGAGGTCACAGCAGACTCAGCGCCTTCCAGGCCAGTATCAGGCTCATGGCTGCAGGCTGTGCTTGTGACGTCACAGCAGCCTCAGTGCCTCTGAGGTCAGTGGCAGTCTCATGGCTGCTGGCTGTGCTTGTGAGGTCACAGCAGCCTCAGTGCCTCCTAGGTTAATGTCCATCACCCCCTACTGGCTGTGCTTGTGAGGTCACAGCAGACTCAGTGCCTCATCGTTTAGTGTCCAGCGCCCCCTGCTGGCTCTGCTTCTGAGGTCACAGCAGCCTGAATGCCTCCTATGCCAGTGGCAGGCTCATGGCTGCTGGCTGTGATTGTGAGGTCACAGCAGCCTCAGTGCCTCATAGTTTAGTGTCCAGCGTCCCCTGGTGTCTCTGCTTGTGAGGTCACAGCAGCCTCAGTGATTCCCAGGCCAAAATCAGGCTCCTGGCTGCTGGCTCTGCTTGTGACGTCACAGCAGCCTCAGTGCCTCCTCTGCCAGTGGCAGTCTCATGGCTGCTGGCTGTGCTTGTGAGGTCACAGCAGCCTCAGTGCCTCCTAGGGTAGTGTCCATCGCCCCCTACTGGCTGTGCTTGTGAGGTCACAGCAGCCTCAGTGCCTCATAGTTTAGTGTCCAGCGTCCCCTGCTGCCTCTGCTTGTGAGGTCACAGCAGCCTCAGTGCCTCATACCCCAGCATCAGGCTCATGGCTGCTGGCTGTGCTTGTGACGTCACAGCAGCCTCAGTGCCTCCTCTGCCAGTGCCATGCTCATGGCTGCTGGCTGTGCTTCTGAGATCACAGCAGCCTGAATGCCTCCTAGGCCAGTGGCAGGCTTATGGCTGCTGGCTGTGCTTGTGAGGTCACAGAAGCCTCAGTGCCTCCTCTGCCAGTGGCAGTCTCATGGCTGCTGGCTGTGCTTGTGAGGTCACAGCAGCCTGAATGCCTCCAAGACCAGTATCAGGGTCATGGCTGCTGGCTGTGCTTGTGAGGTCACAGCAGACTCAGTGCCTGCTAGGTTATCTCCAGCGCCCCCTGCTGGCTGTGTTGTGAGGTCACAGCAGACTCAGTGGCTCCTCTGCCAGTGTCAGGCTCATGGCTGCTGGCTGTGCTTGTGACGTCACAGCAGCCTGAATGCCTCCTAGACCAGTGTCAGGGTCATGGCTGCTGGCTGTGCTTCTGAGGTCACAGCAGCCTGAATGCCTCCTATGCCAGTGGCAGGCTCCTGGCTGCTGGCTATGCTTGTGACGTCACAGCAGCCTCAGTGCCTCTGAGGTCAGTGGCAGTCTCATGGCTGCTGGCTGTGCTTGTGAGGTCACAGCAGCCTCAGTGCCTCCTAGGTTAATGTCCATCACCCCCTACTGGCTGTGCTTGTGAGGTCACAGCAGACTCAGTGCCTCATCGTTTAGTGTCCAGCGCCCCCTGCTGGCTCTGCTTGTGAGGTCACAGCAGACTCAGTGCCTCACAGGCCAGCATCAGGCTCATGGCTGCTGGCTGTGCTTGTGAGGTCACAGCAGCCTGAATGCCTCCGAGACCAGTGTCAGGGTCATGGCTGCTGGCTGTGCTTCTGAGGTCACAGCAGCCTGAATGCCTCCTATGCCAGTGGCAGGCTCATGGCTGCTGGCTGTGATTGTGAGGTCACAGCAGCCTCAGTGCCTCATAGTTTAGTGTCCAGCGTCCCCTGGTGTCTCTGCTTGTGAGGTCACAGCAGCCTCAGTGATTCCCAGGCCAAAATCAGGCTCCTGGCTGCTGGCTATGCTTGTGAGGTCACAGCAGACTCAGTGCCTCTGAGGCCAGTGGCAGTCTCATGGCTGCTGGCTGTGCTTGTGAGGTCACAGCAGCCTCAGTGCCTCCTAGGTTAGTGTCCATCGCCCCCTACTGGCTGTGCTTGTGAGGTCACAGCAGACTCAGTGCCTCATAGTTTAGTGTCCAGCGTCCCCTGCTGCCTCTGCTTGTGAGGTCACAGCAGCCTCAGTGCCTCATACCCCAGCATCAGGCTCATGGCTGCTGGCTGTGCTTCTGAGATCACAGCAGCCTGAATGCCTCCCAGGCCAGTGGCAGGCCAATGGCTGCTGGCTCTGCTTGTGACGTCACAGCAGCCTCAGTGCCTCCTCTGCCAGTGGCAGTCTCATGGCTGCTGGCTGTGCTTGTGAGGTCACAGCAGCCTCAGTGCCTCCTAGGGTAGTGTCCATCGCCCCCTACTGGCTGTGCTTGTGAGGTCACAGCAGACTCAGTGCCTCATAGTTTAGTGTCCAGCGTCCCCTGCTGCCTCTGCTTGTGAGGTCACAGCAGCCTCAGTGCCTCATACCCCAGCATCAGGCTCATGGCTGCTGGCTGTGCTTGTGACGTCACAGCAGCCTCAGTGCCTCCTCTGCCAGTGCCATGCTCATGGCTGCTGGCTGTGCTTCTGAGATCACAGCAGCCTGAATGCCTCCTAGGCCAGTGGCAGGCTTATGGCTGCTGGCTGTGCTTGTGAGGTCACAGAAGCCTCAGTGCCTCCTCTGCCAGTGGCAGTCTCATGGCTGCTGGCTGTGCTTGTGAGGTCACAGCAGCCTGAATGCCTCCAAGACCAGTATCAGGGTCATGGCTGCTGGCTGTGCTTGTGAGGTCACAGCAGACTCAGTGCCTGCTAGGTTATCTCCAGCGCCCCCTGCTGGCTGTGTTGTGAGGTCACAGCAGCCTCAGTGGCTCCTCTGCCAGTGTCACGCTCATGGCTGCTGGCTGTGCTTGTGAGGTCACAGCAGCCTGAATGCCTCCTAGACCAGTGTCAGGGTCATGGCTGCTGGCTGTGATTGTGAGGTCACAGCAGCCTCAGTGCCTCCTATGCCAGTGGCAGGCTCCTGGCTGCTGGCTATGCTTGTGACGTCACAGCAGCCTCAGTGCCTCTGAGGCCAGTGGCAGTCTCATGGCTGCTGGCTGTGCTTGTGAGGTCACAGCAGCCTCAGTGCCTCCTAGGTTAATGTCCATCACCCCCTACTGGCTGTGCTTGTGAGGTCACAGCAGACTCAGTGCCTCATCGTTTAGTGTCCAGCGCCCCCTGCTGGCTCTGCTTGTGAGGTCACAGCAGACTCAGTGCCTCACAGGCCAGCATCAGGCTCATGGCTGCTGGCTGTGCTTGTGAACTCACAGCAGCCTGAATGCCTCCTAGACCAGTGTCAGGGTCATGGCTGCTGGCTGTGCTTGTGAGGTCACAGCAGCCTGAATGCCTCCTATGCCAGTGGCAGGCTCATGGCTGCTGGCTGTGATTGTGAGGTCACAGCAGCCTCAGTGCCTCATAGTTTAGTGTCCAGCGTCCCCTGGTGTCTCTGCTTGTGAGGTCACAGCAGCCTCAGTGATTCCCAGGCCAAAATCAGGCTCCTGGCTGCTGGCTATGCTTGTGAGGTCACAGCAGACTCAGTGCCTCTGAGGCCAGTGGCAGTCTCATGGCTGCTGGCTGTGCTTGTGAGGTCACAGCAGCCTCAGTGCCTCCTAGGGTAGTGTCCATCGCCCCCTACTGGCTGTGCTTGTGAGGTCACAGCAGACTCAGTGCCTCATAGTTTAGTGTCCAGCGTCCCCTGCTGCCTCTGCTTGTGAGATCACAGCAGACTCAGTGCCTCAATAGTTAGTGTCCAGCGCCCCCTGCTGGCTGTGCTTGTGAGGTCACAGCAGCCTCAGTGCCTCATACCCCAGCATCAGGCTCATGGCTGCTGGCTGTGCTTGTGACGTCACAGCAGCCTCAGTGCCTCCTCTGCCAGTGCCATGCTCATGGCTGCTGGCTCTGCTTCTGAGGTCACAGCAGACTCAGTGCCTCATAGGCCAATATCAGGCTCCTGGCTGCTGGCTGTGCTTGTGAGGTCACAGCAGCCTCAGTGCCTCCTAGGTTAGTGTCCATCACCCCCTACTGGCTGTGCTTGTGAGGTCACAGCAGACTCAGTGCCTCATACTTTAGTGTCCAGCTCCCCCTGCTGGCTCTGCTTGTGAGGTCACAGCAGACTCAGTGCCTTCCAGGCCAGTATCAGGCTCATGGCTGCTGGCTGTGCTTGTGACGTCACAGCAGCCTCAGTGCCTCCTCTGCCAGTGCATGCTCATGGCTGCTGGCTGTGCTTGTGAGGTCACAGCAGCCTCAGTGCCTCTCAGGCCAATATCAGTCTCATGGCTGCTGGCTGTGCTTGTGAGGTCACAGCAGCCTGAATGCCTCCGAGACCAGTGTCAGGGTCATGGCTGCTGGCTGTGCTTCTGAGGTCACAGCAGCCTGAATGCCTCCTATGCCAGTGGCAGGCTCCTGGCTGCTGGCTATGCTTGTGACGTCACAGCAGCCTCAGTGGCTCTGAGGTCAGTGGCAGTCTCATGGCTGCTGGCTGTGCTTGTGAGGTCACAGCAGCCTCAGTGCCTCCTAGGTTAATGTCCATCACCCCCTACTGGCTGTGCTTGTGAGGTCACAGCAGACTCAGCGCCTCATCGTTTAGTGTCCATCGCCCCCTGCTGGCTCTGCTTGTGAGCTCACAGCAGCCTCAGTGCCTCATAGTTTAGTGTCCAGCGTCCCCTGGTGTCTCTGCTTGTGAGGTCACAGCAGCCTCAGTAATTCCCAGCCCAAAATCAGGCTCCTGGCTGCTGGCTATGCTTGTGACGTCAAAGCAGTCTCAGTGCCTCTGAGGCCAGTGGCAGTCTCATGGCTGCTGGCTGTGCTTGTGAGGTCACAGCAGCCTCAGTGCCTCCTAGGGTAGTGTCCATCGCCCCCTATTGGCTGTGCTTGTGAGGTCACAGCAGACTCAGTGCCTCATAGTTTAGTGTCCAGCGTCCCCTGCTGCCTCTGCTTGTGAGGTCACAGCAGCCTCAGTGCCTCCTAGGTTAGTGTCCATCACCCCCTACTGGCTGTGCTTGTGAGGTCACAGCAGACTCAGTGCTTCATACTTTAGTGTCCATCACCCCCTGCTGGCTCTGCTTGTGAGGTCACAGCAGACTCAGTGCCTTCCAGGCCAGTATCAGGCTCCTGGCTGCTGGCTGTGCTTGTGACGTCACAGCAGCCTCAGTGCCTCCTCTGCCAGTGCCATGCTCATGGCTGCTGGCTGTGCTTGTGAGGTCACAGCAGCCTCAGTGCCTCTCAGGCCAATATCAGTCTCATGGCTGCTGGCTGTGCTTGTGAGGTCACAGCAGCCTGAATGCCTCCGAGACCAGTGTCAGGGTCATGGCTGCTGGCTGTGCTTCTGAGGTCACAGCAGCCTGAATGCCTCCTATGCCAGTGGCAGGCTCCTGGCTGCTGGCTATGCTTGTGACGTCACAGCAGCCTCAGTGCCTCTGAGGTCAGTGGCAGTCTCATGGCTGCTGGCTGTGCTTGTGAGGTCACAGCAGCCTGAATGCCTCCTAGACCAGTGTCAGGGTCATGGCTGCTGGCTGTGCTTCTGAGGTCACAGCAGCCTGAATGCCTCCTATGCCAGTGGCAGGCTCATGGCTGCTGGCTATGCTTGTGACGTCACAGCAGCCTCAGTGCCTCTGAGGCCAGTGGCAGTCTCATGGCTGCTGGCTGTGCTTGTGAGGTCACAGCAGCCTCAGTGCCTCCTAGGTTAGTGTCCATCGCCCCCTACTGGCTGTGCTTGTGAGGTCACAGCAGACTCAGTGCCTCATAGTTTAGTGTCCAGCGTCCCCTGCTGCCTCTGCTTGTGAGGTCACAGCAGCCTCAGTGCCTCATACCCCAGCATCAGGCTCATGGCTGCTGGCTGTGCTTGTGACGTCACAGCAGCCTCAGTGCCTCCTCTGCCAGTGCCATGCTCATGGCTGCTGGCTGTGCTTCTGAGATCACAGCAGCCTGAATGCCTCCTAGGCCAGTGGCAGGCTTATGGCTGCTGGCTGTGATTGTGAGGTCACAGAAGCCTCAGTGCCTCCTCTGCCAGTGGCAGTCTCATGGCTGCTGGCTGTGCTTGTGAGGTCACAGCAGCCTCAGTGCCTCTCAAGCCAGTATCATGCTCATGGCTGCTGGCTGTGCTTCTGAGGTCACAGCAGCCTGAATGCCTCCAAGACCAGTATCAGGGTCATGGCTGCTGGCTGTGCTTGTGAGGTCACAGCAGACTCAGTGCCTGCTAGGTTATCTCCAGCGCCCCCTGCTGGCTGTGTTGTGAGGTCACAGCAGCCTCAGTGCCTCCTCTGCCAGTGGCAGGCTCATGGCTGCTGGCTGTGCTTGTGACGTCACAGCAGCCTGATTGCCTCCTAGGCCAGTGGCAGGCTCATGGCTGCTGGCTCTGCTTGTGACGTCACAGCAGCCTCAGTGCCTCTGAGGCCAGTGGCAGTCTCATGGCTGCTGGCTGTGCTTGTGAGGTCACAGAAGCCTCAGTGCCTCTGAGGCCAGTGGCAGGCTCATTGCTGCTGGCTGTGATTGTGAGGTCACAACAGCCTCAGTGCCTCCTAGGTTAGTGTCCATCACCCCCTACTGGCTGTGCTTGTGAGGTCACAGCAGACTCAGTGCCTCATACTTTAGTGTCCAGCTCCCCCTGCTGGCTCTGCTTGTGAGGTCACAGCAGACTCAGCGCCTTCCAGGCCAGTATCAGGCTCATGGCTGCTGGCTGTGCTTGTGACGTCACAGCAGCCTCAGTGCCTCCTCTGCCAGTGCCATGCTCATGGCTGCTGGCTGTGCTTGTGAGGTCACAGCAGCCTCAGTGCCTCTCAGGCCAATATCAGGCTCATGGCTGCTGGCTGTGCTTGTGAGGTCACAGCAGCCTGAATGCCTCCTAGACCAGTGTCAGGGTCATGGCTGCTGGCTGTGCTTCTGAGGTCACAGCAGCCTGAATGCCTCCTATGCCAGTGGCAGGCTCCTGGCTGCTGGCTATGCTTGTGACGTCACAGCAGCCTCAGTGCCTCTGAGGTCAGTGGCAGTCTCATGGCTGCTGGCTGTGCTTGTGAGGTCACAGCAGCCTCAGTGCCTCCTAGGTTAATGTCCATCACCCCCTACTGGCTGTGCTTGTGAGGTCACAGCAGACTCAGTGCCTCATCGTTTAGTGTCCAGCGCCCCCTGCTGGCTCTGCTTGTGACGTCACAGCAGCCTGAATGCCTCCTAGGCCAGTGGCAGGCTCAGGGCTGCTGGCTGTGCTTGTGACGTCACAGCAGCCTCAGTGCCTCTGAGGCCAGTGGCAGTCTCATGGCTGCTGGCTGTGCTTGTGAGGTCACAGAAGCCTCAGTGCCTCCTCTGCCAGTGGCACGCTCATGGCTGCTGGCTGTGGTTGTGAGGTCACAGCAGCCTCAGTGCCTCCTAGGTTAGTGTCCATCACCCCCTACTGGCTGTGCTTGTGAGGTCACAGCAGACTCAGTGCCTCATAGTTTAGTGTCCAGCTCCCCCTGCTGGCTCTGCTTGTGAGGTCACAGCAGACTCAGCGCCTTCCAGGCCAGTATCAGGCTCATGGCTGCAGGCTGTGCTTGTGACGTCACAGCAGCCTCAGTGCCTCTGAGGTCAGTGGCAGTCTCATGGCTGCTGGCTGTGCTTGTGAGGTCACAGCAGCCTCAGTGCCTCCTAGGTTAATGTCCATCACCCCCTACTGGCTGTGCTTGTGAGGTCACAGCAGACTCAGTGCCTCATCGTTTAGTGTCCAGCGCCCCCTGCTGGCTCTGCTTCTGAGGTCACAGCAGCCTGAATGCCTCCTATGCCAGTGGCAGGCTCATGGCTGCTGGCTGTGATTGTGAGGTCACAGCAGCCTCAGTGCCTCATAGTTTAGTGTCCAGCGTCCCCTGGTGTCTCTGCTTGTGAGGTCACAGCAGCCTCAGTGATTCCCAGGCCAAAATCAGGCTCCTGGCTGCTGGCTCTGCTTGTGACGTCACAGCAGCCTCAGTGCCTCCTCTGCCAGTGGCAGTCTCATGGCTGCTGGCTGTGCTTGTGAGGTCACAGCAGCCTCAGTGCCTCCTAGGGTAGTGTCCATCGCCCCCTACTGGCTGTGCTTGTGAGGTCACAGCAGCCTCAGTGCCTCATAGTTTAGTGTCCAGCGTCCCCTGCTGCCTCTGCTTGTGAGGTCACAGCAGCCTCAGTGCCTCATACCCCAGCATCAGGCTCATGGCTGCTGGCTGTGCTTGTGACGTCACAGCAGCCTCAGTGCCTCCTCTGCCAGTGCCATGCTCATGGCTGCTGGCTGTGCTTCTGAGATCACAGCAGCCTGAATGCCTCCTAGGCCAGTGGCAGGCTTATGGCTGCTGGCTGTGCTTGTGAGGTCACAGAAGCCTCAGTGCCTCCTCTGCCAGTGGCAGTCTCATGGCTGCTGGCTGTGCTTGTGAGGTCACAGCAGCCTGAATGCCTCCAAGACCAGTATCAGGGTCATGGCTGCTGGCTGTGCTTGTGAGGTCACAGCAGACTCAGTGCCTGCTAGGTTATCTCCAGCGCCCCCTGCTGGCTGTGTTGTGAGGTCACAGCAGACTCAGTGGCTCCTCTGCCAGTGTCAGGCTCATGGCTGCTGGCTGTGCTTGTGACGTCACAGCAGCCTGAATGCCTCCTAGACCAGTGTCAGGGTCATGGCTGCTGGCTGTGCTTCTGAGGTCACAGCAGCCTGAATGCCTCCTATGCCAGTGGCAGGCTCCTGGCTGCTGGCTATGCTTGTGACGTCACAGCAGCCTCAGTGCCTCTGAGGTCAGTGGCAGTCTCATGGCTGCTGGCTGTGCTTGTGAGGTCACAGCAGCCTCAGTGCCTCCTAGGTTAATGTCCATCACCCCCTACTGGCTGTGCTTGTGAGGTCACAGCAGACTCAGTGCCTCATCGTTTAGTGTCCAGCGCCCCCTGCTGGCTCTGCTTGTGAGGTCACAGCAGACTCAGTGCCTCACAGGCCAGCATCAGGCTCATGGCTGCTGGCTGTGCTTGTGAGGTCACAGCAGCCTGAATGCCTCCGAGACCAGTGTCAGGGTCATGGCTGCTGGCTGTGCTTCTGAGGTCACAGCAGCCTGAATGCCTCCTATGCCAGTGGCAGGCTCATGGCTGCTGGCTGTGATTGTGAGGTCACAGCAGCCTCAGTGCCTCATAGTTTAGTGTCCAGCGTCCCCTGGTGTCTCTGCTTGTGAGGTCACAGCAGCCTCAGTGATTCCCAGGCCAAAATCAGGCTCCTGGCTGCTGGCTATGCTTGTGAGGTCACAGCAGACTCAGTGCCTCTGAGGCCAGTGGCAGTCTCATGGCTGCTGGCTGTGCTTGTGAGGTCACAGCAGCCTCAGTGCCTCCTAGGTTAGTGTCCATCGCCCCCTACTGGCTGTGCTTGTGAGGTCACAGCAGACTCAGTGCCTCATAGTTTAGTGTCCAGCGTCCCCTGCTGCCTCTGCTTGTGAGGTCACAGCAGCCTCAGTGCCTCATACCCCAGCATCAGGCTCATGGCTGCTGGCTGTGCTTCTGAGATCACAGCAGCCTGAATGCCTCCCAGGCCAGTGGCAGGCCAATGGCTGCTGGCTCTGCTTGTGACGTCACAGCAGCCTCAGTGCCTCCTCTGCCAGTGGCAGTCTCATGGCTGCTGGCTGTGCTTGTGAGGTCACAGCAGCCTCAGTGCCTCCTAGGGTAGTGTCCATCGCCCCCTACTGGCTGTGCTTGTGAGGTCACAGCAGACTCAGTGCCTCATAGTTTAGTGTCCAGCGTCCCCTGCTGCCTCTGCTTGTGAGGTCACAGCAGCCTCAGTGCCTCATACCCCAGCATCAGGCTCATGGCTGCTGGCTGTGCTTGTGACGTCACAGCAGCCTCAGTGCCTCCTCTGCCAGTGCCATGCTCATGGCTGCTGGCTGTGCTTCTGAGATCACAGCAGCCTGAATGCCTCCTAGGCCAGTGGCAGGCTTATGGCTGCTGGCTGTGCTTGTGAGGTCACAGAAGCCTCAGTGCCTCCTCTGCCAGTGGCAGTCTCATGGCTGCTGGCTGTGCTTGTGAGGTCACAGCAGCCTGAATGCCTCCAAGACCAGTATCAGGGTCATGGCTGCTGGCTGTGCTTGTGAGGTCACAGCAGACTCAGTGCCTGCTAGGTTATCTCCAGCGCCCCCTGCTGGCTGTGTTGTGAGGTCACAGCAGCCTCAGTGGCTCCTCTGCCAGTGTCACGCTCATGGCTGCTGGCTGTGCTTGTGAGGTCACAGCAGCCTGAATGCCTCCTAGACCAGTGTCAGGGTCATGGCTGCTGGCTGTGATTGTGAGGTCACAGCAGCCTCAGTGCCTCCTATGCCAGTGGCAGGCTCCTGGCTGCTGGCTATGCTTGTGACGTCACAGCAGCCTCAGTGCCTCTGAGGCCAGTGGCAGTCTCATGGCTGCTGGCTGTGCTTGTGAGGTCACAGCAGCCTCAGTGCCTCCTAGGTTAATGTCCATCACCCCCTACTGGCTGTGCTTGTGAGGTCACAGCAGACTCAGTGCCTCATCGTTTAGTGTCCAGCGCCCCCTGCTGGCTCTGCTTGTGAGGTCACAGCAGACTCAGTGCCTCACAGGCCAGCATCAGGCTCATGGCTGCTGGCTGTGCTTGTGAACTCACAGCAGCCTGAATGCCTCCTAGACCAGTGTCAGGGTCATGGCTGCTGGCTGTGCTTGTGAGGTCACAGCAGCCTGAATGCCTCCTATGCCAGTGGCAGGCTCATGGCTGCTGGCTGTGATTGTGAGGTCACAGCAGCCTCAGTGCCTCATAGTTTAGTGTCCAGCGTCCCCTGGTGTCTCTGCTTGTGAGGTCACAGCAGCCTCAGTGATTCCCAGGCCAAAATCAGGCTCCTGGCTGCTGGCTATGCTTGTGAGGTCACAGCAGACTCAGTGCCTCTGAGGCCAGTGGCAGTCTCATGGCTGCTGGCTGTGCTTGTGAGGTCACAGCAGCCTCAGTGCCTCCTAGGGTAGTGTCCATCGCCCCCTACTGGCTGTGCTTGTGAGGTCACAGCAGACTCAGTGCCTCATAGTTTAGTGTCCAGCGTCCCCTGCTGCCTCTGCTTGTGAGGTCACAGCAGCCTCAGTGCCTCATACCCCAGCATCAGGCTCATGGCTGCTGGCTGTGCTTCTGAGATCACAGCAGCCTGAATGCCTCCCAGGCCAGTGGCAGGCCAATGGCTGCTGGCTGTGCTTGTGAGGTCACAGAAGCCTCAGTGCCTCTGAGGCCAGTGGCAGTCTCATGGCTGCTGGCTGTGCTTGTGAGGTCACAGCAGCCTCAGTGCCTCTCAAGCCAGTATCATGCTCATGGCTGCTGGCTGTGCTTGTGAGGTCACAGCAGCCTGAATGCCTCCAAGACCAGTATCAGGGTCATGGCTGCTGGCTGTGCTTGTGAGGTCACAGCAGACTCAGTGCCTGCTAGGTTATCTCCAGCGCCCCCTGCTGGCTGTGTTGTGAGCTCACAGCAGCCTCAGTGGCTCCTCTGCCAGTGTCAGGCTCATGGCTGCTGGCTGTGCTTGTGAGGTCACAGCAGACTCAGTGTCTCTGTGGATAGTGCCATGCTCATGGCTGCTGGCTGTGCTTTTGAGGTCACAGCAGACTCAGTGCCTCTCAGGCCAGTATCAGGCTCATGGCTGCTGGCTGTGCTTGTGACGTCACAGCAGCCTCAGTGCCTCTGAGGCCAGTGGCAGTCTCATGGCTGCTGGCTGTGCTTGTGAGGTCACAGAAGCCTCAGTGCCTCTGAGGCCAGTGGCAGGCTCATGGCTGCTGGCTGTGCTTGTGAGGTCACAGTAGACTCAGTGCCTCCTAGGTTAGTGTCCATCACCCCCTACTGGCTGTGCTTGTGAGGTCACAGCAGACTCAGTGCCTCATACTTAAGTGTCCAGCTCCCCCTGCTGGCTCTGCTTGTGAGGTCACAGCAGACTCAGCGCCTTCCAGGCCAGTATCAGGCTCATGGCTGCTGGCTGTGCTTGTGATGTCACAGCAGCCTCAGTGCCTCCTCTGCCAGTGCCATGCTCATGGCTGCTGGCTGTGCTTGTGAGGTCACAGCAGCCTCAGTGCCTCTCAGGCCAATATCAGGCTCATGGCTGCTGGCTGTGCTTGTGAGGTCACAGCAGCCTGAATGCCTCCGAGACCAGTGTCAGGGTCATGGCTGCTGGCTGTGCTTGTGAGGTCACAGCAGCCTGAATGCCTCCTATGCCAGTGGCAGGCTCATGGCTGCTGGCTGTGATTGTGAGGTCACAGCAGCCTCAGTGCCTCATAGTTTAGTGTCCAGCGTCCCCTGGTGTCTCTGCTTGTGAGGTCACAGCAGCCTCAGTGATTCCCAGGCCAATATCAGGCTCCTGGCTGCTGGCTGTGCTTGTGACGTCACAGCAGCCTGAACGCCTCCTAGACCAGTGTCGGGGTCATGGCTGCTGGCTGTGCTTGTGAGGTCACAGCAGCCTCAGTGCCTCCTATGCCAGTGACAGGCTCATGGCTGCTGGCTGTGCTTGTGATGTCACAGCAGCCTCAGTGCCGCTGAGGCCAGTGGCAGTCTCATGGCGGCTGGCTGTGCTTGTGAGGTCACAGCAGCCTCAGTGCCTCCTAGGTTAGTGTCCATCGCTCCCTACTGGCTGTGCTTGTGAGGTCACAGCATACTCAGTGCCTCATAGTTTAGTGTCCAGCGTCCCCTGCTGCCTCTGCTTGTGAGATCACAGCAGACTCAGTGCCTCAATAGTTAGTGTCCAGCGCCCCCTGCTGGCTGTGCTTGTGAGGTCACAGCAGACTCAGTGCCTCATACCCCAGCATCAGGCTCATGGCTGCTGGCTGTGCTTGTGAGGTCACAGCAGCCTCAGTGCCTCCTCTGCCAGTGCCATGCTCATGGCTGCTGGCTGTGCTTCTGAGATCACAGCAGCCTGAATGCCTCCTAGGCCAGTGGCAGGCTTATGGCTGCTGGCTGTGATTGTGAGGTCACAGAAGCCTCAGTGCCTCCTCTGCCAGTGGCAGTCTCATGGCTGCTGGCTGTGCTTGTGAGGTCACAGCAGCCTCAGTGCCTCTCAAGCCAGTATCATGATCATGGCTGCTGGCTGTGCTTGTGAGGTCACAGCAGCCTGAATGCCTCCAAGACCAGTATCAGGGTCATGGCTGCTGGCTGTGCTTGTGAGGTCACAGCAGACTCAGTGCCTGCTAGGTTATCTCCAGTGCCCCCTGCTGGCTGTGTTGTGAGGTCACAGCAGCCTCAGTGGCTCCTCTGCCAGTGTCAGGCTCATGGCTGCTGGCTGTGCTTGTGAGGTCACAGCAGCCTCAGTGTCTCTGTGGATAGTGCCATGCTCATGGCTGCTGGCTGTGCTTTTGAGGTCACAGCAGACTCAGCGCCTTCCAGGCCAGTATCAGGCTCATGGCTGCTGGCTGTGCTTGTGACGTCACAGCAGCCTCAGTGCCTCTGAGGCCAGTGGCAGGCTCATGGCTGCTGGCTGTGCTTGTGAGGTCACAGCAGCCTCAGTGCCTCCTCTGCCAGTGGCAGTCTCATGGCTGCTGGCTGTGCTTGTGAGGTCACAGCAGACTCAGTGGCTCCTAGGTTAGTGTCCATCGCCCCCTGCTGGCTGTGCTTGTGAGATCACAGCAGACTCAGTGCCTCAATAGTTAGTGTCCAGCGCCCCCTGCTGGCTCTGCTTGTGAGGTCACAGCAGACTCAGTGCCTCTCAGGCCAGTATCAGGCTCATGGCTGCTGGCTGTGCTTGTGAGGTCACAGCAGCCTGAATGCCTCCTAGACCAGTGTCAGGGTCATGGCTGCTGGCTGTGCTTGTGAGGTCACAGCAGCCTCAGTGCCTCCTATGCCAGTGGCAGGCTCCTGGCTGCTGGCTATGCTTGTGACGTCACAGCAGCCTCATTGCCTCTGAGGCCAGTGGCAGTCTCATGGCTGCTGGCTGTGCTTGTGAAGTCACAGCAGCCTCAGTGCCTCCTAGGTTAATGTCCATCACCCCCTGCTGGCTGTGCTTGTGAGGTCACAGCAGACTCAGTGCCTCATAGTTTAGTGTCCAGCGCCCCCTGCTGGCTGTGCTTCTGAGGTCACAGCAGACTCAGTGCCTCACAGGCCATCATCAGGCTCATGGCTGCTGGCTGTGCTTGTGAACTCACAGCAGCCTGAATGCCTCCTAGACCAGTGTCAGGGTCATGGCTGCTGGCTGTGCTTCTGAGGTCACAGCAGCCTGAATGCCTCCTATGCCAGTGGCAGGCTCATGGCTGCTGGCTGTGATTGTGAGGTCACAGCAGCCTCAGTGCCTCATAGTTTAGTGTCCAGCGTCCCCTGGTGTCTCTGCTTGTGAGGTCACAGCAGCCTCAGTGATTCCCAGGCAAAAATCAGGCTCCTGGCTGCTGGCTATGCTTGTGACGTCACAGCAGCCTCAGTGCCTCTGAGGCCAGTGGCAGTCTCATGGCTGCTGGCTGTGCTTGTGAGGTCACAGCAGACTCAGTGTCTCCTAGGTTAGTGTCCATCTCCCCCTACTGGCTGTGCTTGTGAGGTCACAGCAGACTCAGTGCCTCATAGTTTAGTGTCCAGCGTCCCCTGCTGCCTCTGCTTGTGAGATCACAGCAGACTCAGTGCCTCAATAGTTAGTGTCCAGCGCCCCCTGCTGGCTGTGCTTGTGAGGTCACAGCAGACTCAGCGCCTTCCAGGCCAGTATCAGGCTCATGGCTGCTGGCTGTGCTTGTGACGTCACAGCAGCCTCAGTGCCTCCTCTGCCAGTGCCATGCTCATGGCTGCTGGCTGTGCTTGTGAGGTCACAGCAGCCTCAGTGCCTCTCAGGCCAATATCAGGCTCCTGGCTGCTGGCTGTGCTTGTGAGGTCACAGCAGCCTGAATGCCTCCTAGGCCAGTGGCAGGCTCATGGCTGCTGGCTATGATTGTGAGCTCACAGAAGCCTCAGTGCCTCATAGTTCAGTGTCCAGCGTCCCCTGCTTGCTGTGCTTGTGAGGTCACAGCAGACTCAGTGCCTCATAGTTAGTGTGCAGCGCCCCCTGCTGGCTGTGCTTATGAACTCACAGCAGCCTGAATGCCTCCTAGACCAGTGTCAGGGTCACGGCTGCTGGCTGTGCTTGTGAGGTCACACAAGCCTGAATTCCTCCTATGCCAGTGGCAGGCTCATGGCTGCTGGCTGGGATTGTGAGGTCACAGCAGACTCAGGGCCGCATAGTTTAGTGTCCAGCGTCCCCTGCTGGCTCTGCTTGTGAGGTCACAGCAGACTCAGTGCCTCCTAGGTTAGTGTCCATCGCCCCCTACTGGCTGTGCTTGTGAGTTCACAGCAGCCTCAGTGCCTCCCAGGCCAATATCAGGCTCCTGGCTGCTGGCTGTGCTTGTGACGTCACAGCAGACTCAGTGCCTCCTAGGCCCGTGGCAGGCTCATGGCTGCTGGCTGTGCTTGTGAGGTCACAGCAGCCTCAGTGCCTCTGAGGCCAGTGGCAGTCTCATGGCTGCTGGCTGTGCTTGTGAGGTCACAGCAGACTCAGTGCCTCCTAGGTTAGTGTCCATCACCCCCTACTGGCTGTGCTTGTGAGGTCACAGCAGACTCAGTGCCTGCTAGGTTATCTCCAGTGCCCCCTGCTGGCTGTGTTGTGAGGTCACAGCAGCCTCAGTGGCTCCTCTGCCAGTGTCAGGCTCATGGCTGCTGGCTGTGCTTGTGAGGTCACAGCAGCCTCAGTGTCTCTGTGGATAGTGCCATGCTCATGGCTGCTGGCTGTGCTTTTGAGGTCACAGCAGACTCAGTGCCTCTCAGGCCAGTATCAGGCTCATGGCTGCTGGTTGTGCTTGTGACGTCACAGCAGCCTGATTGCCTCCTAGGCCAGTGGCAGGCTCATGGCTGCTGGCTGTGCTTGTGAGGTCACAGATGCCTCAGTGCCTCTGAGGCCAGTGGCAGTCTCCTGGCTGCTGGCTGTGCTTGTGAGGTCACAGAAGTCTCAGTGCCTCCTCTGCCAGTGGCAGGCTCATGGCTGCTGGCTGTGATTGTGAGGTCACAGCAGCCTCAGTGCCTCCTAGGTTAGTGTCCATCACCCCCTGCTGGCTCTGCTTGTGAGGTCACAGCAGACTCAGCGCCTTCCAGGCCAGTATCAGGCTCATGGCTGCTGGCTGTGCTTGTGACGTCACAGCAGCCTCAGTGCCTCTGAGGCCAGTGGCAGTCTCATGGCTGCTGGCTGTGCTTGTGAGGTCACAGCAGCCTCAGTGCCTCCTCTGCCAGTGGCAGTCTCATGGCTGCTGGCTGTGCTTGTGAGGTCACAGCAGACTCAGTGCCTCATACCCCAGCATCAGGCTCATGGCTGCTGGCTGTGCTTGTGAGGTCACAGCAGCCTCAGTGCCTCCTCTGCCAGTGCCATGCTCATGGCTGCTGGCTGTGCTTCTGAGATCACAGCAGCCTGAATGCCTCCTAGGCCAGTGGCAGGCTTATGGCTGCTGGCTGTGATTGTGAGGTCACAGAAGCCTCAGTGCCTCCTCTGCCAGTGGCAGTCTCATGGCTGCTGGCTGTGCTTGTGAGGTCACAGCAGCCTCAGTGCCTCTCAAGCCAGTATCATGATCATGGCTGCTGGCTGTGCTTGTGAGGTCACAGCAGCCTGAATGCCTCCAAGACCAGTATCAGGGTCATGGCTGCTGGCTGTGCTTGTGAGGTCACAGCAGACTCAGTGCCTGCTTGGTTATCTCCAGTGCCCCCTGCTGGCTGTGTTGTGAGGTCACAGCAGCCTCAGTGCCTCCTAGGCCAGTGTCAGGCTCATGGCTGCTGGCTGTGCTTGTGAGGTCACAGCAGCCTCAGTGTCTCTGTGGATAGTGCCATGCTCATGGCTGCTGGCTGTGCTTTTGAGGTCACAGCAGACTCAGCGCCTTCCAGGCCAGTATCAGGCTCATGGCTGCTGGCTGTGCTTGTGAGGTCACAGCAGCCTCAGTGCCTCCTAGGCCAGTGGCAGGCTCATGGCTGCTGGCTGTGCTTGTGAGGTCACAGCAGCCTCAGTGCCTCCTAGGCCAGTATCAGGCTCATGGCTGCTGGCTGTGCTTGTGAGGTCACAGCAGCCTGAATGCCTCCTAGACCAGTGTCAGGGTCATGGCTGCTGGCTGTGCTTGTGAGGTCACAGCAGCCTCAGTGCCTCCTATGCCAGTGGCAGGCTCCTGGCTGCTGGCTATGCTTGTGACGTCACAGCAGCCTCATTGCCTCTGAGGCCAGTGGCAGTCTCATGGCTGCTGGCTGTGCTTGTGAAGTCACAGCAGCCTCAGTGCCTCCTAGGTTAATGTCCATCACCCCCTGCTGGCTGTGCTTGTGAGGTCACAGCAGACTCAGTGCCTCATAGTTTAGTGTCCAGCGCCCCCTGCTGGCTGTGCTTCTGAGGTCACAGCAGACTCAGTGCCTCACAGGCCATCATCAGGCTCATGGCTGCTGGCTGTGCTTGTGAACTCACAGCAGCCTGAATGCCTCCTAGACCAGTGTCAGGGTCATGGCTGCTGGCTGTGCTTCTGAGGTCACAGCAGCCTGAATGCCTCCTATGCCAGTGGCAGGCTCATGGCTGCTGGCTGTGATTGTGAGGTCACAGCAGCCTCAGTGCCTCATAGTTTAGTGTCCAGCGTCCCCTGGTGTCTCTGCTTGTGAGGTCACAGCAGCCTCAGTGATTCCCAGGCCAAAATCAGGCTCCTGGCTGCTGGCTATGCTTGTGACGTCACAGCAGCCTCAGTGCCTCTGAGGCCAGTGGCAGTCTCATGGCTGCTGGCTGTGCTTGTGAGGTCACAGCAGACTCAGTGTCTCCTAGGTTAGTGTCCATCTCCCCCTACTGGCTGTGCTTGTGAGGTCACAGCAGACTCAGTGCCTCATAGTTTAGTGTCCAGCGTCCCCTGCTGCCTCTGCTTGTGAGATCACAGCAGACTCAGTGCCTCAATAGTTAGTGTCCAGCGCCCCCTGCTGGCTGTGCTTGTGAGGTCACAGCAGACTCAGCGTCTTCCAGGCCAGTATCAGGCTCATGGCTGCTGGCTGTGCTTGTGACGTCACAGCAGCCTCAGTGCCTCCTCTGCCAGTGCCATGCTCATGGCTGCTGGCTGTGCTTGTGAGGTCACAGCAGCCTCAGTGCCTCTCAGGCCAATATCAGGCTCCTGGCTGCTGGCTGTGCTTGTGAGGTCACAGCAGCCTGAATGCCTCCTAGGCCAGTGGCAGGCTCATGGCTGCTGGCTATGATTGTGAGGTCACAGAAGCCTCAGTGCCTCACAGTTCAGTGTCCAGCGTCCCCTGCTTGCTGTGCTTGTGAGGTCACAGCAGACTCAGTGCCTCCTAGGTTAGTGTCCATCGCCCCCTGCTGGCTGTGCTTGTGAGATCACAGCAGACTCAGTGCCTCAATAGTTAGTGTCCAGCGCCCCCTGCTGGCTCTGCTTCTGAGGTCACAGCAGACTCAGTGCCTCTCAGGCCAGTATCAGGCTCATGGCTGCTGGCTGTGCTTGTGAGGTCACAGCAGCCTGAATGCCTCCTAGACCAGTGTCAGGGTCATGGCTGCTGGCTGTGCTTGTGAGGTCACAGCAGCCTGAATGCCTCCTATGCCAGTGGCAGGCTCCTGGCTGCTGGCTATGCTTGTGACGTCACAGCAGCCTCATTGCCTCTGAGGTCAGTGGCAGTCTCATGGCTGCTGGCTGTGCTTGTGAAGTCACAGCAGCCTCACTGCCTCCTAGGTTAATGTCCATCACCCTCTACTGGCTGTGCTTGTGAGGTCACAGCAGACTCAGTGCCTCATAGTTTAGTGTCCAGCGCCCCCTGCTGGCTGTGCTTCTGAGGTCACAGCAGACTCAGTGCCTCACAGGCCAGCATCAGGCTCATGGCTGCTGGCTGTGCTTGTGAAATCACAGCAGCCTGAATGCCTCCTAGACCAGTGTCAGGGTCATGGCTGCTGGCTGTGCTTCTGAGGTCACAGCAGCCTGAATGCCTCCTATGCCAGTGGCAGGCTCATGGCTGCTGGCTGTGATTGTGAGGTCACAGCAGCCTCAGTGCCTCATAGTTTAGTGTCCAGCGTCCCCTGGTGTCTCTGCTTGTGAGGTCACAGCAGCCTCAGTGATTCCCAGGCCAAAATCAGGCTCATGGCTGCTGGCTATGCTTGTGACGTCACAGCAGCCTCAGTGCCTCTGAGGCCAGTGGCAGTCTCATGGCTGCTGGCTGTGCTTGTGAGGTCACAGCAGCCTCAGTGCCTCCTAGGGTAGTGTCCATCGCCCCCTACTGGCTGTGCTTGTGAGGTCACAGCAGACTCAGTGCCTCATAGTTTAGTGTCCAGCGTCCCCTGCTGCCTCTGCTTGTGAGATCACAGCAGACTCAGTGCCTCAATAGTTAGTGTCCAGCGCCCCCTGCTGGCTGTGCTTGTGAGGTCACAGCAGCCTCAGTGCCTCATACCCAAGCATCAGGCTCATGGCTGCTGGCTGTGCTTGTGACGTCACAGCAGCCTCAGTGCCTCCTCTGCCAGTGCCATGCTCATGGCTGCTGGCTGTGCTTCTGAGGTCACAGCAGCCTGAATGCCTCCTCTGCCAGTGGCAGGCTTATGGCTGCTGGCTGTGATTGTGAGGTCACAGAAGCCTCAGTGCCTCCTCTGCCAGTGGCAGTCTCATGGCTGCTGGCTGTGCTTGTGAGGTCACAGCAGCCTCAGTGCCTCCTAGGCTAGTATCAGGCTCATGGCTGCTGGCTGTGCTTCTGAGGTCACAGAAGCCTTAATGCCTCCTAGGCCAGTGGCAGGCTCATGGCTGCTGGCTCTGCTTCTGAGGTCACAGCAGACTCAGTGCCTCATAGACCAATATCAGGCTCCTGGCTGCTGGCTGTGCTTGTGAGGTCACAGCAGCCTCAGTGCCTCCTCTGCCAGTGTCAGGCTCATGGCTGCTGGCTGTGCTTCTGAGGTCCCAGCAGCCTCAGTGTCTCCGTGGATAGTGCCATGCTAATGGCTGCTGGCTGTGCTTGTGAGGTCACAGCAGCCTCAGTGCCTCCTCTGCCAGTGTCAGGCTCATGGCTGCTGGCTGTGCTTCTGAGGTCAGAGCAGCCTCAGTGTCTCTGTGGATAGTGCCATGCTCATGGCTGCTGGCTGTGCTTTTGAGGTCACAGAAGACTCAGTGCCTCTCAGGCCAGTATCTGGCTCATGGCTGCTGGCTGTGCTTGTGAGGTCACAGCAGCCTGAATGCCTCCTAGACCAGTGGCAGTGTCATGGCTGCTGGCTGTGCTTGTGACGTCACAGCAGCCTCAGTGCCTCATCGTTTAGTGTCCAGCATCCCCTGCTGGCTGTGCTTGTGAGGTCACAGCAGACACAGAGCCTCACAGGCAAGTATCAGGCTCATGGCTGCTGGCTGTGCTTGTGACGTCACAGCAGCCTGATTGCCTCCTAGGCCAGTGGCAGGCTCATGGCTGCTGGCTGTGCTTGTGACGTCACAGCAGACTCAGTGCCTACTAGGCCAGTATCAGGTTCATGGCTGCTGGCTGTGCTTGTGAGGTCACAGCAGCCTGAATGCCTCCTCTGCCAGTGGCAGGCTCATGGCTGCTGGCTGTGATTGTGAGGTCACAGCAGCCTCAGTGGCTCCGAGATTAGTGTGCATCGCCCCCTACTGGCTGTGCTTCTGAGGTCACAGCAGACTCAGTGCCTCATAGTTTAGTGTCCAGCGTTCCCTGCTGGCTGTGCTTGTGATATCACAGCAGACTCAGTGCCTCATACTTAAGTGTCCAGCTCCCCCTGCTGGCTCTGCTTGTGAGGTCACAGCAGACTCAGTGCCTTCCAGGCCAGTATCAGGCTCCTGGCTGCTGGCTGTGCTTGTGACGTCACAGCAGCCTCAGTGCCTCCTCTGCCAGTGCCATGCTCATGGCTGCTGGCTGTGCTTGTGAGGTCACAGCAGCCTCAGTGCCTCACAGGCCAATATCAGGCTCATGGCTGCTGGCTGTGCTTGTGAGGTCACAGCAGCCTCAGTGCCTCCTAGACCAGTGTCAGTCTCATGGCTGCTGGCTGTGCTTCTGAGGTCACAGCAGCCTGAATGCCTCCTAGGCCACTGGCAGGCTCATGGCTGCTGGCTGGGATTGTGAGGTCACAGCAGCCTCAGTGCCTCAAAGTTTGGTGTCCAGCGTCCCCTGCTGGCTCTGCTTGTGACGTCACAGCAGCCTCAGTGCCTCATAAGATAGAGTCCAGCGCACCCTACTGGCTCTGCTTGTGAGGTCACAGCAGCCTCAGTGCCTCACAGGCCAGTATCAGGCTCCTGGCTGTTGGCTGTGCTTGTGACGTCACAGCAGCCTCAGTGCCTCCCAGGCCAATATCAGGCTCCTGGCTGCTGGCTGTGCTTGTGACGTCACAGCAGCCTGAGTGCCTCCTAGGCCCATGGCAGGCTCATGGCTGCTGGCTGTGCTTGTGAGGTCACAGCAGCCTGAATGCCTCCTAGGCCAGTGGCATGCTCATGGCTGCTGGCTCTGCTTCTGAGATCACAGCAGACTCAGTGCCTCATAGGCCAATATCAGGCTCCTGGCTGCTGGCTGTGCTTGTGAGGTCACAGCAGCCTCAGTGCCTCCTCTGCCAGTGGCAGTCTCATGGCTGCCAGCTGCGCTTGTAAGGTCACAGCAAACTCAGTGCCTGATAGGTTATCTCCAGTGCCCCCTGCTGGCTGTGCTTGTGAGGTCACAGCAACCTCAGTGCCTCTCAGGCCACTATCAGGCTCATGGCTGCTGGCTGTGCTTGTGAGGTCACAGCAGACTCAGTGCCCCC
This sequence comes from Dromaius novaehollandiae, assembly GCF_036370855.1. NCBI lineage: Eukaryota > Metazoa > Chordata > Aves > Casuariiformes > Dromaiidae > Dromaius > Dromaius novaehollandiae. The sequence continues at coordinate 1,503,202 of NW_026991341.1, read as the reverse complement.
TGGGCCGTGGCAGTCTCATGGCTGCTGGCTGTGCTTCTGAGGTCACAGCAGCCTCAGTGCCTCATAGTTTAGTGTCCAGCATCCCCTGCTGGCTCTGCTTGTAAGGCCACAGCAGCCTCAGTGCCTCCTAGGCTAGTATCAGGCTCATGGCTGCTGGCTGTGCTTGTGAGGTCACAGCAGCCTGAATGCCTCCTAGGCCTGTGGCAGGCTCATGGCTGCTGGCTGTGCTTGTGAGGTCACAGCAGCCTCAGTGCCTCAAAGTTTAGTTTCCAGCGTCCCCTGCTGGCTCTGCTTGTGACGTCACAGCAGCCTCAGTGCCTCATAAGATAGAGTCCAGCGCACCCTACTGGCTCTGCTTGTGAGGTCACAGCAGCCTCAGTGCCTCACAGGCCAGTATCAGGCTCCTGGCTGTTGGCTGTGCTTGTGACGTCACAGCAGCCTCAGTGACTCCTAGGCCCGTGGCAGTCTCATGGCTGCTGGCTGTGCTTGTGAGGTCACAGCAGCCTCAGTGCCTCTGAGGCCAGTGGCAGTCTCATGGCTGCTGGCTGTGTTTGTGAGGTCACAGAAGCCTCAGTGCCTCCTCTGCCAGTGGCAGGCTCATGGCTGCTGGCTGTGCTTCTGAGGTCACAGCAGCCTCAGTGCCTCCTCGGCCAGTGCCATGCTCATGGCTGCTGGCTGTGCTTGTGAGGGCACAGCAGCCTCAGTGCCTCCTCTGCCAGTGGCAGGCTCATGGCTGCTGGCTGTGCTTGTGAGGTCACAGCAGACTCAGTGGCTCCTAGATTAGTGTCCATCGCCCCCTGCTGGCTGTGCTTGTGAGATCACAGCAGACTCAGTGCCTCAATAGTTAGTGTCCAGCGCCCCCTGCTGGCTCTGCTTGTGAGCTCACACCAGCCTCAGTGGCTTCCAGGCCAGTATCAGGCTCATGGCTGCTGGCTGTGCTTGTGACGTCACAGCAGCCTCAGTGGCTCCTCTGCCAGTGCCATGCTCATGGCTGCTGGCTGTGCTTGTGACATCACAGCAGCCTCAGTGCCTCCCAGGCCAATATCAGGCTCATGGCTGCTGGCTGTGCTTGTGACGTCACAGCAGGCTCAGTGCGTCCCAGGCCAATATCAGGCTCATGGTTGCTGGCTGTGCTTGTGACGTCACAGCAGCCTGAGTGCCTCCTCTGCCAGTGGCAGTCTCATGGCTGCTGGCTGTGCTTGTGAGGTCACAGCAGACACAGTGCCTCATAATTTACTGTCCAGCGTGCCCTGCTGGCTCTGCTTGTGAGCTCACACCAGCCTCAGTGGATCCTCTGCCAGTATCAGGCTCATGGCTGCTGGCTGTGCTTGTGACGTCACAGCAGCCTCAGTGGCTCCTCTGCCAGTGCCATGCTCATGGCTGCCGGCTGTGCTTGTGAGGTCACAGCAGCCTGAATGCCTCCTATGCCAGTGGCAGGCTCATGGCTGCTGGCTGTGCTTGTGAGCTCACAGAAGCCCGAATGCCTCCTAGGCCAGTGGCAGTCTCATGGCTGCTGGCTGTGCTTGTGAGGTCACAGCAGACTCAGTGCCTCCTAGGTTAGTGTCCATCGCCCCCTACTGGCTGTGCTTGTGAGGTCACAGCAGCCTCAGTGCCTCATAGTTTAGTGTCCAGCGTCCCCTGGTGTCTCTGCTTGTGAGGTCACAGCAGACTCAGTGATTCCCAGGCCAGTATCAGGCTCCTGGCTGCTGGCTATGCTTGTGACGTCACAGCAGCCTCAGTGCCTCTGAGGCCAGTGGCAGTCTCATGGCTGCTGGCTGTGCTCGTGAGGTCACAGCAGCCTCAGTGCCTCCTAGGGTAGTGTCCAGCGCCCCCTACTGGCTGTGCTTCTGAGGTCACAGCAGACTCAGTGCCTCAATAGTTAGTGTCCAGCGCCCCCTGCTGGCTGTGCTTGTGAGGTCACAGCAGCCTCAGTGCCTCATACCCCAGCATCAGGCTCATGGCTGCTGGCTGTGCTTGTGACGTCACAGCAGCCTCAGTGCCTCCTCTGCCAGTGCCATGCTCATGGCTGCTGGCTCTGCTTCTGAGGTCACAGCAGACTCAGTGCCTCATAGGCCAATATCAGGCTCCTGGCTGCTGGCTGTGCTTGTGAGGTCACAGCAGACTCAGTGCCTCCTAGGTTAGTGTCCATCACCCCCTACTGGCTGTGCTTGTGAGGTCACAGCAGACTCAGTGCCTCTGAGGTCAGTGGCAGTCTCATGGCTGCTGGCTGTGCTTGTGAGGTCACAGCAGCCTCAGTGCCTCCTAGGTTAATGTCCATCACCCCCTACTGGCTGGGCTTGTGAGGTCACAGCAGACTCAGTGCCTCATTGTTTAGTGTCCAGCGCCCCCTGCTGGCTCTGCTTGTGAGGTCACAGCAGCCTCAGTGCCTCATAGTTTAGTGTCCAGCGTCCCCTGGTGTCTCTGCTTGTGAGGTCACAGCAGCCTCAGTAATTCCCAGCCCAAAATCAGGCTCCTGGCTGCTGGCTATGCTTGTGACGTCAAAGCAGCCTCAGTGCCTCTGAGGCCAGTGGCAGTCTCATGGCTGCTGGCTGTGCTTGTGAGGTCACAGCAGCCTCAGTGCCTCCTAGGGTAGTGTCCATCGCCCCCTATTGGCTGTGCTTGTGAGGTCACAGCAGACTCAGTGCCTCATAGTTTAGTGTCCAGCGTCCCCTGCTGCCTCTGCTTGTGAGGTCACAGCAGCCTCAGTGCCTCCTAGGTTAGTGTCCATCACCCCCTACTGGCTGTGCTTGTGAGGTCACAGCAGACTCAGTGCCTCATACTTTAGTGTCCATCACCCCCTGCTGGCTCTGCTTGTGAGGTCACAGCAGACTCAGTGCCTTCCAGGCCAGTATCAGGCTCCTGGCTGCTGGCTGTGCTTGTGACGTCACAGCAGCCTCAGTGCCTCCTCTGCCAGTGCCATGCTCATGGCTGCTGGCTGTGCTTGTGAGGTCACAGCAGCCTCAGTGCCTCTCAGGCCAATATCAGTCTCATGGCTGCTGGCTGTGCTTGTGAGGTCACAGCAGCCTGAATGCCTCCGAGACCAGTGTCAGGGTCATGGCTGCTGGCTGTGCTTCTGAGGTCACAGCAGCCTGAATGCCTCCTATGCCAGTGGCAGGCTCCTGGCTGCTGGCTATGCTTGTGACGTCACAGCAGCCTCAGTGCCTCTGAGGTCAGTGGCAGTCTCATGGCTGCTGGCTGTGCTTGTGAGGTCACAGCAGCCTGAATGCCTCCTAGACCAGTGTCAGGGTCATGGCTGCTGGCTGTGCTTCTGAGGTCACAGCAGCCTGAATGCCTCCTATGCCAGTGGCAGGCTCATGGCTGCTGGCTGTGATTGTGAGGTCACAGCAGCCTCAGTGCCTCATAGTTTAGTGTCCAGCGTCCCCTGGTGTCTCTGCTTGTGAGGTCACAGCAGCCTCAGTAATTCCCAGGCCAAAATCAGGCTCCTGGCTGCTGGCTATGCTTGTGACGTCACAGCAGACTCAGTGCCTCCTCTGCCAGTGGCAGTCTCATGGCTGCTGGCTGTGCTTGTGAGGTCACAGCAGCCTCAGTGCCTCCTAGGTTAGTGTCCATCGCCCCCTACTGGCTGTGCTTGTGAGGTCACAGCAGACTCAGTGCCTCATAGTTTAGTGTCCAGCGTCCCCTGCTGCCTCTGCTTGTGAGGTCACAGCAGCCTCAGTGCCTCATACCCCAGCATCAGGCTCATGGCTGCTGGCTGTGCTTGTGACGTCACAGCAGCCTCAGTGCCTCCTCTGCCAGTGCCATGCTCATGGCTGCTGGCTGTGCTTCTGAGATCACAGCAGCCTGAATGCCTCCTAGGCCAGTGGCAGGCTTATGGCTGCTGGCTGTGCTTGTGAGGTCACAGAAGCCTCAGTGCCTCCTCTGCCAGTGGCAGTCTCATGGCTGCTGGCTGTGCTTGTGAGGTCACAGCAGCCTCAGTGCCTCTCAAGCCAGTATCATGCTCATGGCTGCTGGCTGTGCTTCTGAGGTCACAGCAGCCTGAATGCCTCCAAGACCAGTATCAGGGTCATGGCTGCTGGCTGTGCTTGTGAGGTCACAGCAGACTCAGTGCCTGCTAGGTTATCTCCAGCGCCCCCTGCTGGCTGTGTTGTGAGGTCACAGCAGACTCAGTGGCTCCTCTTCCAGTGTCAGGCTCATGGCTGCTGGCTGTGCTTGTGACGTCACAGCAGCCTGATTGCCTCCTAGGCCAGTGGCAGGCTCATGGCTGCTGGTTGTGCTTGTGACGTCACAGCAGCCTCAGTGCCTCTGAGGCCAGTGGCAGGCTCATGGCTGCTGGCTGTGCTTGTGAGGTCACAGAAGCCTCAGTGCCTCTGAGGCCAGTGGCAGGCTCATGGCTGCTGGCTGTGATTGTGAGGTCACAACAGCCTCAGTGCCTCCTAGGTTAGTGTCCATCACCCCCTACTGGCTGTGCTTGTGAGGTCACAGCAGACTCAGTGCCTCATACTTTAGTGTCCAGCTCCCCCTGCTGGCTCTGCTTGTGAGGTCACAGCAGACTCAGCGCCTTCCAGGCCAGTATCAGGCTCATGGCTGCTGGCTGTGCTTGTGACGTCACAGCAGCCTCAGTGCCTCCTCTGCCAGTGCCATGCTCATGGCTGCTGGCTGTGCTTGTGAGGTCACAGCAGCCTCAGTGCCTCTCAGGCCAATATCAGGCTCATGGCTGCTGGCTGTGCTTGTGAGGTCACAGCAGCCTGAATGCCTCCTAGACCAGTGTCAGGGTCATGGCTGCTGGCTGTGCTTCTGAGGTCACAGCAGCCTGAATGCCTCCTATGCCAGTGGCAGGCTCATGGCTGCTGGCTATGCTTGTGACGTCACAGCAGCCTCAGTGCCTCTGAGGCCAGTGGCAGTCTCATGGCTGCTGGCTGTGCTTGTGAGGTCACAGCAGCCTCAGTGCCTCCTAGGTTAATGTCCATCACCCCCTACTGGCTGTGCTTGTGAGGTCACAGCAGACTCAGTGCCTCATCGTTTAGTGTCCAGCGCCCCCTGCTGGCTCTGCTTGTGACGTCACAGCAGCCTGATTGCCTCCTAGGCCAGTGTCAGGCTCATGGCTGCTGGCTGTGCTTGTGACGTCACAGCAGCCTCAGTGCCTCTGAGGCCAGTGGCAGTCTCATGGCTGCTGGCTGTGCTTGTGAGGTCACAGAAGCCTCAGTGCCTCCTCTGCCAGTGGCACGCTCATGGCTGCTGGCTGTGGTTGTGAGGTCACAGCAGCCTCAGTGCCTCCTAGGTTAGTGTCCATCACCCCCTACTGGCTGTGCTTGTGAGGTCACAGCAGACTCAGTGCCTCATAGTTTAGTGTCCAGCTCCCCCTGCTGGCTCTGCTTGTGAGGTCACAGCAGACTCAGCGCCTTCCAGGCCAGTATCAGGCTCATGGCTGCAGGCTGTGCTTGTGACGTCACAGCAGCCTCAGTGCCTCTGAGGTCAGTGGCAGTCTCATGGCTGCTGGCTGTGCTTGTGAGGTCACAGCAGCCTCAGTGCCTCCTAGGTTAATGTCCATCACCCCCTACTGGCTGTGCTTGTGAGGTCACAGCAGACTCAGTGCCTCATCGTTTAGTGTCCAGCGCCCCCTGCTGGCTCTGCTTCTGAGGTCACAGCAGCCGGAATGCCTCCTATGCCAGTGGCAGGCTCATGGCTGCTGGCTGTGATTGTGAGGTTACAGCAGCCTCAGTGCCTCATAGTTTAGTGTCCAGCGTCCCCTGGTGTCTCTGCTTGTGAGGTCACAGCAGCCTCAGTGATTCCCAGCCCAAAATCAGGCTCCTGGCTGCTGGCTCTGCTTGTGACGTCACAGCAGCCTCAGTGCCTCTGAGGCCAGTGGCAGTCTCATGGCTGCTGGCTGTGCTTGTGAGGTCACAGCAGCCTCAGTGCCTCCTAGGGTAGTGTCCATCGCCCCCTACTGGCTGTGCTTGTGAGGTCACAGCAGACTCAGTGCCTCATAGTTTAGTGTCCAGCGTCCCCTGCTGCCTCTGCTTGTGAGGTCACAGCAGCCTCAGTGCCTCATACCCCAGCATCAGGCTCATGGCTGCTGGCTGTGCTTGTGACGTCACAGCAGCCTCAGTGCCTCCTCTGCCAGTGCCATGCTCATGGCTGCTGGCTCTGCTTCTGAGATCACAGCAGCCTGAATGCCTCCTAGGCCAGTGGCAGGCTTATGGCTGCTGGCTGTGCTTGTGAGGTCACAGAAGCCTCAGTGCCTCCTCTGCCAGTGGCAGTCTCATGGCTGCTGGCTGTGCTTGTGAGGTCACAGCAGCCTGAATGCCTCCAAGACCAGTATCAGGGTCATGGCTGCTGGCTGTGCTTGTGAGGTCACAGCAGACTCAGTGCCTGCTAGGTTATCTCCAGCGCCCCCTGCTGGCTGTGTTGTGAGGTCACAGCAGCCTCAGTGGCTCCTCTGCCAGTGTCAGGCTCATGGCTGCTGGCTGTGCTTGTGACGTCACAGCAGCCTGAATGCCTCCTAGACCAGTGTCAGGGTCATGGCTGCTGGCTGTGCTTCTGAGGTCACAGCAGCCTGAATGCCTCCTATGCCAGTGGCAGGCTCCTGGCTGCTGGCTATGCTTGTGACGTCACAGCAGCCTCAGTGCCTCTGAGGTCAGTGGCAGTCTCATGGCTGCTGGCTGTGCTTGTGAGGTCACAGCAGCCTCAGTGCCTCCTAGGTTAATGTCCATCACCCCCTACTGGCTGTGCTTGTGAGGTCACAGCAGACTCAGTGCCTCATCGTTTAGTGTCCAGCGCCCCCTGCTGGCTCTGCTTGTGAGGTCACAGCAGACTCAGTGCCTCACAGGCCAGCATCAGGCTCATGGCTGCTGGCTGTGCTTGTGAGGTCACAGCAGCCTGAATGCCTCCGAGACCAGTGTCAGGGTCATGGCTGCTGGCTGTGCTTGTGAGGTCACAGCAGCCTGAATGCCTCCTATGCCAGTGGCAGGCTCATGGCTGCTGGCTGTGATTGTGAGGTCACAGCAGCCTCAGTGCCTCATAGTTTAGTGTCCAGCGTCCCCTGGTGTCTCTGCTTGTGAGGTCACAGCAGCCTCAGTGATTCCCAGGCCAAAATCAGGCTCCTGGCTGCTGGCTATGCTTGTGAGGTCACAGCAGACTCAGTGCCTCTGAGGCCAGTGGCAGTCTCATGGCTGCTGGCTGTGCTTGTGAGGTCACAGCAGCCTCAGTGCCTCCTAGGGTAGTGTCCATCGCCCCCTACTGGCTGTGCTTGTGAGGTCACAGCAGACTCAGTGCCTCATAGTTTAGTGTCCAGCGTCCCCTGCTGCCTCTGCTTGTGAGGTCACAGCAGCCTCAGTGCCTCATACCCCAGCATCAGGCTCATGGCTGCTGGCTGTGCTTCTGAGATCACAGCAGCCTGAATGCCTCCCAGGCCAGTGGCAGGCCAATGGCTGCTGGCTCTGCTTGTGACGTCACAGCAGCCTCAGTGCCTCCTCTGCCAGTGGCAGTCTCATGGCTGCTGGCTGTGCTTGTGAGGTCACAGCAGCCTCAGTGCCTCCTAGGGTAGTGTCCATCGCCCCCTACTGGCTGTGCTTGTGAGGTCACAGCAGACTCAGTGCCTCATAGTTTAGTGTCCAGCGTCCCCTGCTGCCTCTGCTTGTGAGGTCACAGCAGCCTCAGTGCCTCATACCCCAGCATCAGGCTCATGGCTGCTGGCTGTGCTTGTGACGTCACAGCAGCCTCAGTGCCTCCTCTGCCAGTGCCATGCTCATGGCTGCTGGCTGTGCTTCTGAGATCACAGCAGCCTGAATGCCTCCTAGGCCAGTGGCAGGCTTATGGCTGCTGGCTGTGCTTGTGAGGTCACAGAAGCCTCAGTGCGTCCTCTGCCAGTGGCAGTCTCATGGCTGCTGGCTGTGCTTGTGAGGTCACAGCAGCCTGAATGCCTCCAAGACCAGTATCAGGGTCATGGCTGCTGGCTGTGCTTGTGAGGTCACAGCAGACTCAGTGCCTGCTAGGTTATCTCCAGCGCCCCCTGCTGGCTGTGTTGTGAGGTCACAGCAGCCTCAGTGGCTCCTCTGCCAGTGTCAGGCTCATGGCTGCTGGCTGTGCTTGTGAGGTCACAGCAGCCTGAATGCCTCCTAGACCAGTGTCAGGGTCATGGCTGCTGGCTGTGATTGTGAGGTCACAGCAGCCTCAGTGCCTCCTATGCCAGTGGCAGGCTCCTGGCTGCTGGCTATGCTTGTGACGTCACAGCAGCCTCAGTGCCTCTGAGGTCAGTGGCAGTCTCATGGCTGCTGCCTGTGCTTGTGAGGTCACAGCAGCCTCAGTGCCTCCTAGGTTAATGTCCATCACCCCCTACTGGCTGTTCTTGTGAGGTCACAGCAGACTCAGTGCCTCATCGTTTAGTGTCCAGCGCCCCCTGCTGGCTCTGCTTGTGAGGTCACAGCAGACTCAGTGCCTCTCAGGCCAGCATCAGGCTCATGGCTGCTGGCTGTGCTTGTGAGGTCACAGCAGCCTGAATGCCTCCTAGACCAGTGTCAGGGTCATGGCTGCTGGCTGTGCTTGTGAGGTCACGGCAGCCTGAATGCCTCCTATGCCAGTGGCAGGCTCATGGCTGCTGGCTGTGATTGTGAGGTCACAGCAGCCTCAGTGCCTCATAGTTTAGTGTCCAGCGTCCCCTGGTGTCTCTGCTTGTGAGGTCACAGCAGCCTCAGTGATTCCCAGGCCAAAATCAGGCTCCTGGCTGCTGGCTATGCTTGTGAGGTCACAGCAGACTCAGTGCCTCTGAGGCCAGTGGCAGTCTCATGGCTGCTGGCTGTGCTTGTGAGGTCACAGCAGCCTCAGTGCCTCCTAGGGTAGTGTCCATCGCCCCCTACTGGCTGTGCTTGTGAGGTCACAGCAGACTCAGTGCCTCATAGTTTAGTGTCCAGCGTCCCCTGCTGCCTCTGCTTGTGAGGTCACAGCAGCCTCAGTGCCTCATACCCCAGCATCAGGCTCATGGCTGCTGGCTGTGCTTCTGAGATCACAGCAGCCTGAATGCCTCCCAGGCCAGTGGCAGGCCAATGGCTGCTGGCTGTGATTGTGAGGTCACAGAAGCCTCAGTGCCTCCTCTGCCAGTGGCAGTCTCATGGCTGCTGGCTGTGCTTGTGAGGTCACAGCAGCCTCAGTGCCTCTCAAGCCAGTATCATGCTCATGGCTGCTGGCTGTGCTTGTGAGGTCACAGCAGCCTGAATGCCTCCAAGACCAGTATCAGGGTCATGGCTGCTGGCTGTGCTTGTGAGGTCACAGCAGACTCAGTGCCTGCTAGGTTATCTCCAGCGCCCCCTGCTGGCTGTGTTGTGAGCTCACAGCAGCCTCAGTGGCTCCTCTGCCAGTGTCAGGCTCATGGCTGCTGGCTGTGCTTGTGAGGTCACAGCAGACTCAGTGTCTCTGTGGATAGTGCCATGCTCATGGCTGCTGGCTGTGCTTTTGAGGTCACAGCAGACTCAGTGCCTCTCAGGCCAGTATCAGGCTCATGGCTGCTGGCTGTGCTTGTGACGTCACAGCAGCCTCAGTGCCTCTGAGGCCAGTGGCAGTCTCATGGCTGCTGGCTGTGCTTGTGAGGTCACAGAAGCCTCAGTGCCTCTGAGGCCAGTGGCAGGCTCATGGCTGCTGGCTGTGCTTGTGAGGTCACAGTAGACTCAGTGCCTCCTAGGTTAGTGTCCATCACCCCCTACTGGCTGTGCTTGTGAGGTCACAGCAGACTCAGTGCCTCAAAAGTTAGGGTCCAGCGTCCCCTGCTAGCTCTGCTTCAGAGGTCACAACAGACTCAGTGCCTCAAAAGTTAGTGTGCAGCGCCCCCTGCTGGCTGTGCTTGTGAGGTCACACCAGCCTCAGTGCCTCCTCTGCCAGTGGCAGGCTCATGGCTGCTGGCTGTGCTTGTGAGGTCACAGCAGCCTCAGTGCCTCATAGTTCAGTGTCCAGCGTCCCCTGCTGACTCTGTTTGTGAGGTCACAGCAGACTCAGTGCGTCAAAAGTTAGTGTGCAGCGCCCCCTGCTGGCTGTGCTTGTGAACTCCCAGCAGCCTGAATGCCTCCTAGACCAGTGTCAGGGTCATGGCTGCTGGCTGTGCTTGTGAGGTCACACAAGCCTGAATGCCTCCTATGCCTGTGGCAGGCTCATGCCTGCTGGCTGGGATTGTGAGGTCACAGCAGACTCAGTGCCTCATAGCTTAGTGTCCATCACCCCCTACTGGCTGTGCTTGTGAGTTCACAGCAGCCTCAGTGCCTCCCAGGCCAATATCAGGCTCCTGGCTGCTGGCTGTGCTTGTGACGTCACAGCAGCCTCAGTGATTCCCAGGCCAAAATCAGGCTCCTGGCTGCTGGCTATGCTTGTGACGTCACAGCAGCCTCAGTGCCTCTGAGGCCAGTGGCAGTCTCATGGCTGCTGGCTGTGCTTGTGACGTCACAGAAGCCTCAGTGCCTCCTCTGCCAGTGGCAGGCTCATGGCTGCTGGCTGTGCTTGTGAGGTCACAGCAGACTCAGTGCCTCCTAGGTTAGTGTCCATCGCCCCCTACTGGCTGTGCTTGTGAGGTCACAGCAGACTCAGTGCCTGCTAGGTTATCTCCAGTGCCCCCTGCTGGCTGTGCTTGTGAGGTCACAGCAGCCTCAGTGGCTCCTCTGCCAGTGTCAGGCTCATGGCTGCTGGCTCTGCTTGTGACGTCACAGCAGACTCAGTGTCTCTGTGGATAGTGCCATGCTCATGGCTGCTGGCTGTGCTTTTGATGTCACAGCAGACTCAGTGCCTCTCAGGCCAGTATCAGGCTCATGGCTGCTGGCTGTGCTTGTGACGTCACAGCAGCCTGATTGCCTCCTAGGCCAGTGGCAGGCTCAGGGCTGCTGGTTGTGCTTGTGACGTCACAGCAGCCTCAGTGCCTCTGAGGCCAGTGGCAGTCTCATGGCTGCTGGCTGTGCTTGTGAGGTCACAGAAGCCTCAGTGCCTCCTCTGCCAGTGGCAGGCTCATGGCTGCTGGCTGTGCTTGTGAGGTCACAGCAGACTCAGAGGCTCCTAGGTTAGTGTCCATCGCCCCCTGCTGGCTGTGCTTGTGAGGTCACAGCAGACTCAGTGCCTCATAGTTTAGTGTCCAGTGCCCCCTGCTGGCTGTGTTGTGAGGTCACAGCAGCCTCAGTGGCTCTTCTGCCAGTGTCAGGCTCATGGCTGCTGGCTGTGCTTGTGAGGTCACAGCAGACTCAGTGTCTCTGTGGATAGTGCCATGCTCATGGCTGCTGGCTGTGCTTTTGAGGTCACAGCAGACTCAGTGCCTCTCAGGCCAGTATCAGGCTCATGGCTGCTGGCTGTGCTTGTGAGGTCACAGAAGCCTCAGTGCCTCTTAGGCCAGTGGCAGGCTCATGGCTGCTGGTTGTGCTTGTGACGTCACAGCAGCCTCAGTGCCTCTGAGGCCAGTGGCAGTCTCATGGCTGCTGGCTGTGCTTGTGAGGTCACAGAAGCCTCAGTGCCTCTGAGGCCAGTGGCAGGCTCATGGCTGCTGGCTGTGCTTGTGAGGTCACAGCAGACTCAGTGCCTCATACTTTAGTGTCCAGCTCCCCCTGCTGGCTCTGCTTGTGAGGTCACAGCAGACTCAGCGCCTTCCAGGCCAGTATCAGGCTCATGGCTGCTGGCTGTGCTTGTGACGTCACAGCAGCCTCAGTGCCTCTGAGGCCAGTGCCATGCTCATGGCTGCTGGCTGTGCTTGTGAGGTCACAGCAGCCTCAGTGCCTCTGAGTCCAGGGGCAGTCTCATGGCTGCTGGCTGTGCTTGTGAGGTCACAGCAGACTCAGTGGCTCCTAGATTAGTGTCCATCGCCCCCTGCTGGCTGTGCTTGTGAGATCACAGCAGACTCAGTGCCTCAATAGTTAGTGTCCAGCGCCCCCTGCTGGCTCTGCTTGTGAGCTCACACCAGCCTCAGTGGCTCCTCTGCCAGTATCAGGCTCATGGCTGCTGGCTGTGCTTGTGACGTCACAGCAGCCTCAGTGGCTCCTCTGCCAGTGCCATGCTCATGGCTGCTGGCTGTGCTTGTGACATCACAGCAGCCTCAGTGCCTCCCAGGCCAATATCAGGCTCATGGCTGCTGGCTGTGCTTGTGACGTCACAGCAGGCTCAGTGCGTCCCAGGCCAATATCAGGCTCATGGTTGCTGGCTGTGCTTGTGACGTCACAGCAGCCTGAGTGCCTCCTCTGCCAGTGGCAGTCTCATGGCTGCTGGCTGTGCTTGTGAGGTCACAGCAGACACAGTGCCTCATAATTTACTGTCCAGCGTGCCCTGCTGGCTCTGCTTGTGAGCTCACACCAGCCTCAGTGGATCCTCTGCCAGTATCAGGCTCATGGCTGCTGGCTGTGCTTGTGACGTCACAGCAGCCTCAGTGGCTCCTCTGCCAGTGCCATGCTCATGGCTGCCGGCTGTGCTTGTGAGGTCACAGCAGCCTGAATGCCTCCTATGCCAGTGGCAGGCTCATGGCTGCTGGCTGTGCTTGTGAGCTCACAGAAGCCCGAATGCCTCCTAGGCCAGTGGCAGTCTCATGGCTGCTGGCTGTGCTTGTGCGGTCACAGCAGACTCAGTGCCTCCTAGGTTAGTGTCCATCGCACCCTACTGGCTGTGCTTGTGAGGTCACAGCAGCCTCAGTGCCTCATAGTTTAGTGTCCAGCGTCCCCTGGTGTCTCTGCTTGTGAGGTCACAGCAGACTCAGTGATTCCCAGGCCAAAATCAGGCTCCTGGCTGCTGGCTATGCTTGTGACGTCACAGCAGCCTCAGTGCCTCTGAGGCCAGTGGCAGTCTCATGGCTGCTGGCTGTGCTCGTGAGGTCACAGCAGCCTCAGTGCCTCCTAGGGTAGTGTCCAGCGCCCCCTACTGGCTGTGCTTGTGAGGTCACAGCAGACTCAGTGCCTCATAGTTTAGTGTCCAGCGTCCCCTGCTGCCTCTGCTTGTGAGATCACAGCAGACTCAGTGCCTCAATAGTTAGTGTCCAGCGCCCCCTGCTGGCTGTGCTTGTGAGGTCACAGCAGCCTCAGTGCCTCCTCTGCCAGTGCCATGCTCATGGCTGCTGGCTCTGCTTCTGAGGTCACAGCAGACTCAGTGCCTCATAGGCCAATATCAGGCTCCTGGCTGCTGGCTGTGCTTGTGAGGTCACAGCAGCCTCAGTGCCTCCTAGGTTAATGTCCATCACCCCCTACTGGCTGTGCTTGTGAGGTCACAGCAGACTCAGTGCCTCATCGTTTAGTGTCCAGCGCCCCCTGCTGGCTCTGCTTGTGAGGTCACAGCAGCCTCAGTGCCTCATAGTTTAGTGTCCAGCGTCCCCTGGTGTCTCTGCTTGTGAGGTCACAGCAGCCTCAGTAATTCCCAGCCCAAAATCAGGCTCCTGGCTGCTGGCTATGCTTGTGACGTCAAAGCAGCCTCAGTGCCTCTGAGGCCAGTGGCAGTCTCATGGCTGCTGGCTGTGCTTGTGAGGTCACAGCAGCCTCAGTGCCTCCTAGGGTAGTGTCCATCGCCCCCTATTGGCTGTGCTTGTGAGGTCACAGCAGACTCAGTGCCTCATAGTTTAGTGTCCAGCGTCCCCTGCTGCCTCTGCTTGTGAGGTCACAGCAGCCTCAGTGCCTCCTAGGTTAGTGTCCATCACCCCCTACTGGCTGTGCTTGTGAGGTCACAGCAGACTCAGTGCCTCATACTTTAGTGTCCATCACCCCCTGCTGGCTCTGCTTGTGAGGTCACAGCAGACTCAGTGCCTTCCAGGCCAGTATCAGGCTCCTGGCTGCTGGCTGTGCTTGTGACGTCACAGCAGCCTCAGTGCCTCCTCTGCCAGTGCCATGCTCATGGCTGCTGGCTGTGCTTGTGAGGTCACAGCAGCCTCAGTGCCTCTCAGGCCAATATCAGTCTCATGGCTGCTGGCTGTGCTTGTGAGGTCACAGCAGCCTGAATGCCTCCGAGACCAGTGTCAGGGTCATGGCTGCTGGCTGTGCTTCTGAGGTCACAGCAGCCTGAATGCCTCCTATGCCAGTGGCAGGCTCCTGGCTGCTGGCTATGCTTGTGACGTCACAGCAGCCTCAGTGCCTCTGAGGTCAGTGGCAGTCTCATGGCTGCTGGCTGTGCTTGTGAGGTCACAGCAGCCTGAATGCCTCCTAGACCAGTGTCAGGGTCATGGCTGCTGGCTGTGATTGTGAGGTCACAGCAGCCTCAGTGCCTCACAGTTTAGTGTCCAGCGTCCCCTGGTGTCTCTGCTTGTGAGGTCACAGCAGCCTCAGTAATTCCCAGGCCAAAATCAGGCTCCTGGCTGCTGGCTATGCTTGTGAGGTCACAGCAGACTCAGTGCCTCCTCTGCCAGTGGCAGTCTCATGGCTGCTGGCTGTGCTTGTGAGGTCACAGCAGCCTCAGTGCCTCCTAGGTTAGTGTCCATCGCCCCCTACTGGCTGTGCTTGTGAGGTCACAGCAGACTCAGTGCCTCATAGTTTAGTGTCCAGCGTCCCCTGCTGCCTCTGCTTGTGAGGTCACAGCAGCCTCAGTGCCTCATACCCCAGCATCAGGCTCATGGCTGCTGGCTGTGCTTGTGACGTCACAGCAGCCTCAGTGCCTCCTCTGCCAGTGCCATGCTCATGGCTGCTGGCTGTGCTTCTGAGATCACAGCAGCCTGAATGCCTCCTAGGCCAGTGGCAGGCTTATGGCTGCTGGCTGTGCTTGTGAGGTCACAGAAGCCTCAGTGCCTCTCAAGCCAGTATCATGCTCATGGCTGCTGGCTGTGCTTCTGAGGTCACAGCAGCCTGAATGCCTCCAAGACCAGTATCAGGGTCATGGCTGCTGGCTGTGCTTGTGAGGTCACAGCAGACTCAGTGCCTGCTAGGTTATCTCCAGCGCCCCCTGCTGGCTGTGTTGTGAGGTCACAGCAGCCTCAGTGCCTCCTCTGCCAGTGGCAGGCTCATGGCTGCTGGCTGTGCTTGTGACGTCACAGCAGCCTGATTGCCTCCTAGGCCAGTGGCAGGCTCATGGCTGCTGGTTGTGCTTGTGACGTCACAGCAGCCTCAGTGCCTCTGAGGCCAGTGGCAGGCTCATGGCTGCTGGCTGTGCTTGTGAGGTCACAGAAGCCTCAGTGCCTCTGAGGCCAGTGGCAGGCTCATTGCTGCTGGCTGTGATTGTGAGGTCACAACAGCCTCAGTGCCTCCTAGGTTAGTGTCCATCACCCCCTACTGGCTGTGCTTGTGAGGTCACAGCAGACTCAGTGCCTCATACTTTAGTGTCCAGCTCCCCCTGCTGGCTCTGCTTGTGAGGTCACAGCAGACTCAGCGCCTTCCAGGCCAGTATCAGGCTCATGGCTGCTGGCTGTGCTTGTGACGTCACAGCAGCCTCAGTGCCTCCTCTGCCAGTGCCATGCTCATGGCTGCTGGCTGTGCTTGTGAGGTCACAGCAGCCTCAGTGCCTCTCAGGCCAATATCAGGCTCATGGCTGCTGGCTGTGCTTGTGAGGTCACAGCAGCCTGAATGCCTCCTAGACCAGTGTCAGGGTCATGGCTGCTGGCTGTGCTTCTGAGGTCACAGCAGCCTGAATGCCTCCTATGCCAGTGGCAGGCTCCTGGCTGCTGGCTATGCTTGTGACGTCACAGCAGCCTCAGTGCCTCTGAGGTCAGTGGCAGTCTCATGGCTGCTGGCTGTGCTTGTGAGGTCACAGCAGCCTCAGTGCCTCCTAGGTTAATGTCCATCACCCCCTACTGGCTGTGCTTGTGAGGTCACAGCAGACTCAGTGCCTCATCGTTTAGTGTCCAGCGCCCCCTGCTGGCTCTGCTTGTGACGTCACAGCAGCCTGATTGCCTCCTAGGCCAGTGGCAGGCTCATGGCTGCTGGCTGTGCTTGTGACGTCACAGCAGCCTCAGTGCCTCTGAGGCCAGTGGCAGTCTCATGGCTGCTGGCTGTGCTTGTGAGGTCACAGAAGCCTCAGTGCCTCCTCTGCCAGTGGCACGCTCATGGCTGCTGGCTGTGGTTGTGAGGTCACAGCAGCCTCAGTGCCTCCTAGGTTAGTGTCCATCACCCCCTACTGGCTGTGCTTGTGAGGTCACAGCAGACTCAGTGCCTCATACTTTAGTGTCCAGCTCCCCCTGCTGGCTCTGCTTGTGAGGTCACAGCAGACTCAGCGCCTTCCAGGCCAGTATCAGGCTCATGGCTGCAGGCTGTGCTTGTGACGTCACAGCAGCCTCAGTGCCTCTGAGGTCAGTGGCAGTCTCATGGCTGCTGGCTGTGCTTGTGAGGTCACAGCAGCCTCAGTGCCTCCTAGGTTAATGTCCATCACCCCCTACTGGCTGTGCTTGTGAGGTCACAGCAGACTCAGTGCCTCATCGTTTAGTGTCCAGCGCCCCCTGCTGGCTCTGCTTCTGAGGTCACAGCAGCCTGAATGCCTCCTATGCCAGTGGCAGGCTCATGGCTGCTGGCTGTGATTGTGAGGTCACAGCAGCCTCAGTGCCTCATAGTTTAGTGTCCAGCGTCCCCTGGTGTCTCTGCTTGTGAGGTCACAGCAGCCTCAGTGATTCCCAGGCCAAAATCAGGCTCCTGGCTGCTGGCTCTGCTTGTGACGTCACAGCAGCCTCAGTGCCTCCTCTGCCAGTGGCAGTCTCATGGCTGCTGGCTGTGCTTGTGAGGTCACAGCAGCCTCAGTGCCTCCTAGGGTAGTGTCCATCGCCCCCTACTGGCTGTGCTTGTGAGGTCACAGCAGACTCAGTGCCTCATAGTTTAGTGTCCAGCGTCCCCTGCTGCCTCTGCTTGTGAGGTCACAGCAGCCTCAGTGCCTCATACCCCAGCATCAGGCTCATGGCTGCTGGCTGTGCTTGTGACGTCACAGCAGCCTCAGTGCCTCCTCTGCCAGTGTCATGCTCATGGCTGCTGGCTGTGCTTCTGAGATCACAGCAGCCTGAATGCCTCCTAGGCCAGTGGCAGGCTTATGGCTGCTGGCTGTGCTTGTGAGGTCACAGAAGCCTCAGTGCCTCCTCTGCCAGTGGCAGTCTCATGGCTGCTGGCTGTGCTTGTGAGGTCACAGCAGCCTGAATGCCTCCAAGACCAGTATCAGGGTCATGGCTGCTGGCTGTGCTTGTGAGGTCACAGCAGACTCAGTGCCTGCTAGGTTATCTCCAGTGCCCCCTGCTGGCTGTGTTGTGAGGTCACAGCAGCCTCAGTGGCTCCTCTGCCAGTGTCAGGCTCATGGCTGCTGGCTGTGCTTGTGACGTCACAGCAGCCTGAATGCCTCCTAGACCAGTGTCAGGGTCATGGCTGCTGGCTGTGCTTCTGAGGTCACAGCAGCCTGAATGCCTCCTATGCCAGTGGCAGGCTCCTGGCTGCTGGCTATGCTTGTGACGTCACAGCAGCCTCAGTGCCTCTGAGGTCAGTGGCAGTCTCATGGCTGCTGGCTGTGCTTGTGAGGTCACAGCAGCCTCAGTGCCTCCTAGGTTAATGTCCATCACCCCCTACTGGCTGTGCTTGTGAGGTCACAGCAGACTCAGTGCCTCATCGTTTAGTGTCCAGCGCCCCCTGCTGGCTCTGCTTGTGAGGTCACAGCAGACTCAGTGCCTCACAGGCCAGCATCAGGCTCATGGCTGCTGGCTGTGCTTGTGAGGTCACAGCAGCCTGAATGCCTCCGAGACCAGTGTCAGGGTCATGGCTGCTGGCTGTGCTTCTGAGGTCACAGCAGCCTGAATGCCTCCTATGCCAGTGGCAGGCTCATGGCTGCTGGCTGTGATTGTGAGGTCACAGCAGCCTCAGTGCCTCATAGTTTAGTGTCCAGCGTCCCCTGGTGTCTCTGCTTGTGAGATCACAGCAGCCTGAATGCCTCCCAGGCCAGTGGCAGGCCAATGGCTGCTGGCTCTGCTTGTGACGTCACAGCAGCCTCAGTGCCTCCTCTGCCAGTGGCAGTCTCATGGCTGCTGGCTGTGCTTGTGAGGTCACAGCAGCCTCAGTGCCTCCTAGGGTAGTGTCCATCGCCCCCTACTGGCTGTGCTTGTGAGGTCACAGCAGACTCAGTGCCTCATAGTTTAGTGTCCAGCGTCCCCTGCTGCCTCTGCTTGTGAGGTCACAACAGCCTCAGTGCCTCATACCCCAGCATCAGGCTCATGGCTGCTGGCTGTGCTTGTGACGTCACAGCAGCCTCAGTGCCTCCTCTGCCAGTGCCATGCTCATGGCTGCTGGCTGTGCTTCTGAGATCACAGCAGCCTGAATGCCTCCTAGGCCAGTGGCAGGCTTATGGCTGCTGGCTGTGCTTGTGAGGTCACAGAAGCCTCAGTGCCTCCTCTGCCAGTGGCAGTCTCATGGCTGCTGGCTGTGCTTGTGAGGTCACAGCAGCCTGAATGCCTCCAAGACCAGTATCAGGGTCATGGCTGCTGGCTGTGCTTGTGAGGTCACAGCAGACTCAGTGCCTGCTAGGTTATCTCCAGCGCCCCCTGCTGGCTGTGTTGTGAGGTCACAGCAGCCTCAGTGGCTCCTCTGCCAGTGTCAGGCTCATGGCTGCTGGCTGTGCTTGTGAGGTCACAGCAGCCTGAATGCCTCCTAGACCAGTGTCAGGGTCATGGCTGCTGGCTGTGATTGTGAGGTCACAGCAGCCTCAGTGCCTCCTATGCCAGTGGCAGGCTCCTGGCTGCTGGCTATGCTTGTGACGTCACAGCAGCCTCAGTGCCTCTGAGGTCAGTGGCAGTCTCATGGCTGCTGGCTGTGCTTGTGAGGTCACAGCAGCCTCAGTGCCTCCTAGGTTAATGTCCATCACCCCCTACTGGCTGTGCTTGTGAGGTCACAGCAGACTCAGTGCCTCATCGTTTAGTGTCCAGCGCCCCCTGCTGGCTCTGCTTGTGAGGTCACAGCAGACTCAGTGCCTCACAGGCCAGCATCAGGCTCATGGCTGCTGGCTGTGCTTGTGAACTCACAGCAGCCTGAATGCCTCCTAGACCAGTGTCAGGGTCATGGCTGCTGGCTGTGCTTCTGAGGTCACGGCAGCCTGAATGCCTCCTATGCCAGTGGCAGGCTCATGGCTGCTGGCTGTGATTGTGAGGTCACAGCAGCCTCAGTGCCTCATAGTTTAGTGTCCAGCGTCCCCTGGTGTCTCTGCTTGTGAGGTCACAGCAGCCTCAGTGATTCCCAGGCCAAAATCAGGCTCCTGGCTGCTGGCTATGCTTGTGAGGTCACAGCAGACTCAGTGCCTCTGAGGCCAGTGGCAGTCTCATGGCTGCTGGCTGTGCTTGTGAGGTCACAGCAGCCTCAGTGCCTCCTAGGGTAGTGTCCATCGCCCCCTACTGGCTGTGCTTGTGAGGTCACAGCAGACTCAGTGCCTCATAGTTTAGTGTCCAGCGTCCCCTGCTGCCTCTGCTTGTGAGGTCACAGCAGCCTCAGTGCCTCATACCCCAGCATCAGGCTCATGGCTGCTGGCTGTGCTTCTGAGATCACAGCAGCCTGAATGCCTCCCAGGCCAGTGGCAGGCCAATGGCTGCTGGCTGTGCTTGTGAGGTCACAGAAGCCTCAGTGCCTCTGAGGCCAGTGGCAGTCTCATGGCTGCTGGCTGTGCTTGTGAGGTCACAGCAGCCTCAGTGCCTCTCAAGCCAGTATCATGCTCATGGCTGCTGGCTGTGCTTGTGAGGTCACAGCAGCCTGAATGCCTCCAAGACCAGTATCAGGGTCATGGCTGCTGGCTGTGCTTGTGAGGTCACAGCAGACTCAGTGCCTGCTAGGTTATCTCCAGCGCCCCCTGCTGGCTGTGTTGTGAGCTCACAGCAGCCTCAGTGGCTCCTCTGCCAGTGTCAGGCTCATGGCTGCTGGCTGTGCTTGTGAGGTCACAGCAGACTCAGTGTCTCTGTGGATAGTGCCATGCTCATGGCTGCTGGCTGTGCTTTTGAGGTCACAGCAGACTCAGTGCCTCTCAGGCCAGTATCAGGCTCATGGCTGCTGGCTGTGCTTGTGACGTCACAGCAGCCTCAGTGCCTCTGAGGCCAGTGGCAGTCTCATGGCTGCTGGCTGTGCTTGTGAGGTCACAGAAGCCTCAGTGCCTCTGAGGCCAGTGGCAGGCTCATGGCTGCTGGCTGTGCTTGTGAGGTCACAGTAGACTCAGTGCCTCCTAGGTTAGTGTCCAGCGTCCCCTGCTGCCTCTGCTTGTGAGATCACAGCAGACTCAGTGCCTCAATAGTTAGTGTCCAGCGCCCCCTGCTGGCTGTGCTTGTGAGGTCACAGCAGACTCAGTGCCTCATACCCCAGCATCAGGCTCATGGCTGCTGGCTGTGCTTGTGAGGTCACAGCAGCCTCAGTGCCTCCTCTGCCAGTGCCATGCTCATGGCTGCTGGCTGTGCTTCTGAGATCACAGCAGCCTGAATGCCTCCTAGGCCAGTGGCAGGCTTATGGCTGCTGGCTGTGATTGTGAGGTCACAGAAGCCTCAGTGCCTCCTCTGCCAGTGGCAGTCTCATGGCTGCTGGCTGTGCTTGTGAGGTCACAGCAGCCTCAGTGCCTCTCAAGCCAGTATCATGCTCATGGCTGCTGGCTGTGCTTGTGAGGTCACAGCAGCCTGAATGCCTCCAAGACCAGTATCATGGTCATGGCTGCTGGCTGTGCTTGTGAGGTGACAGCAGACTCAGTGCCTGCTAGGTTATCTCCAGTGCCCCCTGCTGGCTGTGTTGTGAGGTCACAGCAGCCTCAGTGGCTCCTCTGCCAGTGTCAGGCTCATGGCTGCTGGCTGTGCTTGTGAGGTCACAGCAGACTCAGCGCCTTCCAGGCCAGTATCAGGCTCATGGCTGCTGGCTGTGCTTGTGACGTCACAGCAGCCTCAGTGCCTCTGAGGCCAGTGGCAGGCTCATGGCTGCTGGCTGTGCTTGTGAGGTCACAGCAGCCTCAGTGCCTCCTCTGCCAGTGGCAGTCTCATGGCTGCTGGCTGTGCTTGTGAGGTCACAGCAGACTCAGTGGCTCCTAGGTTAGTGTCCATCGCCCCCTGCTGGCTGTGCTTGTGAGATCACAGCAGACTCAGTGCCTCAATAGTTAGTGTCCAGCGCCCCCTGCTGGCTCTGCTTGTGAGGTCACAGCAGACTCAGTGCCTCTCAGGCCAGTATCAGGCTCATGGCTGCTGGCTGTGCTTGTGAGGTCACAGCAGCCTGAATGCCTCCTAGACCAGTGTCAGGGTCATGGCTGCTGGCTGTGCTTGTGAGGTCACAGCAGCCTCAGTGCCTCCTATGCCAGTGGCAGGCTCCTGGCTGCTGGCTATGCTTGTGAAGTCACAGCAGCCTCATTGCCTCTGAGGTCAGTGGCAGTCTCATGGCTGCTGGCTGTGCTTGTGAAGTCACAGCAGCCTCAGTGCCTCCTAGGTTAATGTCCATCACCCCCTACTGGCTGTGCTTGTGAGGTCACAGCAGACTCAGTGCCTCATAGTTTAGTGTCCAGCGCCCCCTGCTGGCTGTGCTTGTGAGGTCACAGCAGACTCAGTGCCTCACAGGCCATCATCAGGCTCATGGCTGCTGGCTGTGCTTGTGAACTCACAGCAGCCTGAATGCCTCCTAGACCAGTGTCAGGGTCATGGCTGCTGGCTGTGCTTCTGAGGTCACAGCAGCCTGAATGCCTCCTATGCCAGTGGCAGGCTCATGGCTGCTGGCTGTGATTGTGAGGTCACAGCAGCCTCAGTGCCTCATAGTTTAGTGTCCAGCGTCCCCTGGTGTCTCTGCTTGTGAGGTCACAGCAGCCTCAGTGATTCCCAGGCCAAAATCAGGCTCCTGGCTGCTGGCTATGCTTGTGACGTCACAGCAGCCTCAGTGCCTCTGAGGCCAGTGGCAGTCTCATGGCTGCTGGCTGTGCTTGTGAGGTCACAGCAGACTCAGTGTCTCCTAGGTTAGTGTCCATCGCCCCCTACTGGCTGTGCTTGTGAGGTCACAGCAGACTCAGTGCCTCATAGTTTAGTGTCCAGCGTCCCCTGCTGCCTCTGCTTGTGAGATCACAGCAGACTCAGTGCCTCAATAGTTAGTGTCCAGCGCCCCCTGCTGGCTGTGCTTGTGAGGTCACAGCAGACTCAGCGCCTTCCAGGCCAGTATCAGGCTCATGGCTGCTGGCTGTGCTTGTGACGTCACAGCAGCCTCAGTGCCTCCTCTGCCAGTGCCATGCTCATGGCTGCTGGCTGTGCTTGTGAGGTCACAGCAGCCTCAGTGCCTCTCAGGCCAATATCAGGCTCCTGGCTGCTGGCTGTGCTTGTGAGGTCACAGCAGCCTGAATGCCTCCTAGGCCAGTGGCAGGCTCATGGCTGCTGGCTATGATTGTGAGCTCACAGAAGCCTCAGTGCCTCATAGTTCAGTGTCCAGCGTCCCCTGCTTGCTGTGCTTGTGAGGTCACAGCAGACTCAGTGCCTCATAGTTAGTGTGCAGCGCCCCCTGCTGGCTGTGCTTATGAACTCACAGCAGCCTGAATGCCTCCTAGACCAGTGTCAGGGTCATGGCTGCTGGCTGGGATTGTGAGGTCACACAAGCCTGAATTCCTCCTATGCCAGTGGCAGGCTCATGGCTGCTGGCTGGGATTGTGAGGTCACAGCAGACTCAGGGCCGCATAGTTTAGTGTCCAGCGTCCCCTGCTGGCTCTGCTTGTGAGGTCACAGCAGACTCAGTGCCTCCTAGGTTAGTGTCCATCGCCCCCTACTGGCTGTGCTTGTGAGTTCACAGCAGCCTCAGTGCCTCCCAGGCCAATATCAGGCTCCTGGCTGCTGGCTGTGCTTGTGACGTCACAGCAGCCTCAGTGCCTCCTAGGCCCGTGGCAGGCTCATGGCTGCTGGCTGTGCTTGTGAGGTCACAGCAGCCTCAGTGCCTCTGAGGCCAATATCAGGCTCCTGGCTGCTGGCTGTGCTTGTGAGGTCACAGCAGCCTCAGTGGCTCCTCTGCCAGTGTCAGGCTCATGGCTGCTGGCTGTGCTTGTGAGGTCACAGCAGCCTCAGTGTCTCTGTGGATAGTGCCATGCTCATGGCTGCTGGCTGTGCTTTTGAGGTCACAGCAGACTCAGTGCCTCTCAGGCCAGTATCAGGCTCATGGCTGCTGGTTGTGCTTGTGACGTCACAGCAGCCTGATTGCCTCCTAGGCCAGTGGCAGGCTCATGGCTGCTGGCTGTGCTTGTGAGGTCACAGAAGCCTCAGTGCCTCTGAGGCCAGTGGCAGTCTCCTGGCTGCTGGCTGTGCTTGTGAGGTCACAGAAGTCTCAGTGCCTCCTCTGCCAGTGGCAGGCTCATGGCTGCTGGCTGTGATTGTGAGGTCACAGCAGCCTCAGTGCCTCATACTTTAGTGTCCAGCTCCCCCTGCTGGCTCTGCTTGTGAGGTCACAGCAGACTCAGCGCCTTCCAGGCCAGTATCAGGCTCATGGCTGCTGGCTGTGCTTGTGACGTCACAGCAGCCTCAGTGCCTCTGAGGCCAGTGGCAATCTCATGGCTGCTGGCTGTGCTTGTGAGGTCACAGCAGCCTCAGTGCCTCCTCTGCCAGTGGCAGTCTCATGGCTGCTGGCTGTGCTTGTGAGGTCACAGCAGACTCAGTGGCTCCTAGGTTAGTGTCCATCGCCCCCTGCTGGCTGTGCTTGTGAGATCACAGCAGACTCAGTGCCTCAATAGTTAGTGTCCAGCGCCCCCTGCTGGCTCTGCTTGTGAGGTCACAGCAGACTCAGTGCCTCTCAGGCCAGTATCAGGCTCATGGCTGCTGGCTGTGCTTGTGAGGTCACAGCAGCCTGAATGCCTCCTAGACCAGTGTCAGGGTCATGGCTGCTGGCTGTGCTTGTGAGGTCACAGCAGCCTGAATGCCTCCTATGCCAGTGGCAGGCTCCTGGCTGCTGGCTATGCTTGTGACGTCACAGCAGCCTCATTGCCTCTGAGGTCAGTGGCAGTCTCATGGCTGCTGGCTGTGCTTGTGAATTCACAGCAGCCTCAGTGCCTCCTAGGTTAATGTCCATCACCCTCTACTGGCTGTGCTTGTGAGGTCACAGCAGACTCAGTGCCTCATAGTTTAGTGTCCAGCGCCCCCTGCTGGCTGTGCTTCTGAGGTCACAGCAGACTCAGTGCCTCACAGGCCAGCATCAGGCTCATGGCTGCTGGCTGTGCTTGTGAAATCACAGCAGCCTGAATGCCTCCTAGACCAGTGTCAGGGTCATGGCTGCTGGCTGTGCTTCTGAGGTCACAGCAGCCTGAATGCCTCCTATGCCAGTGGCAGGCTCATGGCTGCTGGCTGTGATTGTGAGGTCACAGCAGCCTCAGTGCCTCATAGTTTAGTGTCCAGCGTCCCCTGGTGTCTCTGCTTGTGAGGTCACAGCAGCCTCAGTGATTCCCAGGCCAAAATCAGGCTCCTGGCTGCTGGCTATGCTTGTGACGTCACAGCAGCCTCAGTGCCTCTGAGGCCAGTGGCAGTCTCATGGCTGCTGGCTGTGCTTGTGAGGTCACAGCAGACTCAGTGTCTCCTAGGTTAGTGTCCATCGCCCCCTACTGGCTGTGCTTGTGAGGTCACAGCAGACTCAGTGCCTCATAGTTTAGTGTCCAGCGTCCCCTGCTGCCTCTGCTTGTGAGATCACAGCAGACTCAGTGCCTCAATAGTTAGTGTCCAGCGCCCCCTGCTGGCTGTGCTTGTGAGGTCACAGCAGCCTCAGTGCCTCATACCCAAGCATCAGGCTCATGGCTGCTGGCTGTGCTTGTGAGGTCACAGCAGCCTCAGTGCCTCCTCTGCCAGTGCCATGCTCATGGCTGCTGGCTGTGCTTGTGAGGTCACAGCAGCCTGAATGCCTCCTAGGCCAGTGGCAGGCTTATGGCTGCTGGCTGTGATTGTGAGGTCACAGAAGCCTCAGTGCCTCCTCTGCCAGTGGCAGTCTCATGGCTGCTGGCTGTGCTTGTGAGGTCACAGCAGCCTCAGTGCCTCCTAGGCTAGTATCATGCTCATGGCTGCTGGCTGTGCTTCTGAGGTCACAGAAGCCTTAATGCCTCCTAGGCCAGTGGCAGGCTCATGGCTGCTGGCTCTGCTTCTGAGGTCACAGCAGACTCAGTGCCTCATAGACCAATATCAGGCTCCTGGCTGCTGGCTGTGCTTGTGAGGTCACAGCAGCCTCAGTGCCTCCTCTGCCAGTGTCAGGCTCATGGCTGCTGGCTGTGCTTCTGAGGTCCCAGCAGCCTCAGTGTCTCCGTGGATAGTGCCATGCTAATGGCTGCTGGCTGTGCTTCTGAGGTCACAGCAGCCTCAGTGCCTCCTCTGCCACTGTCAGGTTCAGGGCTGCTGGCTGTGCTTCTGAGGTCAGAGCAGCCTCAGTGTCTCTGTGGATAGTGCCATGCTCATGGCTGCTGGCTGTGCTTTTGAGGTCACAGAAGACTCAGTGCCTCTCAGGCCAGTATCTGGCTCATGGCTGCTGGCTGTGCTTGTGAGGTCACAGCAGCCTGAATGCCTCCTAGACCAGTGGCAGTGTCATGGCTGCTGGCTGTGCTTGTGACGTCACAGCAGCCTCAGTGCCTCATCGTTTAGTGTCCAGCATCCCCTGCTGGCTGTGCTTGTGAGGTCACAGCAGACACAGAGCCTCACAGGCAAGTATCAGGCTCATGGCTGCTGGCTGTGCTTGTGACGTCACAGCAGCCTGATTGCCTCCTAGGCCTGTGGCAGGCTCATGGCTGCTGGCTGTGCTTGTGACGTCACAGCAGACTCAGTGCCTACTAGGCCAGTATCAGGTTCATGGCTGCTGGCTGTGCTTGTGAGGTCACAGCAGCCTGAATGCCTCCTCTGCCAGTGGCAGGCTCATGGCTGCTGGCTGTGATTGTGAGGTCACAGCAGCCTCAGTGGCTCCGAGATTAGTGTCCATCGCCCCCTACTGGCTGTGCTTCTGAGGTCACAGCAGACTCAGTGCCTCATAGTTTAGTGTCCAGCGTCCCCTGCTGGCTGTGCTTGTGATATCACAGCAGACTCAGTGCCTCATACTTAAGTGTCCAGCTCCCCCTGCTGGCTCTGCTTGTGAGGTCACAGCAGACTCAGTGCCTTCCAGGCCAGTATCAGGCTCCTGGCTGCTGGCTGTGCTTGTGACGTCACAGCAGCCTCAGTGCCTCCTCTGCCAGTGCCATGCTCATGGCTGCTGGCTGTGCTTGTGACGTCACAGCAGCCTCAGTGCCTCACAGGCCAATATCAGGCTCATGGCTGCTGGCTGTGCTTGTGAGGTCACAGCAGCCTCAGTGCCTCCTAGACCAGTGTCAGTCTCATGGCTGCTGGCTGTGCTTCTGAGGTCACAGCAGCCTGAATGCCTCCTAGGCCACTGGCAGGCTCATGGCTGCTGGCTGGGATTGTGAGGTCACAGCAGCCTCAGTGCCTCAAAGTTTGGTGTCCAGCGTCCCCTGCTGGCTCTGCTTGTGACGTCACAGCAGCCTCAGTGCCTCATAAGATAGAGTCCAGCGCACCCTACTGGCTCTGCTTGTGAGGTCACAGCAGCCTCAGTGCCTCACAGGCCAGTATCAGGCTCCTGGCTGTTGGCTGTGCTTGTGACGTCACAGCAGCCTCAGTGCCTCCCAGGCCAATATCAGGCTCCTGGCTGCTGGCTGTGCTTGTGACGTCACAGCAGCCTGAGTGCCTCCTAGGCCCATGGCAGGCTCATGGCTGCTGGCTGTGCTTGTGAGGTCACAGCAGCCTGAATGCCTCCTAGGCCAGTGGCAGGCTCATGGCTGCTGGCTCTGCTTCTGAGATCACAGCAGACTCAGTGCCTCATAGGCCAATATCAGGCTCCTGGCTGCTGGCTGTGCTTGTGAGGTCACAGCAGCCTCAGTGCCTCCTCTGCCAGTGGCAGTCTCATGGCTGCCAGCTGCGCTTGTAAGGTCACAGCAAACTCAGTGCCTGATAGGTTATCTCCAGTGCCCCCTGCTGGCTGTGCTTGTGAGGTCACAGCAACCTCAGTGCCTCTCAGGCCACTATCAGGCTCATGGCTGCTGGCTGTGCTTGTGAGGTCACAGCAGACTCAGTGCCCCCTGGGCCGTGGCAGTCTCATGGCTGCTGGCTGTGCTTCTGAGGTCACAGCAGCCTCAGTGCCTCATAGTTTAGTGTCCAGCATCCCCTGCTGGCTCTGCTTGTAAGGCCACAGCAGCCTCAGTGCCTCCTAGGCTAGTATCAGGCTCATGGCTGCTGGCTGTGCTTGTGAGGTCACAGCAGCCTGAATGCCTCCTAGGCCTGTGGCAGGCTCATGGCTGCTGGCTGTGCTTGTGAGGTCACAGCAGCCTCAGTGCCTCAAAGTTTAGTTTCCAGCGTCCCCTGCTGGCTCTGCTTGTGACGTCACAGCAGCCTCAGTGCCTCATAAGATAGAGTCCAGCGCACCCTACTGGCTCTGCTTGTGAGGTCACAGCAGCCTCAGTGCCTCACAGGCCAGTATCAGGCTCCTGGCTGTTAGCTGTGCTTGTGACGTCACAGCAGCCTCAGTGACCCCTAGGCCCGTGGCAGTCTCATGGCTGCTGGCTGTGCTTGTGAGGTCACAGCAGCCTCAGTGCCTCTGAGGCCAGTGGCAGTCTCATGGCTGCTGGCTGTGTTTGTGAGGTCACAGCAGCCTCAGTGCCTCCTCTGCCAGTGGCAGGCTCATGGCTGCTGGCTGTGCTTCTGAGGTCACAGCAGCCTCAGTGCCTCCTCGGCCAGTGCCATGCTCATGGCTGCTGGCTGTGCTTGTGAGGGCACAGCAGCCTCAGTGCCTCCTCTGCCAGTGGCAGGCTCATGGCTGCTGGCTGTGCTTGTGAGGTCACAGCAGACTCAGTGGCTCCTAGATTAGTGTCCATCGCCCCCTGCTGGCTGTGCTTGTGAGATCACAGCAGACTCAGTGCCTCAATAGTTAGTGTCCAGCGCCCCCTGCTGGCTCTGCTTGTGAGCTCACACCAGCCTCAGTGGCTCCTCTGCCAGTATCAGGCTCATGGCTGCTGGCTGTGCTTGTGACGTCACAGCAGCCTCAGTGGCTCCTCTGCCAGTGCCATGCTCATGGCTGCTGGCTGTGCTTGTGACATCACAGCAGCCTCAGTGCCTCCCAGGCCAATATCAGGCTCATGGCTGCTGGCTGTGCTTGTGACGTCACAGCAGGCTCAGTGCGTCCCAGGCCAATATCAGGCTCATGGTTGCTGGCTGTGCTTGTGACGTCACAGCAGCCTGAGTGCCTCCTCTGCCAGTGGCAGTCTCATGGCTGCTGGCTGTGCTTGTGAGGTCACAGCAGACACAGTGCCTCATAATTTACTGTCCAGCGTGCCCTGCTGGCTCTGCTTGTGAGCTCACACCAGCCTCAGTGGATCCTCTGCCAGTATCAGGCTCATGGCTGCTGGCTGTGCTTGTGACGTCACAGCAGCCTCAGTGGCTCCTCTGCCAGTGCCATGCTCATGGCTGCCGGCTGTGCTTGTGAGGTCACAGCAGCCTGAATGCCTCCTATGCCAGTGGCAGGCTCATGGCTGCTGGCTGTGCTTGTGAGCTCACAGAAGCCCGAATGCCTCCTAGGCCAGTGGCAGTCTCATGGCTGCTGGCTGTGCTTGTGAGGTCACAGCAGACTCAGTGCCTCCTAGGTTAGTGTCCATCGCCCCCTACTGGCTGTGCTTGTGAGGTCACAGCAGCCTCAGTGCCTCATAGTTTAGTGTCCAGCGTCCCCTGGTGTCTCTGCTTGTGAGGTCACAGCAGACTCAGTGATTCCCAGGCCAGTATCAGGCTCCTGGCTGCTGGCTATGCTTGTGACGTCACAGCAGCCTCAGTGCCTCTGAGGCCAGTGGCAGTCTCATGGCTGCTGGCTGTGCTCGTGAGGTCACAGCAGCCTCAGTGCCTCCTAGGGTAGTGTCCAGCGCCCCCTACTGGCTGTGCTTCTGAGGTCACAGCAGACTCAGTGCCTCATAGTTTAGTGTCCAGCGTCCCCTGCTGC
Source organism: Dromaius novaehollandiae (assembly GCF_036370855.1). Lineage (NCBI taxonomy): Eukaryota > Metazoa > Chordata > Aves > Casuariiformes > Dromaiidae > Dromaius > Dromaius novaehollandiae. The sequence goes on along the minus strand of NW_026991341.1, from coordinate 1,474,415 downwards.
CTCTGCTTGTGAGATCACAGCAGACTCAGTGCCTCAATAGTTAGTGTCCAGCGCCCCCTACTGGCTGTGCTTGTGAGGTCACAGCAGCCTCAGTGCCTCATACCCCAGCATCAGGCTCATGGCTGCTGGCTGTGCTTGTGACGTCACAGCAGCCTCAGTGCCTCCTCTGCCAGTGCCATGCTCATGGCTGCTGGCTCTGCTTCTGAGGTCACAGCAGACTCAGTGCCTCATAGGCCAATATCAGGCTCCTGGCTGCTGGCTGTGCTTGTGAGGTCACAGCAGCCTCAGTGCCTCCTAGGTTAGTGTCCATCACCCCCTACTGGCTGTGCTTGTGAGGTCACAGCAGACTCAGTGCCTCATACTTTAGTGTCCAGCTCCCCCTGCTGGCTCTGCTTGTGAGGTCACAGCAGACTCAGCGCCTTCCAGGCCAGTATGAGGCTCATGGCTGCTGGCTGTGCTTGTGACGTCACAGCAGCCTCAGTGCCTCCTCTGCCAGTGCCATGCTCATGGCTGCTGGCTGTGCTTGTAAGGTCACAGCAGCCTCAGTGCCTCTCAGGCCAATATCAGTCTCATGGCTGCTGGCTGTGCTTGTGAGGTCACAGCAGCCTGAATGCCTCCGAGACCAGTGTCAGGGCCATGGCTGCTGGCTGTGCTTGTGAGGTCACAGCAGCCTGAATGCCTCCTATGCCAGTGGCAGGCTCCTGGCTGCTGGCTATGCTTGTGACGTCACAGCAGCCTCAGTGCCTCTGAGGTCAGTGGCAGTCTCATGGCTGCTGGCTGTGCTTGTGAGGTCACAGCAGCCTCAGTGCCTCCTAGGTTAATGTCCATCTCCCCCTACTGGCTGGGCTTGTGAGGTCACAGCAGACTCAGTGCCTCATAGGTTAGTGTCCAGCGCCCCCTGCTGGCTCTGCTTGTGAGGTCACAGCAGCCTCAGTGCCTCATAGTTTAGTGTCCAGCGTCCCCTGGTGTCTCTGCTTGTGAGGTCACAGCAGCCTCAGTAATTCCCAGCCCAAAATCAGGCTCCTGGCTGCTGGCTATGCTTGTGACGTCAAAGCAGCCTCAGTGCCTCTGAGGCCAGTGGCAGTCTCATGGCTGCTGGCTGTGCTTGTGAGGTCACAGCAGCCTCAGTGCCTCCTAGGGTAGTGTCCATCGCCCCCTATTGGCTGTGCTTGTGAGGTCACAGCAGACTCAGTGCCTCATAGTTTAGTGTCCAGCGTCCCCTGCTGCCTCTGCTTGTGAGGTCACAGCAGCCTCAGTGCCTCCTAGGTTAGTGTCCATCACCCCCTACTGGCTGTGCTTGTGAGGTCACAGCAGACTCAGTGCCTCATACTTTAGTGTCCATCACCCCCTGCTGGCTCTGCTTGTGAGGTCACAGCAGACTCAGTGCCTTCCAGGCCAGTATCAGGCTCCTGGCTGCTGGCTGTGCTTGTGACGTCACAGCAGCCTCAGTGCCTCCTCTGCCAGTGCCATGCTCATGGCTGCTGGCTGTGCTTGTGAGGTCACAGCAGCCTCAGTGCCTCTCAGGCCAATATCAGTCTCATGGCTGCTGGCTGTGCTTGTGAGGTCACAGCAGCCTGAATGCCTCCGAGACCAGTGTCAGGGTCATGGCTGCTGGCTGTGCTTGTGACGTCACAGCAGCCTGAATGCCTCCTATGCCAGTGGCAGGCTCCTGGCTGCTGGCTATGCTTGTGACGTCACAGCAGCCTCAGTGCCTCTGAGGTCAGTGGCAGTCTCATGGCTGCTGGCTGTGCTTGTGAGGTCACAGCAGCCTGAATGCCTCCTAGACCAGTGTCAGGGTCATGGCTGCTGGCTGTGCTTCTGAGGTCACAGCAGCCTGAATGCCTCCTATGCCAGTGGCAGGCTCATGGCTGCTGGCTGTGATTGTGAGGTCACAGCAGCCTCAGTGCCTCATAGTTTAGTGTCCAGCGTCCCCTGGTGTCTCTGCTTGTGAGGTCACAGCAGCCTCAGTAATTCCCAGGCCAAAATCAGGCTCCTGGCTGCTGGCTATGCTTGTGACGTCACAGCAGACTCAGTGCCTCCTCTGCCAGTGGCAGTCTCATGGCTGCTGGCTGTGCTTGTGAGGTCACAGCAGCCTCAGTGCCTCCTAGGTTAGTGTCCATCGCCCCCTACTGGCTGTGCTTGTGAGGTCACAGCAGACTCAGTGCCTCATAGTTTAGTGTCCAGCGTCCCCTGCTGCCTCTGCTTGTGAGGTCACAGCAGCCTCAGTGCCTCATACCCCAGCATCAGGCTCATGGCTGCTGGCTGTGCTTGTGACGTCACAGCAGCCTCAGTGCCTCCTCTGCCAGTGCCATGCTCATGGCTGCTGGCTGTGCTTCTGAGATCACAGCAGCCTGAATGCCTCCAAGACCAGTATCAGGGTCATGGCTGCTGGCTGTGCTTGTGAGGTCACAGCAGACTCAGTGCCTGCTAGGTTATCTCCAGCGCCCCCTGCTGGCTGTGTTGTGAGGTCACAGCAGCCTCAGTGGCTCCTCTGCCAGTGGCAGTCTCATGGCTGCTGGCTGTGCTTGTGAGGTCACAGCAGCCTCAGTGCCTCTCAAGCCAGTATCATGCTCATGGCTGCTGGCTGTGCTTCTGAGGTCACAGCAGCCTGAATGCCTCCAAGACCAGTATCAGGGTCATGGCTGCTGGCTGTGCTTGTGAGGTCACAGCAGACTCAGTGCCTCATAGTTTAGTGTCCAGCGTCCCCTGCTGCCTCTGCTTGTGAGGTCACAGCAGCCTCAGTGCCTCATACCCCAGCATCAGGCTCATGGCTGCTGGCTGTGCTTGTGACGTCACAGCAGCCTCAGTGCCTCCTCTGCCAGTGCCATGCTCATGGCTGCTGGCTGTGCTTCTGAGATCACAGCAGCCTGAATGCCTCCAAGACCAGTATCAGGGTCATGGCTGCTGGCTGTGCTTGTGAGGTCACAGCAGACTCAGTGCCTGCTAGGTTATCTCCAGCGCCCCCTGCTGGCTGTGTTGTGAGGTCACAGCAGCCTCAGTGGCTCCTCTGCCAGTGGCAGTCTCATGGCTGCTGGCTGTGCTTGTGAGGTCACAGCAGCCTCAGTGCCTCTCAAGCCAGTATCATGCTCATGGCTGCTGGCTGTGCTTCTGAGGTCACAGCAGCCTGAATGCCTCCAAGACCAGTATCAGGGTCATGGCTGCTGGCTGTGCTTGTGAGGTCACAGCAGACTCAGTGCCTGCTAGGTTATCTCCAGCGCCCCCTGCTGGCTGTGTTGTGAGGTCACAGCAGCCTCAGTGGCTCCTCTGCCAGTGTCAGGCTCATGGCTGCTGGCTGTGCTTGTGACGTCACAGCAGCCTGATTGCCTCCTAGGCCAGTGGCAGGCTCATGGCTGCTGGTTGTGCTTGTGACGTCACAGCAGCCTCAGTGCCTCTGAGGCCAGTGGCAGGCTCATGGCTGCTGGCTGTGCTTGTGAGGTCACAGAAGCCTCAGTGCCTCTGAGGCCAGTGGCAGGCTCATGGCTGCTGGCTGTGATTGTGAGGTCACAACAGCCTCAGTGCCTCCTAGGTTAGTGTCCATCACCCCCTACTGGCTGTGCTTGTGAGGTCACAGCAGACTCAGTGCCTCATACTTTAGTGTCCAGCTCCCCCTGCTGGCTCTGCTTGTGAGGTCACAGCAGACTCAGCGCCTTCCAGGCCAGTATCAGGCTCATGGCTGCTGGCTGTGCTTGTGACGTCACAGCAGCCTCAGTGCCTCCTCTGCCAGTGCCATGCTCATGGCTGCTGGCTGTGCTTGTGAGGTCACAGCAGCCTCAGTGCCTCTCAGGCCAATATCAGGCTCATGGCTGCTGGCTGTGCTTGTGAGGTCACAGCAGCCTGAATGCCTTCTAGACCAGTGTCAGGGTCATGGCTGCTGGCTGTGCTTCTGAGGTCACAGCAGCCTGAATGCCTCCTATGCCAGTGGCAGGCTCCTGGCTGCTGGCTATGCTTGTGACGTCACAGCAGCCTCAGTGCCTCTGAGGTCAGTGGCAGTCTCATGGCTGCTGGCTGTGCTTGTGAGGTCACAGCAGCCTCAGTGCCTCCTAGGTTAATGTCCATCACCCCCTACTGGCTGTGCTTGTGAGGTCACAGCAGACTCAGTGCCTCATCGTTTAGTGTCCAGCGCCCCCTGCTGGCTCTGCTTGTGACGTCACAGCAGCCTGATTGCCTCCTAGGCCAGTGGCAGGCTCATGGCTGCTGGCTGTGCTTGTGAGGTCACAGCAGCCTCAGTGCCTCTGAGGCCAGTGGCAGTCTCATGGCTGCTGGCTGTGCTTGTGAGGTCACAGAAGCCTCAGTGCCTCCTCTGCCAGTGGCACGCTCATGGCTGCTGGCTGTGGTTGTGAGGTCACAGCAGCCTCAGTGCCTCCTAGGTTAGTGTCCATCACCCCCTACTGGCTGTGCTTGTGAGGTCACAGCAGCCTCAGTGCCTCATAGTTTAGTGTCCAGCGTCCCCTGGTGTCTCTGCTTGTGAGGTCACAGCAGCCTCAGTAATTCCCAGCCCAAAATCAGGCTCCTGGCTGCTGGCTATGCTTGTGACGTCAAAGCAGCCTCAGTGCCTCTGAGGCCAGTGGCAGTCTCATGGCTGCTGGCTGTGCTTGTGAGGTCACAGCAGCCTCAGTGCCTCCTAGGGTAGTGTCCATCGCCCCCTATTGGCTGTGCTTGTGAGGTCACAGCAGACTCAGTGCCTCATAGTTTAGTGTCCAGCGTCCCCTGCTGCCTCTGCTTGTGAGGTCACAGCAGCCTCAGTGCCTCCTAGGTTAGTGTCCATCACCCCCTACTGGCTGTGCTTGTGAGGTCACAGCAGACTCAGTGCCTCATACTTTAGTGTCCATCACCCCCTGCTGGCTCTGCTTGTGAGGTCACAGCAGACTCAGTGCCTTCCAGGCCAGTATCAGGCTCCTGGCTGCTGGCTGTGCTTGTGACGTCACAGCAGCCTCAGTGCCTCCTCTGCCAGTGCCATGCTCATGGCTGCTGGCTGTGCTTGTGAGGTCACAGCAGCCTCAGTGCCTCTCAGGCCAATATCAGTCTCATGGCTGCTGGCTGTGCTTGTGAGGTCACAGCAGCCTGAATGCCTCCGAGACCAGTGTCAGGGTCATGGCTGCTGGCTGTGCTTCTGAGGTCACAGCAGCCTGAATGCCTCCTATGCCAGTGGCAGGCTCCTGGCTGCTGGCTATGCTTGTGACGTCACAGCAGCCTCAGTGCCTCTGAGGTCAGTGGCAGTCTCATGGCTGCTGGCTGTGCTTGTGAGGTCACAGCAGCCTGAATGCCTCCTAGACCAGTGTCAGGGTCATGGCTGCTGGCTGTGCTTCTGAGGTCACAGCAGCCTGAATGCCTCCTATGCCAGTGGCAGGCTCATGGCTGCTGGCTGTGATTGTGAGGTCACAGCAGCCTCAGTGCCTCATAGTTTAGTGTCCAGCGTCCCCTGGTGTCTCTGCTTGTGAGGTCACAGCAGCCTCAGTAATTCCCAGGCCAAAATCAGGCTCCTGGCTGCTGGCTATGCTTGTGACGTCACAGCAGACTCAGTGCCTCCTCTGCCAGTGGCAGTCTCATGGCTGCTGGCTGTGCTTGTGAGGTCACAGCAGCCTCAGTGCCTCCTAGGTTAGTGTCCATCGCCCCCTACTGGCTGTGCTTGTGAGGTCACAGCAGACTCAGTGCCTCATAGTTTAGTGTCCAGCGTCCCCTGCTGCCTCTGCTTGTGAGGTCACAGCAGCCTCAGTGCCTCATACCCCAGCATCAGGCTCATGGCTGCTGGCTGTGCTTGTGACGTCACAGCAGCCTCAGTGCCTCCTCTGCCAGTGCCATGCTCATGGCTGCTGGCTGTGCTTCTGAGATCACAGCAGCCTGAATGCCTCCAAGACCAGTATCAGGGTCATGGCTGCTGGCTGTGCTTGTGAGGTCACAGCAGACTCAGTGCCTGCTAGGTTATCTCCAGCGCCCCCTGCTGGCTGTGTTGTGAGGTCACAGCAGCCTCAGTGGCTCCTCTGCCAGTGGCAGTCTCATGGCTGCTGGCTGTGCTTGTGAGGTCACAGCAGCCTCAGTGCCTCTCAAGCCAGTATCATGCTCATGGCTGCTGGCTGTGCTTCTGAGGTCACAGCAGCCTGAATGCCTCCAAGACCAGTATCAGGGTCATGGCTGCTGGCTGTGCTTGTGAGGTCACAGCAGACTCAGTGCCTCATAGTTTAGTGTCCAGCGTCCCCTGCTGCCTCTGCTTGTGAGGTCACAGCAGCCTCAGTGCCTCATACCCCAGCATCAGGCTCATGGCTGCTGGCTGTGCTTGTGACGTCACAGCAGCCTCAGTGCCTCCTCTGCCAGTGCCATGCTCATGGCTGCTGGCTGTGCTTCTGAGATCACAGCAGCCTGAATGCCTCCAAGACCAGTATCAGGGTCATGGCTGCTGGCTGTGCTTGTGAGGTCACAGCAGACTCAGTGCCTGCTAGGTTATCTCCAGCGCCCCCTGCTGGCTGTGTTGTGAGGTCACAGCAGCCTCAGTGGCTCCTCTGCCAGTGGCAGTCTCATGGCTGCTGGCTGTGCTTGTGAGGTCACAGCAGCCTCAGTGCCTCTCAAGCCAGTATCATGCTCATGGCTGCTGGCTGTGCTTCTGAGGTCACAGCAGCCTGAATGCCTCCAAGACCAGTATCAGGGTCATGGCTGCTGGCTGTGCTTGTGAGGTCACAGCAGACTCAGTGCCTGCTAGGTTATCTCCAGCGCCCCCTGCTGGCTGTGTTGTGAGGTCACAGCAGCCTCAGTGGCTCCTCTGCCAGTGTCAGGCTCATGGCTGCTGGCTGTGCTTGTGACGTCACAGCAGCCTGATTGCCTCCTAGGCCAGTGGCAGGCTCATGGCTGCTGGTTGTGCTTGTGACGTCACAGCAGCCTCAGTGCCTCTGAGGCCAGTGGCAGGCTCATGGCTGCTGGCTGTGCTTGTGAGGTCACAGAAGCCTCAGTGCCTCTGAGGCCAGTGGCAGGCTCATGGCTGCTGGCTGTGATTGTGAGGTCACAACAGCCTCAGTGCCTCCTAGGTTAGTGTCCATCACCCCCTACTGGCTGTGCTTGTGAGGTCACAGCAGACTCAGTGCCTCATACTTTAGTGTCCAGCTCCCCCTGCTGGCTCTGCTTGTGAGGTCACAGCAGACTCAGCGCCTTCCAGGCCAGTATCAGGCTCATGGCTGCTGGCTGTGCTTGTGACGTCACAGCAGCCTCAGTGCCTCCTCTGCCAGTGCCATGCTCATGGCTGCTGGCTGTGCTTGTGAGGTCACAGCAGCCTCAGTGCCTCTCAGGCCAATATCAGGCTCATGGCTGCTGGCTGTGCTTGTGAGGTCACAGCAGCCTGAATGCCTTCTAGACCAGTGTCAGGGTCATGGCTGCTGGCTGTGCTTGTGAGGTCACAGCAGCCTGAATGCCTCCTATGCCAGTGGCAGGCTCCTGGCTGCTGGCTATGCTTGTGACGTCACAGCAGCCTCAGTGCCTCTGAGGTCAGTGGCAGTCTCATGGCTGCTGGCTGTGCTTGTGAGGTCACAGCAGCCTCAGTGCCTCCTAGGTTAATGTCCATCACCCCCTACTGGCTGTGCTTGTGAGGTCACAGCAGACTCAGTGCCTCATCGTTTAGTGTCCAGCGCCCCCTGCTGGCTCTGCTTGTGACGTCACAGCAGCCTGATTGCCTCCTAGGCCAGTGGCAGGCTCATGGCTGCTGGCTGTGCTTGTGAGGTCACAGCAGCCTCAGTGCCTCTGAGGCCAGTGGCAGTCTCATGGCTGCTGGCTGTGCTTGTGAGGTCACAGAAGCCTCAGTGCCTCCTCTGCCAGTGGCACGCTCATGGCTGCTGGCTGTGGTTGTGAGGTCACAGCAGCCTCAGTGCCTCCTAGGTTAGTGTCCATCACCCCCTACTGGCTGTGCTTGTGAGGTCACAGCAGACTCAGTGCCTCATAGTTTAGTGTCCAGCTCCCCCTGCTGGCTCTGCTTGTGAGGTCACAGCAGACTCAGCGCCTTCCAGGCCAGTATCAGGCTCATGGCTGCAGGCTGTGCTTGTGACGTCACAGCAGCCTCAGTGCCTCTGAGGTCAGTGGCAGTCTCATGGCTGCTGGCTGTGCTTGTGAGGTCACAGCAGCCTCAGTGCCTCCTAGGTTAATGTCCATCACCCCCTACTGGCTGTGCTTGTGAGGTCACAGCAGACTCAGTGCCTCATCGTTTAGTGTCCAGCGCCCCCTGCTGGCTCTGCTTCTGAGGTCACAGCAGCCTGAATGCCTCCTATGCCAGTGGCAGGCTCATGGCTGCTGGCTGTGATTGTGAGGTTACAGCAGCCTCAGTGCCTCATAGTTTAGTGTCCAGCGTCCCCTGGTGTCTCTGCTTGTGAGGTCACAGCAGCCTCAGTGATTCCCAGGCCAAAATCAGGCTCCTGGCTGCTGGCTCTGCTTGTGACGTCACAGCAGCCTCAGTGCCTCCTCTGCCAGTGGCAGTCTCATGGCTGCTGGCTGTGCTTGTGAGGTCACAGCAGCCTCAGTGCCTCCTAGGGTAGTGTCCATCGCCCCCTACTGGCTGTGCTTGTGAGGTCACAGCAGACTCAGTGCCTCATAGTTTAGTGTCCAGCGTCCCCTGCTGCCTCTGCTTGTGAGGTCACAGCAGCCTCAGTGCCTCATACCCCAGCATCAGGCTCATGGCTGCTGGCTGTGCTTGTGACGTCACAGCAGCCTCAGTGCCTCCTCTGCCAGTGCCATGCTCATGGCTGCTGGCTGTGCTTCTGAGATCACAGCAGCCTGAATGCCTCCTAGGCCAGTGGCAGGCTTATGGCTGCTGGCTGTGCTTGTGAGGTCACAGAAGCCTCAGTGCCTCCTCTGCCAGTGGCAGTCTCATGGCTGCTGGCTGTGCTTGTGAGGTCACAGCAGCCTGAATGCCTCCAAGACCAGTATCAGGGTCATGGCTGCTGGCTCTGCTTGTGAGGTCACAGCAGACTCAGTGCCTGCTAGGTTATCTCCAGCGCCCCCTGCTGGCTGTGTTGTGAGGTCACAGCAGCCTCAGTGGCTCCTCTGCCAGTGTCAGGCTCATGGCTGCTGGCTGTGCTTGTGACGTCACAGCAGCCTGAATGCCTCCTAGACCAGTGTCAGGGTCATGGCTGCTGGCTGTGCTTCTGAGGTCACAGCAGCCTGAATGCCTCCTATGCCAGTGGCAGGCTCCTGGCTGCTGGCTATGCTTGTGACGTCACAGCAGCCTCAGTGCCTCTGAGGTCAGTGGCAGTCTCATGGCTGCTGGCTGTGCTTGTGAGGTCACAGCAGCCTCAGTGCCTCCTAGGTTAATGTCCATCACCCCCTACTGGCTGTGCTTGTGAGGTCACAGCAGACTCAGTGCCTCATCGTTTAGTGTCCAGCGCCCCCTGCTGGCTCTGCTTGTGAGGTCACAGCAGACTCAGTGCCTCACAGGCCAGCATAAGGCTCATGGCTGCTGGCTGTGCTTGTGAGGTCACAGCAGCCTGAATGCCTCCGAGACCAGTGTCAGGGTCATGGCTGCTGGCTGTGCTTCTGAGGTCACAGCAGCCTGAATGCCTCCTATGCCAGTGGCAGGCTCATGGCTGCTGGCTGTGATTGTGAGGTCACAGCAGCCTCAGTGCCTCATAGTTTAGTGTCCAGCGTCCCCTGGTGTCTCTGCTTGTGAGGTCACAGCAGCCTCAGTGATTCCCAGGCCAAAATCAGGCTCCTGGCTGCTGGCTATGCTTGTGAGGTCACAGCAGACTCAGTGCCTCTGAGGCCAGTGGCAGTCTCATGGCTGCTGGCTGTGCTTGTGAGGTCACAGCAGCCTCAGTGCCTCCTAGGGTAGTGTCCATCGCCCCCTACTGGCTGTGCTTGTGAGGTCACAGCAGACTCAGTGCCTCATAGTTTAGTGTCCAGCGTCCCCTGCTGCCTCTGCTTGTGAGGTCACAGCAGCCTCAGTGCCTCATACCCCAGCATCAGGCTCATGGCTGCTGGCTGTGCTTCTGAGATCACAGCAGCCTGAATGCCTCCCAGGCCAGTGGCAGGCCAATGGCTGCTGGCTCTGCTTGTGACGTCACAGCAGCCTCAGTGCCTCCTCTGCCAGTGGCAGTCTCATGGCTGCTGGCTGTGCTTGTGAGGTCACAGCAGCCTCAGTGCCTCCTAGGGTAGTGTCCATCGCCCCCTACTGGCTGTGCTTGTGAGGTCACAGCAGACTCAGTGCCTCATAGTTTAGTGTCCAGCGTCCCCTGCTGCCTCTGCTTGTGAGGTCACAGCAGCCTCAGTGCCTCATACCCCAGCATCAGGCTCATGGCTGCTGGCTGTGCTTGTGACGTCACAGCAGCCTCAGTGCCTCCTCTGCCAGTGCCATGCTCATGGCTGCTGGCTGTGCTTCTGAGATCACAGCAGCCTGAATGCCTCCTAGGCCAGTGGCAGGCTTATGGCTGCTGGCTGTGCTTGTGAGGTCACAGAAGCCTCAGTGCCTCCTCTGCCAGTGGCAGTCTCATGGCTGCTGGCTGTGCTTGTGAGGTCACAGCAGCCTCAGTGCCTCTCAAGCCAGTATCATGCTCATGGCTGCTGGCTGTGCTTGTGAGGTCACAGCAGCCTGAATGCCTCCAAGACCAGTATCAGGGTCATGGCTGCTGGCTGTGCTTGTGAGGTCACAGCAGACTCAGTGCCTGCTAGGTTATCTCCAGCGCCCCCTGCTGGCTGTGTTGTGAGGTCACAGCAGCCTCAGTGGCTCCTCTGCCAGTGTCAGGCTCATGGCTGCTGGCTGTGCTTGTGAGGTCACAGCAGCCTGAATGCCTCCTAGACCAGTGTCAGGGTCATGGCTGCTGGCTGTGATTGTGAGGTCACAGCAGCCTCAGTGCCTCCTATGCCAGTGGCAGGCTCCTGGCTGCTGGCTATGCTTGTGACGTCACAGCAGCCTCAGTGCCTCTGAGGTCAGTGGCAGTCTCATGGCTGCTGCCTGTGCTTGTGAGGTCACAGCAGCCTCAGTGCCTCCTAGGTTAATGTCCATCACCCCCTACTGGCTGTGCTTGTGAGGTCACAGCAGACTCAGTGCCTCATCGTTTAGTGTCCAGCGCCCCCTGCTGGCTCTGCTTGTGAGGTCACAGCAGACTCAGTGCCTCACAGGCCAGCATCAGGCTCATGGCTGCTGGCTGTGCTTGTGAGGTCACAGCAGCCTGAATGCCTCCTAGACCAGTGTCAGGGTCATGGCTGCTGGCTGTGCTTCTGAGGTCACGGCAGCCTGAATGCCTCCTATGCCAGTGGCAGGCTCATGGCTGCTGGCTGTGATTGTGAGGTCACAGCAGCCTCAGTGCCTCATAGTTTAGTGTCCAGCGTCCCCTGGTGTCTCTGCTTGTGAGGTCACAGCAGCCTCAGTGATTCCCAGGCCAAAATCAGGCTCCTGGCTGCTGGCTATGCTTGTGAGGTCACAGCAGACTCAGTGCCTCTGAGGCCAGTGGCAGTCTCATGGCTGCTGGCTGTGCTTGTGAGGTCACAGCAGCCTCAGTGCCTCCTAGGGTAGTGTCCATCGCCCCCTACTGGCTGTGCTTGTGAGGTCACAGCAGACTCAGTGCCTCATAGTTTAGTGTCCAGCGTCCCCTGCTGCCTCTGCTTGTGAGGTCACAGCAGCCTCAGTGCCTCATACCCCAGCATCAGGCTCATGGCTGCTGGCTGTGCTTCTGAGATCACAGCAGCCTGAATGCCTCCCAGGCCAGTGGCAGGCCAATGGCTGCTGGCTGTGATTGTGAGGTCACAGAAGCCTCAGTGCCTCCTCTGCCAGTGGCAGTCTCATGGCTGCTGGCTGTGCTTGTGAGGTCACAGCAGCCTCAGTGCCTCTCAAGCCAGTATCATGCTCATGGCTGCTGGCTGTGCTTGTGAGGTCACAGCAGCCTGAATGCCTCCTAGACCAGTGTCAGGGTCATGGCTGCTGGCTGTGATTGTGAGGTCACAGCAGCCTCAGTGCCTCCTATGCCAGTGGCAGGCTCCTGGCTGCTGGCTATGCTTGTGACGTCACAGCAGCCTCAGTGCCTCTGAGGTCAGTGGCAGTCTCATGGCTGCTGCCTGTGCTTGTGAGGTCACAGCAGCCTCAGTGCCTCCTAGGTTAATGTCCATCACCCCCTACTGGCTGTGCTTGTGAGGTCACAGCAGACTCAGTGCCTCATCGTTTAGTGTCCAGCGCCCCCTGCTGGCTCTGCTTGTGAGGTCACAGCAGACTCAGTGCCTCACAGGCCAGCATCAGGCTCATGGCTGCTGGCTGTGCTTGTGAGGTCACAGCAGCCTGAATGCCTCCTAGACCAGTGTCAGGGTCATGGCTGCTGGCTGTGCTTCTGAGGTCACGGCAGCCTGAATGCCTCCTATGCCAGTGGCAGGCTCATGGCTGCTGGCTGTGATTGTGAGGTCACAGCAGCCTCAGTGCCTCATAGTTTAGTGTCCAGCGTCCCCTGGTGTCTCTGCTTGTGAGGTCACAGCAGCCTCAGTGATTCCCAGGCCAAAATCAGGCTCCTGGCTGCTGGCTATGCTTGTGAGGTCACAGCAGACTCAGTGCCTCTGAGGCCAGTGGCAGTCTCATGGCTGCTGGCTGTGCTTGTGAGGTCACAGCAGCCTCAGTGCCTCCTAGGGTAGTGTCCATCGCCCCCTACTGGCTGTGCTTGTGAGGTCACAGCAGACTCAGTGCCTCATAGTTTAGTGTCCAGCGTCCCCTGCTGCCTCTGCTTGTGAGGTCACAGCAGCCTCAGTGCCTCATACCCCAGCATCAGGCTCATGGCTGCTGGCTGTGCTTCTGAGATCACAGCAGCCTGAATGCCTCCCAGGCCAGTGGCAGGCCAATGGCTGCTGGCTGTGATTGTGAGGTCACAGAAGCCTCAGTGCCTCCTCTGCCAGTGGCAGTCTCATGGCTGCTGGCTGTGCTTGTGAGGTCACAGCAGCCTCAGTGCCTCTCAAGCCAGTATCATGCTCATGGCTGCTGGCTGTGCTTGTGAGGTCACAGCAGCCTGAATGCCTCCAAGACCAGTATCAGGGTCATGGCTGCTGGCTGTGCTTGTGAGGTCACAGCAGACTCAGTGCCTGCTAGGTTATCTCCAGCGCCCCCTGCTGGCTGTGTTGTGAGCTCACAGCAGCCTCAGTGGCTCCTCTGCCAGTGTCAGGCTCATGGCTGCTGGCTGTGCTTGTGAGGTCACAGCAGACTCAGTGTCTCTGTGGATAGTGCCATGCTCATGGCTGCTGGCTGTGCTTTTGAGGTCACAGCAGACTCAGTGCCTCTCAGGCCAGTATCAGGCTCATGGCTGCTGGCTGTGCTTGTGACGTCACAGCAGCCTCAGTGCCTCTGAGGCCAGTGGCAGTCTCATGGCTGCTGGCTGTGCTTGTGAGGTCACAGAAGCCTCAGTGCCTCTGAGGCCAGTGGCAGGCTCATGGCTGCTGGCTGTGCTTGTGAGGTCACAGTAGACTCAGTGCCTCCTAGGTTAGTGTCCATCACCCCCTACTGGCTGTGCTTGTGAGGTCACAGCAGACTCAGTGCCTCATACTTAAGTGTCCAGCTCCCCCTGCTGGCTCTGCTTGTGAGGTCACAGCAGACTCAGCGCCTTCCAGGCCAGTATCAGGCTCATGGCTGCTGGCTGTGCTTGTGATGTCACAGCAGCCTCAGTGCCTCCTCTGCCAGTGCCATGCTCATGGCTGCTGGCTGTGCTTGTGAGGTCACAGCAGCCTCACTGCCTCTCAGGCCAATATCAGGCTCATGGCTGCTGGCTGTGCTTGTGAGGTCACAGCAGCCTGAATGCCTCCGAGACCAGTGTCAGGGTCATGGCTGCTGGCTGTGCTTGTGAGGTCACAGCAGCCTGAATGCCTCCTATGCCAGTGGCAGGCTCATGGCTGCTGGCTGTGATTGTGAGGTCACAGCAGCCTCAGTGCCTCATAGTTTAGTGTCCAGCGTCCCCTGGTGTCTCTGCTTGTGAGGTCACAGCAGCCTCAGTGATTCCCAGGCCAATATCAGGCTCCTGGCTGCAGGCTGTGCTTGTGACGTCACAGCAGCCTGAACGCCTCCTAGACCAGTGTCAGGGTCATGGCTGCTGGCTGTGCTTGTGAGGTCACAGCAGCCTCAGTGCCTCCTATGCCAGTGGCAGGCTCATGGCTGCTGGCTGTGCTTGTGACGTCACAGCAGCCTCAGTGCCGCTGAGGCCAGTGGCAGTCTCATGGCTGCTGGCTGTGCTTGTGAGGTCACAGCAGACTCAGTGCCTCCTAGGTTAGTGTCCATCGCCCCCTACTGGCTGTGCTTGTGAGGTCACAGCATACTCAGTGCCTCATAGTTTAGTGTCCAGCGTCCCCTGCTGCCTCTGCTTGTGAGATCACAGCAGCCTGAGTGCCTCAATAGTTAGTGTCCAGCGCCCCCTGCTGGCTGTGCTTGTGAGGTCACAGCAGACTCAGTGCCTCATACCCCAGCATCAGGGTCATGGCTGCTGGCTGTGCTTGTGAGGTCACAGCAGCCTCAGTGCCTCCTCTGCCAGTGCCATGCTCATGGCTGCTGGCTGTGCTTCTGAGATCACAGCAGCCTGAATGCCTCCTAGGCCAGTGGCAGGCTTATGGCTGCTGCCTGTGATTGTGAGGTCACAGAAGCCTCAGTGCCTCCTCTGCCAGTGGCAGTCTCATGGCTGCTGGCTGTGCTTGTGAGGTCACAGCAGCCTCAGTGCCTCTCAAGCCAGTATCATGCTCATGGCTGCTGGCTGTGCTTCTGAGGTCACAGCAGCCTGAATGCCTCCAAGACCAGTATCAGGGTCATGGCTGCTGGCTGTGCTTGTGAGGTCACAGCAGACTCAGTGCCTGCTAGGTTATCTCCAGTGCCCCCTGCTGGCTGTGTTGTGAGGTCACAGCAGCCTCAGTGGCTCCTCAGGCAGTGTCAGGCTCATGGCTGCTGGCTGTGCTTCTGAGGTCACAGCAGCCTCAGTGTCTCTGTGGATAGTGCCATGCTCATGGCTGCTGGCTGTGCTTTTGAGGTCACAGCAGACTCAGCGCCTTCCAGGCCAGTATCAGGCTCATGGCTGCTGGCTGTGCTTGTGACGTCACAGCAGCCTCAGTGCCTCTGAGGCCAGTGGCAGGCTCATGGCTGCTGGCTGTGCTTGTGAGGTCACAGCAGCCTCAGTGCCTCCTCTGCCAGTGCCATGCTCATGGCTGCTGGCTGTGCTTGTGAGGTCACAGCAGCCTCAGTGCCTCTCAGGCCAATATCAGGCTCATGGCTGCTGGCTGTGCTTGTGAGGTCACAGCAGCCTGAATGCCTCCTAGGCCAGCGGCAGGCTCATGGCTGCTGGCTATGATTGTGAGCTCACAGAAGCCTCAGTGCCTCATAGTTCAGTGTCCAGCGTCCCCTGCTTGCTGTGTTTGTGAGGTCACAGCAGACTCAGTGCCTCATAGTTAGTGTGCAGCGCCCCCTGCTGGTTGTGCTTATGAACTCACAGCAGCCTGAATGCCTCCTAGACCAGTGTCAGGGTCACGGCTGCTGGCTGTGCTTGTGAGGTCACACAAGCCTGAATGCCTCCTATGCCAGTGGCAGGCTCATGGCTGCTGGCTCTGCTTGTGACGTCACAGCAGACTCAGGGCCGCATAGTTTAGTGTCCAGCGTCCCCTGCTGGCTCTGCTTGTGAGGTCACAGCAGACTCAGTGCCTCATAGGTTAGTGTCCATCGCCCCCTACTGGCTGTGCTTGTGAGGTCACAGCAACCTCAGTGCCTCCCAGGCCAATATCAGGCTCCTGGCTGCTGGCTGTGCTTGTGACGTCACAGCAGCCTCAGTGCCTCCTAGGCCCGTGGCAGGCTCAAGGCTGCTGGCTGTGCTTGTGAGGTCACAGCAGCCTCAGTGCCTCTGAGGCCAGTGGCAGTCTCATGGCTGCTGGCTGTGCTTGTGAGGTCACAGCAGACTCAGTGCCTCCTAGGTTAGTGTCCATCGCCCCCTACTGGCTGTGCTTGTGAGGTCACAGCAGACTCAGTGCCTGCTAGGTTATCTCCAGCGCCCCCTGCTGGCTGTGTTGTGAGGTCACAGCAGCCTCAGTGGCTCCTCTGCCAGTGTCAGGCTCATGGCTGCTGGCTGTGCTTGTGAGGTCACAGCAGACTCAGGGTCTCTGTTGATAGTGCCATGCTCATGGCTGCTGGCTGTGCTTTTGAGGTCACAGAGGACTCAGTGCCTCTCAGGCCAGTATCAGGCTCATGGCTGCTGGTTGTGCTTGTGACGTCACAGCAGCCTGATTGCGTCCTAGGCCAGTGGCAGGCTCATGGCTGCTGGCTGTGCTTATGACGTCACAGCAGCCTCAGTGCCTCTGAGGCCAGTGGCAGTCTCATGGCTGCTGGCTGTGCTTGTGAGGTCACAGAAGCCTCAGTGCCTCTGAGGCCAGTGGCAGGCTCATGGCTGCTGGCTGTGCTTGTGAGGTCACAGCAGCCTCAGTGCCTCCTAGGTTAGTGTCCATCACCCCTACTGGCTGTGCTTGTGAGGTCACAGCAGACTCAGTGCCTCATACTTTAGTGTCCAGCTCCCCCTGCTGGCTCTGCTTGTGAGGTCACAGCAGACTCAGCGCCTTCCAGGCCAGTATCAGGCTCATGGCTGCTGGCTGTGCTTGTGACGTCACAGCAGCCTGAGTGCCTCTGAGGCCAGTGGCAGTCTCATGGCTGCTGGCTGTGCTTGTGAGGTCACAGCAGCCTCAGTGCCTCCTCTGCCAGTGGCAGTCTCATGGCTGCTGGCTGTGCTTGTGAGGTCACAGCAGACTCAGTGGCTCCTAGGTTAGTGTCCAGCGTCCCCTGCTGCCTCTGCTTGTGAGGTCACAGCAGCCTCAGTGCCTCATACCCCAGCATCAGGCTCATGGCTGCTGGCTGTGCTTCTGAGATCACAGCAGCCTGAATGCCTCCCAGGCCAGTGGCAGGCCAATGGCTGCTGGCTGTGATTGTGAGGTCACAGAAGCCTCAGTGCCTCCTCTGCCAGTGGCAGTCTCATGGCTGCTGGCTGTGCTTGTGAGGTCACAGCAGCCTCAGTGCCTCTCAAGCCAGTATCATGCTCATGGCTGCTGGCTGTGCTTGTGAGGTCACAGCAGCCTGAATGCCTCCAAGACCAGTATCAGGGTCATGGCTGCTGGCTGTGCTTGTGAGGTCACAGCAGACTCAGTGCCTGCTAGGTTATCTCCAGCGCCCCCTGCTGGCTGTGTTGTGAGCTCACAGCAGCCTCAGTGGCTCCTCTGGCAGTGTCAGGCTCATGGCTGCTGGCTGTGCTTTTGAGGTCACAGCAGACTCAGTGTCTCTGTGGATAGTGCCATGCTCATGGCTGCTGGCTGTGCTTTTGAGGTCACAGCAGACTCAGTGCCTCTCAGGCCAGTATCAGGCTCATGGCTGCTGGCTGTGCTTGTGACGTCACAGCAGCCTCAGTGCCTCTGAGGCCAGTGGCAGTCTCATGGCTGCTGGCTGTGCTTGTGAGGTCACAGAAGCCTCAGTGCCTCTGAGGCCAGTGGCAGGCTCATGGCTGCTGGCTGTGCTTGTGAGCTCACAGTAGACTCAGTGCCTCCTAGGTTAGTGTCCATCACCCCCTACTGGCTGTGCTTGTGAGGTCACAGCAGACTCAGTGCCTCATACTTAAGTGTCCAGCTCCCCCTGCTGGCTCTGCTTGTGAGGTCACAGCAGACTCAGCGCCTTCCAGGCCAGTATCAGGCTCATGGCTGCTGGCTGTGCTTGTGATGTCACAGCAGCCTCAGTGCCTCCTCTGCCAGTGCCATGCTCATGGCTGCTGGCTCTGCTTCTGAGGTCACAGCAGCCTCAGTGCCTCTCAGGCCAATATCAGGCTCATGGCTGCTGGCTGTGCTTGTGAGGTCACAGCAGCCTGAATGCCTCCGAGACCAGTGTCAGGGTCATGGCTGCTGGCTGTGCTTGTGAGGTCACAGCAGCCTGAATGCCTCCTATGCCAGTGGCAGGCTCATGGCTGCTGGCTGTGCTTGTGAGGTCACAGCAGCCTCAGTGCCTCATAGTTTAGTGTCCAGCGTCCCCTGGTGTCTCTGCTTGTGAGGTCACAGCAGCCTCAGTGATTCCCAGGCCAATATCAGGCTCCTGGCTGCTGGCTGTGCTTGTGACGTCACAGCAGCCTGAACGCCTCCTAGACCAGTGTCAGGGTCATGGCTGCTGGCTGTGCTTGTGAGGTCACAGCAGCCTCAGTGTCTCTGTGGATAGTGCCATGCTCATGGCTGCTGGCTGTGCTTTTGAGGTCACAGCAGACTCAGCGCCTTCCAGGCCAGTATCAGGCTCATGGCTGCTGGCTGTGCTTGTGACGTCACAGCAGCCTCAGTGCCTCTGAGGCCAGTGGCAGGCTCATGGCTGCTGGCTGTGCTTGTGAGGTCACAGCAGCCTCAGTGCCTCCTCTGCCAGTGGCAGTCTCATGGCTGCTGGCTGTGCTTGTGAGGTGACAGCAGACTCAGTGCCTCAATAGTTAGTGTCCAGCGCCCCCTGCTGGCTCTGCTTGTGAGGTCACAGCAGACTCAGTGCCTCTCAGGCCAGTATCAGGCTCATGGCTGCTGGCTGTGCTTGTGAGGTCACAGCAGCCTGAATGCCTCCTAGACCAGTGTCAGGGTCATGGCTGCTGGCTGTGCTTGTGAGGTCACAGCAGCCTGAATGCCTCCTATGCCAGTGGCAGGCTCCTGGCTGCTGGCTATGCTTGTGACGTCACAGCAGCCTCATTGCCTCTGAGGTCAGTGGCAGTCTCATGGCTGCTGGCTGTGCTTGTGAAGTCACAGCAGCCTCAGTGCCTCCTAGGTTAATGTCCATCACCCCCTACTGGCTGTGCTTGTGAGGTCACAGCAGACTCAGTGCCTCATAGTTTAGTGTCCAGCGCCCCCTGCTGGCTGTGCTTCTGAGGTCACAGCAGACTCAGTGCCTCACAGGCCAGCATCAGGCTCATGGCTGCTGGCTGTGCTTGTGAACTCACAGCAGCCTGAATGCCTCCTAGACCAGTGTCAGGGTCATGGCTGCTGGCTGTGCTTCTGAGGTCACAGCAGCCTGAATGCCTCCTATGCCAGTGGCAGGCTCATGGCTGCTGGCTGTGATTGTGAGGTCACAGCAGCCTCAGTGCCTCATAGTTTAGTGTCCAGCGTCCCCTGGTGTCTCTGCTTGTGAGGTCACAGCAGCCTCAGTGGCTCCTATGCCAGTGCCATGCTCATGGCTGCTGGCTGTGCTTGTGAGGTCACAGCAGCCTCAGTGCCTCCTAGGCCAGTGGCAGTCTCATGGCTGCTGGCTGTGCTTGTGAGGTCACAGCAGACTCAGTGTCTCCTAGGTTAGTGTCCATCGCCCCCTACTGGCTGTGCTTGTGAGGTCACAGCAGACTCAGTGCCTCATAGTTTAGTGTCCAGCGTCCCCTGCTGCCTCTGCTTGTGAGATCACAGCAGACTCAGTGCCTCAATAGATAGTGTCCAGCGCCCCCTGCTGGCTGTGCTTGTGAGGTCACAGCAGCCTCAGTGCCTCATACCCAAGCATCAGGCTCATGGCTGCTGGCTGTGCTTGTGACGTCACAGCAGCCTCAGTGCCTCCTCTGCCAGTGCCATGCTCATGGCTGCTGGCTGTGCTTCTGAGGTCACAGCAGCCTGAATGCCTCCTAGGCCAGTGGCAGGCTTATGGCTGCTGGCTGTGATTGTGAGGTAACAGAAGCCTCAGTGCCTCCTCTGCCAGTGGCAGTCTCATGGCTGCTGGCTGTGCTTGTGAGGTCACAGCAGCCTCAGTGCCTCCTAGGCTAGTATCAGGCTCATGGCTGCTGGCTGTGCTTCTGAGGTCACAGAAGCCTTAATGCCTCCTAGGCCAGTGGCAGGCTCATGGCTGCTGGCTCTGCTTCTGAGGTCACAGCAGACTCAGTGCCTCATAGACCAATATCAGGCTCCTGGCTGCTGGCTGTGCTTGTGAGGTCACAGCAGCCTCAGTGCCTCCTCTGCCAGTGTCAGGCTCATGGCTGCTGGCTGTGCTTCTGAGGTCCCAGCAGCCTCAGTGTCTCCGTGTATAGTGCCATGCTAATGGCTGCTGGCTGTGCTTGTGAGGTCACAGCAGCCTCAGTGCCTCCTCTGCCACTGTCAGGTTCAGGGCTGCTGGCTGTGCTTCTGAGGTCAGAGCAGCCTCAGTGTCTCTGTGGATAGTGCCATGCTCATGGCTGCTGGCTGTGCTTTTGAGGTCACAGAAGACTCAGTGCCTCTCAGGCCAGTATCTGGCTCATGGCTGCTGGCTGTGCTTGTGAGGTCACAGCAGCCTGAATGCCTCCTAGACCAGTGGCAGTGTCATGGCTGCTGGCTGTGCTTGTGACGTCACAGCAGCCTCAGTGCCTCATCGTTTAGTGTCCAGCATCCCCTGCTGGCTGTGCTTGTGAGGTCACAGCAGACACAGTGCCTCACAGGCAAGTATCAGGCTCATGGCTGCTGGCTGTGCTTGTGAGGTCACAGCAGCCTCAGTGGCTCCGAGATTAGTGTCCATCGCCCCCTACTGGCTGTGCTTCTGAGGTCACAGCAGACTCAGTGCCTCATAGTTTAGTGTCCAGCGTCCCCTGCTGGCTGTGCTTGTGAGATCACAGCAGACTCAGTGCCTCATACTTAAGTGTCCAGCTCCCCCTGCTGGCTCTGCTTGTGAGGTCACAGCAGACTCAGTGCCTTCCAGGCCAGTATCAGGCTCATGGCTGCTGGCTGTGCTTGTGAGGTCACAGCAGCCTGAATGCCTCCTAGACCAGTGTCAGGGTCATGGCTGCTGGCTGTGCTTGTGAGGTCACAGCAGCCTGAATGCCTCCTATGCCAGTGGCAGGCTCCTGGCTGCTGGCTATGCTTGTGACGTCACAGCAGCCTCATTGCCTCTGAGGTCAGTGGCAGTCTCATGGCTGCTGGCTGTGCTTGTGAAGTCACAGCAGCCTCAGTGCCTCCTAGGTTAATGTCCATCACCCCCTACTGGCTGTGCTTGTGAGGTCACAGCAGACTCAGTGCCTCATAGTTTAGTGTCCAGCGCCCCCTGCTGGCTGTGCTTCTGAGGTCACAGCAGACTCAGTGCCTCACAGGCCAGCATCAGGCTCATGGCTGCTGGCTGTGCTTGTGAACTCACAGCAGCCTGAATGCCTCCTAGACCAGTGTCAGGGTCATGGCTGCTGGCTGTGCTTCTGAGGTCACAGCAGCCTGAATGCCTCCTATGCCAGTGGCAGGCTCATGGCTGCTGGCTGTGATTGTGAGGTCACAGCAGCCTCAGTGCCTCATAGTTTAGTGTCCAGCGTCCCCTGGTGTCTCTGCTTGTGAGGTCACAGCAGCCTCAGTGGCTCCTATGCCAGTGCCATGCTCATGGCTGCTGGCTGTGCTTGTGAGGTCACAGCAGCCTCAGTGCCTCCTAGGCCAGTGGCAGTCTCATGGCTGCTGGCTGTGCTTGTGAGGTCACAGCAGACTCAGTGTCTCCTAGGTTAGTGTCCATCGCCCCCTACTGGCTGTGCTTGTGAGGTCACAGCAGACTCAGTGCCTCATAGTTTAGTGTCCAGCGTCCCCTGCTGCCTCTGCTTGTGAGATCACAGCAGACTCAGTGCCTCAATAGTTAGTGTCCAGCGCCCCCTGCTGGCTGTGCTTGTGAGGTCACAGCAGCCTCAGTGCCTCATACCCAAGCATCAGGCTCATGGCTGCTGGCTGTGCTTGTGACGTCACAGCAGCCTCAGTGCCTCCTCTGCCAGTGCCATGCTCATGGCTGCTGGCTGTGCTTCTGAGGTCACAGCAGCCTGAATGCCTCCTAGGCCAGTGGCAGGCTTATGGCTGCTGGCTGTGATTGTGAGGTCACAGAAGCCTCAGTGCCTCCTCTGCCAGTGGCAGTCTCATGGCTGCTGGCTGTGCTTGTGAGGTCACAGCAGCCTCAGTGCCTCCGAGGCTAGTATCAGGCTCATGGCTGCTGGCTGTGCTTCTGAGGTCACAGAAGCCTTAATGCCTCCTAGGCCAGTGGCAGGCTCATGGCTGCTGGCTCTGCTTCTGAGGTCACAGCAGACTCAGTGCCTCATAGACCAATATCAGGCTCCTGGCTGCTGGCTGTGCTTGTGAGGTCACAGCAGCCTCAGTGCCTCCTCTGCCAGTGTCAGGCTCATGGCTGCTGGCTGTGCTTCTGAGGTCCCAGCAGCCTCAGTGTCTCCGTGTATAGTGCCATGCTAATGGCTGCTGGCTGTGCTTGTGAGGTCACAGCAGCCTCAGTGCCTCCTCTGCCACTGTCAGGTTCAGGGCTGCTGGCTGTGCTTCTGAGGTCAGAGCAGCCTCAGTGTCTCTGTGGATAGTGCCATGCTCATGGCTGCTGGCTGTGCTTTTGAGGTCACAGAAGACTCAGTGCCTCTCAGGCCAGTATCTGGCTCATGGCTGCTGGCTGTGCTTGTGAGGTCACAGCAGCCTGAATGCCTCCTAGACCAGTGGCAGTGTCATGGCTGCTGGCTGTGCTTGTGACGTCACAGCAGCCTCAGTGCCTCATCGTTTAGTGTCCAGCATCCCCTGCTGGCTGTGCTTGTGAGGTCACAGCAGACACAGTGCCTCACAGGCAAGTATCAGGCTCATGGCTGCTGGCTGTGCTTG
Source organism: Dromaius novaehollandiae (assembly GCF_036370855.1). Taxonomy (NCBI): domain Eukaryota; kingdom Metazoa; phylum Chordata; class Aves; order Casuariiformes; family Dromaiidae; genus Dromaius; species Dromaius novaehollandiae. Next base: position 1,451,915 of record NW_026991341.1, on the reverse strand, counting down.
TGAGGTCACAGCAGCCTCAGTGGCTCCGAGATTAGTGTCCATCGCCCCCTACTGGCTGTGCTTCTGAGGTCACAGCAGACTCAGTGCCTCATAGTTTAGTGTCCAGCGTCCCCTGCTGGCTGTGCTTGTGAGATCACAGCAGACTCAGTGCCTCATACTTAAGTGTCCAGCTCCCCCTGCTGGCTCTGCTTGTGAGGTCACAGCAGACTCAGTGCCTTCCAGGCCAGTATCAGGCTCCTGGCTGCTGGCTGTGCTTGTGACGTCACAGCAGCCTCAGTGCCTCCTCTGCCAGTGCCATGCTCATGGCTGCTGGCTGTGCTTGTGAGGTCACAGCAGCCTCAGTGCCTCTCAGGCCAATATCAGGCTCATGGCTGCTGGCTGTGCTTGTGACGTCACAGCAGCCTCAGTGCCTCCTAGACCAGTGTCAGTCTCATGGCTGCTGGCTGTGCTTCTGAGGTCACAGCAGCCTGAATGCCTCCTAGGCCACTGGCAGGCTCATGGCTGCTGGCTGTGCTTGTGAGGTCACAGCAGCCTCAGTGCCTCAAAGTTTGGTGTCCAGCGTCCCCTGCTGGCTCTGCTTGTGACGTCACAGCAGCCTCAGTGCCTCATAAGATAGAGTCCAGCGCACCCTACTGGCTCTGCTTGTGAGGTCACAGCAGCCTCAGTGCCTCACAGGCCAGTATCAGGCTCCTGGCTGTTGGCTGTGCTTGTGACGTCACAGCAGCCTCAGTGCCTCCCAGGCCAATATCAGGCTCCTGGCTGCTGGCTGTGCCTGTGACGTCACAGCAGCCTGAGTGCCTCCTAGGCCCATGGCAGGCTCATGGCTGCTGGCTGTGCTTGTGAGGTCACAGCAGCCTGAATGCCTCCTAGGCCAGTGGCAGGCTCATGGCTGCTGGCTCTGCTTCTGAGATCACAGCAGACTCAGTGCCTCATAGGCCAATATCAGGCTCCTGGGTGCTGGCTGTGCTTGTGAGGTCACAGCAGCCTCAGTGCCTCCTCTGCCAGTGGCAGTCTCATGGCTGCCAGCTGCGCTTGTAAGGTCACAGCAAACTCAGTGCCTGATAGGTTATCTCCAGTGCCCCCTGCTGGCTGTGCTTGTGAGGTCACAGCAACCTCAGTGCCTCTCAGGCCACTATCAGGCTCATGGCTGCTGGCTGTGCTTGTGACTTCACAGCAGCCTCAGTGCCTCTGAGGCCAGTGGCAGTCTCATGGCTGCTGGCTGTGCTTCTGAGGTCACAGCAGCCTCAGTGCCTCATAGTTTAGTGTCCAGCATCCCCTGCTGGCTCTGCTTGTAAGGCCACAGCAGCCTCAGTGCCTCCTAGGCTAGTATCAGGCTCATGGCTGCTGGCTGTGCTTGTGAGGTCACAGCAGCCTGAATGCCTCCTAGGCCTGTGGCAGGCTCATGGCTGCTGGCTGTGCTTGTGAGGTCACAGCAGCCTCAGTGCCTCAAAGTTTAGTTTCCAGCGTCCCCTGCTGGCTCTGCTTGTGACGTCACAGCAGCCTCAGTGCCTCATAAGATAGAGTCCAGCGCACCCTACTGGCTCTGCTTGTGAGGTCACAGCAGCCTCAGTGCCTCACAGGCCAGTATCAGGCTCCTGGCTGTTGGCTGTGCTTGTGACGTCACAGCAGCCTCAGTGACTCCTAGGCCCGTGGCAGTCTCATGGCTGCTGGCTGTGCTTGTGAGGTCACAGCAGCCTCAGTGCCTCTGAGGCCAGTGGCAGTCTCATGGCTGCTGGCTGTGTTTGTGAGGTCACAGAAGCCTCAGTGCCTCCTCTGCCAGTGGCAGTCTCATGGCTGCTGGCTGTGCTTGTGAGGTCACAGCAGCCTCAGCGCCTCTCAGGCCAGTATCATGCTCATGGCTGCTGGCTCTGCTTGTGAGGTCACAGCAGACACAGTGCCTCAAAAGTTAGTGTCCATCGCCCCCTGCTGGCTCTGCTTGTGAGGTCACAGCAGACTCAGTGCCTCCCAGGCCAATATCAGGCTCCTGGCTGCTGGCTGTGCTTGTGACGTCACAGCGGCCTCAGTGCCTCCTCTGCCAGTGCCATGCTCATGGCTGCTGGCTGTGCTTGTGAGGTCACAGCAGCCTCAGTGCCTCATAGTTTAGTGTCCAGCATCCCCTGCTGGCTCTGCTTGTAAGGCCACAGCAGCCTCAGTGCCTCCTAGGCCAGTATCAGGCTCATGGCTGCTGGCTGTGCTTGTGAGGTCACAGCAGCCTCAGTGCCTCCTCTGCCAGTGGCAGGCTCATGGCTGCTTGCTCTGCTTGTGAGGTCACAACACCCTCAGTGCCTCATAGTTTAGTGGCCATCGTCCCCTGCTGAGTCTGCTTATGAGGTCACAGCAGACTCAGTGCCTCATAGGTAAGTGTCCAGCGTCCCCTGCTGGCTGTGCTTGTGAGGTCACAGCAGCCTCAGTGCCTCCTCTGCCAGTGGCAGTCTCATGGCTGCTGGCTGGGATTGTGAGGTCACAGCAGCCTCAGTGCCTCTCAGGCCAGTATCATGCTCATGGCTGCTGGCTGTGCTTGTGAGGTCACAGCAGCCTCAGTGCCTCTGAGGCCAGTGGCAGTCTCATGGCTGCTGGCTGTGCTTGTGAGGTCACAGCAGACTCAGTGCCTCCTAGTTTAGTGTCCAGCGTCCCCTGCTGGCTCTGCTTGTGAGGTCACAGCAGACTCAGTGCCTCCTAGTTTAGTGTCCAGTGTCCCCTGCTGGCTGTGCTTGTGAGGTCACAGCAGACTCAGTGCCTCATAGGCCAATATCAGGCTCATGGCTGCTGGCTCTGCTTGTGACGTCACAGCAGCCTCAGTGGCTCCTCTGCCAGTGCCATGCTCATGGCTGCTGGCTGTGCTTGTGACGTCACAGCAGCCTCAGTGCCTCCTAGGCCAGTATCAGGCTCATGGCTGCTGGCTGTGCTTGTGAGCTCACAGAAGCCCGAATGCCTCCTAGGCCAGTGGCAGTCTCATGGCTGCTGGCTGTGCTTGTGACGTCACAGCAGCCTCAGTGCCTCATTGTTTAGTGTCCAGCGTCCCCTGCTGGCTCTCCTTGTCAGGTCACAGCAGACTCAGTGCCTCATAGGTTAGTGTCCAGCGTCCCCTGCTGGCTGTGCTTGTGAGGTCACAGCAGCCTCAGTGCCTTCCAGGCCAATATCAGGCTCCTGGCTGCTGGCTGTGCTTGTGACGTCATAGCAGCCTGAGTGCCTCCTAGGCCCGTGGCAGGCTCATGGCTGCTGGCTGTGCTTGTGAGGTCACAGCAGCCTCAGTGGCTCCTATGCCAGTGCCATGCTCATGGCTGCTGGCTGTGCTTGTGAGGTCACAGCAGCCTCAGTGCCTCCTAGGCCAGTATCAGGCTCATGGCTGCTGGCTGTGCTTCTGAGGTCACAGAAGCATTAATGCCTCCTAGGCCAGTGGCAGGCTCATGGCTGCTGGCTCTGCTTCTGAGGTCACAGCAGACTCAGTGCCTCATAGGCCAATATCAGGCTCCTGGCTGCTGGCTGTGCTTGTGAGGTCACAGCAGCCTCAGTGCCTCCTCTGCCAGTGTCAGGCTCATGGCTGCTGGCTGTGCTTCTGAGGTCCCAGCAGCCTCAGTGTCTCCGTGGATAGTGCCATGCTAATGGCTACTGGCTGTGCTTCTGAGGTCACAGCAGCCTCAGTGCCTCATAGTTTAGTGTCCAGCAACCCCTGCTAGCTCTGCTTGTAAGGTCACAGCAGCCTCAGTGCCTCCTAGGCTAGTATCAGGCTCATGGCTGCTGGCTGTGCTTCTGAGGTCACAGAAGCCTGAATGCCTCCTAGGCCACTGGCAGGCTCATGGCTGCTGGCTGGGATTGTGAGGTCACAGCAGCCTCAGTGCCTCAAAGTTTAGTGTCCAGCGTCCCCTGCTGGCTCTGCTTGTGACGTCACAGCAGCCTCAGTGCCTCATAAGATAGAGTCCAGCGCACCCTACTGGCTCTGCTTGTGAGGTCACAGCAGCCTCAGTGCCTCACAGGCCAGTATCAGGCTGCTGGCTGTTGGCTGTGCTTGTGACGTCACAGCAGCCTCAGTGACTCCTAGGCCCGTGGCAGTCTCATGGCTGCTGGCTGTGCTTGTGAGGTCACAGCAGCCTCAGTGCCTCTGAGGCCAGTGGCAGTCTCATGGCTGCTGGCTTTGTTTGTGAGGTCACAGAAGCCTCAGTGCCTCCTCTGCCAGTGGCAGTCTCATGGCTGCTGGCTGTGCTTGTGAGGTCACAGCAGCCTCAGTGCCTCAAAGGTGAGTGTCCAGCGCTCCCTGCTGGCTCTGCTTGTGAGGTCACAGCAGACACAGTGCCTCAAAAGTTAGTGTCCATCGCCCCCTGCTGGCTCTGCTTGTGAGGTCACAGCAGACTCAGTGCCTCCCAGGCCAATATCAGGGCCTGGCTGCTGGCTGTGCTTCTGATGTCACAGCGGCCTCAGTGCCTCCTCTGCCAGTGCCATGCTCATGGCTGCTGGATGTGCTTGTGAGGTCACAGCAGCCTCAGTGCCTCTGAGGCCAGTGGCAGGCTCATGGCTGCTGGCTCTGCTTGTGAGGTCACAACAGCCTCAGTGCCTCATAGTTTAGTGGCCATCGTCCCCTGCTGACTCTGCTTGTGAGGTCACAGCAGACTCAGTGCCTCATAGGTAAGTGTCCAGCGTCCCCTGCTGGCTGTGCTTGTGAGGTCACAGCAGCCTCAGTGCCTCCCAGGCCAATATCAGGCTCCTGGCTGCTGGCTGTGCTTGTGACGTCACAGCAGCCTGAGTGCCTCCTAGGCCCATGGCAGGCTCATGGCTGCTGGCTGTGCTTGTGAGCTCACAGAAGCCTTAATGCCTCCTAGGCCAGTGGCAGGCTCATGGCTGCTGGCTCTGCTTCTGAGGTCACAGCAGACTCAGTGCCTCATAGGCCAATATCAGGCTCCTGGCTGCTGGCTGTGCTTGTGAGGTCACAGCAGCCTCAGTGCCTCCTCTGCCAGTGGCAGGCTCATGGCTGCTAGCTGCGCTTGTAAGGTCACAGCAAACTCAGTGCCTGATAGGCTATCACCAGTGCCCCCTGCTGGCTGTGCTTGTGAGGTCACAGCAGCCACAGTGCCTCCTCTGCCAGTGTCAGGCTCATGGCTGCTGGCTGTGCTTCTGAGGTCCCAGCAGCCTCAGTGTCTCCGTGGATAGTGCCATGCTAATGGCTGCTGGCTGTGCTTGTGAGGTCACAGCAGCCTGAATGCCTCCTAGACCAGTGTCAGGCTCATGGCTGCTGGCTGTGCTTGTGAGGTCACAGCAGACTCAGTGCCCCCTGGGCCGTGGCAGGCTGATGGCTGCTGGCTGTGCTTGTGACGTCACAGCAGCCTGAGTGCCTCCTAGGCCCATGGCAGGCTCATGGCTGCTGGCTGTGCTTGTGACGTCACAGCAGCCTCAGTGCCTCTGAGGTCAGTGGCAGTCTCATGGCTGCTGGCTGTGCTTGTGAGGTCACAGCAGACTCAGTGCCTCATAGTTTAGTGTCCAGCGTCCCCTGCTGGCTCTGCTTGTGAGGTCACAGCAGACTCAGTGCCTCATAAGTTACTGTCCAGCGTGCCCTGCTGGCTCTGCTTGTGAGCTCACACCAGCCTCAGTGGCTCCTCTGCCAGTATCAGGCTCATGGCTGCTGGCTGTGCTTGTGACGTCACAGCAGCCTCAGTGGCTCCTCTGCCAGTGCCATGCTCATGGCTGATGGCTGTGCTTGTGACATCACAGCAGCCTCAGTGCCTCCCAGGCCAATATCAGGCTCATGGCTGCTGGCTGTGCTTGTGACGTCAGAGCAGGCTCAGTGCGTCCCAGGCCAATATCAGGCTCATGGTTGCTGGCTGTGCTTGTGACGTCACAGCAGCCTGAGTACCTCCTCTGCCAGTGGCAGGCTCATGGCTGCTGGCTGGGATTGTGAGGTCACAGCAGCCTCAGTGCCTCTCAGGCCAGTATCATGCTCATGGCTGCTGGCTGTGCTTGTGAGGTCACAGCAGACACAGTGCCTCAAAAGTTAGTGTCCATCGCCCCCTGCTGGCTCTGCTTGTGAGGTCACAGCAGACTCAGTGCCTCCCAGGCCAATATCAGGCTCCTGGCTGCTGGCTGTGCTTGTGACGTCACAGCGGCCTCAGTGCCTCCTCTGCCAGTGCCATGCTCATGGCTGCTGGCTGTGCTTGTGAGGTCACAGCAGCCTCAGTGCCTCCTCTGCCAGTGGCAGGCTCATTGCTGCTTGCTCTGCTTGTGAGGTCACAACACCCTCAGTGCCTCATAGTTTAGTGGCCATCGTCCCCTGCTGACTCTGCTTATGAGGTCACAGCAGACTCAGTGCCTCATAGGTAAGTGTCCAGCGTCCCCTGCTGGCTGTGCTTGTGAGGTCACAGCAGCCTCAGTGCCTCCTCTGCCAGTGGCAGTCTCATGGCTGCTGGCTGGGATTGTGAGGTCACAGCAGCCTCAGTGCCTCTCAGGCCAGTATCATGCTCATGGCTGCTGGCTGTGCTTGTGAGGTCACAGCAGCCTCAGTGCCTCTGAGGCCAGTGGCAGTCTCATGGCTGCTGGCTGTGCTTGTGAGGTCACAGCAGGCTCAGTGCCTGATAGTTTAGTGTCCAGCGTCCCCTGCTGGCTCTGCTTGTGAGGTCACAGCAGACTCAGTGCCTCATAAGTTACTGTCCAGCGTGCCCAGCTGGCTCTGCTTGTGAGCTCACACCAGCCTCAGTGCCTCACAGGCCAGCATCAGGCTCATGGCTGCTGGCTGTGCTTGTGACGTCACAGCAGCCTCAGTGCCTCCTAGGCCAGTATCAGGCTCATGGCTGCTGGCTGTGCTTGTGAGCTCACAGAAGCCTGAATGCCTCCTAGGCCACTGGCAGGCTCATGGCTGCTGGCTGGGATTGTGAGGTCACAGCAGACTCAGTGCCGCATAGTTTAGTGTCCAGCGTCCCCTGCTGGCTCTGCTTGTGAGGTCAGAGCAGCCTCAGTGCCTCATAGGTTAGTGTCCAGCGCCCCCTACTGGCTGTGCTTGTGAGGTCACAGCAGCCTCAGTGCCTCCCAGGCCAGTATCAGGCTCATGGCTGCTGGCTGTGCTTCTGACGTCACAGCAGACTCAGTGCGTCCCAGGCCAATATCAGGCTCATGGTTCCTGGCTGTGCTTGTGACGTCACAGCAGCCTGAGTGCCTCCTCTGCCAGTGGCAGTATCATGGCTGCTGGCTGTGCTTGTGAGGTCACAGCAGACTCAGTGCCTCATAGTTTAGTGTCCAGCGTCCCCTGCTGGCTGTGCTTGTGAGGTCACAGCAGACTCAGTGCCTCCTAGTTTAGTGTCCAGCGTCCCCTGCTGGCTGTGCTTGTGAGGTCACAGCAGACTCAGTGCCTCATAGGCCAATATCAGCCTCATGGCTGCTGGCTCTGCTTGTGACGTCACAGCAGCCTCAGTGGCTCCTCTGCCAGTGCCATGCTCATGGCTGCTGGCTGTGCTTGTGAGGTCACAGCAGCCTCAGTGCCTCCTAGGTCAGTATCAGGCTCATGGCTGCTGGCTGTGCTTGTGAGCTCACAGAAGCCCGAATGCCTCCTAGGCCAGTGGCAGTCTCATGGCTGCTGGCTGTGCTTGTGACGTCACAGCAGCCTCAGTGCCTCATAGTTTAGTGTCCAGCGTCCCCTGCTGGCTCTCCTTGTCAGGTCACAGCAGACTCAGTGCCTCATAGGTTAGTGTCCAGCGTCCCCTGCTGGCTGTGCTTGTGAGGTCACAGCAGCCTCAGTGCCTCACAGGCCAGTATCAGGCTCATGGCTGCTGGCTGTGCTTGTGACGTCACAGCAGCCTGAATGCCTCCTAGGCCAGTATCAGGCTCATGGCTGCTGGCTGTGCTTGTGAGCTCACAGCAGACTCAGTGCCTCATACTTTAGTGTCCAGCGTCCCCTGCTGGCTCTGCTTGTGAGGTCACAGCAGACTCAGCGCCTTCCAGGCCAGTATCAGGCTCATGGCTGCTGGCTGTGCTTGTGACGTCACAGCAGCCTCAGTGCCTCCTCTGCCTGTGCCATGCTCATGGCTGCTGGCTGTGCTTGTGAGGTCACAGCAGGCTCAGTGCCTCATACTTTAGTGTCCAGCTCCCCCTGCTGGCTCTGCTTGTGAGGTCACAGCAGACTCAGCGCCTTCCAGGCCAGTATCAGGCTCATGGCTGCTGGCTGTGCTTGTGAGGTCACAGCAGCCTGAATGCCTCCTAGGCCTGTGGCAGGCTCATGGCTGCTGGCTGTGATTGTGAGGTCACAGCAGACTCAGTGTCTCATAGTTCAGTGTCCAGCGTCCCCTGCTGGCTCTGCTTGTGAGGTCACAGCAGACTCAGTGCCTCAAAAGTTAGTGTGCAGCGCCCCCTGCTGCCTGTGCTTGTGAACTCACAGCAGCCTGAATGCCTCCTAGACCAGTGTCAGGGTCATGGCTGCTGGCTGTGCTTGTGAGGTCACACAAGCCTGAATGCCTCCTATGCCAGTGGCAGTCTCATGGCTGCTGGCTGTGCTTGTGAGGTCACAGCAGACTCAGTGTCTCTGTGGATAGTGCCATGCTCATGGCTGCTGGCTGTGCTTTTGAGGTCACAGCAGACTCAGTGCCTCTCAGGCGAGTATCAGGCTCCTGGCTGCTGGCTGTGCTTGTGACGTCACAGCAGCCTGATTGCCTCCTAGGCCAGTGGCAGGCTCTTGGCTGCTGGTTGTGCTTGTGACATCACAGCAGCCTCAGTGCCTCCTCTGCCAGTGGCAGTCTCATGGCTGCTGGCTGTGCTTGTGAGGTCACAGAAGCCTCAGTGCCTCCTCTGCCAGTGGCAGGCTCATGGCTGCTGGCTGTGCTTGTGAGGTCACAGCAGCCTCAGTGCCTCCTAGGTTAGTGTCCATCACCCCCTACTGGCTGTGCTTGTGAGGTCACAGCAGACTCAGTGCCTCATAGTTTAGTGTCCAGCGCCCCCTGCTGGCTCTGCTTGTGAGGTCACAGCAGACTCAGCGCCTTCCAGGTCAGTATCAGGCTCATGGCTGCTGGCTGTGCTTGTGACGTCACAGCAGCCTCAGTGCCTCCTCTGCCAGTGCCATGCTCATGGCTGCTGGCTGTGCTTGTGAGGTCACAGCAGACTCAGTGCCTCATACTTTAGTGTCCAGCTCCCCCTGCTGGCTCTGCTTGTGAGGTCACAGCAGACTCAGCGCCTTCCAGGCCAGTATCAGGCTCATGGCTGCTGGCTGTGCTTGTGAGGTCACAGCAGCCTGAATGCCTCCTAGGCCACTGGCAGGCTCATGGCTGCTGGCTGTGATTGTGAGGTCACAGCAGCCTCAGTGTCTCATAGTTCAGTGTCCAGCGTCCCCTGCTGGCTCTGCTTGTGAGGTCACAGCAGACTCAGTGCCTCAAAAGTTAGTGTGCAGCGCCCCCTGCTGGCTGTGCTTGTGAACTCACAGCAGCCTGAATGCCTCCTAGACCAGTGTCAGGGTCATGGCTGCTGGCTGTGCTTGTGAGGTCACACAAGCCTGAATGCCTCCTATGCCAGTGGCAGTCTCATGGCTGCTGGCTGGGATTGTGAGGTCACAGCAGACTCAGTGCCGCATAGTTTAGTGTCCAGCGTCCCCTGCTGGCTGTGCTTGTGAGGTCACAGCAGACTCAGTGCCTCCCAGGCCAATGTCAGGCTCCTGGCTGCTGGCTGTGCTTGTGACGTCACAGCAGCCTGAGTGCCTCCTAGGCCCGTGGCAGGCTCATGGCTGCTGGCTGTGCTTGTGAGGTCACAGCAGCCTCAGTGCCTCTGAGGCCAGTGGCAGTCTCATGGCTGCTGGCTGTGCTTGTGACGTCACAGAAGCCTCAGTGCTCTGAGGCCAGTGGCAGTCTCATGGCTGCTGGCTGTGCTTGTGAGGTCACAGCAGACTCAGTGCCTCCTAGGTTAGTGTCCATCACCCCCTACTGGCTGTGCTTGTGAGGTCACAGCAGCCTCAGTGCCTGCTAGGTTATCTCCAGTGCCCCCTGCTGGCTGTGTTGTGAGGTCACAGCAGCCTCAGTGGCTCCTCTGCCAGTGTCAGGCTCATGGCTGCTGGCTGTGCTTGTGAGGTCACAGCAGACTCAGTGTCTCTGTGGATAGTGTCAGGCTCATGGCTGCTGGCTGTGCTTTTGAGGTCACAGCAGACTCAGTGCCTCTCAGGCCAGTATCAGGCTCATGCCTGCTGGCTGTGCTTTTGAGGTCACAGCAGACTCAGTGCCTCTCAGGCCAGTATCAGGCTCATGGCTGCTGGCTGTGCTTGTGACGTCACAGCAGCCTGATTGCCTCCTAGGCCAGTGGCAGGCTCATGGCTGCTGGTTGTGCTTGTGACGTCACAGCAGCCTCAGTGCCTCTGAGGCCAGTGGTAGTCTCATGGCTGCTGGCTGTGCTTGTGAGGTCACAGAAGCCTCAGTGCCTCCTCTGCCAGTGGCAGGCTCATGGCTGCTGGCTGTGCTTGTGAGGTCACAGCAGCCTCAGTGCCTCCTAGATTAGTGTCCATCACCCCCTACTGGCTGTGCTTGTGAGGTCACAGCAGACTCAGTGCCTCATAGTTTAGTGTCCAGCGTCCCCTGCTGGCTCTGCTTGTGAGGTCACAGCAGACTCAGCGCCTTCCAGGCCAGTATCAGGCTCATGGCTGCTGGCTGTGCTTGTGACGTCACAGCAGCCTCAGTGCCTCCTCTGCCAGTGCCATGCTCATGGCTGCTGGCTGTGCTTGTGAGGTCACAGCAGCCTCAGTGCCTCTCAGGCCAATATCAGGCTCATGGCTGCTGGCTGTGCTTGTGAGGTCACAGCAGCCTGAATCTCTCCAAGACCAGTACCAGGGTCATGGCTGCTGGCTGTGCTTGTGAGGTCACAGCAGACTCAGTGCCTCCTAGGTTTGTGTCCATCGCCCCCTACTGGCTGTGCTTGTGAGGTCACAGCAGACTCAGTGCCTCATAGTTTAGTGTCCAGCGTCCCCTGCTGCCTCTGCTTGTGAGATCACAGCAGACTCAGTGCCTCAATAGTTAGTGTCCAGCGCCCCCTGCTGGCTGTGCTTGTGAGGTCACAGCAGCCTCAGTGCCTCATACCCCAGCATCAGGCTCATGGCTGCTGGCTGTGCTTGTGAGGTCACAGCAGCCTCAGTGCCTCCTCTGCCAGTGCCATGCTCATGGCTGCTGGCTGTGCTTCTGAGATCACAGCAGCCTGAATGCCTCCTAGGCCAGTGGCAGGCTTATGGCTGCTGGCTGTGATTGTGAGGTCACAGAAGCCTCAGTGCCTCCTCTGCCAGTGGCAGTCTCATGGCTGCTGGCTGTGCTTGTGAGGTCACAGCAGCCTCAGTGCCTCTCAAGCCAGTATCATGCTCATGGCTGCTGGCTGTGCTTGTGAGGTCACAGCAGCCTGAATGCCTCCAAGACCAGTATCAGGGTCATGGCTGCTGGCTGTGCTTGTGAGGTCACAGCAGACTCAGTGCCTGCTAGGTTATCTCCAGTGCCCCCTGCTGGCTGTGTTGTGAGGTCACAGCAGCCTCAGTGGCTCCTCTGCCAGTGTCAGGCTCATGGCTGCTGGCTGGGATTGTGAGGTCACAGCAGACTCAGTGTCTCTGTGGATAGTGCCATGCTCATGGCTGCTGGCTGTGCTTTTGAGGTCACAGCAGCCTCAGTGCCTCTCAGGCGAGTATCAGGCTCATGGCTGCTGGCTGTGCTTGTGAGGTCACAGCAGCCTGATTGCCTCCTAGGCCAGTGGCAGGCTCTTGGCTGCTGGTTGTGCTTGTGACATCACAGCAGCCTCAGTGCCTCTGAGGCCAGTGGCAGTCTCATGGCTGCTGGCTGTGCTTGTCAGGTCACAGAAGCCTCAGTGCCTCCTCTGCCAGTAGCAGGCTCATGGCTGCTGGCTGTGCTTGTGAGGTCACAGCAGCCTCAGTGCCTCCTAGGTTAGTGTCCATCACCCCCTACTGGCTGTGCTTGTGAGGTCACAGCAGACTCAGTGCCTCATAGTTTAGTGTCCAGCGCCCCCTGCTGGCTCTGCTTGTGAGGTCACAGCAGACTCAGCGCCTTCCAGGTCAGTATCAGGCTCATGTCTGCTGGCTGTGCTTGTGACGTCACAGCAGCCTCAGTGCCTCCTCTGCCAGTGCCATGCTCATGGCTGCTGACTGTGCTTGTGAGGTCACAGCAGACTCAGTGCCTCATACTTTAGTGTCCAGCTCCCCCTGCTGGCTCTGCTTGTGAGGTCACAGCAGACTGAGCGCCTTCCAGGCCAGTATCAGGCTCATGGCTGCTGGCTGTGCTTGTGAGGTCACAGCAGCCTGAATGCCTCCTAGGCCTGTGGCAGGCTCATGGCTGCTGGCTGTGATTGTGAGGTCACAGCAGACTCAGGGTCTCATAGTTCAGTGTCCAGCGTCCCCTGCTGGCTCTGCTTGTGAGGTCACAGCAGACTCAGTGCCTCAAAAGTTAGTGTGCAGCGCCCCCTGCTGGCTGTGCTTGTGAACTCACAGCAGCCTGAATGCCTCCTAGACCAGTGTCAGGGTCATGGCTGCTGGCTGTGCTTGTGAGGTCACACAAGCCTGAATGCCTCCTATGCCAGTGGCAGGCTCATGGCTGCTGGCTGTGCTTGTGAGGTCACAGCAGACTCAGGGCCGCATAGTTTAGTGTCCAGCGTCCCCTGCTGGCTCTGCTTGTGAGGTCACAGCAGCCTCAGTGCCTCCCAGGCCAATATCAGGCCCCTGGCTGCTGGCTGTGCTTGTGACGTCACAGCAGCCTCAGTGCCTCCTAGGCCCGTGGCAGGCTCATGGCTGCTGGCTGTGCTTGTGACGTCACAGCAGCCTCAGTGCCTCTGAGGCCAGTGGCAGTCTCATGGCTGCTGGCTGTGCTTGTGAGGTCACAGAAGCCTCAGTGCCTCCTCTGCCAGTGCCATGCTCATGGCTGCTGGCTGTGCTTGTGAGGTCACAGCAGACTCAGTGCCTCCTAGGTTAGTGTCCATCGCCCCCTACTGGCTGTGCTTGTGAGGTCACAGCAGACTCAGTGCCTGCTAGGTTATCTCCAGTGCCCCCTGCTGGCTGTGTTGTGAGGTTACAGCAGCCTCAGTGGCTCCTCTGCCAGTGTCAGGCTCATGGCTGCTGGCTGTGCTTGTGAGGTCACAGCAGACTCAGTGTCTCTGTGGATAGTGCCATGCTCATGGCTGCTGGCTGTGCTTTTGAGGTCACAGCAGACTCAGTGCCTCTCAGGCCAGTATCAGGCTCATGGCTGCTGGCTGTGCTTGTGACGTTACAGCAGCCTGATTGCCTCCTAGGCCAGTGGCAGGCTCATGGCTGCTGGTTGTGCTTGTGACGTCACAGCAGCCTCCGTGCCTCTGAGGCCAGTGGCAGTCTCATGGCTGCTGGCTGTGCTTGTGAGGTCACAGAAGCCTCAGTGCCTCCTCTGCCAGTGGCAGTCTCATGGCTGCTGGCTGTGCTTGTGAGGTCACAGCAGCCTCAGTGCCTCCTAGGTTAGTGTCTATCACCCCCTACTGGCTGTGCTTGTGAGGTCACAGCAGACTCAGTGCCTCCTAGGTTAGTGTCCATCACCCCCTACTGGCTGTGCTTGTGAGGTCACAGCAGCCTCAGTGCCTCCTAGGTTAGTGTCCATCACCCCCTACTGGCTGTGCTTGTGAGGTCACAGAAGCCTCAGTGCCTCAAAAGTTAGGGTCCAGCGTCCCCTGCTGGCTCTGATTGTGAGGTCACAGCAGACTCAGTGCCTCAAAACTTAGTGTGCAGCGCCCCCTGCTGGCTGTGCTTGTGAGGTCACACCAGCCTCAGTGCCTCCTCTGCCAGTGGCAGGCTCATGGCTGCTGGCTGTGCTTGTGAGGTCACAGCAGCCTCAGTGCCTCATAGTTCAGTGTCCAGCGTCCCCTGCTGGCTCTGCTTGTGAGGTCACAGCAGACTCAGTGCCTCAAAAGTTAGTGTGCAGCGCCCCCTGCTGGCTCTGCTTGTGAGGTCACAGCAGCCTGAATGCCTCCTAGACCAGTGTCAGGGTCATGGCTGCTGGCTGTGCTTGTGAGGTCACACAAGCCTGAATGCCTCCTATGCCAGTGGCAGGCTCATGGCTGCTGGCTGGGATTGTGAGGTCACAGCAGACTGAGGGCCTCATAGTTTAGTGTCCAGCGCCCCCTGCTGGCTCTGCTTGTGAGCTCACAGCAGCCTCAGTGCCTCCCAGGCCAATATCAGGCTCATGGCTGCTGGCTGTGCTTGTGACGTCACAGCAGCCTGAGTGCCTCCTAGGCCCGTGGCAGGCTCATGGCTGCTGGCTGTGCTTGTGACGTCACAGCAGCCTCAGTTCCTCCTAGGCCCGTGGCAGGCTCATGGCTGCTGGCTGTGCTTGTGACGTCACAGCAGCCTCAGTGCCTCTGAGGCCAGTGGCAGTCTCATGGCTGCTGGCTGTGCTTGTGAGGTCACAGCAGCCTCAGTGCCTCTCAAGCCAGTATCATGCTCATGGCTGCTGGCTGTGCTTGTGACGTCACAGCAGCCTGAATGCCTCCAAGACCAGTATCAGGGTCATGGCTGCTGGCTGTGCTTGTGAGGTCACAGCAGACTCAGTGCCTCCTAGGTTAGTGTCCATCGCCCCCTACTGGCTGTGCTTGTGAGGTCACAGCAGACTCAGTGCCTCATTGTTTAGTGTCCAGCGTCCCCTGCTGGCTGTGCTTGTGAGATCACAGCAGACTCAGTGCCTCAATAGTTAGTGTCCAGCTCCCCCTGCTGGCTGTGCTTGTGAGGTCACAGCAGCCTCAGTGCCTCATACCCCAGCATCAGGCTCATGGCTGCTGGCTGTGCTTGTGACGTCACAGCAGCCTCAGTGCCTCCTCTGCCATTGCCATGCTCATGGCTACTGGCTGTGCTTCTGAGATCACAGCAGCCTGAATGCCTCCCAGGCCAGTGGCAGGCTTATGGCTGCTGGCTGTGATTGTGAGGTCACAGAAGCCTCAGTGCCTCTGAGGTCAGTGGCAGTCTCATGGCTGCTGGCTGTGCTTGTGAGGTCACAGCAGACTCAGTGCCTCTCAAGCCAGTATCATGCTCATGGCTGCTGGCTGGGATTGTGAGGTCACAGCAGCCTGAATGCCTCCAAGACCAGTATCAGGGTCATGGCTGCTGGCTGTGCTTGTGAGGTCACAGCAGACTCAGTGCCTCCTAGGTTAGTGTCCATCACCCCCTACTGGCTGTGCTTGTGAGGTCACAGCAGCCTCAGTGGCTCCTCTGCCAGTGTCAGGCTCATGGCTGCTGGCTGTGCTTGTGAGGTCACAGCAGCCTCAGTGCCTCCTAGGTTAGTGTCCATCACCCCCTACTGGCTGTGCTTGTGAGGTCACAGCAGACTCAGCACCTGCCAGGCCAGTATCAGGCTCATGGCTGCTGGCTGTGCTTGTGAGGTCACCGAAGCCTCAGTGCCTCTCAAGCCAGTATCATGCTCATGGCTGCTGGCTGTGCTTGTGAGGTCACAGCAGCCTGAATGCCTCCAAGACCAGTATCAGGGTCATGGCTGCTGGCTGTGCTTGTGAGGTCACAGCAGACTCAGTGCCTGCTAGGTTATCTCCAGTGCCCCCTGCTGGCTGTGTTGTGAGGTCACAGCAGCCTCAGTGGCTCCTCTGCCAGTGTCAGGGTCATGGCTGCTGGCTGTGCTTGTGACGTCACAGCAGACTCAGTGTCTCTGTGGATAGTGCCATGCTCATGGCTGCTGGCTGTGCTTTTGAGGTCACAGCAGACTCAGTGCCTCTCAGGCCAGTATCAGGCTCATGGCTGCTGGCTGTGCTTGTGACGTCACAGCAGCCTCATTGCCTCCTATGCCAGTGGCAGGCTCATGGCTGCTGGCTGTGCTTGTGACGTCACAGCAGCCTCAGTGCCTCTGAGGCCAGTGGCAGTCTCATGGCTGCTGGCTGTGCTTGTGAGGTCACAGAAGCCTCAGTGCCTCCTCTGCCAGTGGCAGGCTCATGGCTGCTGGCTGTGATTGTGAGGTCACAGCAGCCTCAGTGTCTCCTAGGTTGGTGTCCATCACCCCCTACTGGCTGTGCTTGTGAGGTCACAGCAGACTCAGTGCCTCATACTTTAGTGTCCAGCTCCCCCTGCTGGCTCTGCTTGTGAGGTCACAGCAGACTCAGCGCCTTCCAGGCCAGTATCAGGCTCATGGCTGCTGGCTGTGCTTGTGATGTCACAGCAGCCTCAGTGCCTCCTCTGCCAGTGCCATGCTCATGGCTGCTGGCTGTGCTTGTGAGGTCACAGCAGCCTCAGTGCCTCTCAGGCCAATATCAGGCTCATGGCTGCTGGCTGTGCTTGTGAGGTCACAGCAGCCTGAATGCCTCCCAGGCCTGTGGCAGGCTCATGGCTGCTGGCTATGATTGTGAGCTCACAGAAGCCGCAGTGCCTAAAAAGTTAGGGTCCTGGGTCCCCTGCTGGCTCTGCTTGTGAGGTCACAGCAGACTCAGTGCCTCAAAAGTTAGTGTGCAGCGCCCCCTGCTGGCTGTGCTTGTGAGGTCACACCAGCCTCAGTGCCTCCTCTGCCAGTGGCAGGCTCATGGCTGCTGGCTGTGCTTGTGAGGTCACAGCAGCCTCAGTGCCTCATAGTTCAGTGTCCAGCGTCCCCTGCTGGCTCTGCTTGTGAGGTCACAGCAGACTCAGTGCCTCAAAAGTTAGTGTGCAGCGCCCCCTGCTGGCTGTGCTTGTGAACTCACAGCAGCCTGAATGCCTCCTAGACCAGTGTCAGGGTCATGGCTGCTGGCTGTGCTTGTGAGGTCACACAAGCCTGAATGCCTCCTATGCCAGTGGCAGGCTCATGGCTGCTGGCTGGGATTGTGAGGTCACAGCAGACTGAGTGCCTCATAGTTTAGTGTCCAGCGCCCCCTGCTGGCTCTGCTTGTGAGCTCACAGCAGCCTCAGTGCCTCACAGGCCAATATCAGGCTCCTGGCTGCTGGCTGTGCTTGTGACGTCAAAGCAGCCTGAGTGCCTCCTAGGCCCGTGGCAGGCTCATGGCTGCTGGCTGTGCTTGTGACGTCACAGCAGCCTCAGTGCCTCTGAGGCCAGTGGCAGTCTCATGGCTGCTGGCTGTGCTTGTGAGGTCACAGAAGCCTCAGTGCCTCTGAGGCCAGTGGCAGTCTCATGGCTGCTGGCTGTGCTTGTGAGGTCACAGCAGACTCAGTGCCTCCTAGGTTAGTGTCCATCGCCCCCTACTGGCTGTGCTTGTGAGGTCACAGCAGACTCAGTGCCTGCTAGGTTATCTCCAGTGCCCCCTGCTGGCTGTGTTGTGAGGTCACAGCAGCCTCAGTGGCTCCTCTGCCAGTGTCAGGCTCATGGCTGCTGGCTGTGCTTGTGAGGTCACAGCAGACTCAGTGTCTCTGTGGATAGTGCCATGCTCATGGCTGCTGGCTGTGCTTTTGAGGTCACAGCAGACTCAGTGCCTCTCAGGCCAATATCAGGCTCATGGCTGCTGGCTGTGCTTGTGACGTCACAGCAGCCTGAGTGCCTCCTAGGCCAGTGGCAGGCTCATGGCTGCTGGTTGTGCTTGTGACGTCACAGCAGCCTCAGTGCCTCTGAGGCCAGTGGCAGTCTCATGGCTGCTGGCTGTGCTTGTGAGGTCACAGAAGCCTCAGTGCCTCCTCTGCCAGTGGCAGGCTCATGGCTGCTGGCTGTGCTTGTGAGGTCACAGCAGCCTCAGTGCCTCCTAGGTTAGTGTCCATCACCCCCTACTGGCTGTGCTTGTGAGGTCACAGCAGACTCAGTGCCTCATACTTTAGTGTCCAGCTCCCCCTGCTGGCTCTGCTTGTGAGGTCACAGCAGACTCAGCGCCTTCCAGGCCAGTATCAGGCTCATGGCTGCTGGCTGTGCTTGTGACGTCACAGCAGCCTGAGTGCCTCTGAGGCCAGTGGCAGTCTCATGGCTGCTGGCTGTGCTTGTGAGGTCACAGCAGCCTGAATGCCTCCTAGACCAGTGTCAGGGTCATGGCTGCTGGCTGTGCTTCTGAGGTCACAGCAACCTCAGTGCCTCTGAGGCCAGTGGCAGTCTCATGGCTGCTGGCTGTGATTGTGAGGTCACAGCAGCCTCAGTGCCTCATAGTTTAGTGTCCAGCGTCCCCTGGTGTCTCTGCTTGTGAGGTCACAGCAGCCTCAGTGATTCCCAGGCCAAAATCAGGCTCCTGGCAGCTGGCTATGCTTGTGACGTCACAGCAGATTCAGTGCCTCTGAGGCCAGTGGCAGTCTCATGGCTGCTGGCTGTGCTTGTGAGGTCACAGCAGCCTCAGTGCCTCCTAGGTTGGTGACCATCGCGCCCTACTGGCTGTGCTTGTGAGGTCACAGCAGACTCAGTGCCTCATAGTTTAGTGTCCAGCGTTCCCTGCTGCCTCTGCTTGTGAGGTCACAGCAGCCTCAGTGCCTCACAGGCCAGCATCAGGCTCATGGCTGCTGGCTGTGCTTGTGACGTCACAGCAGCCTCAGTGCCTCCTCTGCCAGTGCCATGCTCATGGCTGTTGGCTGTGCTTCTGATATCACAGCAGCCTCAGTGCCTCCTAGGCCAGTGGCAGGCTTATGGCTGCTGGCTCTGCTTGTGAGGTCACAGCAGCCTGAATGCCTCCAAGACCAGTATCAGGGTCATGGCTGCTGGCTGTGCTTGTGAGGTCACAGCAGACTCAGTGCCTCCTAGGTTAGTGTCCATCGCCCCCTACTGGCTGTGCTTGTGAGGTCACAGCAGACTCAGTGCCTCACAGTTTAGTGTCCAGCGTCCCCTGCTGCCTCTGCTTGTGAGATCACAGCAGACTCAGTGCCTCAATAGTTAGTGTCCAGCGCCCCCTGCTGGCTGTGCTTGTGAGGTCACAGCAGCCTCAGTGCCTCATACCCCAGCATCAGGCTCATGGCTGCTGGCTCTGCTTGTGAGGTCACAGCAGCCTCAGTGCCTCCTCTGCCAGTGCCATGCTCATGGCTGCTGGCTGTGCTTCTGAGATCACAGCAGCCTGAATGCCTCCTAGGCCAGTGGCAGGCTTATGGCTGCTGGCTGTGATTGTGAGGTCACAGAAGCCTCAGTGCCTCCTCTGCCAGTGGCAGTCTCATGGCTGCTGGCTGTGCTTGTGAGGTCACAGCAGCCTCAGTGCCTCTCAAGCCAGTATCATGCTCATGGCTGCTGGCTGTGCTTGTGAGGTCACAGCAGACTCAGTGCCTGCTAGGTTATCCCCAGTGCCCCCTGCTGGCTGTGTTGTGAGGTCACAGCAGCCTCAGTGGCTCCTCTGCCAGTGTCAGGCTCATGGCTGCTGGCTGTGCTTCTGAGGTCACAGCAGATTCAGTGTCTCTGTGGATAGTGCCATGCTCATGGCTGCTGGCTGTGCTTTTGAGGTCACAGCAGACTCAGTGCCTCTCAGGCCAGTATCAGGCTCCTGGCTGCTGGCTGTGCTTGTGAGGTCACAGCAGCCTGATTGCCTCCTAGGCCAGTGGCAGGCTCATGGCTGCTGGTTGTGCTTGTGACGTCACAGCAGCCTCAGTGCCTCTGAGGCCAGTGGCAGTCTCATGGCTGCTGGCTGTGCTTGTGAGGTCACAGAAGCCTCAGTGCCTCCTCTGCCAGTGGCAGGCTCATGGCTGCTGGCTGTGATTGTGAGGTCACAGCAGCCTCAGTGCCTCCTAGGTTAGTGTCCATCACCCTCTACTGGCTGTGATTGTGAGGTCACAGCAGACTCAGTGCCTCATACTTTAGTGTCCAGCGCCCCCTGCTGGCTCTGCTTGTGAGGTCACAGCAGACTCAGCGCCTTCCAGGCCAGTATCAGGCTCATGGCTGCTGGCTGTGCTTGTGACGTCACAGCTGCCTCAGTGCCTCCTCTGCCAGTGCCATGCTCATGGCTGCTGGCTGTGCTTGTGAGGTCACAGCAGCCTCAGTGCCTCTGAGGCCAGTGGCAGTCTCATGGCTGCTGGCTGTGCTTGTGAGGTCACAGCAGCCTGAATGCCTCCTAGGCCACTGGCAGGCTCATGGCTGCTGGCTGTGATTGTGAGGTCACAGCAGCCTGAGTGCCTCAAAGTTCAGTGTCCAGCGTCCCCTGCTGGCTGTGCTTGTGAGGTCACAGCAGACTCAGTGCCTCCTAGACCAGTGTCAGGGTCATGGCTGCTGGCTGTGATTGTGAGGTCACACAAGCCTGAATGCCTCCTATGCCAGTGGCAGGCTCATGGCTGCTGGCTGTGCTTGTGAGGTCACAGCAGCCTCAGTGCCTCCTAGGTTAGTGTCCATCGCCCCCTGCTGGCTGTGCTTGTGAGATCACAGCAGATTCAGTGCCTCAATAGCTAGTGTCCAGCGCCCCCTGCTGGCTCTGCTTGTGAGGTCACAGCAGACTCAGTGCCTCACAGGCTAGCATCAGGCTCATGGCTGCTGGCTGTGCTTGTGAGGTCACAGCAGCCTGAATGCCTCCTAGACCAGTGTCAGGGTCATGGCTGCTGGCTGTGCTTCTGAGGTCACAGCAGCCTGAATGCCTCCTATGCCAGTGGCAGGCTCATGGCTGCTGGCTGTGATTGTGAGGTCACAGCAGCCTCAGTGCCTCATAGTTTAGTGTCCAGCGTCCCCTGGTGTCTCTGCTTGTGAGGTCACAGCAGCCTCAGTGATTCCCAGGCCAAAATCAGGCTCCTGGCTGCTGGCTATGCTTGTGACGTCACAGCAGACTCAGTGCCTCTGAGGCCAGTGGCAGTCTCATGGCTGCTGGCTGTGCTTGTGAGGTCACAGCAGCCTCAGTGCCTCCTAGGTTGGTGTCCATCGCCCCCTACTGGCTGTGCTTGTGAGGTCACAGCAGACTCAGTGCCTCAGTTTAGGGTCCAGCGTCCCCTGCTGGCTCTGCTTGTGAGGTCACAGCAGCCTCAGTGCCTCACAGGCCAGCATCAGGCTCATGGCTGCTGGCTGTGCTTGTGACGTCACAGCAGCCTCAGTGCCTCCTCTGCCAGTGCCATGCTCATGGCTGCTGGCTGTGCTTCTGAGATCACAGCAGCCTGAGTGCCTCATAGGCCAGTGGCAGTCTCATGGCTGCTGGCTGTGCTTGTGAGGTCACAGCAGCCTCAGTGCCTCTCATGCCAGTATCATGCTCATGGCTGCTGGCTGTGCTTGTGAGGTCACAGCAGCCTGAATGCCTCCAAGACCAGTATCAGGGTCATGGCTGCTGGCTGTGCTTGTGAGGTCACAGCAGACTCAGTGCCTCCTAGGTTAGTGTCCATCGCCCCCTACTGGCTGTGCTTGTGAGGTCACAGCAGACTCAGTGCCTCATAGTTTAGTGTCCAGCGTCCCCTGCTGCCTCTGCTTGTGAGATCACAGCAGACTCAGTGCCTCAATAGTTAGTGTCCAGCGCCCCCTGCCGGCTGTGCTTGTGAGGTCACAGCAGCCTCAGTGCCTCATACCCCAGCATCAGGCTCATGGCTGCTGGCTGTGCTTGTGACCTCACAGCAGCCTCAGTGCCTCCTCTGCCAGTGCCAGGCTCATGGCTGCTGGCTGTGCTTCTGAGATCACAGCAGCCTGAATGCCTCCTAGGCCAGTGGCAGGCTTATGGCTGCTGGCTGGGCTTGTGAGGTCACAGAAGCCTCAGTGCCTCCTCTGCCAGTGGCAGTCTCATGGCTGCTGGCTGTGCTTGTGAGGTCACAGCAGCCTCAGTGCCTCTCAAGCCAGTATCATGCTCATGGCTGCTGGCTGTGCTTGTGAGGTCACAGCAGCCTGAATGCCTCCAAGACCAGTATCAGGGTCATGGCTGCTGGCTGTGCTTGTGAGGTCACAGCAGAATCAGTGCCTGCTAGGTTATCTCCAGTGCCCCCTGCTGGCTGTGTTGTGAGGTCACAGCAGCCTCAGTGGCTCCTCTGCCAGTGTCAGGCTCATGGCTGCTGGCTGTGCTTGTGAGGTCACAGCAGATTCAGTGTCTCTGTGGATAGTGCCATGCTCATGGCTGCTGGCTGTGCTTTTGAGGTCACAGCAGACTCAGTGCCTCTCAGGCGAGTATCAGGCTCATGGCTGCTGGCTGTGCTTGTGACGTCACAGCAGCCTGATTGCCTCCTAGGCCAGTGGCAGGCTCATGGCTGCTGGTTGTGCTTGTGACATCACAGCAGCCTCAGTGCCTCTGAGGCCAGTGGCAGTCTCATGGCTGCTGGCTGTGCTTGTGAGGTCACAGAAGCCTCAGTGCCTCCTCTGCCAGTGGCAGGCTCATGGCTGCTGGCTGTGATTGTGAGGTCACAGCAGACTCAGTGCCTCCTAGGTTAGTGTCCATCACCCCCTACTGGCTGTGCTTGTGAGGTCACAGCAGACTCAGTGCCTCATATTTTAGTGTCCAGCGCCCCCTGCTGGCTCTGCTTGTGAGGTCACAGCAGACTCAGCGCCTTCCAGGCCAGTATCAGGCTCATGGCTGCTGGCTGTGCTTGTGACGTCACAGCAGCCTCAGTGCCTCCTCTGCCAGTGCCATGCTCATGGCTGCTGGCTGTGCTTGTGAGGTCACAGCAGACTCAGTGCCTCATACTTTAGTGTCCAGCTCCCCCTGCTGGCTCTGCTTGTGAGGTCACAGCAGACTGAGCGCCTTCCAGGCCAGTATCAGGCTCATGGCTGCTGGCTGTGCTTGTGAGGTCACAGCAGCCTGAATGCCTCCTAGGCCACTGGCAGGCTCATGGCTGCTGGCTGTGATTGTGAGGTCACAGCAGCCTCAGTGTCTCATAGTTCAGTGTCCAGCGTCCCCTGCTTGCTCTGCTTGTGAGGTCACAGCAGACTCAGTGCCTCAAAAGTTAGTGTGCAGCTCCCCCTGCTGGCTGTGCTTGTGAACTCACAGCAGCCTGAATGCCTCCTAGACCAGTGTCAGGGTCATGGCTGCTGGCTGTGCTTGTGAGGTCACACAAGCCTGAATGCCTCCTATGCCAGTGGCAGTCTCATGGCTGCTGGCTGGGATTGTGAGGTCACAGCAGACTCAGTGCCGCATAGTTTAGTGTCCAGCGTCCCCTGGTGTCTCTGCTTGTGAGGTCACAGCAGCCTCAGTGATTCCCAGGCCAAAATCAGGCTCCTGGCTGCTGGCTATGCTTGTGACGTCACAGCAGACTCAGTGCCTCTGAGGCCAGTGGCAGTCTCATGGCTGCTGGCTGTGCTTGTGAGGTCACAGCAGCCTCAGTGCCTCCTAGGTTGGTGTCCATCGCCCCCTACTGGCTGTGCTTGTGAGGTCACAGTAGACTCAGTGCCTCAGTTTAGTGTCCAGCGTCCCCTGCTGCCTCTGCTTGTGAGGTCACAGCAGCCTCAGTGCCTCACAGGCCAGCATCAGGCTCATGGCTGCTGGCTGTGCTTGTGACGTCACAGCAGCCTCAGTGCCTCCTCTGCCAGTGCCATGCTCATGGCTGCTGGCTGTGCTTCTGAGATCACAGCAGCCTGAATGCCTCCTAGGCCAGTGGCAGGCTTATGGCTGCTGGCTGGGCTTGTGAGGTCACAGCAGCCTCAGTGCCTCCTCTGCCAGTGGCAGTCTCATGGCTGCTGGCTGTGCTTGTGAGGTCACAGCAGACTCAGTGCCTCTCAAGCCAGTATCATGCTCATGGCTGCTGGCTGTGCTTGTGAGGTCACAGCAGCCTGAATGCCTCCAAGACCAGTATCAGGGTCATGGCTGCTGGCTGTGCTTGTGAGGTCACAGCAGCCTCAGTGCCTGCTAGGTTATCTCCAGTGCCCCCTGCTGGCTGTGTTGTGAGGTCACAGCAGCCTCAGTGGCTCCTCTGCCAGTGTCAGGCTCATGGCTGCTGGCTGTGCTTGTGAGGTCACAGCAGACTCAGTGTCTCTGTGGATAGTGCCATGCTCATGGCTGCTGGCTGTGCTTTTGAGGTCACAGCAGACTCAGTGCCTCTCAGGCGAGTATCAGGCTCATGGCTGCTGGCTGTGCTTGTGACGTCACAGCAGCCTGATTGCCTCCTAGGCCAGTGGCAGGCTCTTGGCTGCTGGCTGTGCTTGTGACATCACAGCAGCCTCAGTGCCTCTGAGGCCAGTGGCAGTCTCATGGCTGCTGGCTGTGCTTGTGAGGTCACAGAAGCCTCAGTGCCTCCTCTGCCAGTGGCAGGCTCATGGCTGCTGGCTGTGCTTGTGAGGTCACAGCAGCCTCAGTGCCTCCTAGGTTAGTGTCCATCACCCCCTACTGGCTGTGCTTGTGAGGTCACAGCAGACTCAGTGCCTCATATTTTAGTGTCCAGCGCCCCCTGCTGGCTCTGCTTGTGAGGTCACAGCAGACTCAGCGCCTTCCAGGCCAGTATCAGGCTCATGGCTGCTGGCTGTGCTTGTGACGTCACAGCAGCCTCAGTGCCTCCTCTGCCAGTGCCATGCTCATGGCTGCTGGCTGTGCTTGTGAGGTCACAGCAGACTCAGTGCCTCATACTTTAGTGTCCAGCTCCCCCTGCTGGCTCTGCTTGTGAGGTCACAGCAGACTCAGCGCCTTCCAGGCCAGTATCAGGCTCATGGCTGCTGGCTGTGCTTGTGAGGTCACAGCAGCCTGAATGCCTCCTAGGCCACTGGCAGGCTCATGGCTGCTGGCTGTGATTGTGAGGTCACAGCAGCCTCAGTGTCTCATAGTTCACTGTCCAGCGTCCCCTGCTGGCTCTGCTTGTGAGGTCACAGCAGACTCAGTGCCTCAAAAGTTAGTGTGCAGCGCCCCCTGCTGGCTGTGCTTGTGAACTCACAGCAGCCTGAATGCCTCCTAGACCAGTGTCAGGGTCATGGCTGCTGGCTGTGCTTGTGAGGTCACACAAGCCTGAATGCCTCCTATGCCAGTGGCAGTCTCATGGCTGCTGGCTGGGATTGTGAGGTCACAGCAGACTCAGTGCCGCATAGTTTAGTGTCCAGCGTCCCCTGCTGGCTGTGCTTGTGAGGTCACAGCAGACTCAGTGCCTCCCAGGCCAATGTCAGGCTCCTGGCTGCTGGCTGTGCTTGTGACGTCACAGCAGACACAGTGCCTCCTAGGCCCGTGGCAGGCTCATGGCTGCTGGCTGTGCTTGTGAGGTCACAGCAGCCTCAGTGCCTCTGAGGCCAGTGGCAGTCTCATGGCTGCTGGCTGTGCTTGTGACGTCACAGAAGCCTCAGTGCTCTGAGGCCAGTGGCAGTCTCATGGCTGCTGGCTGTGCTTGTGAGGTCACAGCAGACTCAGTGCCTCATAGTTTAGTGTCCATCGCACCCTACTGGCTGTGCTTGTGAGGTCACAGCAGCCTCAGTGCCTGCTAGGTTATCTCCAGTGCCCCCTGCTGGCTGTGTTGTGAGGTCACAGCAGCCTCAGGGGCTCCTCTGCCAGTGTCAGGCTCATGGCTGCTGGCTGTGCTTGTGAGGTCACAGCAGACTCAGTGTCTCTGTGGATAGTGCCATGCTCATGGCTGCTGGCTGTGCTTTTGAGGTCACAGCAGACTCAGCGCCTTCCAGGCCAGTATCAGGCTCATGGCTGCTGGCTGTGCTTGTGAGGTCACAGCAGCCTGAATGCCTCCTAGGCCACTGGCAGGCTCATGGCTGCTGGCTGTGATTGTGAGGTCACAGCAGCCTCAGTGTCTCATAGTTCAGTGTCCAGCGTCCCCTGCTGGCTCTGCTTGTGAGGTCACAGCAGACTCAGTGCCTCAAAAGTTAGTGTGCAGCGCCCCCTGCTGGCTGTGCTTGTGAACTCACAGCAGCCTGAATGCCTCCTAGACCAGTGTCAGGGTCATGGCTGCTGGCTGTGCTTGTGAGGTCACACAAACCTGAATGCCTCCTATGCCAGTGGCAGTCTCATGGCTGCTGGCTGGGATTGTGAGGTCACAGCAGAATCAGTGCCGCATAGTTTAGTGTCCAGCGTCCCCTGCTGGCTGTGCTTGTGAGATCACAGCAGACTCAGTGCCTCAATAGCTAGTGTCCAGCGCCCCCTGCTGGCTGTGCTTGTGAGATCACAGCAGACTCAGTGCCTCATAGTTTAGTGTCCAGCGCCCCCTGCTGGCTCTGCTTGTGAGGTCACAGCAGACTCAGTGCCTCACAGGCTAGCATCAGGCTCATGGCTGCTGGCTGTGCTTGTGAGGTCACAGCAGCCTGAATGCCTCCTAGACCAATGTCAGGGTCATGGCTGCTGGCTGTGCTTGTGAGGTCACAGCAGCCTGAATGGCTCCTATGCCAGTGGCAGGCTCATGGCTGCTGGCTGTGATTGTGAGGTCACAGCAGCCTCAGTGCCTCATAGTTTAGTGTCCAGCGTCCCCTGGTGTCTCTGCTTGTGAGGTCACAGCAGCCTCAGTGATTCCCAGGCCAAAATCAGGCTCCTGGCTGCTGGCTATGCTTGTGACGTCACAGCAGACTCAGTGCCTCTGAGGCCAGTGGCAGTCTCATGGCTGCTGGCTGTGCTTGTGAGGTCACAGCAGCCTCAGTGCCTCCTAGGTTGGTGTCCATCGCCCCCTACTGGCTGTGCTTGTGAGGTCACAGCAGACTCAGTGCCTCAGTTTAGTGTCCAGCGTCCCCTGCTGCCTCTGCTTGTGAGGTCACAGAAGCCTCAGTGCCTCACAGGCCAGCATCAGGCTCATGGCTGCTGGCTGTGCTTGTGACGTCACAGCAGCCTCAGTGCCTCCTCTGCCAGTGCCATGCTCATGGCTGCTGGCTGTGCTTCTGAGATCACAGCAGCCTGAGTGCCTCCTAGGCCAGTGGCAGGCTTATGGCTGCTGGCTGGGCTTGTGAGGTCACAGCAGCCTCAGTGCCTCTGAGGCCAGTGGCAGTCTCATGGCTGCTGGCTGTGCTTGTGAGGTCACAGCAGCCTCAGTGCCTCTCAAGCCAGTATCATGCTCATGGCTGCTGGCTGTGCTTGTGAGGTCACAGCAGCCTGAATGCCTCCAAGACCAGTATCAGGGTCATGGCTGCTGGCTGTGCTTGTGAGGTCACAGCAGACTCAGTGCCTCCTAGGTTAGTGTCCATCGCCCCCTACTGGCTGTGCTTGTGAGGTCACAGCAGACTCAGTGCCTCATAGTTTAGTGTCCAGCGTCCCCTGCTGCCTCTGCTAGTGAGATCACAGCAGACTCAGTGCCTCAATAGTTAGTGTCCAGCGCCCCCTGCTGGCTGTGCTTGTGAGGTCACAGCAGACTCAGTGCCTCATACTTTAGTGTCCAGCTCCCCCTGCTGGCTCTGCTTGTGAGGTCACAGCAGACTGAGCGCCTTCCAGGCCAGTATCAGGCTCATGGCTGCTGGCTGTGCTTGTGACGTCACAGCAGCCTCAGTGCCTCCTCTGCCAGTGCCATGCTCATGGCTGCTGGCTGTGCTTGTGAGGTCACAGCAGACTCAGTGCCTCATACTTTAGTGTCCAGCTCCCCCTGCTGGCTCTGCTTGTGAGGTCACAGCAGACTGAGCGCCTTCCAGGCCAGTATCAGGCTCATGGCTGCTGGCTGTGCTTGTGAGGTCACAGCAGCCTGAATGCCTCCTAGGCCACTGGCAGGCTCATGGCTGCTGGCTGTGATTGTGAGGTCACAGCAGCCTCAGTGTCTCATAGTTCAGTGTCCAGCGTCCCCTGCTTGCTCTGCTTGTGAGGTCACAGCAGACTCAGTGCCTCAAAAGTTAGTGTGCAGCTCCCCCTGCTGGCTGTGCTTGTGAACTCACAGCAGCCTGAATGCCTCCTAGACCAGTGTCAGGGTCATGGCTGCTGGCTGTGCTTGTGAGGTCACACAAGCCTGAATGCCTCCTATGCCAGTGGCAGTCTCATGGCTGCTGGCTGGGATTGTGAGGTCACAGCAGACTCAGTGCCGCATAGTTTAGTGTCCAGCGTCCCCTGGTGTCTCTGCTTGTGAGGTCACAGCAGCCTCAGTGATTCCCAGGCCAAAATCAGGCTCCTGGCTGCTGGCTATGCTTGTGACGTCACAGCAGACTCAGTGCCTCTGAGGCCAGTGGCAGTCTCATGGCTGCTGGCTGTGCTTGTGAGGTCACAGCAGCCTCAGTGCCTCCTAGGTTGGTGTCCATCGCCCCCTACTGGCTGTGCTTGTGAGGTCACAGTAGACTCAGTGCCTCAGTTTAGTGTCCAGCGTCCCCTGCTGCCTCTGCTTGTGAGGTCACAGCAGCCTCAGTGCCTCACAGGCCAGCATCAGGCTCATGGCTGCTGGCTGTGCTTGTGACGTCACAGCAGCCTCAGTGCCTCCTCTGCCAGTGCCATGCTCATGGCTGCTGGCTGTGCTTCTGAGATCACAGCAGCCTGAATGCCTCCTAGGCCAGTGGCAGGCTTATGGCTGCTGGCTGGGCTTGTGAGGTCACAGCAGCCTCAGTGCCTCCTCTGCCAGTGGCAGTCTCATGGCTGCTGGCTGTGCTTGTGAGGTCACAGCAGACTCAGTGCCTCTCAAGCCAGTATCATGCTCATGGCTGCTGGCTGTGCTTGTGAGGTCACAGCAGCCTGAATGCCTCCAAGACCAGTATCAGGGTCATGGCTGCTGGCTGTGCTTGTGAGGTCACAGCAGCCTCAGTGCCTGCTAGGTTATCTCCAGTGCCCCCTGCTGGCTGTGTTGTGAGGTCACAGCAGCCTCAGTGGCTCCTCTGCCAGTGTCAGGCTCATGGCTGCTGGCTGTGCTTGTGAGGTCACAGCAGACTCAGTGTCTCTGTGGATAGTGCCATGCTCATGGCTGCTGGCTGTGCTTTTGAGGTCACAGCAGACTCAGTGCCTCTCAGGCGAGTATCAGGCTCATGGCTGCTGGCTGTGCTTGTGACGTCACAGCAGCCTGATTGCCTCCTAGGCCAGTGGCAGGCTCTTGGCTGCTGGCTGTGCTTGTGACATCACAGCAGCCTCAGTGCCTCTGAGGCCAGTGGCAGTCTCATGGCTGCTGGCTGTGCTTGTGAGGTCACAGAAGCCTCAGTGCCTCCTCTGCCAGTGGCAGGCTCATGGCTGCTGGCTGTGCTTGTGAGGTCACAGCAGCCTCAGTGCCTCCTAGGTTAGTGTCCATCACCCCCTACTGGCTGTGCTTGTGAGGTCACAGCAGACTCAGTGCCTCATATTTTAGTGTCCAGCGCCCCCTGCTGGCTCTGCTTGTGAGGTCACAGCAGACTCAGCGCCTTCCAGGCCAGTATCAGGCTCATGGCTGCTGGCTGTGCTTGTGACGTCACAGCAGCCTCAGTGCCTCCTCTGCCAGTGCCATGCTCATGGCTGCTGGCTGTGCTTGTGAGGTCACAGCAGACTCAGTGCCTCATACTTTAGTGTCCAGCTCCCCCTGCTGGCTCTGCTTGTGAGGTCACAGCAGACTCAGCGCCTTCCAGGCCAGTATCAGGCTCATGGCTGCTGGCTGTGCTTGTGAGGTCACAGCAGCCTGAATGCCTCCTAGGCCACTGGCAGGCTCATGGCTGCTGGCTGTGATTGTGAGGTCACAGCAGCCTCAGTGTCTCATAGTTCACTGTCCAGCGTCCCCTGCTGGCTCTGCTTGTGAGGTCACAGCAGACTCAGTGCCTCAAAAGTTAGTGTGCAGCGCCCCCTGCTGGCTGTGCTTGTGAACTCACAGCAGCCTGAATGCCTCCTAGACCAGTGTCAGGGTCATGGCTGCTGGCTGTGCTTGTGAGGTCACACAAGCCTGAATGCCTCCTATGCCAGTGGCAGTCTCATGGCTGCTGGCTGGGATTGTGAGGTCACAGCAGACTCAGTGCCGCATAGTTTAGTGTCCAGCGTCCCCTGCTGGCTGTGCTTGTGAGGTCACAGCAGACTCAGTGCCTCCCAGGCCAATGTCAGGCTCCTGGCTGCTGGCTGTGCTTGTGACGTCACAGCAGACACAGTGCCTCCTAGGCCCGTGGCAGGCTCATGGCTGCTGGCTGTGCTTGTGAGGTCACAGCAGCCTCAGTGCCTCTGAGGCCAGTGGCAGTCTCATGGCTGCTGGCTGTGCTTGTGACGTCACAGAAGCCTCAGTGCTCTGAGGCCAGTGGCAGTCTCATGGCTGCTGGCTGTGCTTGTGAGGTCACAGCAGACTCAGTGCCTCCTAGTTTAGTGCCCATCACCCCCTACTGGCTGTGCTTGTGAGGTCACAGCAGCCTCAGTGCCTGCTAGGTTATCTCCAGTGCCCCCTGCTGGCTGTGTTGTGAGGTCACAGCAGCCTCAGGGGCTCCTCTGCCAGTGTCAGGCTCATGGCTGCTGGCTGTGCTTGTGAGGTCACAGCAGACTCAGTGTCTCTGTGGATAGTGCCATGCTCATGGCTGCTGGCTGTGCTTTTGAGGTCACAGCAGACTCAGCGCCTTCCAGGCCAGTATCAGGCTCATGGCTGCTGGCTGTGCTTGTGAGGTCACAGCAGCCTGAATGCCTCCTAGGCCACTGGCAGGCTCATGGCTGCTGGCTGTGATTGTGAGGTCACAGCAGCCTCAGTGTCTCATAGTTCAGTGTCCAGCGTCCCCTGCTGGCTCTGCTTGTGAGGTCACAGCAGACTCAGTGCCTCAAAAGTTAGTGTGCAGCGCCCCCTGCTGGCTGTGCTTGTGAACTCACAGCAGCCTGAATGCCTCCTAGACCAGTGTCAGGGTCATGGCTGCTGGCTGTGCTTGTGAGGTCACACAAACCTGAATGCCTCCTATGCCAGTGGCAGTCTCATGGCTGCTGGCTGGGATTGTGAGGTCACAGCAGAATCAGTGCCGCATAGTTTAGTGTCCAGCGTCCCCTGCTGGCTGTGCTTGTGAGATCACAGCAGACTCAGTGCCTCAATAGCTAGTGTCCAGCGCCCCCTGCTGGCTGTGCTTGTGAGATCACAGCAGACTCAGTGCCTCATAGTTTAGTGTCCAGCGCCCCCTGCTGGCTCTGCTTGTGAGGTCACAGCAGACTCAGTGCCTCACAGGCTAGCATCAGGCTCATGGCTGCTGGCTGTGCTTGTGAGGTCACAGCAGCCTGAATGCCTCCTAGACCAATGTCAGGGTCATGGCTGCTGGCTGTGCTTGTGAGGTCACAGCAGCCTGAATGGCTCCTATGCCAGTGGCAGGCTCATGGCTGCTGGCTGTGATTGTGAGGTCACAGCAGCCTCAGTGCCTCATAGTTTAGTGTCCAGCGTCCCCTGGTGTCTCTGCTTGTGAGGTCACAGCAGCCTCAGTGATTCCCAGGCCAAAATCAGGCTCCTGGCTGCTGGCTATGCTTGTGACGTCACAGCAGACTCAGTGCCTCTGAGGCCAGTGGCAGTCTCATGGCTGCTGGCTGTGCTTGTGAGGTCACAGCAGCCTCAGTGCCTCCTAGGTTGGTGTCCATCGCCCCCTACTGGCTGTGCTTGTGAGGTCACAGCAGACTCAGTGCCTCAGTTTAGTGTCCAGCGTCCCCTGCTGCCTCTGCTTGTGAGGTCACAGAAGCCTCAGTGCCTCACAGGCCAGCATCAGGCTCATGGCTGCTGGCTGTGCTTGTGACGTCACAGCAGCCTCAGTGCCTCCTCTGCCAGTGCCATGCTCATGGCTGCTGGCTGTGCTTCTGAGATCACAGCAGCCTGAGTGCCTCCTAGGCCAGTGGCAGGCTTATGGCTGCTGGCTGGGCTTGTGAGGTCACAGCAGCCTCAGTGCCTCTGAGGCCAGTGGCAGTCTCATGGCTGCTGGCTGTGCTTGTGAGGTCACAGCAGCCTCAGTGCCTCTCAAGCCAGTATCATGCTCATGGCTGCTGGCTGTGCTTGTGAGGTCACAGCAGCCTGAATGCCTCCAAGACCAGTATCAGGGTCATGGCTGCTGGCTGTGCTTGTGAGGTCACAGCAGACTCAGTGCCTCCTAGGTTAGTGTCCATCGCCCCCTACTGGCTGTGCTTGTGAGGTCACAGCAGACTCAGTGCCTCATAGTTTAGTGTCCAGCGTCCCCTGCTGCCTCTGCTTGTGAGATCACAGCAGACTCAGTGCCTCAATAGTTAGTGTCCAGCGCCCCCTGCTGGCTGTGCTTGTGAGGTCACAGCAGCCTCAGTGCCTCATACCCCAGCATCAGGCTCATGGCTGCTGGCTGTGCTTGTGACGTCACAGCAGCCTCAGTGCCTCCTCTGCCAGTGCCATGCTCATGGCTGCTGGCTGTGCTTCTGAGATCACAGCAGCCTGAATGCCTCCTAGGCCAGTGGCAGGCTTAAGGCTGCTGGCTGTGATTGTGACGTCACAGCAGCCTCAGTGCCTCCTCTGCCAGTGGCAGTCTCATGGCTGCTGGCTGTGCTTGTGAGGTCACAGCAGCCTCAGTGCCTCTCAAGCCAGTATCATGCTCATGGCTGCTGGCTGTGCTTGTGAGGTCACAGCAGCCTGAATGCCTCCAAGACCAGTATCATGGTCATGGCTGCTGGCTGTGCTTGTGAGGTCACAGCAGACTCAGTGCCTGCTAGGTTATCTCCAGTGCCCCCTGCTGGCTGTGTTGTGAGGTCACAGCAGCCTCAGTGGCTCCTCTGCCAGTGTCAGGCTCATGGCTGCTGGCTGTGCTTGTGAGGTCACAGCAGACTCAGTGTCTCTGTGGATAGTGCCATGCTCATGGCTGCTGGCTGTGCTTTTGAGGTCACAGCAGACTCAGTGCCTCTCAGGCGAGTATCAGGCTCATGGCTGCTGGCTGTGCTTGTGACGTCACAGCAGCCTGATTGCCTCCTAGGCCAGTGGCAGGCTCTTGGCTGCTGGCTGTGCTTGTGACATCACAGCAGCCTCAGTGCCTCTGAGGCCAGTGGCAGTCTCATGGCTGCTGGCTGTGCTTGTGAGGTCACAGAAGCCTCAGTGCCTCCTCTGCCAGTGGCAGGCTCATGGCTGCTGGCTGTGCTTGTGAGGTCACAGCAGCCTCAGTGCCTCCTAGGTTAGTGTCCATCACCCCCTACTGGCTGTGCTTGTGAGGTCACAGCAGACTCAGTGCCTCATTGGTTAGTGTCCAGCGCCCCCTGCTGGCTCTGCTTGTGAGGTCACAGCAGACTCAGCGCCTTCCAGGCCAGTATCAGGCTCATGGCTGCTGGCTGTGCTTGTGACGTCACAGCAGCCTCAGTGCCTCCTCTGCCAATGCCATGCTCATGGCTGCTGGCTGTGCTTGTGAGGTCACAGCAGACTCAGTGCCTCATACTTTAGTGTCCAGCTCCCCCTGCTGGCTCTGCTTGTGAGGTCACAGCAGACTCAGCGCCTTCCAGGCCAGTATCAGGCTCATGGCTGCTGTCTGTGCTTGTGAGGTCACAGCAGCCTGAATGCCTCCTAGGCCACTGGCAGGCTCATGGCTGCTGGCTGTGATTGTGAGGTCACAGCAGCCTCAGTGTCTCATAGTTCAGTGTCCAGCGTCCCCTGCTGGCTCTGCTTGTGAGGTCACAGCAGACTCAGTGCCTCAAAAGTTAGTGTGCAGCGCCCCCTGCTGGCTGTGCTTGTGAACTCACAGCAGCCTGAATGCCTCCTAGACCAGTGTCAGGGTCATGGCTGCTGGCTGTGCTTGTGAGGTCACACAAGCCTGAATGCCTCCTATGCCAGTGGCAGTCTCATGGCTGCTGGCTGGGATTGTGAGGTCACAGCAGACTCAGTGCCGCATAGTTTAGTGTCCAGCGTCCCCTGCTGGCTGTGCTTGTGAGGTCACAGCAGACTCAGTGCCTCACAGGCCAATATCAGGCTCCTGGCTGCTGGCTGTGCTTGTGACGTCACAGCAGCCTGAGTGCCTCCTAGGCCCGTGGCAGGCTCATGGCTGCTGGCTGTGCTTGTGAGGTCACAGCAGCCTCAGTGCCTCTGAGGCCAGTGGCAGTCTCATGGCTGCTGGCTGTGCTTGTGACGTCACAGAAGCCTCAGTGCTCTGAGGCCAGTGGCAGTCTCATGGCTGCTGGCTGTGCTTGTGAGGTCACAGCAGACTCAGTGCCTCCTAGTTTAGTGCCCATCACCCCCTACTGGCTGTGCTTGTGAGGTCACAGCAGCCTCAGTGCCTGCTAGGTTATCTCCAGTGCCCCCTGCTGGCTGTGTTGTGAGGTCACAGCAGCCTCAGGGGCTCCTCTGCCAGTGTCAGGCTCATGGCTGCTGGCTGTGCTTGTGAGGTCACAGCAGACTCAGTGCCTCTCAGGCCAGTATCAGGCTCATGGCTGCTGGCTGTGCTTGTGACGTCACAGCAGCCTGATTGCCTCCTAGGCCAGTGGCAGGCTCATGGCTGCTGGTTGTGCTTGTGACGTCACAGCAGCCTCAGTGCCTCTGAGGCCAGTGGTAGTCACATGGCTGCTGGCTGTGCTTGTGAGGTCACAGAAGCCTCAGTGCCTCCTCTGCCAGTGGCAGGCTCATGGCTGCTGGCTGTGCTTGTGAGGTCACAGCAGCCTCAGTGCCTCCTAGATTAGTGTCCATCACCCCCTACTGGCTGTGCTTGTGAGGTCACAGCAGACTAGGTGCCTCATACTTTAGTGTCCAGCTCCCCCTGCTGGCTCTGCTTGTGAGGTCACAGCAGACTCAGCGCCTTCCAGGCCAGTATCAGGCTCATGGCTGCTGGCTGTGCTTGTGACGTCACAGCAGCCTCAGTGCCTCCTCTGCCAGTGCCATGCTCATGGCTGCTGGCTGTGCTTGTGAGGTCACAGCAGCCTCAGTGCCTCTCAGGCCAATATCAGGCTCATGGCTGCTGGCTGTGCTTGTGAGGTCACACAAGCCTGAATGCCTCCTAGGCCTGTGGCAGGCTCATGGCTGCTGGCTATGATTGTGAGCTCACAGAAGCCTCAGTGCCTCAAAAGTTAGGGTCCAGCGTCCCCTGCTGGCTCTGCTTGTGAGGTCACAGCAGACTCAGTGCCTCAAAAGTTAGTGTGCAGCGCCCCCTGCTAGCTGTGCTTGTGAGGTCACACCAGCCTCAGTGCCTCCTCTGCCAGTGGCAGGCTCATGGCTGCTGGCTGGGATTGTGAGGTCACAGCAGCCTCAGTGCCTCATAGTTCAGTGTCCAGTGTCCCCTGCTGGCTGTGCTTGTGAGGTCACAGCAGACTCAGTGCCTCAAAAGTTAGTGTGCAGCGCCCCCTGCTGGCTGTGCTTGTGAACTCACAGCAGCCTGAATGCCTCCTAGACCAGTGTCAGGGTCATGGCTGCTGGCTGTGCTTGTGAGGTCACACAAGCCTGAATGCCTCCTATGCCAGTGGCAGGCTCATGGCTGCTGGCTGTGCTTCTGAGGTCACAGCAGACTCAGGGCCGCATAGTTTAGTGTCCAGCGTCCTCTGCTGGCTCTGCTTGTGAGGTCACAGCAGCCTCAGTGCCTCCCAGGCCAATATCAGGCTCATGGCTGCTGGCTGTGCTTGTGACGTCACAGCAGCCTGAGTGCCTCCTAGGACTGTGGCAGGCTCATGGCTGCTGGCTGTGCTTGTGACGTCACAGCAGCCTCAGTGCCTCTGAGGCCAGTGGCAGTCTCATGGCTGCTGGCTGTGCTTGTGAGGTCACAGAAGCCTCAGTGCCTCTGAGGCCAGTGGCAGTCTCATGGCTGCTGGCTGTGCTTGTGAGGTCACAGCAGACTCAGTGCCTGCTAGGTTATCTCCAGTGCCCCCTGCTGGCTGTGTTGTGAGGTTACAGCAGCCTCAGTGGCTCCTCTGCCAGTGTCAGGCTCATGGCTGCTGGCTGTGCTTTTGAGGTCACAGCAGACTCAGTGCCTCTCAGGCCAGTATCAGGCTCATGGCTGCTGGCTGTGCTTGTGACGTTACAGCAGCCTGATTGCCTCCTAGGCCAGTGGCAGGCTCATCGCTGCTGGTTGTGCTTGTGACGTCACAGCAGCCTCCGTGCCTCTGAGGCCAGTGGCAGTCTCATGGCTGCTGGCTGTGCTTGTGAGGTCACAGAAGCCTCAGTGCCTCCTCTGCCAGTGGCAGGCTCATGATGCTGGCTGTGCTTGTGAGGTCACAGCAGCCTCAGTGCCTCCTAGGTTAGTGTCCATCACCCCCTACTGGCTGTGCTTGTGAGGTCACAGCAGACTCAGTGCCTCATACTTTAGTGTCCAGCTCCCCCTGCTGGCTCTGCTTGTGAGGTCACAGCAGACTCAGCGCCTTCCAGGCCAGTATCAGGCTCCTGGCTGCTGGCTGTGCTTGTGACGTCACAGCAGCCTCAGTGCCTCTGAGGCCAGTGGCAGTCTCATGGCTGCTGGCTGTGCTTGTGAGGTCACAGCAGCCTCAGTGCCTCCTATGCCAGTGGCAGTCTCATGGCTGCTGGCTGTGCTTGTGAGGTCACAGCAGACTCAGTGCCTCCTAGGTTAGTGTCCAGCGCCCCCTGCTGGCTGTGCTTGTGAGGGCACAGCAGACTCAGTGCCTCATAATTTAGTGTCCAGCGCCCCCTGCTGGCTCTGCTTGTGAGGTCACAGCAGACTCAGTGCCTCACAGGCCAGCATCAGGCTCATGGCTGCTGGCTGTGCTTGTGAGGTCACAGCAGCCTGAATGCCTCCTAGACCAGTGTCAGGGTCATGGCTGCTGGCTGTGCTTGTGAGGTCACAGCAGCCTGAATGCCTCCTATGCCAGTGGCAGGCTCATGGCTGCTGGCTGTGATTGTGAGGTCACAGCAGCCTCAGTGCCTCATAGGTAAGTGTCCAGCGTCCCCTGGTGTCTCTGCTTGTGAGGTCACAGCAGCCTCAGTGATTCCCAGGCCAAAATCAGGCTCCTGGCTGCTGGCTATGCTTGTGACGTCACAGCAGCCTCAGTGCCTCTGAGGCCAGTGGCAGTCTCATGGCTGCTGGCTGTGCTTGTGAGGTCACAGCAGCCTCAGTGCCTCCTAGGTTGGTGTCCATCGCCCCCTACTGGCTGTGCTTGTGAGGTCACAGCAGACTCAGTGCCTCAGTTTAGTGTCCAGCGCCCCCTGCTGCCTCTGCTTGTGAGGTCACAGCAGCCTCAGTGCCTCACAGGCCAGCATCAGGCTCATGGCTGCTGGCTGTGCTTGTGACGTCACAGCAGCCTCAGTGCCTCCTCTGCCAGTGCCATGCTCATGGCTGCTGGCTGTGCTTCTGAGATCACAGCAGCCTGAATGCCTCCTAGGCCAGTGGCAGGCTTATGGCTGCTGGCTGTGATTGTGACGTCACAGAAGCCTCAGTGCCTCTGAGGCCAGTGGCAGGCTCATGGCTGCTGGCTGTGCTTGTGAGGTCACAGCAGCCTCAGTGCCTCCTAGGTTAGTGTCCATCACCCCCTACTGGCTGTGCTTGTGAGGTCACAGCAGACTCAGTGCCTCATAGTTTAGTGTCCAGCGCCCCCTGCTGGCTCTGCTTGTGAGGTCACAGCAGACTCAGCGCCTTCCAGGCCAGTATCAGGCTCATGGCTGCTGGCTGTGCTTGTGACGTCACAGCAGCCTCAGTGCCTCCTCTGCCAGTGCCATGCTCATGGCTGCTGGCTGTGCTTGTGAGGTCACAGCAGACTCAGTGCCTCATACTTTAGTGTCCAGCTCCCCCTGCTGGCTCTGCTTGTGAGGTCACAGCAGACTCAGCGCCTTCCAGGCCAGTATCAGGCTCATGGCTGCTGGCTGTGCTTGTGAGGTCACAGCAGCCTGAATGCCTCCTAGGCCACTGGCAGGCTCATGGCTGCTGGCTGTGATTGTGAGGTCACAGCAGCCTCAGTGTGTCATAGTTCAGTGTCCAGCGTCCCCTGCTGGCTCTGCTTGTGAGGTCACAGCAGACTCAGTGCCTCAAAAGTTAGTGTGCAGCGCCCCCTGCTGGCTGTGCTTGTGAACTCACAGCAGCCTGAATGCCTCCTAGACCAGTGTCAGGGTCATGGCTGCTGGCTGTGCTTGTGAGGTCACACAAGCCTGAATGCCTCCTATGCCAGTGGCAGTCTCATGGCTGCTGGCTGGGATTGTGAGGTCACAGCAGACTCAGTGTCTCTGTGGATAGTGCCATGCTCATGGCTGCTGGCTGTGCTTTTGAGGTCACAGCAGACTCAGTGCCTCTCAGGCCAGTATCAGGCTCATGGCTGCTGGCTGTGCTTGTGACGTCACAGCAGCCTGATTGCCTCCTAGGCCAGTGGCAGGCTCTTGGCTGCTGGCTGTGCTTGTGACATCACAGCAGCCTCAGTGCCTCTGAGGCCAGTGGCAGTCTCATGGCTGCTGGCTGTGCTTGTGAGGTCACAGAAGCCTCAGTGCCTCCTCTGCCAGTGGCAGGCTCATGGCTGCTGGCTGTGCTTGTGAGGTCACAGCAGACTCAGTGCCTCCTAGGTTAGTGTCCATCACCCCCTACTGGCTGTGCTTGTGAGGTCACAGCAGACTCAGTGCCTCATAGTTTAGTGTCCAGCGCCCCCTGCTGGCTCTGCTTGTGAGGTCACAGCAGACTCAGCGCCTTCCAGGCCAGTATCAGGCTCATGGCTGCTGGCTGTGCTTGTGACGTCACAGCAGCCTCAGTGCCTCCTCTGCCAGTGCCATGCTCATGGCTGCTGGCTGTGCTTGTGAGGTCACAGCAGACTCAGTGCCTCATACTTTAGTGTCCAGCTCCCCCTGCTGGCTCTGCTTGTGAGGTCACAGCAGACTCAGCGCCTTCCAGGCCAGTATCAGGCTCATGGCTGCTGGCTGTGCTTGTGAGGTCACAGCAGCCTGAATGCCTCCTAGGCCACTGGCAGGCTCATGGCTGCTGGCTGTGATTGTGAGGTCACAGCAGCCTCAGTGTCTCATAGTTCAGTGTCCAGCGTCCCCTGCTGGCTCTGCTTGTGAGGTCACAGCAGACTCAGTGCCTCAAAAGTTAGTGTGCAGCGCCCCCTGCTGGCTGTGCTTGTGAACTCACAGCAGCCTGAATGCCTCCTAGACCAGTGTCAGGGTCATGGCTGCTGGCTGTGCTTGTGAGGTCACAGCAGCCTGAATGCCTCCTATGCCAGTGGCAGGCTCATGGCTGCTGGCTGTGATTGTGAGGTCACAGCAGCCTCAGTGCCTCATAGGTAAGTGTCCAGCGTCCCCTGGTGTCTCTGCTTGTGAGGTCACAGCAGCCTCAGTGATTTCCAGGCCAAAATCAGGCTCCTGGCTGCTGGCTCTGCTTGTGAGGTCACAGCAGACTCAGTGCCCCTGAGGCCAGTGGCAGTCTCATGGCTGCTGGCTGTGCTTGTGAGGTCACAGCAGCCTCAGTGCCTCCTAGGTTGGTGTCCATCGCCCCCTACTGGCTGTGCTTGTGAGGTCACAGCAGACTCAGCGCCTTCCAGGCCAGTATCAGGCTCATGGCTGCTGGCTGTGCTTGTGACGTCACAGCAGCCTCAGTGCCTCCTCTGCCAGTGGCAGGCTCATGGCTGCTGGCTCTGCTTGTGAGGTCACAGCAGCCTCAGTGCCTCACAGGCCAGCATCAGGCTCATGGCTGCTGGCTGTGCTTGTGACGTCACAGCAGCCTGAATGCCTCCTAGACCAGTGTCAGGGTCATGGCTGCTGGCTGTGCTTCTGAGGTCACAGCAGCCTGAATGCCTCCTATGCCAGTGTCAGGCTCATGGCTGCTGGCTGTGATTGTGAGGTCACAGCAGCCTCAGTGCCTCATAGTTTAGTATCCAGCGTCCCCTGGTGTCTCTGCTTGTGAGGTCACAGCAGACTCAGTGATTCCCAGGCCAAAATCAGGCTCATGGCTGCTGGCTATGCTTGTGACGTCACAGCAGCCTCAGTGCCTCTGAGGCCAGTGGCAATCTCATGGCTGCTGGCTGTGCTTGTGAGGTCACAGCAGCCTCAGTGCCTCTGAGGCCAGTGGCAGTCTCATGGCTGCTGGCTGTGCTTGTGACGTCACAGCAGCCTCAGTGACTCTCAAGCCAGTATCATGCTCATGGCTGCTGGCTGTGCTTGTGAGGTCACAGCAGACTCAGTGTCTCTGTGGATAGTGCCATGCTCATGGCTGCTGGCTGTGCTTTTGAGGTCACAGCAGACTCAGTGCCTCTCAGGCCAGTATCAGGCTCATGGCTGCTGGCTGTGCTTGTGACGTCACAGCAGCCTGATTGCCTCCTAGGCCAGTAGCAGGCTCATGGCTGCTGGCTGTGCTTGTGACGTCACAGCAGCCTCAGTGCCTCTGAGGCCAGTGGCAGTCTCATGGCTGCTGGCTGTGCTTGTGAGGTCACAGAAGCCTCAGTGCCTCTGAGGCCAGTGGCAGGCTCATGGCTGCTGGCTGTGATTGTGAGGTCACAGCAGCCTCAGTGCCTCCTAGGTTAGTGTCCATCACCCCCTACTGGCTGTGCTTGGGAGGTCACAGCAGACTCAGTGCCTCATACTTTAGTGTCCAGCTCCCCCTGCTGGCTCTGCTTGTGAGGTCACAGCAGACTCAGCGCCTTCCAGGCCAGTATCAGGCTCATGGCTGCTGGCTGTGCTTGTGAGGTCACAGAAGACTCAGTGCCTCAATAGTTAGTGTTCAGCGCCCCCTGCTGGCTCTGCTTGTGAGGTCACAGCAGACTCAGTGCCTCTCAGGCCAGTATCAGGCTCATGGCTGCTGGCTGTGCTTGTGAGGTCACAGCAGCCTGAATGCCTCCTAGACCAGTGTCAGGGTCATGGCTGCTGGCTGTGATTGTGAGGTTACAGCAGCCTGAATGCCTCCTATGCCAGTGGCAGGCTCCTGGCTGCTGGCTATGCTTGTGACGTCACAGCAGCCTCAGTGCCTCTCAGGCCAGCATCAGGCTCATGGCTGCTGGCTGTGGTTGTGAAGTCACAGCAGCCTCAGTGCCTCCTAGGTTAATGTCCATCACCCGCTACTGGCTGTGCTTGTGAGGTCACAGCAGACTCAGTGCCTCATAGTTTAGTGTCCAGCGCCCCCTGCTGGCTCTGATTGTGAGGTCACAGCAGACTCAGTGCCTCACAGGCCAGCATCAGGCTCATGGCTGCTGGCTGTGCTTGTGACGTCACAGCAGCCTTAACGCCTCCTAGACCAGTGTCAGGGTCATGGCTGCTGGCTGTGCTTCTGAGGTCACAGCAGCCTGAATGCCTCCTATGCCAGTGGCAGGCTCATGGCTGCTGGCTGTGATTGTGAGGTCACAGCAGCCTCAGTGCCTCCTAGGTTAGTGTCCATCGCCCCCTACTGGCTGTGCTTGTGAGGTCACAGCAGCCTCAGTGATTCCCAGGCCAAAATCAGGCTCATGGCTGCTGGCTATGCTTGTGACGTCACAGCAGCCTCAGTGCCTCTGAGGCCAGTGGCAGTCTCATGGCTGCTGGCTGTGCTTGTGAGGTCACAGCAGCCTCAGTGCCTCCTAGGTTAGTGTCCATCACCCCCTACTGGCTGTGCTTGTGAGGTCACAGCAGACTCAGGGTCTCAGTTTAGTGTCCAGCGTCCCGTGCTGCCTCTGCTTGTGAGATCACAGCAGACTCAGTGCCTCAATAGTTAGTGTCCAGCTCCCCCTACTGGCTGTGCTTGTGAGGTCACAGCAGCGTCAGTGCCTCATACCCCAGCATCAGGCTCATGGCTGCTGGCTGTGCTTGTGACGTCACAGCAGCCTCAGTGCCTCCTCTGCCAGTGCCATGCTCATGGCTGCTGGCTGTGCTTCTGAGATCACAGCAGCCTGAATGCCTCCTAGGCCAGTGGCAGGCTTATGGCTGCTGGCTGTGATTGTGAGGTCACAGAAGCCTCAGTGCCTCCTCTGCCAGTGGCAGTCTCATGGCTGCTGGCTGTGCTTGTGAGGTCACAGCAGCCTCAGTGCCTCTCAAGCCAGTATCATGCTCATGGCTGCTGGCTGGGATTGTGAGGTCACAGCAGCCTGAATGCCTCCAAGACCAGTGTCAGGGTCATGGCTGCTGGCTGTGCTTCTGAGGTCACAGCAGCCTGAATGTCTCCTAGGCCAGTGGCAGGCTCCTGGCTGCTGGCTATGCTTGTGACGTCACAACAGCCTCAGTGCCTCTGAGGTCAGTGGCAGTCTCATGGCTGCTGGCTGTGCTTGTGAGGTCACAGCAGCCTCAGTGCCTCCTCTGCCAGTGGCAGTCTCATGGCTGCTGGCTGTGCTTGTGAGGTCACAGCAGCCTCAGTGCCTCTCAAGCCAGTATCATGCTCATGGCTGCTGGCTGGGATTGTGAGGTCACAGCAGCCTGAATGCCTCCTATACCAGTGGCAGGCTCCTGGCTGCTGGCTATGCTTGTGACGTCACAGCAGCCTCAGTGCCTCTGAGGTCAGTGGCAGTCTCATGGCTGCTGGCTGTGCTTGTGAGGTCACAGCAGCCTCAGTGCCTCCTAGGTTAATGTCCATCACCCCCTACTGGCTGTGCTTGTGAGGTCACAGCAGCCTCAGTGGCTCCTCTGCCAGTGGCAGTCTCATGGCTGCTGGCTCTGCTTGTGAGGTTACAGCAGACTCAGTGCCTCACAGGCCAGCATCAGGCTCATGACTGCTGGCTGTGCTTGTGACATCACAGCAGCCTCAGTGCCTCCTCTGCCAGTGCCATGCTCATGGCTGCTGGCTGTGCTTCTGAGGTCACAGCAGCCTGAATGCCTCCTAGGCCAGTGGCAGGCTCATGGCTGCTGGCTGTGCTTGTGACGTCACAGCAGCCTCAGTGCCTCTGAGGCCATTGGCAGTCTCATGGCTGCTGGCTGTGCTTGTGAGGTCACAGAAGCCTCAGTGCCTCTGAGGCCAGTGGCAGGCTCATGGCCGCTGGCTGTGATTGTGAGGTCACAGCAGCCTCAGTGCCTCCTAGGTTAGTGTCCATCGCCCCCTACTGGCTGTGCTTGTGAGGTCACAGCAGACTCAGTGCCTCATAGTTTAGTGTCCAGCGTCCCCTGCTGCCTCTGCTTGTGAGATCACAGCAGACTCAGTGCCTCAATAGTTAGTGTCCAGCGCCCCCTGCTGGCTCTGCTTGTGAGGTCACAGCAGACTCAGTGCCTCTCAGGCCAGTATCAGGCTCATGGCTGCTGGCTGTGCTTGTGAGGTCACAGCAGCCTGAATGCCTCCTATGCCAGTGGCAGGCTCCTGGCTGCTGGCTATGCTTGTGACGTCACAGCAGCCTCAGTGCCTCTGAGGTCAGTGGCAGTCTCATGGCTGCTGGCTGTGCTTGTGAGGTCACAGAAGCCTCAGTGCCTCCTCTGCCAGTGGCAGTCTCATGGCTGCTGGCTGTGCTTGTGAGGTCACAGCAGCCTCAGTGCCTCCTAGGTTAGTGTCCATCACCCCCTACTGGCTGTGCTTGTGAGGTCACAGCAGACTCAGTGACTCATACTTTAGTGTCGAGCTCCCCCTGCTGCCTCTGCTTGTGAGGTCACAGCAGACTCAGCGCCTTCCAGGCCAGTATCAGGCTCATGGCTGCTGGCTGTGCTTGTGAGGTCCCAGCAGCCTCAGTGCCTGCTAGGTTATCTCCAGTGCCCCCTGCTGGCTGTGTTGTGAGGTCACAGCAGCCTCAGTGGCTCCTCTGCCAGTGTCAGGCTCATGGCTGCTGGCTGTGCTTGTGAGGTCAAAGCAGATTCAGTGTCTCTGTGGATAGTGCCATGCGCATGGCTGCTGGCTGTGCTTGTGAGGTCAAAGCAGACTCAGTGTCTCTCAGGCCAGTATCAGGCTCATGGCTGCTGGCTGTGCTTGTGACGTCACAGCAGCCTGAGTGCCTCCTAGGCCAGTGGCAGGCTCATGGCTGCTGGTTGTGCTTGTGACGTCACAGCAGCCGCAGTGCCTCTGAGGCCAGTGGCAGTCTCATGGCTGCTGGCTGTGCTTGTGAGGTCACAGCATCCTCAGTGCCTCCTAGGTTAGTGTCCATCACCCCCTACTGGCTGTGCTTGTGAGGTCACAGCAGACTCAGTGACTCATACTTTAGTGTCGAGCTCCCCCTGCTGCCTCTGCTTGTGAGGTCACAGCAGACTCAGCGCCTTCCAGGCCAGTATCAGGCTCATGGCTGCTGGCTGTGCTTGTGACGTCACAGCAGCCTCAGTGCCTCTGAGGCCAGTGCCATGCTCATGGCTGCTGGCTGTGCTTGTGAGGTCACAGCAGCCTCAGTGCCTCTCAGGCCAATATCAGGCTCATGGCTGCTGGCTGTGCTTGTGAGGTCACAGCAGCCTCAGTGCCTCCTAGGTTAGTGTCCATCACCCCCTACTGGCTGTGCTTGTGAGGTCACAGCAGACTCAGTGACTCATACTTTAGTGTCGAGCTCCCCCTGCTGCCTCTGCTTGTGAGGTCACAGCAGACTCAGCGCCTTCCAGGCCAGTATCAGGCTCATGGCTGCTGGCTGTGCTTGTGACGTCACAGCAGCCTCAGTGCCTCTGAGGCCAGTGCCATGCTCATGGCTGCTGGCTGTGCTTGTGAGGTCACAGCAGCCTCAGTGCCTCTCAGGCCAATATCAGGCTCATGGCTGCTGGCTGTGCTTGTGAGGTCACAGCAGCCTGAATGCCTCCTAGACCAGTGTCAGGGTCATGGCTGCTGGCTGTGCTTCTGAGGTCACAGCAGCCTGAATGCCTCCTATGCCAGTGGCAGGCTCCTGGCTGCTGGCTGTGCTTGTGACATCACAGCAGCCTCAGTGCCTCTGAGGTCAGGGGCAGTCTCATGGCTGCTGGCTGTGCTTGTGAGGTCACAGCAGACTCAGTGCCTCCTAGGTTAATGTCCATCACCCGCTACTGGCTGTGCTTGTGAGGTCACAGCAGACTCACTGCCTCATTCTTTAGTGTCCAGCTCCCTCTGCTGGCTCTGCTTGTGAGGTCACAGCAGCCTCAGTGCCTCTCAGGCCAGCATCAGGCTCATGGCTGCTGGCTGTGCTTGTGACGTCACAGCAGCCTGAATGCCTCCTAGACCAGTGTCAGGGTCATGGCTGCTGGCTGTGCTTCTGAGGTCACAGCAGCCTGAATGCCTCCTATGCCAGTGGCAGGCTCATGGCTGCTGGCTGTGATTGTGAGGTCACAGCAGCCTCAGTGCCTCATAGTTTAGTGTCC
Organism: Dromaius novaehollandiae; assembly: GCF_036370855.1. Classification (NCBI taxonomy): domain Eukaryota; kingdom Metazoa; phylum Chordata; class Aves; order Casuariiformes; family Dromaiidae; genus Dromaius; species Dromaius novaehollandiae. The sequence continues at coordinate 1,407,430 of NW_026991341.1, read as the reverse complement.
AGCGTCCCCTGGTGTCTCTGCTTGTGAGGTCACAGCAGCCTCAGTGATTCCCAGGCCAAAATCAGGCTCATGGCTGCTGGCTATGCTTGTGACGTCACAGCAGCCTCAGTGCCTCTGAGGCCAGTGGCAGTCTCATGGCTGCTGGCTGTGCTTGTGAGGTCACAGCAGCCTCAGTGCCTCTGAGGCCAGTGGCAGTCTCATGGCTGCGGGCTGTGCTTGTGACGTCACAGCAGCCTCAGTGCCTCTCAAGCCAGTATCATGCTCATGGCTGCTGGCTGTGCTTGTGAGGTCACAGCAGACTCAGTGTCTCTGTGGATAGTGCCATGCTCATGGCTGCTGGCTGTGCTTTTGAGGTCACAGCAGACTCAGTGCCTCTCAGGCCAGTATCAGGCTCATGGCTGCTGGCTGTGCTTGTGAGGTCACAGCAGCCTGAATGCCTCCTAGGCCAGTGTCAGGGTCATGGCTGCTGGCTGTGCTTCTGAGGTCACAGCAGCCTGCATGCCTCCTATGCCAGTGGCAGGCTCATGGCTGCTGGCTGTGATTGTGAGGTCACAGCAGCCTCAGTGCCTCATAGTTTAGTGTCCAGCGTCCCCTGGTGTCTCTGCTTGTGAGGTCACAGCAGACTCAGTGATTCCCAGGCCAAAATCAGGCTCATGGCTGCTGGCTATGCTTGTGACGTCACAGCAGCCTCAGTGCCTCTGAGGCCAGTGGCAATCTCATGGCTGCTGGCTGTGCTTGTGAGGTCACAGCAGCCTCAGTGCCTCTGAGGCCAGTGGCAGTCTCATGGCTGCTGGCTGTGCTTGTGACGTCACAGCAGCCTCAGTGCCTCTCAAGCCAGTATCATGCTCATGGCTGCTGGCTGTGCTTCTGAGGTCACAGCAGATTCAGTGTCTCTGTGGATAGTGCCATGCTCATGGCTGCTGGCTGTGCTTGTGAGGTCACAGCAGACTCAGTGTCTCTGTGGATAGTGCCATGCTCATGGCTGCTGGCTGTGCTTTTGAGGTCACAGCAGACTCAGTGCCTCTCAGGCCAGTATCAGGCTCATGGCTGCTGGTTGTGCTTGTGACGTCACAGCAGCCTGAATGCCTCCTAGGCCAGTGGCAGGCTCATGGCTGCTGGCTGTGCTTGTGAGGTCACAGCAGCCTCAGTGCCTCTGAGGCCAGTGGCAGTCTCATGGCTGCTGGCTGTGCTTGTGAGGTCACAGAAGCCTCAGTGCCTCCTCTGCCAATGGCAGGCTCATGGCTGCTGGCTGTGATTGTGAGGTCACAGCAGCCTCAGTGCCTCCTAGGTTAGTGTCCATCACCCCCTACTGGCTGTGCTTGTGAGGTCACAGCAGACTCAGTGCCTCATAGTTTAGTGTCCAGCTCCCCCTGCTGCCTCTGCTTGTGAGGTCACAGCAGACTCAGCGCCTTCCAGGCCAGTATCAGGCTCATGGCTGCTGGCTGTGCTTGTGACGTCACAGCAGCCTCAGTGCCTCTGAGGCCAGTGGCAGTCTCATGGCTGCTGGCTGTGCTTGTGAGGTCACAGCAGCCTCAGTGCCTCCTCTGCCAGTGGCAGTCTCATGGCTGCTGGCTGTGCTTGTGAGGTCACAGAAGACTCAGTGGCTCCTAGGTTAGTGTCCACCCCCCCTGCTGGCTGTGCTTGTGAGATCACAGCAGACTCAGTGCCTCAATAGTTAGTGTCCAGCGCCCCCTGCTGGCTCTGCTTGTGAGGTCACAGCAGACTCAGTGCCTCTCAGGCCAGTATCAGGCTCATGGCTGCTGGCTGTGCTTGTGAGGTCACAGCAGCCTGAATGCCTCCTAGACCAGTGTCAGGGTCATGGCTGCTGGCTGTGCATCTGAGGTTACAGCAGCCTGAATGCCTCCTATGCCAGTGGCAGGCTCCTGGCTGCTGGCTATGCTTGTGACGTCACAGCAGCCTCAGTGCCTCTCAGGCCAGCATCAGGCTCCTGGCTGCTGGCTATGCTTGTGACGTCACAGCAGCCTCAGTGCCTCTCAGGCCAGTATCATGCTCATGGCTGCTGGCTGTGCTTGTGAGGTCACAGCAGCCTGAATGCCTCCAAGACCAGTATCAGGGTCATGGCTGCTGGCTGTGCTTCTGAGGTCACAGCAGCCTGAATGTCTCCTAGGCCAGTGGCAGGCTCCTGGCTGCTGGCTATGCTTGTGACGTCACAGCAGCTTCAGTGCCTCTGAGGTCAGTGGCAGTCTCATGGCTGCTGGCTGTGCTTGTGAGGTCACAGCAGCCTCAGTGCCTCCTCTGCCAGTGGCAGTCTCATGGCTGCTGGCTGTGCTTGTGAGGTCACAGCAGCCTCAGTGCCTCTCAAGCCAGTATCATGCTCATGGCTGCTGGCTGTGCTTGTGAGGTCACAGCAGCCTGAATGCCTCCTATACCAGTGGCAGGCTCCTGGCTGCTGGCTATGCTTGTGACGTCACAGCAGCCTCAGTGCCTCTGAGGTCAGTGGCAGTCTCATGGCTGCTGGCTGTGCTTGTGAGGTCACAGCAGCCTCAGTGCCTCCTAGGTTAATGTCCATCACCCCCTACTGGCTGTGCTTGTGAGGTCACAGCAGCCTCAGTGGCTCCTCTGCCAGTGGCAGTCTCATGGCTGCTGGCTCTGCTTGTGAGGTTACAGCAGACTCAGTGCCTCACAGGCCAGCATCAGGCTCATGTCTGCTGGCTGTGCTTGTGACATCACAGCAGCCTCAGTGCCTCCTCTGCCAGTGCCATGCTCATGGCTGCTGGCTGTGCTTCTGAGGTCACAGCAGCCTGAATGCCTCCTAGGCCAGTGGCAGGCTCATGGCTGCTGGCTGTGCTTGTGACGTCACAGCAGCCTCAGTGCCTCTGAGGCCATTGGCAGTCTCATGGCTGCTGGCTGTGCTTGTGAGGTCACAGAAGCCTCAGTGCCTCTGAGGCCAGTGGCAGGCTCATGGCCGCTGGCTGTGATTGTGAGGTCACAGCAGACTCAGTGGCTCCTAGGTTAGTGTCCATCGCCCCCTACTGGCTGTGCTTGTGAGGTCACAGCAGACTCAGTGCCTCATAGTTTAGTGTCCAGCGCCCCCTGCTGGCTCTGCTTGTGAGGTCACAGCAGACTCAGTGCCTCTCAGGCCAGTATCAGGCTCATGGCTGCTGGCTGTGCTTGTGAGGTCACAGCAGCCTGAACGCCTCCTAGACCAGTGTCAGGGTCATGGCTGCTGGCTGTGCTTCTGAGGTCACAGCAGCCTGAATGCCTCCTATGCCAGTGGCAGGCTCCTGGCTGCTGGCTATGCTTGTGACGTCACAGCAGCCTCAGTGCCTCTGAGGTCAGTGGCAGTCTCATGGCTGCTGGCTGTGCTTGTGAGGTCACACAAGCCTGAATGCCTCCTAGGTTAATGTCCATCACCCCCTACTGCCTGTGCTTGTGAGGTCACAGCAGACTCAGTGCCTCATAGTTTAGTGTCCAGCGCCCGCTGCTGGCTCTGCTTGTGAGGTCACAGCAGCCTCAGTGCCTCTCAGGCCAGCATCAGGCTCATGGCTGCTGGCTGTGCTTGTGAGGTCACAGCAGCCTGAATGCCTCCTAGACCAGTGTCAGGGTCATGGCTGCTGGCTGTGCTTCTGAGGTCACAGCAGCCTGAATGCCTCCTATGCCAGTGGCAGGCTCATGGCTGCTGGCTGTGATTGTGAGGTCACAGCAGCCTCAGTGCCTCATAGTTTAGTGTCCAGCGTCCCCTGGTGTCTCTGCTTGTGAGGTCACAGCAGCCTCAGTGATTCCCAGGCCAAAATCAGGCTCCTGGCTGCTGGCTATGCTTGTGACGTCACAGCAGCCTCAGTGCCTCTGAGGCCAGTGGCAGTCTCATGGCTGCTGGCTGTGCTTGTTAGGTCACAGCAGCCTCAGTGCCTCCTAGGTTAGTGTCCATCGCCCCCTACTGGCTGTGCTTGTGAGGTCACAGCAGACTCAGTGCATCATAGTTTAGTGTCCAGCGTCCCCTGCTGCCTCTGCTTGTGAGATCACAGCAGCCTGAGTGCCTCAATAGTTAGTGTCCAGCGCCCCCTGCTGGCTGTGCTTGTGAGGTCACAGCAGCCCCAGTGCCTCATACCCCAGCATCAGGCTCATGGCTGCTGGCTGTGCTTCTGAGATCACAGCAGCCTGAATGCCTCCTAGGCCAGTGGCAGGCTTATGGCTGCTGGCTGTGATTGTGAGGTCACAGAAGCCTCAGTGCCTCCTCTGCCAGTGGCAGTCTCATGGCTGCTGGCTGTGCTTGTGAGGTCACAGCAGCCTCAGTGCCTCTCAAGCCAGTATCATGCTCATGGCTGCTGGCTGTGCTTGTGAGGTCACAGCAGCCTGAATGCCTCCAAGACCAGTATCAGGGTCATGGCTGCTGGCTCTGCTTCTGAGGTCACAGCAGCCTGAATGCCTCCTAGGCCTGTGGCAGGCTCATGGCTGCTGGCTGGGATTGTGAGGTCACAGCAGCCTCAGTGCCTCATAGTTCAGTGTCCAGCGTCCCCTGCTGGCTCAGCTTGTGAGGTCACAGCAGACTCAGTGCCTCAAAAGTTAGTGTGCAGCTCCCCCTGCTGGCTGTGCTTGTGAGGTCACACCAGCCTCAGTGCCTCCTAGACCAGTGTCAGGGTCATGGCTGCTGGCTGTGCTTGTGAGGTCACACAAGCCTGAATGCCTCCTCTGCCAGTGCCATGCTCATGGCTGCTGGCTGGGATTGTGAGGTCACAGCAGACTCAGGGCCGCATAGTTTAGTGTCCAGCGTCCCCTGCTGGCTCTGCTTGTGAGGTCACAGCAGCCTGAGTGCCTCATAGGTTAGTGTCCATCGCCCCCTACTGGCTGTGCTTGTGAGTTCACAGCAGCCTCAGTGCCTCCCAGGCCAATATCAGGCTCATGGCTGCTGGCTGTGCTTGTGAGGTCACAGCAGACTCAGTGCCTCTCAGGCCAGTATCAGGCTCATGGCTGCTGGCTGTGCTTGTGACGTCACAGCAGCCTGATTGCCTCCTCTGCCAGTGGCAGGCTCATGGCTGCTGGTTGTGCTTGTGACGTCACAGCAGCCTCAGTGCCTCTGAGGCCAGTGGCAGTCTCATGGCTGCTGGCTGTGCTTGTGAGGTCACAGAAGCCTCAGTGCCTCTGAGGCCAGTGGCAGGCTCATGGCTGCTGGCTGTGCTTGTGAGGTCACAGCAGACTCAGTGCCTCCTAGGTTAGTGTCCATCACCCCCTTCTGGCTGTGCTTGTGAGGTCACAGCAGACTCAGTGCCTCATACTTTAGTGTCCAGCTCCCCCTGCTGGCTCTGCTTGTGAGGTCACAGCAGACTCAGCGCCTTCCAGGCCAGTATCAGGCTCATGGCTGCTGGCTGTGCTTGTGACGTCACAGCAGCCTCAGTGCCTCCTCTGCCAGTGCCATGCTCATGGCTGCTGGCTGTGCTTGTGAGGTCACAGCAGCCTCAGTGCCTCTCAGGCCAATATCAGGCTCATGGCTGCTGGCTGTGCTTGTGAGGTCACAGCAGCCTGAATGCCTCCTAGACCAGTGTCAGGGTCATGGCTGCTGGCTGTGCTTCTGAGGTCACAGCAGCCTGAATGCCTCCTATGCCAGTGGCAGGCTCCTGGCTGCTGGCTATGCTTGTGACGTCACAGCAGCCTCAGTGCCTCTGAGGTCAGTGGCAGTCTCATGGCTGCTGGCTGTGCTTGTGAGGTCACAGCAGCCTCAGTGCCTCCTAGGTTAATGTCCATCGCCCCCTACTGGCTGTGCTTGTGAGGTCACAGCAGACTCAGTGCCTCATAGTTTAGTGTCCAGCGCCCCCTGCTGGCTCTGCTTGTGAGGTTACAGCAGACTCAGTGCCTCACAGGCCAGCATCAGGCTCATGGCTGCTGGCTGTGCTTGTGACATCACAGCAGCCTCAGTGCCTCCTCTGCCAGTGCCATGCTCATGGCTGCTGGCTGTGCTTCTGAGGTCACAGCAGCCTGAATGCCTCCTATGCCAGTGGCAGGCTCATGGCTGCTGGCTGTACTTGTGATGTCACAGCAGCCTCAGTGCCTCTGAGGCCAGTGGCAGGCTCATGGCTGCTGGCTGTGATTGTGAGGTCACAGCAGACTCAGTGGCTCCTAGGTTAGTGTCCATCGCCCCCTACTGGCTGTGATTGTGAGGTCACAGCAGCCTCAGTGCCTCATAGTTTAGTGTCCAGCGTCCCCTGCTGGCTGTGCTTGTGAGATCACAGCAGACTCAGTGCCTCAATAGTTAGTGTCCAGCTCCCCCCGCTGGCTGTGCTTGTGAGGTCACAGCAGCCTCAGAGCCTCATACCCCAGCATCAGGCTCATGGCTGCTGGCTGTGCTTGTGACGTCACAGCAGCCTCAGTGCCTCCTCTGCCAGTGCCATGCTCATGGCTGCTGGCTGTGCTTCTGAGATCACAGCAGCCTGAATGCCTCCTAGGCCAGTGGCAGGCTCATGGCTGCTGGCTGTGCTTGTGAGATCACAGAAGCCTCAGTGCCTCCTCTGCCAGTGGCAGTCTCATGGCTGCTGGCTGTGCTTGTGAGGTCACAGCAGCCTCAGTGCCTCTCAAGCCAGTATCATGCTCATGGCTGCTGGCTGTGCTTGTGAGGTCACAGCAGCCTGAATGCCTCCAAGACCAGTATCAGGGTCATGGCTGCTGGCTGTGCTTGTGAGGTCACAGCAGACTCAGTGGCTCCTAGGTTAGTGTCCATCGCCCCCTACTGGCTGTGCTTGTGAGGTCACAGCAGCCTCAGTGGCTCCTCTGCCAGTGTCAGGCTCATGGATGCTGGCTGTGCTTGTGAGGTCACAGCAGCCTCAGTGCCTCGTAGGTTAGTGTCCATCACCCCCTACTGGCTGTGCTTGTGAGGTCACAGCAGACTCAGTGCCTCATACTTTAATGTCCAGCTCCCCCTGCTGGCTCTGCTTGTGAGGTCACAGCAGACTCAGCGCCTTCCAGGCCAGTATCAGGCTCATGGCTGCTGGCTGTGCTTGTGAGGTCACCGAAGCCTCAGTGCCTCTGAAGCCAGTATCATGCTCATGGCTGCTGGCTGTGCTTGTGAGGTCACAGCAGCCTGAATGCCTCCAAGACCAGTATCAGGGTCATGGCTGCTGGCTGTGCTTGTGAGGTCACAGCAGACTCAGTGCCTGCTAGGTTATCTCCAGTGCCCCCTGCTGGCTGTGTTGTGAGGTCACAGCAGCCTCAGGGGCTCCTCTGCCAGTGTCAGGCTCATGGCTGCTGGCTGTGCTTGTGACGTCACAGCAGACTCAGTGCCTCTCAGGCCAGTATCAGGCTCATGGCTGCTGGCTGTGCTTGTGACGTCACAGCAGGCTGATTGCCTCCTAGGCCAGTGGCAGGCTCATGGCTGCTGGTTGTGCTTGTGACGTCACAGCAGCCTCAGTGCCTCTGAGGCCAGTGGCAGTCTCATGGCTGCTGGCTGTGCTTGTGAGGTCACAGAAGCCTCAGTGCCTCCTCTGCCAGTGGCAGGCTCATGGCTGCTGGCTGTGATTGTGAGGTCACAGCAGCCTCAGTGCCTCTGAGGCCAGTGGCAGGCTCATGGCTGCTGGCTGTGATTGTGAGGTCACAGCAGACTCAGTGGCTCCTAGGTTAGTGTCCATCGCCCCCTACTGGCTGTGATTGTGAGGTCACAGCAGCCTCAGTGCCTCATAGTTTAGTGTCCAGCGTCCCCTGCTGGCTGTGCTTGTGAGATCACAGCAGACTCAGTGCCTCAATAGTTAGTGTCCAGCTCCCCCCGCTGGCTGTGCTTGTGAGGTCACAGCAGCCTCAGAGCCTCATACCCCAGCATCAGGCTCATGGCTGCTGGCTGTGCTTGTGACGTCACAGCAGCCTCAGTGCCTCCTCTGCCAGTGCCATGCTCATGGCTGCTGGCTGTGCTTCTGAGATCACAGCAGCCTGAATGCCTCCTAGGCCAGTGGCAGGCTCATGGCTGCTGGCTGTGCTTGTGAGATCACAGAAGCCTCAGTGCCTCCTCTGCCAGTGGCAGTCTCATGGCTGCTGGCTGTGCTTGTGAGGTCACAGCAGCCTCAGTGCCTCTCAAGCCAGTATCATGCTCATGGCTGCTGGCTGTGCTTGTGAGGTCACAGCAGCCTGAATGCCTCCAAGACCAGTATCAGGGTCATGGCTGCTGGCTGTGCTTGTGAGGTCACAGCAGACTCAGTGGCTCCTAGGTTAGTGTCCATCGCCCCCTACTGGCTGTGCTTGTGAGGTCACAGCAGCCTCAGTGGCTCCTCTGCCAGTGTCAGGCTCATGGCTGCTGGCTGTGCTTGTGAGGTCACAGCAGCCTCAGTGCCTCCTAGGTTAGTGTCCATCACCCCCTACTGGCTGTGCTTGTGAGGTCACAGCAGACTCAGTGCCTCATACTTTAATGTCCAGCTCCCCCTGCTGGCTCTGCTTGTGAGGTCACAGCAGACTCAGCGCCTTCCAGGCCAGTATCAGGCTCATGGCTGCTGGCTGTGCTTGTGAGGTCACCGAAGCCTCAGTGCCTCTGAAGCCAGTATCATGCTCATGGCTGCTGGCTGTGCTTGTGAGGTCACAGCAGCCTGAATGCCTCCAAGACCAGTATCAGGGTCATGGCTGCTGGCTGTGCTTGTGAGGTCACAGCAGACTCAGTGCCTGCTAGGTTATCTCCAGTGCCCCCTGCTGGCTGTGTTGTGAGGTCACAGCAGCCTCAGGGGCTCCTCTGCCAGTGTCAGGCTCATGGCTGCTGGCTGTGCTTGTGACGTCACAGCAGACTCAGTGTCTCTGTGGATAGTGCCATGCTCATGGCTGCTGGCTGTGCTTTTGAGGTCACAGCAGACTCAGTGCCTCTCAGGCCAGTATCAGGCTCATGGCTGCTGGCTGTGCTTGTGACGTCACAGCAGCCTGATTGCCTCCTAGGCCAGTGGCAGGCTCATGGCTGCTGGTTGTGCTTGTGACGTCACAGCAGCCTCAGTGCCTCTGAGGCCAGTGGCAGTCTCATGGCTGCTGGCTGTGCTTGTGAGGTCACAGAAGCCTCAGTGCCTCCTCTGCCAGTGGCAGGCTCATGGCTGCTGGCTGTGATTGTGAGGTCACAGCAGCCTCAGTGCCTCATACTTTAGTGTCCAGCGTCCCCTGCTGGCTCTGCTTGTGAGGTCACAGCAGACTCAGCGCCTTCCAGGCCTGTATCAGGCTCATGGCTGCTGGCTGTGCTTGTGACGTCACAGCAGCCTCAGTGCCTCCTCTGCCAGTGCCATGCTCATGGCTGCTGGCTGTGCTTGTGAGGTCACAGCAGCCTCAGTGCCTCTCAGGCCAATATCAGGCTCATGGCTGCTGGCTGTGCTTGTGAGGTCACAGCAGCCTGAATGCCTCCTAGGCCTGTGGCAGGCTCATGGCTGCTGGCTATGATTGTGAGGTCACAGCAGCCTCCGTGCCTCATAGGTAAGTGTCCAGCGTCCCCTGCTGGCTGTGCTTGTGAGGTCACACCAGCCTCAGTGCCTCCTCTGCCAGTGGCAGGCTCATGGCTGCTGGCTGGGATTGTGAGGTCACAGCAGCCTCAGTGCCTCATAGTTCAGTGTCCAGCGTCCCCTGCTGGCTCTGCTTGTGAGGTCACAGCAGACTCAGTGCCTCAAAAGTTAGTGTGCAGCGCCCCCTGCTGGCTGTGCTTGTGAACTCACAGCAGCCTGAATGCCTCCTAGACCAGTGTCAGGGTCACGGCTGCTGGCTGTGCTTGTGAGGTCACACAAGCCTGAATGCCTCCTATGCCAGTGGCAGGCTCATGGCTGCTGGCTGTGCTTGTGAGGTCACAGCAGACTCAGGGCCGCATAGTTTAGTGTCCAGCGTCCCCTGCTGGCTCTGCTTGTGAGGTCACAGCAGCCTCAGTGCCTCCCAGGCCAATATCAGGCTCATGGCTGCTGGCTGTGCTTGTGACGTCACAGCAGCCTGAGTGCCTCCTAGGCCCGTGGCAGGCTCATGGCTGCTGGCTGTGCTTGTGACGTCACAGCAGCCTCAGTGCCTCTGAGGCCAGTGGCAGTCTCATGGCTGCTGGCTGTGCTTGTGAGGTCACAGAAGCCTCAGTGCCTCTGAGGCCAGTGGCAGTCTCATGGCTGCTGGCTGTGTTGTGAGGTCACAGAAGCCTCAGTGCCTCTGAGGCCAGTGGCAGTCTCATGGCTGCTGGCTGTGCTTGTGAGGTCACAGAAGCCTCAGTGCCTTTTCTGCCAGTGGCAGGCTCATGGCTGCTGGCTGTGCTTGTGAGGTCACAGCAGACTCAGTGTCTCTGTGGATAGTGCCATGCTCATGGCTGCTGGCTGTGCTTTTGAGGTCACAGCAGACTCAGTGCCTCTCAGGCCAGTATCAGGCTCATGGCTGCTGGCTGTGCTTGTGACGTTACAGCAGCCTGAGTGCCTCCTAGGCCAGTGGCAGGCTCATGGCTGCTGGTTGTGCTTGTGACGTCACAGCAGCCTCCGTGCCTCTGAGGCCAGTGGCAGTCTCATGGCTGCTGGCTGTGCTTGTGAGGCCACAGACGCCTCAGTGCCTCCTCTGCCAGTGGCAGGCTCATGGCTGGTGGCTGTGCTTGTGAGGTCACAGCAGACTCAGTGCCTCATACTTTAGTGTCCAGCTCCCCCTGCTGGCTCTGCTTGTGAGGTCACAGCAGACTCAGCGCCTTCCAGGCTTGTATCAGGCTCATGGCTGCTGGCTGTGCTTGTGACGTCACAGCAGCCTCAGTGCCTCTGAGGCCAGTGGCAGTCTCATGGCTGCTGGCTGTGCTTGTGAGGTCACAGCAGCCTCAGTGCCTCCTCTGCCAGTGGCAGTCTCATGGCTGCTGGCTGTGCTTGTGAGGGCACAGCAGACTCAGTGCCTCACAGGCTAGCATCAGGCTCATGGCTGCTGGCTGTGCTTGTGAGGTCACAGCAGCCTGAATGCCTCCTAGACCAGTGTCAGGGTCATGGCTGCTGGCTGTGCTTCTGAGGTCACAGCAGCCTGAATTCCTCCTATGCCAGTGGCAGGCTCATGGCTGCTGGCTGTGATTGTGAGGTCACAGCAGCCTCAGTGCCTCATAGTTTAGTGTCCAGCGTCCCCTGGTGTCTCTGCTTGTGAGGTCACAGCAGCCTCAGTGATTCCCAGGCCAAAATCAGGCTCCTGGCTGCTGGCTATGCTTGTGACGTCACAGCAGCCTCAGTGCCTCTGAGGCCAGTGGCAGTCTCATGGCTGCTGGCTGTGCTTGTGAGGTCACAGCAGCCTCAGTGCCTCTCAAGCCAGTATCATGCTCATGGCTGCTGGCTGTGCTTGTGAGGTCACAGCAGCCTGAATGCCTCCAAGACCAGTATCAGGGTCATGGCTGCTGGCTGTGCTTGTGAGGTCACAGCAGACTCAGTGCCTCCTAGGTTAGTGTCCATCGCCCCCTACTGGCTGTGCTTGTGAGGTCACAGCAGACTCAGTGCCTCATAGTTCAGTGTCCAGCGTCCCCTGCTGCCTCTGCTTGTGAGATCACAGCAGACTCAGTGCCTCAATAGTTAGTGTCCAGCGCCCCCTGCTGGCTGTGCTTGTGAGGTCACAGCAGCCTAAGTGCCTCATACCCCAGCATCAGGCTCATGGCTGCTGGCTGTGCTTGTGACGTCACAGCAGCCTCAGTGCCTCCTCTGACAGTGCCATGCTCATGGCTGCTGGCTGTGCTTCTGAGATCACAGCAGCCTGAATGCCTCCTAGGTCAGTGGCAGGCTTATGGCTGCTGGCTGTGATTGTGAGGTCACAGAAGCCTCAGTGCCTCTGAGGCCAGTGGCAGTCTCATGGCTGCTGGCTGTGCTTGTGAGGTCACAGCAGCCTCAGTGCCTCTCAAGCCAGTATCATGCTCATGGCTGCTGGCTGTGCTTGTGAGGTCACAGCAGCCTGAATGCCTCCAAGACCAGTATCAGGGTCATGGCTGCTGGCTGTGCTTGTGAGGTCACAGCAGACTCAGTGCCTCTGAGGCCAGTGGCAGTCTCATGGCTGCTGGCTGTGCTTGTGAGGTCACAGCAGCCTCAGTGCCTCTCAAGCCAGTATCATGCTCATGGCTGCTGGCTGTGCTTGTGAGGTCACAGCAGACTCAGTGCCTCACAGGCTAGCATCAGGCTCATGGCTGCTGGCTGTGCTTGTGAGGTCACAGCAGCCTGAGTGCCTCCTAGACCAGTGTCAGGGTCATGGCTGCTGGCTGTGCTTCTGAGGTCACAGCAGCCTGAATGCCTCCTATGCCAGTGGCAGGCTCATGGCTGCTGGCTGTGATTGTGAGGTCACAGCAGCCTCAGTGCCTCATAGTTTAGTGTCCAGCGTCTCCTGGTGTCTCTGCTTGTGAGGTCACAGCAGCCTCAATGATTCCCAGGCCAAAATCAGGCTCCTGGCTGCTGGCTATGCTTGTGACGTCACAGCAGCCTCAGTGCCTCTGAGGCCAGTGGCAGTCTCATGGCTGCTGGCTGTGCTTGTGAGGTCACAGCAGCCTCAGTGCCTCTCAAGCCAGTATCATGCTCATGGCTGCTGGCTGTGCTTGTGAGGTCACAGCAGCCTGAATGCCTCCAAGACCAGTATCAGGGTCATGGCTGCTGGCTGTGCTTGTGAGGTCACAGCAGACTCAGTGCCTCCTAGGTTAGTGTCCATCGCCCCCTACTGGCTGTGCTTGTGAGGTCACAGCAGACTCAGTGCCTCATAGTTCAGTGTCCAGCGTCCCCTGCTGCCTCTGCTTGTGAGATCACAGCAGACTCAGTGCCTCAATAGTTAGTGTCCAGCGCCCCCTGCTGGCTGTGCTTGTGAGGTCACAGCAGCCTAAGTGCCTCATACCCCAGCATCAGGCTCATGGCTGCTGGCTGTGCTTGTGACGTCACAGCAGCCTCAGTGCCTCCTCTGCCAGTGCCATGCTCATGGCTGCTGGCTGTGCTTCTGAGATCACAGCAGCCTGAATGCCTCCTAGGTCAGTGGCAGGCTTATGGCTGCTGGCTGTGATTGTGAGGTCACAGAAGCCTCAGTGCCTCCTCTGCCAGTGGCAGTCTCATGGCTGCTGGCTGTGCTTGTGAGGTCACAGCAGCCTCAGTGCCTCTCAAGCCAGTATCATGCTCATGGCTGCTGGCTGTGCTTGTGAGGTCACAGCAGCCTGAATGCCTCCAAGACCAGTATCAGGGTCATGGCTGCTGGCTGTGCTTGTGAGGTCACAGCAGACTCAGTGCCTGCTAGGTTATCTCCAGTGACCCCTGCTGGCTGTGTTGTGAGGTCACAGCAGCCTCAGTGGCTCCTCTGCCAGTGTCAGGCTCATGGCTGCTGGCTGTGCTTTTGAGGTCACAGCAGACTCAGTGCCTCTCAGGCCAGTATCAGGCTCATGGCTGCTGGCTGTGCTTGTGACGTCACAGCAGCCTGATTGCCTCCTAGGCCAGTGGCAGGCTCTTGGCTGCTGGCTGTGCTTGTGAGGTCAGAGAAGCCTCAGTGCCTCTGAGGCCAGTGGCAGGCTCATGGCTGCTGGCTGTGATTGTGAGGTCACAGCAGCCTCAGTGCCTCCTAGGTTAGTGTCCATCACCCCCTACTGGCTGTGCTTGTGAGGGCACAGCAGACTCAGTGCCTCATAGTTTAGTGTCCAGCGCCCCCTGCTGGCTCTGCTTGTGAGGTCACAGCAGACTCAGCGCCTTCCAGGCCAGTATAAGGCTCATGGCTGCTGGCTGTGCTTGTGACGTCACAGCAGCCTCAGTGCCTCTGAGGCCAGTGCCATGCTCATGGCTGCTGGCTGTGCTTGTGAGGTCACAGCAGACTCAGTGCCTCATACTTTAATGTCCAGCTCCCCCTGCTGGCTGTGCTTGTGAGGTCACAGCAGACTCAGCGCCTTCCAGGCCAGTATCAGGCTCATGGCTGCTGGCTCTGCTTGTGACGTCACAGCAGCCTCAGTGCCTCCTCTGCCAGTGCCATGTTCATGGCTGCTGGCTGTGCTTGTGAGGTCACAGCAGCCTGAATGCCTCCTAGGCCACTGGCAGGCTCATGGCTGCTGGCTGTGCTTGTGAGGTCACAGCAGCCTCAGTGCCTCATAGTTCAGTGTCCAGCGTCCCCTGCTGGCTCTGCTTGTGAGGTCACAGCAGACTCAGTGCCTCAAAAGTTAGTGTGCAGCGCCCCCTGCTGGCTGTGCTTGTGAACTCACAGCAGCCTGAATGCCTCCTAGACCAGTGGCAGGTTCATGGCTGCTGGCTGTGCTTGTGAGGTCACAGCAGACTCAGTGCCTCATACTTTAGTGTCCAGCTCCCCCTGCTGGCTCTGCTTGTGAGGTCACAGCAGACTCAGCGCCTTCCAGGCCTGTATCAGGGTCATGGCTGCTGGCTGTGCTTGTGACGTCACAGCAGCCTCAGTGCCTCTGAGGCCAGTGGCAGTCTCATGGCTGCTGGCTGTGCTTGTGAGGTCACAGCAGCCTCAGTGCCTCCTCTGCCAGTGGCAGTCTCATGGCTGCTGGCTGTGCTTGTGAGGTCACAGCAGACTCAGTGGCTCCTAGGTTAGTGTCCATCGCTCCCTGCTGGCTGTGCTTGTGAGGTCACAGCAGACTCAGTGGCTCCTAGGTTAGTGTCCAGCGCCCCCTGCTGGCTGTGCTTGTGAGGCCACAGCAGACTCAGTGCCTCACAGGCTAGCATCAGGCTCATGGCTGCTGGCTGTGCTTGTGAGGTCACAGCAGCCTGAATGCCTCCTAGACCAGTGTCAGGGTCATGGCTGCTGGCTGTGCTTCTGAGGTCACAGCAGCCTGAATGCCTCCTATGCCAGTGGCAGGCTCATGGCTGCTGGCTGTGATTGTGAGGTCACAGCAGCCTCAGTGCCTCATAGTTTAGTGTCCAGCGTCCCCTGGTGTCTCTGCTTGTGAGGTCACAGCAGCCTCAGTGATTCCCAGGCCAAAATCAGGCTCATGGCTGCTGGCTATGCTTGTGACGCCACAGCAGCCTCAGTGCCTCTGAGGCCAGTGGCAGTCTCATGGCTGCTGGCTGTGCTTGTGAGGTCACAGCAGCCTCAGTGCCTCTCAAGCCAGTATCATGCTCATGGCTGCTGGCTGTGCTTGTGAGGTCACAGCAGCCTGAATGCCTCCAAGACCAGTATCAGGGTCATGGCTGCTGGCTGTGCTTGTGAGGTCACAGCAGACTCAGTGCCTCATAGTTCAGTGTCCAGCGTCCCCTGCTGCCTCTGCTTGTGAGATCACAGCAGACTCAGTGCCTCAATAGTTAGTGTCCAGCGCCCCCTGCTGGCTGTGCTTGTGAGGTCACAGCAGCCTCAGTGCCTCATACCCCAGCATCAGGCTCATGGCTGCTGGCTGTGCTTGTGAGGTCACAGCAGCCTCAGTGCCTCCTCTGCCAGTGCCATGCTCATGGCTACTGGCTGTGCTTCTGAGATCACAGCAGCCTGAATGCCTCCTAGGTCAGTGGCAGGCTTATGGCTGCTGGCTGTGATTGTGAGGTCACAGAAGCCTCAGTGCCTCCTCTGCCAGTGGCAGTCTCATGGCTGCTGGCTGTGCTTGTGAGGTCACAGCAGCCTCAGTGCCTCTCAAGCCAGTATCATGCTCATGGCTGCTGGCTGTGCTTGTGAGGTCACAGCAGCCTGAATGCCTCCAAGACCAGTATCAGGGTCATGGCTGCTGGCTGTGCTTGTGAGGTCACAGCAGACTCAGTGCCTGCTAGGTTATCTCCAGTGCCCCCTGCTGGCTGTGTTGTGAGGTCACAGCAGCCTCAGTGGCTCCTCTGCCAGTGTCAGGCTCATGGCTGCTGGCTGTGCTTGTGAGGTCACAGCAGACTCAGTGTCTCTGTGGATAGTGCCATGCTCATGGCTGCTGGCTGTGCTTTTGAGGTCACAGCAGACTCAGTGCCTCTCAGGCCAGTATCAGGCTCATGGCTGCTGGCTGTGCTTGTGACGTCACAGCAGCCTGATTGCCTCCTAGGCCAGTGGCAGGCTCTTGGCTGCTGGTTGTGCTTGTGACGTCACAGCAGCCTCAGTGCCTCTGAGGCCAGTGGCAGTCTCATGGCTGCTGGCTGTGCTTGTGAGGTCAGAGAAGCCTCAGTGCCTCTGAGGCCAGTGGCAGGCTCATGGCTGCTGGCTGTGATTGTGAGGTCACAGCAGCCTCAGTGCCTCCTAGGTTAGTGTCCATCACCCCCTACTGGCTGTGCTTGTGAGGTCACAGCAGACTCAGTGCCTCATAGTTTAGTGTCCAGCGCCCCCTGCTGGCTCTGCTTGTGAGGTCACAGCAGACTCAGCGCCTTCCAGGCCAGTATCAGGCTCATGGCTGCTGGCTGTGCTTGTGACGTCACAGCAGCCTCAGTGCCTCCTCTGCCAGTGCCATGCTCATGGCTGCTGGCTGTGCTTGTGAGGTCACAGCAGACTCAGTGCCTCATACATTAATGTCCAGCTCCCCCTGCTGGCTGTGCTTGTGAGGTCACAGCAGACTCAGCGCCTTCCAGGCCAGTATCAGGCTCATGGCTGCTGGCTGTGCTTGTGAGGTCACAGCAGCCTCAGTGCCTCCTCTGCCAGTGCCATGTTCTTGGCTGCTGGCTGTGCTTGTGAGGTCACAGCAGCCTGAATGCCTCCTAGGCCACTGGCAGGCTCATGGCTGCTGGCTGTGCTTGTGAGGTCACAGCAGCCTCAGTGCCTCATAGTTCAGTGTCCAGCGTCCCCTGCTGGCTCTGCTTGTGAGGTCACAGCAGACTCAGTGCCTCAAAAGTTAGTGTGCAGCGCCCCCTGCTGGCTGTGCTTGTGAACTCACAGCAGCCTGAATGCCTCCTAGACCAGTGTCAGGTTCATGGCTGCTGGCTGTGCTTGTGAGGTCACAGCAGCCTGAATGCCTCCTATGCCAGTGGCAGGCTCATGGCTGCTGGCTGTGCTTGTAACCTCACAGCAGCCTGAGTGCCTCCTAGGCCCGTGGCAGGCTCATGGCTGCTGGCTGTGCTTGTGAGGTCACAGCAGCCTCAGTGCCTCTGAGGCCAGTGGCAGTCTCATGGCTGCTGGCTGTGCTTGTGACGTCACAGAAGCCTCAGTGCCTCTGAGGCCAGTGGCAGTCTCATGGCTGCTGCCTGTGCTTGTGAGGTCACAGCAGACTCAGTGCCTCCTAGGTTAGTGTCCATCACCCCCTACTGGCTGTGCTTGTGAGGTCACAGCAGACTCAGTGCCTGCTAGGTTATCTCCAGTGCCCCTGCTGGCTGTGTTGTGAGGTCACAGCAGCCTCAGTGGCTCCTCTGCCAGTGTCAGGCTCATGGCTGCTGGCTGTGCTTGTGAGGTCACAGCAGACTCAGTGTCTCTGTGGATAGTGCCATGCTCATGGCTGCTGGCTGTGCTTTTGAGGTCACAGCAGACTCAGTGCCTCTCAGGCCAGTATCAGGCTCATGGCTGCTGGCTGTGCTTGTGACGTCACAGCAGCCTGATTGCCTCCTAGGCCAGTGGCAGGCTCATGGCTGCTGGTTGTGCTTGTGACGTCACAGCAGCCTCAGTGCCTCTGAGGCCAGTGGCAGTCTCATGGCTGCTGGCTGTGCTTGTGAGGTCACAGAAGCCTCAGTGCCTCCTCTGCCAGTGGCAGGCTCATGGCTGCTGGCTGTGATTGTGAGGTCACAGCAGCCTCAGTGCCTCCTAGGTTAGTGTCCATCACCCCCTACTGGCTGTGCTTGTGAGGTCACAGCAGACTCAGTGCCTCATAGTTTAGTGTCCAGCGCCCCCTGCTGGCTCTGCTTGTGAGGTCACAGCAGACTCAGCGCCTTCCAGGCCAGTATCAGGCTCATGGCTGCTGGCTGTGCTTGTGAGGTCACAGCAGCCTCAGTGCCTCCTCTGCCAGTGCCATGCTCATGGCTGCTGGCTGTGCTTGTGAGGTCACAGCAGCCTCAGTGCCTCTCAGGCCAATATCAGGCTCATGGCTGCTGGCTGTGCTTGTGAGGTCACACAAGCCTGAATGCCTCCTAGACCAGTGTCAGGGTCATGGCTGCTGGCTGTGCTTCTGAGGTCACAGCAGCCTGAATGCCTCCTATGCCAGTGGCAGGCTCCTGGCTGCTGGCTGTCCTTGTGACGTCACAGCAGCCTCATTGCCTCTGAGGTCAGTGGCAGTCTCATGGCTGCTGGCTGTGCTTGTGAGGTCACAGCAGACTCAGTGCCTCCTAGGTTAATGTCCATCACCCCCTACTGGCTGTGCTTGTGAGGTCACAGCAGACTCAGTGCCTCATAGTTTAGTGTCCAGCTCCCCCTGCTGGCTCTGCTTGTGAGGTCACAGCAGCCTCAGTGCCTCTCAGGCCAGCATCAGGCTCATGGCTGCTGGCTGTGCTTGTGAGGTCACAGCAGCCTGAATGCCTCCTAGACCAGTGTCAGGGTCATGGCTGCTGGCTGTGCTTCTGAGGTCACAGCAGCCTGAATGCCTCCTATGCCAGTGGCAGGCTCATGGCTGCTGGCTGTGATTGTGAGGTCACAGCAGCCTCAGTGCCTCATAGTTTAGTGTCCAGCGTCCCCTGGTGTCTCTGCTTGTGAGGTCACAGCAGCCTCAGTGATTCCCAGGCCAAAATCAGGCTCCTGGCTGCTGGCTATGCTTGTGACGTCACAGCAGCCTCAGTGCCTCTGAGGCCAGTGGCAGTCTCATGGCTGCTGGCTGTGCTTGTGAGGTCACAGCAGCCTCAGTGCCTCCTAGGTTAGTGTCCATCGCCCCCTACTGGCTGTGCTTGTGAGGTCACAGCAGACTCAGTGCCTCATAGTTTAGTGTCCAGCGTCCCCTGCTGCCTCTGCTTGTGAGATCACAGCAGACTCAGTGCCTCAAAAGTTAGTGTCCAGCGCCCCCTGCTGGCTGTGCTTGTGAGGTCACAGCAGCCCCAGTGCCTCATACCCCAGCATCAGGCTCATGGCTGCTGGCTGTGCTTGTGACGTCACAGCAGCCTCAGTGCCTCCTCTGCCAGTGCCATGCTCATGGCTGCTGGCTGTGCTTCTGAGATCACAGCAGCCTAAATGCCTCCTAGGCCAGTGGCAGGCTTATGGCTGCTGGCTGTGATTGTGAGGTCACAGAAGCCTCAGTGCCTCTGAGGCCAGTGGCAGTCTCATGGCTGCTGGCTGTGCTTGTGAGGTCACAGCAGCCTCAGTGCCTCTCAAGCCACTATCATGCTCATGGCTGCTGGCTGTGCTTGTGAGGTCACAGCAGACTCAGTGTCTCTGTGGATAGTGCCATGCTCATGGCTGCTGGCTGTGCTTTTGAGGTCACAGCAGACTCAGTGCCTCTCAGGCCAGTATCAGGCTCATGGCTGCTGGCTGTGCTTGTGACGTCACAGCAGCCTGATTGCCTCCTAGGCCAGTGGCAGGCTCATGGCTGCTGGTTGTGCTTGTGACGTCACAGCAGCCTCAGTGCCTCTGAGGCCAGTGGCAGTCTCATGGCTGCTGGCTGTGCTTGTGAGGTCACAGCAGCCTCAGTGCCTCCTAGGTTAGTGTCCATCACCCCCTACTGGCTGTGCTTGTGAGGTCACAGCAGACTCAGTGCCTCATACTTTAGTGTCCAGCTCCCCCTGCTGGCTCTGCTTGTGAGGTCACAGCAGACTCAGCGCCTTCCAGGCCAGTATCAGGCTCATGGCTGCTGGCTGTGCTTGTGACGTCACAGCAGCCTCAGTGCCTCTGAGGCCAGTGGCAGTCTCATGGCTGCTGGCTGTGCTTGTGAGGTCACAGCAGCCTCAGTGCCTCTGAGGTCAGTGGCAGTCTCATGGCTGCTGGCTGTGCTTGTGAGGTCACAGCAGACTCAGTGGCTCCTAGGTTAGTGTCCATCGCCCCCTGCTGGCTGTGCTTGTGAGATCACAGCAGACTCAGTGCCTCAATAGTTAGTGTCCAGCGCCCCCTGCTGGCTCTGCTTGTGAGGTCACAGCAGACTCAGTGCCTCTCAGGCCAGTATCAGGCTCATGGCTGCTGGCTGTGCTTGTGAGGTCACAGCAGCCTGAATGCCTCCTAGACCAGTGTCAGGGTCATGGCTGCTGGCTGTGCTTCTGAGGTTACAGCAGCCTCAGTGCCTCCTATGCCAGTGGCAGGCTCCTGGCTGCTGGCTATGCTTGTGACGTCACAGCAGCCTCAGTGCCTCTGAGGTCAGTGGCAGTCTCATGGCTACTGGCTGTGCTTGTGAGGCCACAGCAGCCTCAGTGCCTCCTAGGTTAATGTCCATCACCCCCTACTGGCTGTGCTTGTGAGGTCACAGGAGACTCAGTGCCTCATAGTTTAGTGTCCAGCTCCCCCTGCTGGCTCTGCTTGTGAGGTCACAGCAGACTCAGTGCCTCTCAGGCCAGCATCAGGCTCATGGCTGCTGGCTGTGCTTGTGAGGTCACAGCAGCCTGAATGCCTCCTAGACCAGTGTCAGGGTCATGGCTGCTGGCTGTGCTTCTGAGGTCACAGCAGCCTGAATGCCTCCTATGCCAGTGGCAGGCTCATGGCTGCTGGCTGTGATTGTGAGGTCACAGCAGCCTCAGTGCCTCATAGTTTAGTGTCCAGCGTCCCCTGGTGTCTCTGCTTGTGAGGTCACAGCAGCCTCAGTGATTCCCAGGCCAAAATCAGGCTCCTGGCTGCTGGCTATGCTTGTGACGTCACAGCAGCCTCAGTGCCTCTGAGGCCAGTGGCAGTCTCATGGCTGCTGGCTGTGCTTGTGAGGTCACAGCAGCCTCAGTGCCTCCTAGGTTAGTGTCCATCGCCCCCTACTGGCTGTGCTTGTGAGGTCACAGCAGACTCAGTGCCTCATAGTTTAGTGTCCAGCGTCCCCTGCTGCCTCTGCTTGTGAGATCACAGCAGACTCAGTGCCTCAAAAGTTAGTGTCCAGCGCCCCCTGCTGGATGTGCTTGTGAGGTCACAGCAGCCCCAGTGCCTCATACCCCAGCATCAGGCTCATGGCTGCTGGCTGTGCTTGTGACGTCACAGCAGCCTCAGTGCCTCCTCTGCCAGTGCCATGCTCATGGCTGCTGGCTGTGCTTCTGAGATCACAGCAGCCTAAATGCCTCCTAGGCCAGTGGCAGGCTTATGGCTGCTGGCTGTGATTGTGAGGTCACAGAAGCCTCAGTGCCTCTGAGGCCAGTGGCAGTCTCATGGCTGCTGGCTGTGCTTGTGAGGTCACAGCAGCCTCAGTGCCTCTCAAGCCACTATCATGCTCATGGCTGCTGGCTGTGCTTGTGAGGTCACAGCAGACTCAGTGTCTCTGTGGATAGTGCCATGCTCATGGCTGCTGGCTGTGCTTTTGAGGTCACAGCAGACTCAGTGCCTCTCAGGCCAGTATCAGGCTCATGGCTGCTGGCTGTGCTTGTGACGTCACAGCAGCCTGATTGCCTCCTAGGCCAGTGGCAGGCTCATGGCTGCTGGTTGTGCTTGTGACGTCACAGCAGCCTCAGTGCCTCTGAGGCCAGTGGCAGTCTCATGGCTGCTGGCTGTGCTTGTGAGGTCACAGCAGCCTCAGTGCCTCCTAGGTTAGTGTCCATCACCCCCTACTGGCTGTGCTTGTGAGGTCACAGCAGACTCAGTGCCTCATACTTTAGTGTCCAGCTCCCCCTGCTGGCTCTGCTAGTGAGGTCACAGCAGACTCAGCGCCTTCCAGGCCAGTATCAGGCTCATGGCTGCTGGCTGTGCTTGTGACGTCACAGCAGCCTCAGTGCCTCTGAGGCCAGTGGCAGTCTCATGGCTGCTGGCTGTGCTTGTGAGGTCACAGCAGCCTCAGTGCCTCCTCTGCCAGTGGCAGTCTCATGGCTGCTGGCTGTGCTTGTGAGGTCACAGCAGACTCAGTGGCTCCTAGGTTAGTGTCCATCGCCCCCTGCTGGCTGTGCTTGTGAGATCACAGCAGACTCAGTGCCTCAATAGTTAGTGTCCAGCGCCCCCTGCTGGCTCTGTTTGTGAGGTCACAGCAGACTCAGTGCCTCTCAGGCCAGTATCAGGCTCATGGCTGCTGGCTGTGCTTGTGAGGTCACAGCAGCCTGAATGCCTCCTAGACCAGTGTCAGGGTCATGGCTGCTGGCTGTGCTTCTGAGGTTACAGCAGCCTGAATGCCTCCTATGCCAGTGGCAGGCTCCTGGCTGCTGGCTATGCTTGTGACGTCACAGCAGCCTCAGTGCCTCTGAGGTCAGTGGCAGTCTCATGGCTGCTGGCTGTGCTTGTGAGGCCACAGCAGCCTCAGTGCCTCCTAGGTTAATGTCCATCACCCCCTACTGGCTGTGCTTGTGAGGTCACAGCAGACTCAGTGCCTCATAGTTTAGTGTCCAGCGCCCCCTGCTGGCTCTGATTGTGAGGTCCCAGCAGACTCAGTGCCTCTCAGGCCAGCATCAGGCTCATGGCTGCTGGCTCTGCTTGTGAGGTCACAGCAGCCTGAATGCCTCCTAGACCAGTGTCAGGGTCATGGCTGCTGGCTGTGCTTCTGAGGTCACAGCAGCCTGAGTGCCTCCTATGCCAGTGGCAGGCTCATGGCTGCTGGCTGGGATTGTGAGGTCACAGCAGCCTCAGTGCCTCTGAGGCCAGTGGCAGTCTCATGGCTGCTGGCTGTGCTTGTGACGTCACAGCAGCCTCAGTGCCTCTCAAGCCACTATCATGCTCATGGCTGCTGGCTGTGCTTGTGAGGTCACAGCAGACTCAGTGTCTCTGTGGATAGTGCCATCCTCATGGCTGCTGGCTGTGCTTTTGAGGTCACAGCAGACTCAGTGCCTCTCAGGCCAGTATCAGGCTCATGGCTGCTGGCTGTGCTTGTGACGTCACAGCAGCCTGATTGCCTCCTAGGCCAGTGGCAGGCTCATGGCTGCTGGTTGTGCTTGTGACGTCACAGCAGCCTCAGTGCCTCTGAGGCCAGTGGCAGTCTCATGGCTGCTGGCTGTGCTTGTGAGGTCACAGCAGCCTCAGTACCTCCTAGGTTAGTGTCCATCACCCCCTACTGGCTGTGCTTGTGAGGTCACAGCAGACTCAGTGCCTCATACTTTAGTGTCCAGCTCCCCCTGCTGGCTCTGTTTGTGAGGTCACAGCAGACTCAGCGCCTTCCAGGCCAGTATCAGGCTCATGGCTGCTGGCTGTGCTTGTGACGTCACAGCAGCCTTAGTGCCTCTGAGGCCAGTGGCAGTCTCATGGCTGCTGGCTGTGCTTGTGACGTCACAGAAGCCTCAGTGCCTCTGAGGTCAGTGGCAGTCTCATGGCTGCTGGCTGTGCTTGTGAGGTCACAGCAGACTCAGTGGCTCCTAGGTTAGTGTCCATCGCCCCCTGCTGGCTGTGCTTGTGAGATCACAGCAGACTCAGTGCCTCAATAGTTAGTGTCCAGCGCCCCCTGCTGGCTCTGTTTGTGAGGTCACAGCAGACTCAGTGCCTCTCAGGCCAGTATCAGGCTCATGGCTGCTGGCTGTGCTTGTGAGGTCACAGCAGCCTGAATGCCTCCTAGACAGGTGTCAGGGTCATGGCTGCTGGCTGTGCTTCTGAGGTTACAGCAGCCTGAATGCCTCCTATGCCAGTGGCAGGCTCCTGGCTGCTGGCTATGCTTGTGACGTCACAGCAGCCTCAGTGCCTCTGAGGTCAGTGGCAGTCTCATGGCTGCTGGCTGTGCTTGTGAGGCCACAGCAGCCTCAGTGCCTCCTAGGTTAATGTCCATCACCCCCTACTGGCTGTGCTTGTGAGGTCACAGCAGACTCAGTGCCTCATAGTTTAGTGTCCAGCGCCCCCTGCTGGCTCTGATTGTGAGGTCACAGCAGACTCAGTACCTCTCAGGCCAGCATCAGGCTCATGGCTGCTGGCTGTGCTTGTGAGGTCACAGCAGCCTGAATGCCTCCTAGACCAGTGTCAGGGTCATGGCTGCTGGCTGTGCTTCTGAGGTCACAGCAGCCTGAATGCCTCCTATGCCAGTGGCAGGCTCATGGCTGCTGGCTGTGATTGTGAGGTCACAGCAGCCTCAGTGCCTCCTAGGTTAGTGTCCAGCGTCCCCTGGTGTCTCTGCTTGTGAGGTCACAGCAGCCTCAGTGATTCCCAGGCCAAAATCAGGCTCATGGCTGCTGGCTATGCTTGTGACGTCACAGCAGACTCAGTGCCTCTGAGGCCAGTGGCAGTCTCATGGCTGCTGGCTGTGCTTGTGAGGTCACAGCAGACTCAGTGCCTCCTAGGTTGGTGTCCATCGCCCCCTACTGGCTGTGCTTGTGAGGTCACAGCAGACTCAGTGCCTCAGTTTAGTGTCCAGCGCCCCCTGCTGCCTCTGCTTGTGAGGTCACAGCAGCCTCAGTGCCTCACAGCCCAGCATCAGGCTCATGGGTGATGGCTGTGCTTGTGACGTCACAGCAGCCTCAGTGCCTCCTCTGCCAGTGCCATGCTCATGGCTGCTGGCTGTGCTTCTGAGATCACAGCAGCCTTAGTGCCGCCTAGGCCAGTGGCAGGCTTATGGCTGCTGGCTGTGCTTGTGACGTCACAGCAGCCTCAGTGCCTCTGAGGCCAGTGGCAGTCTCATGGCTGCTGGCTGTGCTTCTGAGGTCACAGCAGCCTCAGTGCCTCTCAAGCCAGTATCATGCTCATGGCTGCTGGCTGTGCTTGTGAGGTCACAGCAGCCTGAATGCCTCCAAGACCAGTATCAGGGTCATGGCTGCTGGCTGTGCTTGTGAGGTCACAGCAGACTCAGTGCCTCCTAGGTTAGTGTCCAGCGTCCCCTGCTGCCTCTGCTTGTGAGATCACAGCAGACTCAGTGCCTCAAAAGTTAGCGTCCAGCGCCCCCTGCTGGCTGTGCTTGTGAGGTCACAGCAGCCTCAGTGCCTCATACCCCAGCATCAGGCTCATGGCTGCTGGCTGTGCTTGTGACGTCACAGCAGCCTGAATGCCTCCTAGGCCAGTGGCAGGCTTATGGCTGCTGGCTGTGATTGTGAGGTCACAGAAGCCTCAGTGCCTCCTCTGCCAGTGGCAGTCTCATGGCTGCTGGCTGTGCTTGTGAGGTCACAGCAGCCTCAGTGCCTCTCAAGCCAGTATCATGCTCATGGCTGCTGGCTGTGCTTGTGAGGTCACAGCAGCCTGAGTGCCTCCAAGACCAGTATCAGGGTCATGGCTGCTGGCTGTGCTTGTGAGGTCACAGCAGACTCAGTGCCTGCTAGGTTATCTCCAGTGCCCCCTGCTGGCTGTGTTGTGAGGTCACAGCAGCCTCAGTGGCTCCTCTGCCAGTGTCAGGCTCATGGCTGCTGGCTGTGCTTGTGAGGTCACAGCAGACTCAGTGTCTCTGTGGATAGTGCCATGCTCATGGCTGCTGGCTGTGCTTTTGAGGTCACAGCAGACTCAGTGCCTCTCAGGCCAGTATCAGGCTCATGGCTGCTGGCTGTGCTTGTGACGTCACAGCAGCCTGATTGCCTCCTAGGCCAGTGGCAGGCTCTTGGCTGCTGGTTGTGCTTGTGACGTCACAGCAGCCTCAGTGCCTCTGAGGCCAGTGGCAGTCTCATGGCTGCTGGCTGTGCTTGTGAGGTCACAGAAGCCTCAGTGCCTCCTAGGTTAGTGTCCATCATCCCCTACTGGCTGTGCTTGTGAGGTCACAGCAGACTCAGTGCCTCATAGTTTAGTGTCCAGCGCCCCCTGCTGGCTCTGCTTGTGAGGTCACAGCAGACTCAGCGCCTTCCAGGCCAGTATAAGGCTCATGGCTGCTGGCTGTGCTTGTGACGTCACAGCAGCCTGAGTGCCTCCTAGGCCCGTGGCAGGCTCATGTCTGCTGGCTGTGCTTGTGAGGTCACAGCAGCCTCAGTGCCTCTGAGGCCAGTGGCAGTCTCATGGCTGCTGGCTGTGCTTGTGACGTCACAGCAGCCTCAGTGATTCCCAGGCCAAAATCAGGCTCCTGGCTGCTGGCTATGCTTGTGACGTCACAGCAGCCTCAGTGCCTCTGAGGCCAGTGGCAGTCTCATGGCTGCTGGCTGTGCTTGTGAGGTCACAGCAGCCTCAGTGCCTCCTAGGTTAGTGTCCATCGCCCCCTACTGGCTGTGCTTGTGAGGTCACAGCAGACTCAGTGCCTCATAGTTTAGTGTCCAGCGCCCCCTGCTGGCTCTGATTGTGAGGTCCCAGCAGACTCAGTGCCTCTCAGGCCAGCATCAGGCTCATGGCTGCTGGCTCTGCTTGTGAGGTCACAGCAGCCTGAATGCCTCCTAGACCAGTGTCAGGGTCATGGCTGCTGGCTGTGCTTCTGAGGTCACAGCAGCCTGAATGCCTCCTATGCCAGTGGCAGGCTCATGGCTGCTGGCTGGGATTGTGAGGTCACAGCAGCCTCAGTGCCTCTGAGGCCAGTGGCAGTCTCATGGCTGCTGGCTGTGCTTGTGAGGTCACAGCAGCCTCAGTGCCTCTCAAGCCACTATCATGCTCATGGCTGCTGGCTGTGCTTGTGAGGTCACAGCAGACTCAGTGTCTCTGTGGATAGTGCCATCCTCATGGCTGCTGGCTGTGCTTTTGAGGTCACAGCAGACTCAGTGCCTCTCAGGCCAGTATCAGGCTCATGGCTGCTGGCTGTGCTTGTGACGTCACAGCAGCCTGATTGCCTCCTAGGCCAGTGGCAGGCTCATGGCTGCTGGTTGTGCTTGTGACGTCACAGCAGCCTCAGTGCCTCTGAGGCCAGTGGCAGTCTCATGGCTGCTGGCTGTGCTTGTGAGGTCACAGCAGCCTCAGTGCCTCCTAGGTTAGTGTCCATCACCCCCTACTGGCTGTGCTTGTGAGGTCACAGCAGACTCAGTGCCTCATACTTTAGTGTCCAGCTCCCCCTGCTGGCTCTGCTTGTGAGGTCACAGCAGACTCAGCGCCTTCCAGGCCAGTATCAGGCTCATGGCTGCTGGCTGTGCTTGTGACGTCACAGCAGCCTCAGTGCCTCTGAGGCCACTGGCAGTCTCATGGCTGCTGGCTGTGCTTGTGACGTCACAGAAGCCTCAGTGCCTCTGAGGTCAGTGGCAGTCTCATGGCTGCTGGCTGTGCTTGTGAGGTCACAGCAGACTCAGTGGCTCCTAGGTTAGTGTCCAGCGCCCCCTGCTGGCTCTGATTGTGAGGTCACAGCAGACTCAGTGCCTCTCAGGCCAGCATCAGGCTCATGGCTGCTGGCTGTGCTTGTGAGGTCACAGCAGCCTGAATGCCTCCTAGACCAGTGTCAGGGTCATGGCTGCTGGCTGTGCTTCTGAGGTCACAGCAGCCTGAATGCCTCCTATGCCAGTGGCAGGCTCATGGCTGCTGGCTGTGATTGTGAGGTCACAGCAGCCTCAGTGCCTCCTAGGTTAGTGTCCAGCGTCCCCTGGTGTCTCTGCTTGTGAGGTCACAGCAGCCTCAGTGATTCCCAGGCCAAAATCAGGCTCATGGCTGCTGGCTATGCTTGTGACGTCACAGCAGACTCAGTGCCTCTGAGGCCAGTGGCAGTCTCATGGCTGCTGGCTGTGCTTGTGAGGTCACAGCAGACTCAGTGCCTCAGTTTAGTGTCCAGCGCCCCCTGCTGCCTCTGCTTGTGAGGTCACAGCAGCCTCAGTGCCTCACAGCCCAGCATCAGGCTCATGGCTGATGGCTGTGCTTGTGACGTCACAGCAGCCTCAGTGCCTCCTCTGCCAGTGCCATGCTCATGGCTGCTGGCTGTGCTTCTGAGATCACAGCAGCCTTAGTGCCGCCTAGGCCAGTGGCAGGCTTATGGCTGCTGGCTGTGCTTGTGACGTCACAGCAGCCTCAGTGCCTCTGAGGCCAGTGGCAGTCTCATGGCTGCTGGCTGTGCTTCTGAGGTCACAGCAGCCTCAGTGCCTCTCAAGCCAGTATCATGCTCATGGCTGCTGGCTGTGCTTGTGAGGTCACAGCAGCCTGAATGCCTCCAAGACCAGTATCAGGGTCATGGCTGCTGGCTGTGCTTGTGAGGTCACAGCAGACTCAGTGCCTCCTAGGTTAGTGTCCAGCGTCCCCTGCTGCCTCTGCTTGTGAGATCACAGCAGACTCAGTGCCTCAATAGTTAGCGTCCAGCGCCCCCTGCTGGCTGTGCTTGTGAGGTCACAGCAGCCTCAGTGCCTCATACCCCAGCATCAGGCTCATGGCTGCTGGCTGTGCTTGTGACGTCACAGCAGCCTGAATGCCTCCTAGGCCAGTGGCAGGCTTATGGCTGCTGGCTGTGATTGTGAGGTCACAGAAGCCTCAGTGCCTCCTCTGCCAGTGGCAGTCTCATGGCTGCTGGCTGTGCTTGTGAGGTCACAGCAGCCTCAGTGCCTCTCAAGCCAGTATCATGCTCATGGCTGCTGGCTGTGCTTGTGAGGTCACAGCAGCCTGAATGCCTCCAAGACCAGTATCAGGGTCATGGCTGCTGGCTGTGCTTGTGAGGTCACAGCAGACTCAGTGCCTGCTAGGTTATCTCCATTGCCCCCTGCTGGCTGTGTTGTGAGGTCACAGCAGCCTCAGTGGCTCCTCTGCCAGTGTCAGGCTCATGGCTGCTGGCTGTGCTTCTGAGGTCACAGCAGACTCAGTGTCTCTGTGGATAGTGCCATGCTCATGGCTGCTGGCTGTGCTTTTGAGGTCACAGCAGACTCAGTGCCTCTCAGGCCAGTATCAGGCTCATGGCTGCTGGCTGTGCTTGTGACGTCACAGCAGCCTGATTGCCTCCTAGGCCAGTGGCAGGCTCTTGGCTGCTGGTTGTGCTTGTGACGTCACAGCAGCCTCAGTGCCTCCTAGGTTAGTGTCCATCATCCCCTACTGGCTGTGCTTGTGAGGTCACAGCAGACTCAGTGCCTCATAGTTTAGTGTCCAGCGCCCCCTGCTGGCTCTGCTTGTGAGGTCACAGCAGACTCAGCGCCTTCCAGGCCAGTATAAGGCTCATGGCTGCTGGCTGTGCTTGTGACGTCACAGCAGCCTGAGTGCCTCCTAGGCCCGTGGCAGGCTCATGGCTGCTGGCTGTGCTTGTGAGGTCACAGCAGCCTCAGTGCCTCTGAGGCCAGTGGCAGTCTCATGGCTGCTGGCTGTGCTTGTGACGTCACAGAAGCCTCAGTGCCTCTGAGGTCAGTGGCAGTCTCACGGCTGCTGGCTGTGCTTGTGAGGTCACAGCAGACTCAGTGCCTCCTAGGTTAGTGTCCATCACCCCCTACTGGCTCTGCTTGTGACGTCACAGCAGCCTCAGTGCCTGCTAGGTTATCTCCAGTGCCCCCTGCTGGCTGTGTTGTGAGGTCACAGCAGCCTCAGTGGCTCCTCTGCCAGTGTCAGGCTCATGGCTGCTGGCTGTGCTTGTGAGGTCACAGCAGACTTAGTGTCTCTGTGGATAGTGCCATGCTCATGGCTGCTGGCTGTGCTTTTGAGGTCACAGCAGACTCAGTGCCTCTCAGGCCAGTATCAGGCTCATGGCTGCTGGCTGTGCTTGTGACGTCACAGCAGCCTGAGTGCCTCCTAGGCCAGTGGCAGGCTCATGGCTGCTGGTTGTGCTTGTGACGTCACAGCAGCCTCAGTGCCTCTGAGGCCAGTGGCAGTCTCATGGCTGCTGGTTGTGCTTGTGACGTCACAGAAGCCTCAGTGCCTCCTCTGCCAGTGGCAGTCTCATGGCTGCTGGCTGTGATTGTGAGGTCACAGCAGCCTCAGTGCCTCCTAGGTTAGTGTCCATCGCCCCCTACTGGCTGTGCTTGTGAGGTCACAGCAGACTCAGTGCCTCATAGTTTAGTGTCCAGCGTCCCCTGCTGCCTCTGCTTGTGAGATCACAGCAGACTCAGTGCCTCAAAAGTTAGTGTCCAGCGCCCCCTGCTGGCTGTGCTTGTGACGTCACAGCAGCCCCAGTGCCTCATACCCCAGCATCAGGCTCCTGGCTGCTGGCTGTGCTTGTGACGTCACAGCAGCCTCAGTGCCTCCTCTGCCAGTGCCATGCTCATGGCTGCTGGCTGTGCTTCTGAGATCACAGCAGCCTAAATGCCTCCTAGGCCAGTGGCAGGCTTATGGCTGCTGGCTGTGATTGTGAGGTCACAGAAGCCTCAGTGCCTCTGAGGCCAGTGGCAGTCTCATGGCTGCTGGCTGTGCTTGTGAGGTCACAGCAGCCTCAGTGCCTCTCAAGCCACTATCATGCTCATGGCTGCTGGCTGTGCTTGTGAGGTCACAGCAGACTCAGTGTCTCTGTGGATAGTGCCATGCTCATGGCTGCTGGCTGTGCTTTTGAGGTCACAGCAGACTCAGTGCCTCTCAGGCCAGTATCAGGCTCATGGCTGCTGGCTGTGCTTGTGACGTCACAGCAGCCTGATTGCCTCCTAGGCCAGTGGCAGGCTCATGGCTGCTGGTTGTGCTTGTGACGTCACAGCAGCCTCAGTGCCTCTGAGGCCAGTGGCAGTCTCATGGCTGCTGGCTGTGCTTGTGAGGTCACAGCAGCCTCAGTGCCTCCTAGGTTAGTGTCCATCACCCCCTACTGGCTGTGCTTGTGAGGTCACAGCAGACTCAGTGCCTCATACTTTAGTGTCCAGCTCCCCCTGCTGGCTCTGCTTGTGAGGTCACAGCAGACTCAGCGCCTTCCAGGCCAGTATCAGGCTCATGGCTGCTGGCTGTGCTTGTGACGTCACAGCAGCCTCAGTGCCTCTGAGGCCAGTGGCAGTCTCATGGCTGCTGGCTGTGCTTGTGAGGTCACAGCAGCCTCAGTGCCTCCTCTGCCAGTGGCAGTCTCATGGCTGCTGGCTGTGCTTGTGAGGTCACAGCAGACTCAGTGCCTCCTAGGTTAGTGTCCATCGCCCCCTGCTGGCTGTGCTTGTGAGATCACAGCAGACTCAGTGCCTCAATAGTTAGTGTCCAGCGCCCCCTGCTGGCTCTGTTTGTGAGGTCACAGCAGACTCAGTGCCTCTCAGGCCAGTATCAGGCTCATGGCTGCTTGCTGTGCTTGTGAGGTCACAGCAGCCTGAATGCCTCCTAGACCAGTGTCAGGGTCATGGCTGCTGGCTGTGCCTCTGAGGTTACAGTAGCCTGAATGCCTCCTATGCCAGTGGCAGGCTCCTGGCTGCTGGCTATGCTTGTGACGTCACAGCAGCCTCAGTGCCCATGAGGTCAGTGGCAGTCTCATGGCTGCTGGCTGTGCTTGTGAGGCCACAGCAGCCTCAGTGCCTCCTAGGTTAATGTCCATCACCCCCTACTGGCTGTGCTTGTGAGGTCACAGCAGACTCAGTGCCTCATAGTTTAGTGTCCAGCGCCCCCTGCTGGCTCTGATTGTGAGGTCCCAGCAGACTCAGTGCCTCTCAGGCCAGCATCAGGCTCATGGCTGCTGGCTCTGCTTGTGAGGTCACAGCAGCCTGAATGCCTCCTAGACCAGTGTCAGGGTCATGGCTGCTGGCTGTGCTTCTGAGGTCACAGCAGCCTGAATGCCTCCTATGCCAGTGGCAGGCTCATGGCTGCTGGCTGGGATTGTGAGGTCACAGCAGCCTCAGTGCCTCTGAGGCCAGTGGCAGTCTCATGGCTGCTGGCTGTGCTTGTGAGGTCACAGCAGCCTCAGTGCCTCTCAAGCCACTATCATGCTCATGGCTGCTGGCTGTGCTTGTGAGGTCACAGCAGACTCAGTGTCTCTGTGGATAGTGCCATCCTCATGGCTGCTGGCTGTGCTTTTGAGGTCACAGCAGCCTGAATGCCTCCAAGACCAGTATCAGGGTCATGGCTGCTGGCTGTGCTTGTGAGGTCACAGCAGACTCAGTGCCTGCTAGGTTATCTCCATTGCCCCCTGCTGGCTGTGTTGTGAGGTCACAGCAGCCTCAGTGCCTCCTCTGCCAGTGTCAGGCTCATGGCTGCTGGCTGTGCTTCTGAGGTCACAGCAGACTCAGTGTCTCTGTGGATAGTGCCATGCTCATGGCTGCTGGCTGTGCTTTTGAGGTCACAGCAGACTCAGTGCCTCTCAGGCCAGTATCAGGCTCATGGCTGCTGGCTGTGCTTGTGACGTCACAGCAGCCTGATTGCCTCCTAGGCCAGTGGCAGGCTCTTGGCTGCTGGTTGTGCTTGTGACGTCACAGCAGCCTCAGTGCCTCTGAGGCCAGTGGCAGTCTCATGGCTGCTGGCTGTGCTTGTGAGGTCACAGAAGCCTCAGTGCCTCCTCTGCCAGTGGCAGGCTCATGGCTGCTGGCTGTGCTTGTGAGGTCACAGCAGCCTCAGTGCCTCCTAGGTTAGTGTCCATCATCCCCTACTGGCTGTGCTTGTGAGGTCACAGCAGACTCAGTGCCTCATAGTTTAGTGTCCAGCGCCCCCTGCTGGCTCTGCTTGTGAGGTCACAGCAGACTCAGCGCCTTCCAGGCCAGTATAAGGCTCATGGCTGCTGGCTGTGCTTGTGACGTCACAGCAGCCTGAGTGCCTCCTAGGCCCGTGGCAGGCTCATGGCTGCTGGCTGTGCTTGTGAGGTCACAGCAGCCTCAGTGCCTCTGAGGCCAGTGGCAGTCTCATGGCTGCTGGCTGTGCTTGTGACGTCACAGAAGCCTCAGTGCCTCTGAGGTCAGTGGCAGTCTCACGGCTGCTGGCTGTGCTTGTGAGGTCACAGCAGACTCAGTGCCTCCTAGGTTAGTGTCCATCACCCCCTACTGGCTCTGCTTGTGACGTCACAGCAGCCTCAGTGCCTGCTAGGTTATCTCCAGTGCCCCCTGCTGGCTGTGTTGTGAGGTCACAGCAGCCTCAGTGGCTCCTCTGCCAGTGTCAGGCTCATGGCTGCTGGCTGTGCTTGTGAGGTCACAGCAGACTTAGTGTCTCTGTGGATAGTGCCATGCTCATGGCTGCTGGCTGTGCTTTTGAGGTCACAGCAGACTCAGTGCCTCTCAGGCCAGTATCAGGCTCATGGCTGCTGGCTGTGCTTGTGACGTCACAGCAGCCTGAGTGCCTCCTAGGCCAGTGGCAGGCTCATGGCTGCTGGTTGTGCTTGTGACGTCACAGCAGCCTCAGTGCCTCTGAGGCCAGTGGCAGTCTCATGGCTGCTGGTTGTGCTTGTGACGTCACAGAAGCCTCAGTGCCTCCTCTGCCAGTGGCAGTCTCATGGCTGCTGGCTGTGATTGTGAGGTCACAGCAGCCTCAGTGCCTCCTAGGTTAGTGTCCATCGCCCCCTACTGGCTGTGCTTGTGAGGTCACAGCAGACTCAGTGCCTCATAGTTTAGTGTCCAGCGTCCCCTGCTGCCTCTGCTTGTGAGATCACAGCAGACTCAGTGCCTCAAAAGTTAGTGTCCAGCGCCCCCTGCTGGCTGTGCTTGTGACGTCACAGCAGCCCCAGTGCCTCATACCCCAGCATCAGGCTCCTGGCTGCTGGCTGTGCTTGTGACGTCACAGCAGCCTCAGTGCCTCCTCTGCCAGTGCCATGCTCATGGCTGCTGGCTGTGCTTCTGAGATCACAGCAGCCTAAATGCCTCCTAGGCCAGTGGCAGGCTTATGGCTGCTGGCTGTGATTGTGAGGTCACAGAAGCCTCAGTGCCTCTGAGGCCAGTGGCAGTCTCATGGCTGCTGGCTGTGCTTGTGAGGTCACAGCAGCCTCAGTGCCTCTCAAGCCACTATCATGCTCATGGCTGCTGGCTGTGCTTGTGAGGTCACAGCAGACTCAGTGTCTCTGTGGATAGTGCCATGCTCATGGCTGCTGGCTGTGCTTTTGAGGTCACAGCAGACTCAGTGCCTCTCAGGCCAGTATCAGGCTCATGGCTGCTGGCTGTGCTTGTGACGTCACAGCAGCCTGATTGCCTCCTAGGCCAGTGGCAGGCTCATGGCTGCTGGTTGTGCTTGTGACGTCACAGCAGCCTCAGTGCCTCTGAGGCCAGTGGCAGTCTCATGGCTGCTGGCTGTGCTTGTGAGGTCACAGCAGCCTCAGTGCCTCCTAGGTTAGTGTCCATCACCCCCTACTGGCTGTGCTTGTGAGGTCACAGCAGACTCAGTGCCTCATACTTTAGTGTCCAGCTCCCCCTGCTGGCTCTGCTTGTGAGGTCACAGCAGACTCAGCGCCTTCCAGGCCAGTATCAGGCTCATGGCTGCTGGCTGTGCTTGTGACGTCACAGCAGCCTCAGTGCCTCTGAGGCCAGTGGCAGTCTCATGGCTGCTGGCTGTGCTTGTGAGGTCACAGCAGCCTCAGTGCCTCCTCTGCCAGTGGCAGTCTCATGGCTGCTGGCTGTGCTTGTGAGGTCACAGCAGACTCAGTGCCTCCTAGGTTAGTGTCCATCGCCCCCTGCTGGCTGTGCTTGTGAGATCACAGCAGACTCAGTGCCTCAATAGTTAGTGTCCAGCGCCCCCTGCTGGCTCTGTTTGTGAGGTCACAGCAGACTCAGTGCCTCTCAGGCCAGTATCAGGCTCATGGCTGCTTGCTGTGCTTGTGAGGTCACAGCAGCCTGAATGCCTCCTAGACCAGTGTCAGGGTCATGGCTGCTGGCTGTGCCTCTGAGGTTACAGTAGCCTGAATGCCTCCTATGCCAGTGGCAGGCTCCTGGCTGCTGGCTATGCTTGTGACGTCACAGCAGCCTCAGTGCCCATGAGGTCAGTGGCAGTCTCATGGCTGCTGGCTGTGCTTGTGAGGCCACAGCAGCCTCAGTGCCTCCTAGGTTAATGTCCATCACCCCCTACTGGCTGTGCTTGTGAGGTCACAGCAGACTCAGTGCCTCATAGTTTAGTGTCCAGCGCCCCCTGCTGGCTCTGATTGTGAGGTCCCAGCAGACTCAGTGCCTCTCAGGCCAGCATCAGGCTCATGGCTGCTGGCTCTGCTTGTGAGGTCACAGCAGCCTGAATGCCTCCTAGACCAGTGTCAGGGTCATGGCTGCTGGCTGTGCTTCTGAGGTCACAGCAGCCTGAATGCCTCCTATGCCAGTGGCAGGCTCATGGCTGCTGGCTGGGATTGTGAGGTCACAGCAGCCTCAGTGCCTCTGAGGCCAGTGGCAGTCTCATGGCTGCTGGCTGTGCTTGTGAGGTCACAGCAGCCTCAGTGCCTCTCAAGCCACTATCATGCTCATGGCTGCTGGCTGTGCTTGTGAGGTCACAGCAGACTCAGTGTCTCTGTGGATAGTGCCATGCTCATGGCTGCTGGCTGTGCTTTTGAGGTCACAGCAGACTCAGTGCCTCTCAGGCCAGTATCAGGCTCATGGCTGCTGGCTGTGCTTGTGACGTCACAGCAGCCTGATTGCCTCCTAGGCCAGTGGCAGGCTCATGGCTGCTGGTTGTGCTTGTGACGTCACAGCAGCCTCAGTGCCTCTGAGGCCAGTGGCAGTCTCATGGCTGCTGGCTGTGCTTGTGAGGTCACAGCAGCCTCAGTGCCTCCTAGGTTAGTGTCCATCACCCCCTACTGGCTGTGCTTGTGAGGTCACAGCAGACTCAGTGCCTCATACTTTAGTGTCCAGCGTCCCCTGCTGGCTCTGCTTGTGAGGTCACAGCAGACTCAGCGCCTTCCAGGCCAGTATCAGGCTCATGGCTGCTGGCTGTGCTTGTGACGTCACAGCAGCCTCAGTGCCTCTGAGGCCAGTGGCAGTCTCATGGCTGCTGGCTGTGCTTGTGACGTCACAGAAGCCTCAGTGCCTCTGAGGTCAGTGGCAGTCTCATGGCTGCTGGCTGTGCTTGTGAGGTCACAGCAGACTCAGTGGCTCCTAGGTTAGTGTCCAGCGCCCCCTGCTGGCTCTGATTGTGAGGTCACAGCAGACTCAGTGCCTCTCAGGCCAGCATCAGGCTCATGGCTGCTGGCTGTGCTTGTGAGGTCACAGCAGCCTGAATGCCTCCTAGACCAGTGTCAGGGTCATGGCTGCTGGCTGTGCTTCTGAGGTCACAGCAGCCTGAATGCCTCCTATGCCAGTGGCAGGCTCATGGCTGCTGGCTGTGATTGTGAGGTCACAGCAGCCTCAGTGCCTCCTAGGTTAGTGTCCAGCGTCCCCTGGTGTCTCTGCTTGTGAGGTCACAGCAGCCTCAGTGATTCCCAGGCCAAAATCAGGCTCATGGCTGCTGGCTATGCTTGTGACGTCACAGCAGACTCAGTGCCTCTGAGGCCAGTGGCAGTCTCATGGCTGCTGGCTGTGCTTGTGAGGTCACAGCAGACTCAGTGCCTCCTAGGTTGGTGTCCATCGCCCCCTACTGGCTGTGCTTGTGAGGTCACAGCAGACTCA
Organism: Dromaius novaehollandiae; assembly: GCF_036370855.1. Lineage (NCBI taxonomy): Eukaryota > Metazoa > Chordata > Aves > Casuariiformes > Dromaiidae > Dromaius > Dromaius novaehollandiae. The sequence continues at coordinate 1,371,554 of NW_026991341.1, read as the reverse complement.
GTGCCTCAGTTTAGTGTCCAGCGCCCCCTGCTGCCTCTGCTTGTGAGGTCACAGCAGCCTCAGTGCCTCACAGCCCAGCATCAGGCTCATGGCTGATGGCTGTGCTTGTGACGTCACAGCAGCCTCAGTGCCTCCTCTGCCAGTGCCATGCTCATGGCTGCTGGCTGTGCTTCTGAGATCACAGCAGCGTTAGTGCCGCCTAGGCCAGTGGCAGGCTTATGGCTGCTGGCTGTGCTTGTGAGGTCACAGCAGCCTCAGTGCCTCTGAGGCCAGTGGCAGTCTCATGGCTGCTGGCTGTGCTTCTGAGGTCACAGCAGCCTCAGTGCCTCTCAAGCCAGTATCATGCTCATGGCTGCTGGCTGTGCTTGTGAGGTCACAGCAGCCTGAATGCCTCCAAGACCAGTATCAGGGTCATGGCTGCTGGCTGTGCTTGTGAGGTCACAGCAGACTCAGTGCCTCCTAGGTTAGTGTCCAGCGTCCCCTGCTGCCTCTGCTTGTGAGATCACAGCAGACTCAGTGCCTCAATAGTTAGCGTCCAGCGCCCCCTGCTGGCTGTGCTTGTGAGGTCACAGCAGCCTCAGTGCCTCATACCCCAGCATCAGGCTCATGGCTGCTGGCTGTGCTTGTGACGTCACAGCAGCCTGAATGCCTCCTAGGCCAGTGGCAGGCTTATGGCTGCTGCCTGTGATTGTGAGGTCACAGAAGCCTCAGTGCCTCCTCTGCCAGTGGCAGTCTCATGGCTGCTGGCTGTGCTTGTGAGGTCACAGCAGCCTCAGTGCCTCTCAAGCCAGTATCATGCTCATGGCTGCTGGCTGTGCTTGTGAGGTCACAGCAGCCTGAATGCCTCCAAGACCAGTATCAGGGTCATGGCTGCTGGCTGTGCTTGTGAGGTCACAGCAGACTCAGTGCCTCCTAGGTTATCTCCATTGCCCCCTGCTGGCTGTGTTGTGAGGTCACAGCAGCCTCAGTGGCTCCTCTGCCAGTGTCAGGCTCATGGCTGCTGGCTGTGCTTCTGAGGTCACAGCAGACTCAGTGTCTCTGTGGATAGTGCCATGCTCATGGCTGCTGGCTGTGCTTTTGAGGTCACAGCAGACTCAGTGCCTCTCAGGCCAGTATCAGGCTCATGGCTGCTGGCTGTGCTTGTGACGTCACAGCAGCCTGATTGCCTCCTAGGCCAGTGGCAGGCTCTTGGCTGCTGGTTGTGCTTGTGACGTCACAGCAGCCTCAGTGCCTCTGAGGCCAGTGGCAGTCTCATGGCTGCTGGCTGTGCTTGTGAGGTCACAGAAGCCTCAGTGCCTCCTCTGCCAGTGGCAGGCTCATGGCTGCTGGCTGTGCTTGTGAGGTCACAGCAGCCTCAGTGCCTACTAGGTTAGTGTCCATCATCCCCTACTGGCTGTGCTTGTGAGGTCACAGCAGACTCAGTGCCTCATAGTTTAGTGTCCAGCGCCCCCTGCTGGCTCTGCTTGTGAGGTCACAGCAGACTCAGCGCCTTCCAGGCCAGTATAAGGCTCATGGCTGCTGGCTGTGCTTGTGACGTCACAGCAGCCTGAGTGCCTCCTAGGCCCGTGGCAGGCTCATGGCTGCTGGCTGTGCTTGTGAGGTCACAGCAGCCTCAGTGCCTCTGAGGCCAGTGGCAGTCTCATGGCTGCTGGCTGTGCTTGTGACGTCACAGAAGCCTCAGTGCCTCTGAGGTCAGTGGCAGTCTCACGGCTGCTGGCTGTGCTTGTGAGGTCACAGCAGACTCAGTGCCTCCTAGGTTAGTGTCCATCACCCCCTACTGGCTCTGCTTGTGAGATCACAGCAGACTCAGTGCCTCAATAGTTAGTGTCCAGCGCCCCCTGCTGGCTCTGCTTGTGAGGTCACAGCAGACTCAGTGCCTCATACCCCAGCATCAGGCTCATGGCTGCTGGCTGTGCTTGTGACATCACAGCAGCCTCAGTGCCTCCTCTGCCAGTGCCATGCTCATGGCTGCTGGCTGTGCTTCTGAGATCACAGCAGGCTGAATGCCTCCTAGGCCAGTGGCAGGCTTATGGCTGCTGGCTGTGATTGTGAGGTCACAGAAGCCTCAGTGCCTCTGAGGCCAGTGGCAGTCTCATGGCTGCTGGCTGTGCTTGTGACGTCACAGCAGCCTCAGTGCCTCTCAAGCCACTATCATGCTCATGGCTGCTGGCTGTGCTTGTGAGGTCACAGCAGACTCAGTGTCTCTGTGGATAGTGCCATGCTCATGGCTGCTGGCTGTGCTTTTGAGGTCACAGCAGACTCAGTGCCTCTCAGGCCAGTATCAGGCTCATGGCTGCTGGCTGTGCTTGTGACGTCACAGCAGCCTGATTGCCTCCTAGGCCAGTGGCAGGCTCATGGCTGCTGGTTGTGCTTGTGACGTCACAGCAGCCTCAGTGCCTCTGAGGCCAGTGGCAGTCTCATGGCTGCTGGCTGTGCTTGTGAGGTCACAGAAGCCTCAGTGCCTCCTCTGCCAGTGGCAGGCTCATGGCTGCTGGCTGTGCTTGTGAGGTCACAGCAGCCTCAGTGCCTCCTAGGTTAGTGTCCATCACCCCCTACTGGCTGTGCTTGTGAGGTCACAGCAGACTCAGTGCCTCATACTTTAGTGTCCAGCGCCCCCTGCTGGCTCTGCTTGTGAGGTCACAGCAGACTCAGTGCCTCTCAGGCCAGTATCAGGCTCATGGCTGCTGGCTGTGCTTGTGAGGTCACAGCAGCCTGAATGCCTCCTAGACCAGTGTCAGGGTCATGGCTGCTGGCTGTGCTTCTGAGGTTACAGCAGCCTGAATGCCTCCTATGCCAGTGGCAGGCTCCTGGCTGCTGGCTATGCTTGTGAAGTCACAGCAGCCTCAGTGCCTCCTAGGTTAATGTCCATCACCCCCTACTGGCTGTGCTTGTGAGGTCACAGCAGACTCAGTGCCTCATAGTTTAGTGTCCAGCTCCCCCTGCTGGCTCTGATTGTGAGGTCACAGCAGACTCAGTGCCTCACAGGCCAGTATCAGGCTCATGGCTGCTGGCTGTGCTTGTGAGGTCACAGCAGCCTGAATGCCTCCTAGACCAGTGTCAGGGTCATGGCTGCTGGCTGTGCTTCTGAGGTCACAGCAGCCTGAATGCCTCCTATGCCAGTGGCAGGCTCATGGCTGCTGGCTGTGATTGTGACGTCACAGCAGCCTCAGTGCCTCCTAGGTTAGTGTCCATCGCCCCCTACTGGCTGTGCTTGTGAGGTCACAGCAGCCTCAGTGATTCCCAGGCCAAAATCAGGCTCCTGGCTGCTGGCTATGCTTGTGACGTCACAGCAGCCTCAGTGCCTCTGAGGCCAGTGGCAGTCTCATGGCTCCTGGCTGTGCTTGTGAGGTCACAGCAGCCTCAGTGCCTCCTAGGTTAGTGTCCATCGCCCCCTACTGGCTGTGCTTGTGAGGTCACAGCAGACTCAGTGCCTCAGTTTAGTGTCCAGCGTCCCATGCTGCCTCTGCTTGTGAGATCACAGCAGACTCAGTGCCTCAATAGTTAGTGTCCAGCGCCCCCTGCTGGCTGTGCTTGTGAGGTCACAGCAGCCTCAGTGCCTCATACCCCAGCATCAGGCTCATGGCTGCTGGCTGTGTTTGTGACGTCACAGCAGCCTCAGTGCCTCCTCTGCCAGTGCCATGCTCATGGCTGCTGGCTGTGCTTGTGACGTCACAGCAGCCTCAGTGCCTCCTAGGCCAGTGGCAGGCTCATGGCTGCTGGTTGTGCTTGTGACGTCACAGCAGACTCAGCGCCTTCCAGGCCAGTATCAGGCTCATGGCTGCTGGCTGTGCTTGTGAGGTCACAGCAGCCTCAGTGCCTCCTAGGCCAGTGCCATGCTCATGGCTGCTGGCTGTGCTTGTGAGGTCACAGCAGCCTCAGTGCCTCTCAGGCCAATATCAGGCTCATGTCTGCTGGCTGTGCTTGTGAGGTCACAGCAGCCTGAATGCCTCCTAGACCAGTGTCAGGGTCATGGCTGCTGGCTGTGCTTCTGAGGTCACAGCAGCCTGAATGCCTCCTAGGACAGTGGCAGGCTCATGGCTGCTGGCTGTGCTTGTGACGTCACAGCAGCCTCAGTGCCTCTGAGGCCAGTGGCAGGCTCATGGCTGCTGGCTGTGCTTGTGAGGTCACAGAAGCCTCAGTGCCTCCTCTGCCAGTGGCAGGCTCATGGCTGCTGGCTGTGCTTGTGAGGTCACAGCAGCCTCAGTGCCTCTCAAGCCAGTATCATGCTCATGGCTGCTGGCTGTGCTTGTGAGGTCACAGCAGCCTGAATGCCTCCAAGACCAGTATCAGGGTCATGGCTGCTGGCTGTGCTTGTGAGGTCACAGCAGACTCAGTGCCTGCTAGGTTATCTCCAGTGCCCCCTGCTGGCTGTGTTGTGAGGTCACAGCAGCCTCAGTGGCTCCTCTGCCAGTGTCAGGCTCATGGCTGCCGGCTGTGCTTGTGAGGTCACAGCAGACTCAGTGTCTCTGTGGATAGTGCCATGCTCATGGCTGCTGGCTGTGCTTTTGAGGTCACAGCAGACTCAGTGCCTCTCAGGCCAGTATCAGGCTCATGGCTGCTGGCTGTGCTTGTGACGTCACAGCAGCCTCAGTGCCTCCTAGGCCAGTGGCAGGCTCTTGGCTGCTGGTTGTGCTTGTGACGTCACAGCAGCCTCAGTGCCTCTGAGGCCAGTGGCAGTCTCATGGCTGCTGGCTGTGCTTGTGAGGTCACAGAAGCCTCAGTGCCTCTGAGGCCAGTGGCAGGCTCATGGCTGCTGGCTGTGATTGTGAGGTCACAGCAGCCTCAGTGCCTCCTAGGTTAGTGTCCATCACCCCCTACTGGCTGTGCTTGTGAGGTCACAGCAGATTCAGTGCCTCATATTTTAGTGTCCAGCGCCCCCTGCTGGCTCTGCTTGTGAGGTCACAGCAGACTCGTCCCCTTCCAGGCCAGTATCAGGCTCATGGCTGCTGGCTGTGCTTGTGACGTCACAGCAGCCTCAGTGCCTCCTCTGCCAGTGCCATGCTCATGGCTGCTGGCTGTGCTTGTGAGGTCACAGCAGACTCAGTGCCTCATACTTTAGTGTCCAGCTCCCCCTGCTGGCTGTGCTTGTGAGGTCACAGCAGACTCAGCGCCTTCCAGGCCAGTATCAGGCTCATGGCTGCTGGCTGTGCTTGTGAGGTCACAGCAGCCTCAGTGCCTCCTCTGCCAGTGCCATGCTCATGGCTGCTGGCTGTGCTTGTGAGGTCACAGCAGCCTCAGTGCCTCTCAGGCCAATATCAGGCTCATGGCTGCTGGCTGTGCTTGTGAGGTCACAGCAGCCTGAGGTCACAGCAGCCTCAGTGCCTCATAGCTCAGTGTCCAGCGTCCCCTGCTGGCTCTGCTTGTGAGGTCACAGCAGGCTCAGTGCCTCAAAAGTTAGTGTGCAGCGCCCCCTGCTGGCTGTGCTCGTGAACTCACAGCAGCCTGAATGCCTCCTAGACCAGTGTCAGGGTCATGGCTGCTGGCTGTGCTTGTGAGGTCACACAAGCCTGAATGCCTCCTATGCCAGTGGCAGTCTCATGGCTGCTGGCTGGGATTGTGAGGTCACAGCAGACTCAGTGCCGCATAGTTTAGTGTCCAGCGTCCCCTGCTGGCTGTGCTTGTGAGGTCACAGCAGACTCAGTGTCTCTCAGGCCAATATCAGGCTCCTGGCTGCTGGCTGTGCTTGTAACCTCACAGCAGCCTGAGTGCCTCCTAGGCCCGTGGCAGGCTCATGGCTGCTGGCTGTGCTTGTGACGTCACAGCAGCCTCAGTGCCTCTGAGGCCAGTGGCAGTCTCATGGCTGCTGGCTGTGCTTGTGACGTCACAGAAGCCTCAGTGCCTCTGAGGCCAGTGGCAGTCTCATGGCTGCTGGCTGTGCTTGTGAGGTCACAGCAGCCTCAGTGCCTCCTAGGCCAGTGCCATGCTCATGGCTGCTGGCTGTGCTTGTGAGGTCACAGCAGCCTCAGTGCCTCTCAGGCCAATATCAGGCTCATGGCTGCTGGCTGTGCTTGTGACGTCACACAAGCCTGAATGCCTCCTAGACCAGTGTCAGGGTCATGGCTGCTGGCTGTGCTTCTGAGGTCACAGCAGCCTGAATGCCTCCTATGCCAGTGGCAGGCTCCTGGCTGCTGGCTGTGCTTGTGACGTCACAGCAGCCTCAGTGCCTCTGAGGTCAGTGGCAGTCTCATGGCTGCCGGCTGTGCTTGTGAGGTCACAGCAGACTCAGTGCCTCCTAGGTTAATGTCCATCACTCCCTACTGGCTGTGCTTGTGAGGTCACAGCAGACTCAGTGCCTCATAGTTTAGTGTCCAGCTCCCCCTGCTGGCTCTGCTTGTGAGGTCACAGCAGCCTCAGTGCCTCTCAGGCCAGCATCAGGCTCATGGCTGCTGGCTGTGCTTGTGAGGTCACAGCAGCCTGAATGCCTCCTAGACCAGTGTCAGGGTCATGGCTGCTGGCTGTGCTTCTGAGGTCACAGCAGCCTGAATGCCTCCTATGCCAGTGGCAGGCTCATGGCTGCTGGCTGTGATTGTGAGGTCACAGCAGCCTCAGTGCCTCATAGTTTAGGGTCCAGCGTCCCCTGGTGTCTGCTTGTGAGGTCACAGCAGCCTCAGTGATTCCCAGGCCAAAATCAGGCTCATGGCTGCTGGCTATGCTTGTGACGTCACAGCAGCCTCAGTGCCTCTGAGGCCAGTGGCAGTCTCATGGCTGCTGGCTGTGCTTGTGAGGTCACAGCAGCCTCAGTGCCTCCTAGGTTAGTGTCCATCGCCCCCTACTGGCTGTGCTTGTGAGGTCACAGCAGACTCAGTGCCTCATAGTTTAGTGTCCAGCGTCCCCTGCTGCCTCTGCTTGTGAGATCACAGCAGACTCAGTGCCTCAAAAGTTAGTGTCCAGCGCCCCCTGCTGGCTGTGCTTGTGAGGTCACAGCAGCCCCAGTGCCTCATACCCCAGCATCAGGCTCATGGCTGCTGGCTGTGCTTGTGACGTCACAGCAGCCTCAGTGCCTCCTCTGCCAGTGCCATGCTCATGGCTGCTGGCTGTGCTTCTGAGATCACAGCAGCCTGAATGCCTCCTAGGCCAGTGGCAGGCTTATGGCTGCTGGCTGTGCTTGTGAGGTCACAGAAGCCTCAGTGCCTCTGAGGCCAGTGGCAGTCTCATGGCTGCTGGCTGTGCTTGTGAGGTCACAGCAGCCTCAGTGCCTCTCAAGCCACTATCATGCTCATGGCTGCTGGCTGTGCTTGTGAGGTCACAGCAGACTCAGTGTCTCTGTGGATAGTGCCATGCTCATGGCTGCTGGCTGTGCTTTTGAGGTCACAGCAGACTCAGTGCCTCTCAGGCCAGTATCAGGCTCATGGCTGCTGGCTGTGCTTGTGACGTCACAGCAGCCTGATTGCCTCCTAGGCCAGTGGCAGGCTCATGGCTGCTGGTTGTGCTTGTGACGTCACAGCAGCCTCAGTGCCTCTGAGGCCAGTGGCAGTCTCATGGCTGCTGGCTGTGCTTGTGAGGTCACAGCAGCCTCAGTGCCTCCTCTGCCAGTGGCAGTCTCATGGCTGCTGGCTGTGCTTGTGAGGTCACAGCAGACTCAGTGGCTCCTAGGTTAGTGTCCATCGCCCCCTGCTGGCTGTGCTTGTGAGATCACAGCAGACTCAGTGCCTCAATAGTTAGTGTCCAGCGCCCCCTGCTGGCTCTGCTTGTGAGGTCACAGCAGACTCAGTGCCTCTCAGGCCAGTATCAGGCTCATGGCTGCTGGCTGTGCTTGTGAGGTCACAGCAGCCTGAATGCCTCCTAGACCAGTGTCAGGGTCATGGCTGCTGGCTGTGCTTCTGAGGTCACAGCAGCCTGAATGCCTCCTATGCCAGTGGCAGGCTCCTGGCTGCTGGCTATGCTTGTGACGTCACAGCAGCCTCATTGCCTCTGAGGTCAGTGGCAGTCTCATGGCTGCTGGCTGTGCTTGTGAAGCCACAGCAGCCTCAGTGCCTCCTAGGTTAATGTCCATCACCCCCTACTGGCTGTGCTTGTGAGGTCACAGCAGACTCAGTGCCTCATAGTTTAGTGTCCAGCTCCCCCTGCTGGCTCTGCTTGTGAGGTCACAGCAGACTCAGTGTCTCTCAGGCCAGCATCAGGCTCATGGCTGCTGGCTGTGCTTGTGAGGTCACAGCAGCCTGAATGCCTCCTAGACCAGTGTCAGGGTCATGGCTGCTGGCTGTGCTTCTGAGGTCACAGCAGCCTGAATGCCTCCTATGCCAGTGGCAGGCTCATGGCTGCTGGCTGTGCTTGTGAGGTCACAGCAGCCTCAGTGCCTCATAGTTTAGTGTCCAGCGTCCCCTGGTGTCTCTGCTTGTGAGGTCACAGCAGCCTCAGTGATTCCCAGGCCAAAATCAGGCTCATGGCTGCTGGCTATGCTTGTGACGTCACAGCAGCCTCAGTGCCTCTGAGGCCAGTGGCAGTCTCATGGCTGCTGGCTGTGCTTGTGAGGTCACAGCAGCCTCAGTGCCTCCTAGGTTAGTGTCCATCGCCCCCTACTGGCTGTGCTTGTGAGGTCACAGCAGACTCAGTGCCTCATAGTTTAGTGTCCAGCGTCCCCTGCTGCCTCTGCTTGTGAGATCACAGCAGACTCAGTGCCTCAATAGTTAGTGTCCAGCGCCCCCTGCTGGCTGTGCTTGTGAGGTCACAGCAGCCCCAGTGCCTCATACCCCAGCATCAGGCTCATGGCTGCTGGCTGTGCTTGTGACATCACAGCAGCCTCAGTGCCTCCTCTGCCAGTGCCATGCTCATGGCTGCTGGCTGTGCTTCTGAGATCACAGCAGCCTGAATGCCTCCTAGGCCAGTGGCAGGCTTATGGCTGCTGGCTGTGATTGTGAGGTCACAGAAGCCTCAGTGCCTCTGAGGCCAGTGGCAGTCTCATGGTTGCTGGCTGTGCTTGTGACGTCACAGCAGCCTCAGTGCCTCTCAAGCCACTATCATGCTCATGGCTGCTGGCTGTGCTTGTGAGGTCACAGCAGACTCAGTGTCTCTGTGGATAGTGCCATGCTCATGGCTGCTGGCTGTGCTTTTGAGGTCACAGCAGACTCAGTGCCTCTCAGGCCAGTATCAGGCTCATGGCTGCTGGCTGTGCTTGTGACGTCACAGCAGCCTGATTGCCTCCTAGGCCAGTGGCAGGCTCATGGCTGCTGGTTGTGCTTGTGACGTCACAGCAGCCTCAGTGCCTCTGAGGCCAGTGGCAGTCTCATGGCTGCTGGCTGTGCTTGTGAGGTCACAGCAGCCTCAGTGCCTCCTCTGCCAGTGGCAGTCTCATGGCTGCTGGCTGTGCTTGTGAGGTCACAGCAGACTCAGTTCCTCAATAGTTAGTGTCCAGCGCCCCCTGCTGGCTCTGCTTGTGAGGTCACAGCAGACTCAGTGCCTCTCAGGCCAGTATCAGGCTCATGGCTGCTGGCTGTGCTTGTGAGGTCACAGCAGCCTGAATGCCTCCTAGACCAGTGTCAGGGTCATGGCTGCTGGCTGTGCTTCTGAGGTCACAGCAGCCTGAATGCCTCCTATGCCAGTGGCAGGCTCCTGGCTGCTGGCTATGCTTGTGACGTCACAGCAGCCTCAGTGCCTCTGAGGTCAGTGGCAGTCTCATGGCTGCTGGCTGTGCTTGTGAAGCCACAGCAGCCTCAGTGCCTCCTAGGTTAATGTCCATCACCCCCTACTGGCTGTGCTTGTGAGGTCACAGCAGACTCAGTGCCTCATAGTTTAGTGTCCAGCGCCCCCTGCTGGCTCTGATTGTGAGGTCACAGCAGACTCAGTGCCTCACAGGCCAGCATCAGGCTCATGGCTGCTGGCTCTGCTTGTGAGGTCACAGCAGCCTGAATGCCTCCTAGACCAGTGTCAGGGTCATGGCTGCTGGCTGTGCTTCTGAGGTCACAGCAGCCTGAATGCCTCCTATGCCAGGGGCAGGCTCATGGCTGCTGGCTGTGATTGTGAGGTCACAGCAGCCTCAGTGCCTCCTAGGTTAGTGTCCATCACCCCCTACTGGCTGTGCTTGTGAGGTCACAGCAGCCTCAGTGATCCCCAGGCCAAAATCAGGCTCATGGCTGCTGGCTACGTTTGTGACGTCTCAGCAGCCTCAGTGCCTCTGAGGCCAGTGGCAGTCTCATGGCTGCTGGCTGTGCTTGTGAGGTCACAGCAGCCTCAGTGCCTCTCAAGCCAGTATCATGCTCATGGCTGCTGGCTGTGCTTTTGAGGTCACAGCAGCCTGAATGCCTCCAAGACCAGTATCAGGGTCATGGCTGCTGGCTGTGCTTGTGAGGTCACAGCAGCCTCAGTGCCTCCTAGGTTAGTGTCCAGCGTCCCATGCTGCCTCTGCTTGTGAGATCACAGCAGGCTCAGTGCCTCAATACTTAGTGTCCAGCTCCCCCTGCTGGCTGTGCTTGTGAGGTCACAGCAGCCTCAGTGCCTCATACCCCAGCATCAGGCTCATGGCTGCTGGCTGTGCTTGTGAGGTCACAGCAGCCTCAGTGCCTCCTCTGCCAGTGCCATGCTCATGGCTGCTGGCTGTGCTTCTGAGATCACAGCAGCCTGAATGCCTCCTAGGCCAGTGGCAGGCTTATGGCTGCTGGCTGTGATTGTGAAGTCACAGCAGCCTCAGTGCCTCTGAGGCCAGTGGCAGTCTCATGGCTGCTGGCTGTGCTTGTGAGGTCACAGCAGCCTCAGTGCCTCTCAAGCCAGTATCATGCTCATGGCTGCTGGCTGTGCTTGTGAGGTCACAGCAGCCTCAGTGCCTCCAAGACCAGTATCAGGGTCATGGCTGCTGGCTGTGCTTGTGAGGTCACAGCAGACTCAGTGCCTGCTAGGTTATCTCCAGTGCCCCCTGCTGGCTGTGTTGTGAGGTCACAGCAGCCTCAGTGGCTCCTCTGCCAGTGTCAGGCTCATGGCTGCTGGCTGTGCTTGTGAGGTCACAGCAGACTCAGTGTCTCTGTGGATAGTGCCATGCTCATGGCTGCTGGCTGTGTTTTTGAGGTCACAGCAGACTCAGTGCCTCTCAGGCCAGTATCAGGCTCATGGCTGCTGGCTGTGCTTGTGACGTCACAGCAGCCTCAGTGCCTCCTAGGCCAGTGGCAGGCTCATGGCTGCTGGTTGTGCTTGTGACGTCACAGCAGCCTCAGTGCCTCTGAGGTCAGTGGCAGTCTCATGGCTGCTGGCTGTGCTTGTGAGGTCACAGCAGCCTCAGTGCCTCCTAGGTTAATGTCCATCACCCCCTACTGGCTGTGCTTGTGAGGTCACAGCAGACTCAGTGCCTCATAGTTTAGTGTCCAATGCCCCCTGCTGGCTCTGCTTGTGAGGTCACAGCAGCCTCAGTGCCTCTCAGGCCAGCATCAGGCTCATGGCTGCTGGCTGTGCTTGTGAGGTCACAGCAGCCTGAATGCCTCCTAGACCAGTGTCAGGGTCATGGCTGCTGGCTGTGCTTCTGAGGTCACAGCAGCCTGAATGCCTCCTATGCCAGTGGCAGGCTCATGGCTGCTGGCTGTGCTTGTGAGGTTACAGCAGCCTCAGTGCCTCATAGTTTAGTGTCCAGCGTCCCCTGGTGTCTCTGCTTGTGAGGTCACAGCAGCCTCAGTGATTCCCAGGCCAAAATCAGGCTCATGGCTGCTGGCTATGCTTGTGACGTCACAGCAGCCTCACTGCCTCATACCCCAGCATCAGGCTCATGGCTGCTGGCTGGGATTGTGACGTCACAGCAGCCTCAGTGCCTCCTCTGCCAGTGCCATGCTCATGGCTGCTGGCTGTGCTTCTGAGATCACAGCAGCCTGAGTGCCTCCTAGGCCCGTGGCAGGCTCATGGCTGCTGGCTGTGCTTGTGACGTCACAGCAGCCTCAGTGCCTCTGAGGCCAGTGGCAGTCTCATGGCTGCTGGCTGTGCTTGTGACGTCACAGCAGCCTCAGTGCCTCTGAGGCCAGTGGCAGTCTCATGGCTGCTGGCTGTGCTTGAGAGGTCACAGCAGACTCAGTGCCTCCTAGGTTAGTGTCCATCACCCGCTACTGGCTCTGCTTGTGAGGTCACAGCAGCCTCAGTGCCTGCTAGGTTATCTCCAGTGCCCCCTGCTGGCTGTGTTGTGAGGTCACAGCAGCCTCAGTGGCTCCTCTGCCAGTGTCAGGCTCATGGCTGCTGGCTGTGCTTGTGAGGTCACAGCAGACTCAGTGTCTCTGTGGATAGTGCCATGCTCATGGCTGCTGGCTGTGCTTTTGAGGTCACAGCAGACTCAGTGCCTCTCAGGCCAGTATCAGGCTCATGGCTGCTGGCTGTGCTTGTGACGTCACAGCAGCCTGAGTGCCTCCTAGGCCAGTGGCAGGCTCATGGCTGCTGGTTGTGCTTGTGACGTCACAGCAGCCTCAGTGCCTCTGAGGCCAGTGGCAGTCTCATGGCTGCTGGCTGTGCTTGTGAGGTCACAGAAGCCTCAGTGCCTCCTCTGCCAGTGGCAGTCTCATGGCTGCTGGCTGTGATTGTGAGGTCACAGCAGACTCAGTGCCTCCTAGGTTAGTGTCCATCACCCCCTACTGGCTGTGCTTGTGAGGTCACAGCAGACTCAGTGCCTCATACTTTAGTGTCCAGCTCCCCCTGCTGGCTCTGCTTGTGAGGTCACAGCAGCCTCAGTGCCTCTCAGGCCAGCATCAGGCTCATGGCTGCTGGCTGTGCTTGTGAGGTCACAGCAGCCTGAATGCCTCCTAGACCAGTGTCAGGGTCATGGCTGCTGGCTGTGCTTCTGAGGTCACAGCAGCCTGAATGCCTCCTATGCCAGTGGCAGGCTCATGGCTGCTGGCTGGGATTGTGAGGTCACAGCAGCCTCAGTACCTCATAGTTTAGTGTCCAGCGTCCCCTGGTGTCTCTGCTTGTGAGGTCACAGCAGCCTCAGTGATGCCCAGGCCAAAATCAGGCTCATGGCTGCTGGCTATGCTTGTGACGTCACAGCAGCCTCAGTGCCTCTGAGGCCAGTGGCAGTCTCATGGCTGCTGGCTGTGCTTGTGAGGTCACAGCAGCCTCAGTGCCTCCTAGGTTAGTGTCCATCGCCCCCTACTGGCTGTGCTTGTGAGGTCACAGCAGACTCAGTGCCTCATAGTTTAGTGTCCAGCGTCCCCTGCTGCCTCTGCTTGTGAGATCACAGCAGACTCAGTGCCTCAAAAGTTAGTGTCCAGCGCCCCCTGCTGGCTGTGCTTGTGAGGTCACAGCAGCCTCAGTGCCTCATACCCCAGCATCAGGCTCATGGCTGCTGGCTGTGCTTGTGACGTCACAGCAGCCTCAGTGCCTCCTCTGCCAGTGCCATGCTCATGGCTGCTGGCTGTGCTTCTGAGATCACAGCAGCCTGAATGCCTCCTAGGCCAGTGGCAGGCTTATGGCTGCTGGCTGTGCTTGTGAGGTCACAGAAGCCTCAGTGCCTCTGAGGCCAGTGGCAGTCTCATGGCTGCTGGCTGTGCTTGTGAGGTCACAGCAGACTCAGTGTCTCTGTGGATAGTGCCATGCTCATGGCTGCTGGCTGTGCTTTTGAGGTCACAGCAGACTCAGTGCCTCTCAGGCCAGTATCAGGCTCATGGCTGCTGGCTGTGCTTGTGAGGTCACAGCAGCCTGATTGCCTCCTAGGCCAGTGGCAGGCTCATGGCTGCTGGTTGTGCTTGTGACGTCACAGCAGCCTCAGTGCCTCCTCTGCCAGTGGCAGTCTCATGGCTGCTGGCTGTGCTTGTGAGGTCACAGCAGCCTCAGTGCCTCCTCTGCCAGTGGCAGTCTCATGGCTGCTGGCTGTGCTTGTGAGGTCACAGCAGACTCAGTGGCTCCTAGGTTAGTGTCCATCGCCCCCTGCTGGCTGTGCTTGTGAGATCACAGCAGATTCAGTGCCTCAATAGTTAGTGTCCAGCGCCCCCTGCTGGCTCTGCTTGTGAGGTCACAGCAGACTCAGTGCCTCTCAGGCCAGTATCAGGCTCATGGCTGCTGGCTCTGCTTGTGAGGTCACAGCAGCCTGAATGCCTCCTAGACCAGTGTCAGGGTCATGGCTGCTGGCTGTGCTTCTGAGGTTACAGCAGCCTGAATGCCTCCTATGCCAGTGGCAGGCTCCTGGCTGCTGGCTATGCTTGTGACGTCACAGCAGCCACAGTGCCTCTGAGGTCAGTGGCAGTCTCATGGCTGCTGGCTGTGCTTTTGAAGCCACAGCAGCCTCAGTGCCTCCTAGGTTAATGTCCATCACCCCCTACTGGCTGTGCTTGTGAGGTCACAGCAGCCTCAGTGATTCCCAGGCCAAAATCAGGCTCCTGGCTGCTGGCTATGCTTGTGACGTCACAGCAGCCTGAGTGCCTCCTAGGCCCGTGGCAGTCTCATGGCTGCTGGCTGTGCTTGTGAGGTCACAGCAGCCTCAGTGCCTCCTAGGTTAGTGTCCATCGCCCCCTACTGGCTGTGCTTGTGAGGTCACAGCAGACTCAGTGCCTCAATAGTTAGTGTCCAGCTCCCCCTGCTGGCTGTGCTTGTGAGGTCACAGCAGCCTCAGTGCCTCATACCCCAGCATCAGGCTCATGGCTGCTGGCTATGCTTGTGACGTCACAGCAGCCTCAGTGCCTCCTCTGCCAGTGCCATGCTCATGGCTGCTGGCTGTGCTTCTGAGATCACAGCAGCCTGAATGCCTCCTAGGCCAGTGGCAGGCTTATGGCTGCTGGCTGTGATTGTGAGGTCACAGAAGCCTCAGTGCCTCCTCTGCCAGTGGCAGTCTCATGGCTGCTGGCTGTGCTTGTGAGGTCACAGCAGCCTCAGTGCCTCTCAAGCCAGTATCATGCTCATGGCTGCTGGCTGTGCTTGTGAGGTCACAGCAGCCTGAATGCCTCCAAGACCAGTATCAGGGTCATGGCTGCTGGCTGTGCTTGTGAGGTCACAGCAGACTCAGTGCCTGCTAGGTTATCTCCAGTGCCCCCTGCTGGCTGTGTTGTGAGGTCACAGCAGCCTCAGTGGCTCCTCTGCCAGTGTCAGGCTCATGGCTGCTGGCTGTGCTTGTGAGGTCACAGCAGACTCAGTGTCTCTGTGGATAGTGCCATGCTCATGGCTGCTGGCTGTGCTTTTGAGGTCACAGCAGACTCAGTGCCTCTCAGGCCAGTATCAGGCTCATGGCTGCTGGCTGTGCTTGTGACGTCACAGCAGCCTGAGTGCCTCCTAGGCCAGTGGCAGGCTCATGGCTGCTGGTTGTGCTTGTGACGTCACAGCAGCCTCATTGCCTCTGAGGTCAGTGGCAGTCTCATGGCTGCTGGCTGTGCTTGTGAGGTCACAGCAGCCTCAGTGCCTCCTAGGTTAATGTCCATCACCCCCTACTGGCTGTGCTTTTGAGGTCACAGCAGACTCAGTGCCTCATAGTTTAGTGTCCAATGCCCCCTGCTGGCTCTGCTTGTGAGGTCACAGCAGACTCAGTGCCTCTCAGGCCAGCATCAGGCTCATGGCTGCTGGCTGTGCTTGTGAGGTCACAGCAGCCTGAATGCCTCCTAGACCAGTGTCAGGGTCATGGCTGCTGGCTGTGCTTCTGAGGTCACAGCAGCCTGAATGCCTCCTATGCCAGTGGCAGGCTCATGGCTGCTGGCTGTGATTGTGAGGTCACAGCAGCCTCAGTGCCTCATAGTTTAGTGTCCAGCGTCCCCTGGTGTCTCTGCTTGTGAGGTCACAGCAGCCTCAGTGATTCCCAGGCCAAAATCAGGCTCATGGCTGCTGGCTGGGATTGTGACGTCACAGCAGCCTCAGTGCCTCCTCTGCCAGTGCCATGCTCATGGCTGCTGGCTGTGCTTCTGAGATCACAGCAGCCTGAGTGCCTCCTAGGCCCGTGGCAGGCTCATGGCTGCTGGCTGTGCTTGTGACGTCACAGCAGCCTCAGTGCCTCTGAGGCCAGTGGCAGTCTCATGGCTGCTGGCTGTGCTTGTGACGTCACAGAAGCCTCAGTGCCTCTGAGGCCAGTGGCAGTCTCATGGCTGCTGGCTGTGCTTGAGAGGTCACAGGAGACTCAGTGCCTCCTAGGTTAGTGTCCATCACCCCCTACTGGCTCTGCTTGTGAGGTCACAGCAGCCTCAGTGCCTGCTAGGTTATCTCCAGTGCCCCCTGCTGGCTGTGTTGTGAGGTCACAGCAGCCTCAGTGGCTCCTCTGCCAGTGTCAGGCTCATGGCTGCTGGCTGTGCTTGTGAGGTCACAGCAGACTCAGTGTCTCTGTGGATAGTGCCATGCTCATGGCTGCTGGCTGTGCTTTTGAGGTCACAGCAGACTCAGTGCCTCTCAGGCCAGTATCAGGCTCATGGCTGCTGGCTGTGCTTGTGACGTCACAGCAGCCTGAGTGCCTCCTAGGCCAGTGGCAGGCTCATGGCTGCTGGTTGTGCTTGTGACGTCACAGCAGCCTCAGTGCCTCTGAGGCCAGTGGCAGTCTCATGGCTGCTGGCTGTGCTTGTGAGGTCACAGAAGCCTCAGTGCCTCTGAGGCCAGTGGCAGGCTCATGGCTGCTGGCTGTGCTTGTGAGGTCACAGCAGACTCAGTGCCTCCTAGGTTAGTGTCCATCACCCCCTACTGGCTGTGCTTGTGAGGTCACAGCAGACTCAGTGCCTCATACTTTAGTGTCCAGCTCCCCCTGCTGGCTCTGCTTGTGAGGTCACAGCAGACTCAGCGCCTTCCAGGCCAGTATCAGGCTCATGGCTGCTGGCTGTGCTTGTGACGTCACAGCAGCCTCAGTGGCTCCTCTGCCAGTGCCATGCTCATGGCTGCTGGCTGTGCTTGTGAGGTCACAGCAGCCTCAGTGCCTCTCAGGCCAATATCAGGCTCATGGCTGCTGGCTGTGCTTGTGAGGTCACAGCAGCCTGAATGCCTCCTAGACCAGTGTCAGGGTCATGGCTGCTGGCTGTGCTTCTGAGGTCACAGCAGCCTGAATGCCTCCTATGCCAGTGGCAGGCTCCTGGCTGCTGGCTGTGCTTGTGACGTCACAGCAGCCTCAGTGCCTCCGAGGCCAGTGGCAGTCTCATGGCTGCTGGCTGTGATTGTGATGTCACAGCAGACTCAGTGCCTCCTAGGTTAATGTCCATCACCCCATACTGGCTGGGATTGTGACGTCACAGCAGACTCAGTGCCTCATAGTTTAGTGTCCAGCGCCCCCTGCTGGCTCTGATTGTGAGGTCACAGCAGACTCAGTGCCTCACAGGCCAGCATCAGGCTCATGGCTGCTGGCTCTGCTTGTGAGGTCACAGCAGCCTGCATGCCTCCTAGACCAGTGTCAGGGTCATGGCTGCTGGCTGTGCTTCTGAGGTCACAGCAGCCTGAATGCCTCCTATGCCAGTGGCAGGCTCCTGGCTGCTGGCTGTGATTGTGAGGTCACAGCAGCCTCAGTGCCTCATAGTTTAGTGTCCAGCGTCCCCTGGTGTCTCTGCTTGTGAGGTCACAGCAGCCTCAGTGATTCCCAGGCCAAAATCAGGCTCCTGGCTGCTGGCTATGCTTGTGACGTCACAGCAGCCTCAGTGCCTCTGAGGCCAGTGGCCGTCTCATGGCTGCTGGCTGTGCTTGTGAGGTCACAGCAGCCTCAGTGCCTCCTAGGTTAGTGTCCATCGCCCCCTACTGGCTGTGCTTGTGAGGTCACAGCAGACTCAGTGCCTCATAGTTTAGTGTCCAGCGTCCCCTGCTGCCTCTGCTTGTGAGATCACAGCAGACTCAGTGCCTCAAAAGTTAGTGTCCAGCGCCCCCTGCTGGCTGTGCTTGTGACGTCACAGCAGCCCCAGTGCCTCATACCCCAGCATCAGGCTCATGGCTGCTGGCTGTGCTTGTGACGTCACAGCAGCCTCAGTGGCTCCTCTGCCAGTGCCATGCTCATGGCTGCTGGCTGTGCTTCTGAGATCACAGCAGCCTGAATGCCTCCTAGGCCAGTGGCAGGCTTATGGCTGCTGGCTGTGATTGTGAGGTCACAGAAGCCTCAGTGCCTCCTCTGCCAGTGGCAGTCTCATGGCTGCTGGCTGTGCTTGTGATGTCACAGCAGCCTCAGTGCCTCTCAAGCCACTATCATGCTCATGGCTGCTGGCTGTGCTTGTGAGGTCACAGCAGCCTGAATGCCTCCAAGACCAGTATCAGGGTCATGGCTGCTGGCTGTGCTTCTGAGGTCACAGCAGCCTGAATGCCTCCTATGCCAGTGGCAGGCTCCTGGCTGCTGGCTGTGATTGTGAGGTCACAGCAGCCTCAGTGCCTCCTAGGTTAGTGTCCATCGCCCCCTACTGGCTGTGCTTGTGAGGTCACAGCAGACTCAGTGCCTCAATAGTTAGTGTCCAGCGCCCCCTGCTGGCTCTGCTTGTGAGGTCACAGCAGACTCAGTGCCTCTCAGGCCAGTATCAGGCTCATGGCTGCTGGCTGTGCTTCTGAGATCACAGCAGCCTGAATGCCTCCTAGGCCAGTGGCAGGCTTATGGCTGCTGGCTGTGCTTGTGAGGTCACAGTAGCCTCAGTGCCTCTCAGGCCAATATCAGGCTCATGGCTGCTGGCTCTGCTTGTGAGGTCACAGCAGCCTGAATGCCTCCTAGACCAGTGTCAGGGTCATGGCTGCTGGCTGTGCTTCTGAGGACACAGCAGCCTGAATGCCTCCTATGCCAGTGGCAGGCTCCTGGCTGCTGGCTATGCTTGTGACGTCACAGCAGCCTCATTGCCTCTGAGGTCAGTGGCAGTCTCATGGCTGCTGGCTGTTCTTGTGAGGTCACAGCAGCCTCAGTGCCTCCTAGGTTAATGTCCATCACCCCCTACTGGCTGTGCTTGTGAGGTCACAGCAGACTCAGTGCCTCATAGTTTAGTGTCCAGCTCCCCCTGCTGGCTCTGCTTGTGAGGTCACAGCAGCCTTAGTGCCTCTCAGGCCAGCATCAGGCTCATGGCTGCTGGCTGTGCTTGTGACGTCACAGCAGCCTGAATGCCTCCTAGACCAGTGTCAGGGTCATGGCTGCTGGCTGTGCTTCTGAGGTCACAGCAGCCTGAATGCCTCCTATGCCAGTGGCAGGCTCATGGCTGCTGGCTGTGATTGTGAGGTCACAGCAGCCTCAGTGCCTCATAGTTTAGTGTCCAGCGTCCCCTGGTGTCTCTGCTTGTGAGGTCACAGCAGCCTCAGTGATTCCCAGGCCAAAATCAGGCTCATGGCTGCTGGCTGGGATTGTGACGTCACAGCAGCCTCAGTGCCTCCTCTGCCAGTGCCATGCTCATGGCTGCTGGCTGTGCTTCTGAGATCACAGCAGCCTGAGTGCCTCCTAGGCCCGTGGCAGGCTCATGGCTGCTGGCTGTGCTTGTGACGTCACAGCAGCCTCAGTGCCTCTGAGGCCAGTGGCAGTCTCATGGCTGCTGGCTGTGCTTGTGACGTCACAGAAGCCTCAGTGCCTCTGAGGCCAGTGGCAGTCTCATGGCTGCTGGCTGTGCTTGAGAGGTCACAGGAGACTCAGTGCCTCCTAGGTTAGTGTCCATCACCCCCTACTGGCTCTGCTTGTGAGGTCACAGCAGCCTCAGTGCCTGCTAGGTTATCTCCAGTGCCCCCTGCTGGCTGTGTTGTGAGGTCACAGCAGCCTCAGTGGCTCCTCTGCCAGTGTCAGGCTCATGGCTGCTGGCTGTGCTTGTGAGGTCACAGCAGACTCAGTGTCTCTGTGGATAGTGCCATGCTCATGGCTGCTGGCTGTGCTTTTGAGGTCACAGCAGACTCAGTGCCTCTCAGGCCAGTATCAGGCTCATGGCTGCTGGCTGTGCTTGTGACGTCACAGCAGCCTGAGTGCCTCCTAGGCCAGTGGCAGGCTCATGGCTGCTGGTTGTGCTTGTGACGTCACAGCAGCCTCAGTGCCTCTGAGGCCAGTGGCAGTCTCATGGCTGCTGGCTGTGCTTGTGAGGTCACAGAAGCCTCAGTGCCTCTGAGGCCAGTGGCAGGCTCATGGCTGCTGGCTGTGCTTGTGAGGTCACAGCAGACTCAGTGCCTCCTAGGTTAGTGTCCATCACCCCCTACTGGCTGTGCTTGTGAGGTCACAGCAGACTCAGTGCCTCATACTTTAGTGTCCAGCTCCCCCTGCTGGCTCTGCTTGTGAGGTCACAGCAGACTCAGCGCCTTCCAGGCCAGTATCAGGCTCATGGCTGCTGGCTGTGCTTGTGACGTCACAGCAGCCTCAGTGGCTCCTCTGCCAGTGCCATGCTCATGGCTGCTGGCTGTGCTTGTGAGGTCACAGCAGCCTCAGTGCCTCTCAGGCCAATATCAGGCTCATGGCTGCTGGCTGTGCTTGTGAGGTCACAGCAGCCTGAATGCCTCCTAGACCAGTGTCAGGGTCATGGCTGCTGGCTGTGCTTCTGAGGTCACAGCAGCCTGAATGCCTCCTATGCCAGTGGCAGGCTCCTGGCTGCTGGCTGTGCTTGTGACGTCACAGCAGCCTCAGTGCCTCCGAGGCCAGTGGCAGTCTCATGGCTGCTGGCTGTGATTGTGATGTCACAGCAGACTCAGTGCCTCCTAGGTTAATGTCCATCACCCCATACTGGCTGGGATTGTGACGTCACAGCAGACTCAGTGCCTCATAGTTTAGTGTCCAGCGCCCCCTGCTGGCTCTGATTGTGAGGTCACAGCAGACTCAGTGCCTCACAGGCCAGCATCAGGCTCATGGCTGCTGGCTCTGCTTGTGAGGTCACAGCAGCCTGCATGCCTCCTAGACCAGTGTCAGGGTCATGGCTGCTGGCTGTGCTTCTGAGGTCACAGCAGCCTGAATGCCTCCTATGCCAGTGGCAGGCTCCTGGCTGCTGGCTGTGATTGTGAGGTCACAGCAGCCTCAGTGCCTCATAGTTTAGTGTCCAGCGTCCCCTGGTGTCTCTGCTTGTGAGGTCACAGCAGCCTCAGTGATTCCCAGGCCAAAATCAGGCTCCTGGCTGCTGGCTATGCTTGTGACGTCACAGCAGCCTCAGTGCCTCTGAGGCCAGTGGCCGTCTCATGGCTGCTGGCTGTGCTTGTGAGGTCACAGCAGCCTCAGTGCCTCCTAGGTTAGTGTCCATCGCCCCCTACTGGCTGTGCTTGTGAGGTCACAGCAGACTCAGTGCCTCATAGTTTAGTGTCCAGCGTCCCCTGCTGCCTCTGCTTGTGAGATCACAGCAGACTCAGTGCCTCAAAAGTTAGTGTCCAGCGCCCCCTGCTGGCTGTGCTTGTGACGTCACAGCAGCCCCAGTGCCTCATACCCCAGCATCAGGCTCATGGCTGCTGGCTGTGCTTGTGACGTCACAGCAGCCTCAGTGGCTCCTCTGCCAGTGCCATGCTCATGGCTGCTGGCTGTGCTTCTGAGATCACAGCAGCCTGAATGCCTCCTAGGCCAGTGGCAGGCTTATGGCTGCTGGCTGTGATTGTGAGGTCACAGAAGCCTCAGTGCCTCCTCTGCCAGTGGCAGTCTCATGGCTGCTGGCTGTGCTTGTGATGTCACAGCAGCCTCAGTGCCTCTCAAGCCACTATCATGCTCATGGCTGCTGGCTGTGCTTGTGAGGTCACAGCAGCCTGAATGCCTCCAAGACCAGTATCAGGGTCATGGCTGCTGGCTGTGCTTCTGAGGTCACAGCAGCCTGAATGCCTCCTATGCCAGTGGCAGGCTCCTGGCTGCTGGCTGTGATTGTGAGGTCACAGCAGCCTCAGTGCCTCCTAGGTTAGTGTCCATCGCCCCCTACTGGCTGTGCTTGTGAGGTCACAGCAGACTCAGTGCCTCAATAGTTAGTGTCCAGCGCCCCCTGCTGGCTCTGCTTGTGAGGTCACAGCAGACTCAGTGCCTCTCAGGCCAGTATCAGGCTCATGGCTGCTGGCTGTGCTTCTGAGATCACAGCAGCCTGAATGCCTCCTAGGCCAGTGGCAGGCTTATGGCTGCTGGCTGTGCTTGTGAGGTCACAGTAGCCTCAGTGCCTCTCAGGCCAATATCAGGCTCATGGCTGCTGGCTCTGCTTGTGAGGTCACAGCAGCCTGAATGCCTCCTAGACCAGTGTCAGGGTCATGGCTGCTGGCTGTGCTTCTGAGGACACAGCAGCCTGAATGCCTCCTATGCCAGTGGCAGGCTCCTGGCTGCTGGCTATGCTTGTGACGTCACAGCAGCCTCATTGCCTCTGAGGTCAGTGGCAGTCTCATGGCTGCTGGCTGTTCTTGTGAGGTCACAGCAGCCTCAGTGCCTCCTAGGTTAATGTCCATCACCCCCTACTGGCTGTGCTTGTGAGGTCACAGCAGACTCAGTGCCTCATAGTTTAGTGTCCAGCTCCCCCTGCTGGCTCTGCTTGTGAGGTCACAGCAGCCTTAGTGCCTCTCAGGCCAGCATCAGGCTCATGGCTGCTGGCTGTGCTTGTGACGTCACAGCAGCCTGAATGCCTCCTAGACCAGTGTCAGGGTCATGGCTGCTGGCTGTGCTTCTGAGGTCACAGCAGCCTGAATGCCTCCTATGCCAGTGGCAGGCTCATGGCTGCTGGCTGTGATTGTGAGGTCACAGCAGCCTCAGTGCCTCATACTTTAGTGTCCAGCGTCCCCTGGTGTCTCTGCTTGTGAGGTCACAGCAGCCTCAGTGATTCCCAGGCCAAAATCAGGCTCCTGGCTGCTGGCTATGCTTGTGACGTCACAGCAGCCTCAGTGCCTCTGAGGCCAGTGGCAGTCTCATGGCTGCTGGCTGTGCTTGTGACGTCACAGCAGCCTCAGTGCCTCCTAGGTTAGTGTCCATCACCCCCTACTGGCTGTGCTTGTGAGGTCACAGCAGACTCAGTGCCTCATACTTTAGTGTCCAGCTCCCCCTGCTGGCTCTGCTTGTGAGGTCACAGCAGACTCAGTGCCTCTCAGGCCAGTATCAGGCTCATGGCTGCTGGCTGTGCTTGTGACGTCACAGCAGCCTGAATGCCTCCTAGACCAGTGTCAGGGTCATGGCTGCTGGCTGTGCTTCTGAGGTCACAGCAGCCTGAATGCCTCCTATGCCAGTGGCAGGCTCCTGGCTGCTGGCTATGCTTGTGACGTCAGAGCAGCCTCATTACATCTGAGGTCAGTGGCAGTCTCATGGCTGCTGGCTGTGCTTGTGAGGTCACAGCAGCCTCAGTGCCTCCTAGGTTAATGTCCATCACCCCCTACTGGCTGTGCTTGTGAGGTCACAGCAGACTCAGTGCCTCATAGTTTAGTGTCTAATGCCCCCTGCTGGCTCTGCTTGTGAGGTCACAGCAGCCTCAGTGCCTCTCAGGCCAGCATCAGGCTCATGGCTGCTGGCTGTGCTTGTGACGTCACAGCAGCCTGAATGCCTCCTAGACCAGTTTCAGGGTCATGGCTGCTGGCTGTGCTTCTGAGGTCACAGCAGCCTGAATGCCTCCTATGCCAGTGGCAGGCTCATGGCTGCTGGCTGTGATTGTGAGGTCACAGCAGCCTCAGGGCCTCATAGTTTAGTGTCCAGCGTCCCCTGGTGTCTCTGCTTGTGAGGTCACAGCAGCCTCAGTGATTCCCAGGCCAAAATCAGGCTCCTGGCTGCTGGCTATGCTTGTGACGTCACAGCAGCCTCAGTGCCTCATACCCCAGCATCAGGCTCATGGCTGCTGGCTGTGCTTGTGAGGTCACAGCAGCCTGAATGCCTCCAAGACCAGTGTCAGGGTCATGGCTGCTGGCTGTGCTTCTGAGGTCACAGCAGCCTGAATGCCTCCTATGCCAGTGGCAGGCTCCTGGCTGCTGGCTATGCTTGTGACGTCACAGCAGCCTCTTTGCCTCTGAGGTCAGTGGCAGTCTCATGGCTGCTGGCTGTGCTTGTGAGGTCACAGCAGCCTCAGTGCCTCCTAGGTTAATGTCCATCACCCCCTACTGGCTGTGCTTGTGAGGTCACAGCAGACTCAGTGCCTCATAGTTTAGTGTCCAATGCCCCCTGCTGGCTCTGCTTGTGAGGTTACAGCAGCCTCAGTGCCTCTCAGGCCAGCATCAGGCTCATGGCTGCTGGCTGTGCTTGTGAGGTCACAGCAGCCTGAATGCCTCCTAGACCAGTGTCAGGGTCATGGCTGCTGGCTGTGCTTCTGAGGTCACAGCAGCCTGAATGCCTCCTATGCCAGTGGCAGGCTCATGGCTGCTGGCTGTGATTGTGAGGTCACAGCAGCCTCAGTGCCTCATACTTTAGTGTCCAGCGTCCCCTGGTGTCTCTGCTTGTGAGGTCACAGCAGCCTCAGTGATTCCCAGGCCAAAATCAGGCTCATGGCTGCTGGCTATGCTTGTGACGTCACAGCAGCCTCAGTGCCTCATACCCCAGCGTCAGGCTCATGGCTGCTGGCTGTGCTTGTGACGTCACAGCAGCCTCAGTGCCTCCTCTGCCAGTGCCATGCTCATGGCTGCTGGCTGTGCTTCTGAGATCACAGCAGCCTGTATGCCTCCTAGGCCAGTGGCAGGCTCATGGCTGCTGGCTGTGCTTGTGAGGTCACAGAAGCCTCAGTGCCTCCTCTGCCAGTGGCAGTCTCATGGTTGCTGGCTGTGCTTGTGAGGTCACAGCAGCCTCAGTGCCTCTCAAGCCAGTATCATGCTCATGGCTGCTGGCTGTGCTTGTGAGGTCACAGCAGCCTGAATGCCTCCAAGACCAGTATCAGGGTCATGGCTGCTGGCTGTGCTTGTGAGGTCACAGCAGACTCAGTGCCTGCTAGGTTATCTCCAGTGTCCACTGCTGGCTGTGTTGTGAGGTCACAGCAGCCTCAGTGGCTCCTCTGCCAGTGTCAGGCTCATGGCTGCTGGCTGTGCTTGTGACGTCACAGCAGACTCAGTGTCTCTGTGGATAGTGCCATGCTCATGGCTGCTGGCTGTGCTTTTGAGGTCACAGCAGAGTCAGTGCCTCTCAGGCCAGTATCAGGCTCATGGCTGCTGGCTGTGCTTGTGACGTCACAGCAGCCTGATTGCCTCCTAGGACAGTGGCAGGCTCATGGCTGCTGGCTGTGCTTGTGACGTCACAGCAGCCTCAGTGCCTCTGAGGCCAGTGGCAGTCTCATGGCTGCTGGCTGTGCTTGTGAGGTCACAGAAGCCTCAGTGCCTCCTCTGCCAGTGGCAGGCTCATGGCTGCTGGCTGTGCTTGTGAGGTCACAGCAGCCTCAGTGCCTCCTAGGTTAGTGTCCATCACCCCCTACTGGCTGTGCTTGTGAGGTCACAGCAGACTCAGTGCCTCATACTTTAGTGTCCAGCTCCCCCTGCTGGCTCTGCTTGTGAGGTCACAGCAGACTCAGCGCCTTCCAGGCCAGTATCAGGCTCATGGCTGCTGGCTGTGCTTGTGAGGTCACAGCAGCCTCAGTGCCTCCTCTGCCAGTGCCATGCTCATGGCTGCTGGCTGTGCTTGTGAGGTCACAGTAGCCTCAGTGCCTCTCAGGCCAATATCAGGCTCATGGCTGCTGGCTCTGCTTGTGAGGTCACAGCAGCCTGAATGCCTCCTAGACCAGTGTCAGGGTCATGGCTGCTGGCTGTGCTTGTGAGGTCACAGCAGCCTGAATGCCTCCTATGCCAGTGGCAGGCTCCTGGCTGCTGGCTATGCTTGTGACGTCACAGCAGCCTCAGTGCCTCTGAGGTCAGTGGCAGTCTCATGGCTGCTGGCTGTGCTTGTGAGGTCACAGCAGACTCAGTGCCTCATAGTTTAGTGTCCAATGCCCCCTGCTGGCTCTGCTTGTGAGATCACAGCAGCCTCAGTGCCTCTCAGGCCAGCATCAGGCTCATGGCTGCTGGCTGTGCTTGTGAGGTCACAGCAGCCTGAATGCCTCCTAGACCAGTGTCAGGGTCATGGCTGCTGGCTGTGCTTCTGAGGTCACAGCAGCCTGAATGCCTCCTATGCCAGTGGCAGGCTCATGGCTGCTGGCTGTGATTGTGAGGTCACAGCAGCCTCAGTGCCTCATAGTTTAGTGTCCAGTGTCCCCTGGTGTCTCTGCTTCTGAGGTCACAGCAGCCTCAGTGATTCCCAGGCCAAAATCAGGCTCATGGCTGCTGGCTATGCTTGTGACGTCACAGCAGCCTCAGTGCCTCTGAGGCCAGTGGCAGTCTCATGGCTGCTGGCTGTGCTTCTGAGGTCACAGCAGCCTCAGTGCCTCCTAGGTTAGTGTCCATCGCCCCCTACTGGCTGTGCTTGTGAGGTCACAGCAGACTCAGTGCCTCATAGTTTAGTGTCCAGCGTCCCCTGCTGCCTCTGCTTGTGAGATCACAGCAGACTCAGTGCCTCATAGTGTAGTGTCCATCGCTCCCTGCTGGCTGTGCTTGTGAGGTCACAGCAGCCCCAGTGCCTCATACCCCAGCATCAGGCTCATGGCTGCTGGCTGTGCTTGTGAGGTCACAGCAGACTCAGTGCCTCCTCTGCCAGTGCCATGCTCATGGCTGCTGGCTGTGCTTCTGAGATCACAGCAGCCTGAATGCCTCCTAGGCCAGTGGCAGGCTTATGGCTGCTGGCTGTGATTGTGAGGTCACAGAAGCCTCAGTGCCTCTGAGGCCAGTGGCAGTCTCATGGCTGCTGGCTGTGCTTGTGACGTCACAGCAGCCTCAGTGCCTCTCAAGCCAGTATCATGCTCATGGCTGCTGGCTGTGCTTGTGAGGTCACAGCAGCCTGAATGCCTCCAAGACCAGTATCAGGGTCATGGCTGCTGGCTGTGCTTCTGAGGTCACAGCAGCCTGAATGCCTCCTAGGTCTGTGGCAGGCTCATGGCTGCTGGCTATGATTGTGAGGTCACAGAAGCCTCAGTGCCTCAAAAGTTAGGGTCCTGGGTCCCCTGCTGCCTCTGCTTGTGAGGTCACAGCAGCCTCAGTGCCTCAAAAGTTAGTGTACAGCGCCCCCTGCTGGCTGTGCTTGTGAGGTCACACCAGCCTCAGTGCCTCCTCTGCCAGTGGCAGGCTCATGGCTGCTGGCTGGGATTGTGAGGTCACAGCAGACTCAGTGCCTCATAGTTTAGTGTCCAGCGTCCCCTGCTAGCTCTGCTTGTGAGGTCACAGCAGACTCAGTGCCTCAAAAGTTAGTGTACAGCGCCCCCTGCTGGCTGTGCTTGTGAGGTCACACCAGCCTCAGTGCCTCCTCTGCCAGTGGCAGGCTCATGGCTGCTGGGTGGGATTGTGAGGTCACAGCAGCCTCAGTGCCTCATAGTTCAGTGTCCAGCGTCCCCTGCTGGCTCAGCTTGTGAGGTCACAGCAGACTCAGTGCCTCATAGGTTAGTGTGCAGCGCCCCCTGCTGGCTGTGCTTGTGAACTCACAGCAGCCTGAATGCCTCCTAGACCAGTGTCAGGGCCATGGCTCCTGGCTGTGCTTGTGAGGTCACACAAGTCTGAATGCCTCCTATGCCATTGGCAGGCTCATGGCTGCTGGCTGGGATTGTGAGGTCACAGCAGACTCAGGGCCGCATAGTTTAGTGTCCAGCGTCCCCTGCTGGCTGTGTGTGTGAGTTCACAGCAGCCTCAGTGCCTCCCAGGCCAATATCAGGCTCATGGCTGCTGGCTGTGCTTGTGAGGTCACAGCAGCCTCAGTGCCTTTCAGGCCAGTATCAGGCTCATGGCTGCTGGCTGTGCTTGTGAGGTCACAGCAGCCTGATTGCCTCCTAGGCCAGTGGCAGGCTCATGGCTGCTGGTTGTGCTTGTGACGTCACAGCAGCCTCAGTGCCTCTGAGGCCAGTGGCAGTCTCATGGCTGCTGGCTGTGCTTGTGAGGTCACAGAAGCCTCAGTGCCTCCTCTGCCAGTGGCAGGCTCATGGCTGCTGGCTGTGATTGTGAGGTCACAGCAGCCTCAGTGCCTCCTAGGTTAGTGTCCATCACCCCCTACTGGCTGTGCCTGTGAGGTCACAGCAGACTCAGTGCCTCATACTTTAGTGTCCAGCTCCCCCTGCTGGCTCTGCTTGTAAGGTCACAGCAGACTCAGCGCCTTCCAGGCCAGTATCAGGCTCATGGCTGCTGGCTGTGCTTGTGACGTCACAGCAGCCTCAGTGCCTCCTCTGCCAGTGCCATGCTCATGGCTGCTGGCTGTGCTTGTGAGGTCACAGCAGACTCAGTGCCTCTCAGGCCAATATCAGGCTCATGGCTGCTGGCTGTGCTTGTGAGGTCACAGCAGCCTGAATGCCTCCTAGGCCACTGGCAGGCTCATGGCTGCTGGCTGTGATTGTGAGGTCACAGCAGCCTGAATGCCTCCTATGCCAGTGGCAGGCTCCTGGCTGCTGGCTGTGCTTTTGAGGTCACAGCAGCCTCAGTGCCTCTGAGGTCAGTGGCAGTCTCATGGCTGCTGGCTGTGCTTGTGAGGTCACAGCAGCCTCAGTGCCTCCTAGGTTAATGTCCATCACCCCCTACTGGCTGTGCTTGTGAGGTCACAGCAGACTCAGTGCCTCATAGTTTAGTGTCCAGCGTCCCCTACTGGCTCAGCTTGTGAGGTCACAGCAGACTCAGTGCCTCAAAAGTTAGTGTGCAGCGCCCCCTGCTGGCTGTGCTTGTGAACTCACAGCAGCCTGAATGCCTCCTAGACCAGTGTCAGGGTCATGGCTGCTGGCTGTGCTTGTGAGGTCACACAAGCCTGAATGCCTCCTATGCCAGTGGCAGGCTCATGGCTGCTGGCTGGGATTGTGAGGTCACAGCAGACTCAGGGCCGCATAGTTTAGTGTCCAGCGTCCCCTGCTGGCTCTGCTTGTGAGGTCACAGCAGACTCAGTGCCTCCTAGGTTAGTGTCCATCGCCCCCTACTGGCTGTGCTTGTGAGTTCACAGCAGCCTCAGTGCCTCTCAGGCCAGTATCAGGCTCATGGCTGCTGGCTGTGCTTGTGACGTCACAGCAGCCTGATTGCTTCCTATGCCAGTGGCAGGCTCATGGCTGCTGGTTGTGCTTGTGACGTCACAGCAGCCTCAGTGCCTCTGAGGCCAGTGGCAGTCTCATGGCTGCTGGCTGTGCTTGTGAGGTCACAGAAGCCTCAGTGCCTCTGAGGCCAGTGGCAGGCTCATGGCTGCTGGCTGTGATTGTGAGGTCACAGCAGCCTCAGTGCCTCCTAGGTTAGTGTACATCACCCCCTACTGGCTGTGCTTGTGAGGTCACAGCAGACTCAGTGCCTCATACTTTAGTGTCCAGCTCCCCCTGCTGGCTCTGCTTGTGAGGTCACAGCAGACTCAGCGCCTTCCAGGCCAGTATCAGGCTCATGGCTGCTGGCTGTGCTTGTGACGTCACAGCAGCCTCAGTGCCTCCTCTGCCAGTGGCAGTCTCATGGCTGCTGGCTGTGCTTGTGAGGTCACAGCAGCCTCAGTGCCTCTCAGGCCAATATCAGGCTCATGGCTGCTGGCTGTGCTTGTGAGGTCACAGCAGCCTGAATGCCTCCTAGACCAGTGTCAGGGTCATGGCTGCTGGCTGTGCTTCTGAGGTCACAGCAGCCTGAATGCCTCCTATGCCAGTGGCAGGCTCCTGGCTGCTGGCTATGCTTGTGACGTCACAGCAGCCTCAGTGCCTCTGAGGTCAGTGGCAGTCTCATGGCTGCTGGCTGTGCTTGTGAGGTCACAGCAGCCTCAGTGCCTCCTAGGTTAATGTCCATCACCCCCTACTGGCTGTGCTTGTGAGGTCACAGCAGACTCAGTGCCTCATAGTTTAGTGTCCAGCGCCCCCTGCTGGCTCTGCTTGTGAGGTTACAGCAGACTCAGTGCCTCACAGGCCAGCATCAGGCTCATGGCTGCTGGCTGTTCTTGTGACGTCACAGCAGCCTGAGTGCCTCCTAGGCCAGTGTCAGGCGCATGGCTGCTGGCTGTGCTTGTGACGTCACAGCAGCCTCAGTGCCTCCTCTGCCAGTGCCATGCTCATGGCTGCTGGCTGTGCTTGTGACGTCACAGCAGCCTGAGTGCCTCCTAGGCCCGTGGCAGGCTCATGGCTGCTGGCTGTGATTGTGAGGTCACAGCAGCCTCAGTGCCTCCTCTGCCAGTGCCATGCTCATGGCTGCTGGCTGTGCTTGTGAGGTCACAGCAGCCTCAGTGCCTCCTAGGCCAGTATCAGGCTCATGGCTGCTTGCTGTGCTTGTGAGGTCACAGCAGCCTGAATGCCTCCTAGGCCAGTGTCAGGCTCATGGCTGCTGGCTGTGATTGTGAGGTCACAGCAGCCTCAGTGCCTCATAATTTAGTGTCCAGCGTCCCCTGATGGCTGTGATTGTGAGGTCACAGCAGACTCAGTGCCTCATAGGTTAGTGTCCAGCGCCCCCTGGTGGCTGTGCTTGTGAGCTCACAGCAGCCTCAGTGCCTCACAGGCCAGTATCAGGCTCATGGCTGCTGGCTGTGATTGTGAGGTCACAGCAGCCTCAGTGCCTCCTCTGCCAGTGCCATGCTCATGGCTGCTGGCTGTGCTTGTGAGGTCACAGCAGACTCAGTGCCTCCTAGGCCAGTATCAGGCTCATGGCTGCTGGCTGTGCTTCTGAGGTCACAGAAATCTGAATGCCTCCTAGGCCAGTGGCAGGCTCATGGCTGCTGGCTGTGCTTGTGAGGTCACAGCAGCCTCAGTGCCTCATAGTTTAGTGTCCAGCGTCCCCTGCTGGCTCTGCTTGTGAGGTCACGTCAGCCTCAGTGCTTCATAATTTACTGTCCAGCGTCCCCTGATGGCTGTGATTTTGAGGTCACAGCAGACTCAGTTCCTCAAAAGTTGGTGTCCAGCCCCCCCTGCTGGCTCTGCTTGTGAGGTCACAGCAGACTCAGTGCCTCATAGGTTAGTGTCCAGCGTCCCCTGCTGGCTGTGATTGTGAGGTCACAGCAGCCTCAGTGCCTCCCAGGCCAATATCAGGTTCCTGGCTGCTAGCTGTGCTTGTGAGGTCACAGCAGCCTGAATGCCTCCTAGGCCCGTGCCATGCTCATGGCTGCTGGCTGTGCTTCTGAGGTCACAGCAGCCTGAATGCCTCCGAGGCCAGTGGCAGGCTCATGGCTGCTGGCTGTGATTGTGAGGTCACAGCAGCCTCAGTGCCTCATACTTTAGTGTCCAGCGTCCCCTGCTGGCTCTGCTTGTGAGGTCACCGCAGACCCAGGGCCTCAAAAGTTAGTGTCCAGCTCCCCCTGCTGGCTGTGCTTGTGACGTCACAGCAGCCTCAGTGCCTCTCAGGCCAGTATCAGGCTCATGGCTGCTGGGTGTGCTTGTGACGTCACAGCAGCCTCAGTGCCTCCTAGGCCTGTGGCAGGCTCATGGCTGCTGGCTGTGCTTGTGAGGTCACAGCAGACTCAGTGTTTCCATTGATAGTGCCATGCTCATGGCTGCTGGCTGTGCTTCTGAGGTCACAGCAGCCTCAGTGCCTCCTAGGCCTGTGGCAGGCTCATGGCTGCTGGCTGTGATTGTGAGGTCACAGCAGCCTCAGTGCCTCCTAGGCCAGTGGCAGGCTCATGGCTGCTGGCTGTGCTTGTGAGGTCACAGCAGACTCAGTGCCTCAAAAGTTAGTGTACAGCGTCCCCTGCTGGCTGTGCCTGTGAGGTCACAGCAGCCCCAGTGCGTCCTCTGCCAGTGTCAGGGGCATGGCTGCTGGCTGTGCTTCTGAGGTCACAGCAGCCTCAGTGACTCTGTGGACAGTGCCATGCTCATGGCTGCTGGCTGTGCTTGTGAGGTCACAGCAGCCTCAGTGCCTCTGAGTCCAGCGGCAGGCTCATGGCTGCTGGCTGTGCTTGTGAGGTCACAGCAGCCTGAATGCCTCCTAGGCCAGTGGCAGGCTCATGGCTGCTGGCTGTGCTTGTGAGGTCACAGCAGCCTCAGTGCCTCATCGTTTAGTGTCCAGCGTCCCCTGCTGGCTGTGCTTGTGAGGTCACAGCAGCCTCAGTGCCTCCTCTGCCAGTGCCAGGGTCACGCCTGCTGGCTGTGCTTGTGACGTCACACCAGCCTCAGTGCCTCCCAGGCCAGTATCAGGCTCATGGCTGCTGGCTGTGCTTGTGACGTCACAGCAGACTCAGTGCCTCCTCTGCCAGTGCCGTGCTCAGGGCTGCTGGCTGTGCTTGTGACGTCACAGCAGCCTGAGTGCCTCCTAGGCCCGTGGCAGGCTCATGGCTGCTGGCTGTGCTTGTGAGGTCACAGCAGCCTCAGTGCCTCCTCTGCCAGTGCCATGCTCATTGCTGCTGGCTGTGCTTGTGACGTCACAGCAGCCTGAGTGCCTCCTAGGCCCGTGGCAGGCTCATGGCTGCTGGCTGTGCTTGTGACGTCACAGCAGCCTCAGTGCCTCCTCTGCCAGTGCCAGGGTCATCGCTGCTGGCTGTGCTTGTGACGTCACACCAGCCTCAGTGCCTCCCAGGCCAGTGTCAGGCTCATGGCTGCTGGCTGTGCTTGTGACGTCACAGCAGACTCAGTGCCTCCTCTGCCAGTGCCATGCTCATGGCTGCTGGCTGTGCTTGTGACGTCACAGCAGCCTGAGTGCCTCCTAGGCCAGTGTCAGGCGCATGGCTGCTGGCTGTGCTTGTGACATCACAGCAGCCTCAGTGCCTCCTCTGCCAGTGCCGTGCTCATGGCTGCTGGCTGTGCTTGTGACGTCACAGCAGCCTCAGTGCCTCCTAGGCCCGTGGCAGGCTCATGGCTGCTGGCTGTGATTGTGAGGTCACAGCAGCCTCAGTGCCTCCTCTGCCAGTGCCATGCTCATGGCTGCTGGCTGTGCTTGTGAGGTCACAGCAGCCTCAGTGCCTCCTAGGCCAGTATCAGGCTCATGGCTGCTTGCTGTGCTTGTGAGGTCACAGCAGCCTGAATGCCTCCTAGGCCAGTGTCAGGCTCATGGCTGCTGGCTCTGATTGTGAGGTCACAGCAGACTCAGTGCCTCATAGGTTAGTGTCCAGCGCCCCCTGGTGGCTGTGCTTGTGAGCTCACAGCAGCCTCAGTGCCTCACAGGCCAGTATCAGGCTCATGGCTGCTGGCTGTGCTTGTGAGGTCACAGCAGCCTCAGTGCCTCCTCTGCCAGTGCCATGCTCATGGCTGCTGGCTGTGCTTGTGAGGTCACAGCAGACTCAGTGCCTCCTAGGCCAGTATCAGGCTCATGGCTGCTGGCTGTGCTTGTGAGGTCACAGCAGCCTCAGTGCCTCATAGTTTAGTGTCCAGCGTCCCCTGCTGGCTCTGCTTGTGAGGTCACGTCAGCCTCAGTGCTTCATAATTTAGTGTCCAGCGTCCCCTGATGGCTGTGATTTTGAGGTCACAGCAGACTCAGTTCCTCAAAAGTTGGTGTCCAGCCCCCCCTGCTGGCTCTGCTTGTGAGGTCACAGCAGACTCAGTGTCTCCGTGGATAGTGCCATGCTCATGGCTGCTGGCTGTGCTTGTGAGGTCACAGCAGCCTCAGTGTCTCTCAGGCCACTGGCAGTCTCATGGATGCTGGCTGTGCTTGTGAGGTCACAGCAGACTCAGTGCCTCATAGGTTAGTGTCCAGCGTCCCCTGGTGGCTGTGATTGTGAGGTCACAGCAGCCTCAGTGCCTCCCAGGCCAATATCAGGTTCCTGGCTGCTAGCTGTGCTTGTGAGGTCACAGCAGCCTGAATGCCTCCTAGGCCCGTGCCATGCTCATGGCTGCTGGCTGTGCTTCTGAGGTCACAGCAGCCTGAATGCCTCCGAGGCCAGTGGCAGGC
Organism: Dromaius novaehollandiae; assembly: GCF_036370855.1. NCBI lineage: Eukaryota > Metazoa > Chordata > Aves > Casuariiformes > Dromaiidae > Dromaius > Dromaius novaehollandiae. The sequence continues at coordinate 1,338,074 of NW_026991341.1, read as the reverse complement.
TCATGGCTGCTGGGTGTGCTTGTGAGGTCACAGCAGCCTCAGTGCCTCCTAGGCCAGTGGCAGGCTCATGGCTGCTGGCTGTGCTTGTGAGGTCACAGCAGACTCAGTGTCTCCGTTGATAGTGCCATGCTCATGGCTGCTAGCTGTGCTTCTGAGGTCACAGCAGCCTCAGTGCCTCCTAGGCCAGTGGCAGGCTCATGGCTGCTGGCTGTGCTTGTGAGGTCACAGCAGCCTCAGTGCCTCCTAGGCCAGTGGCAGGCTCATGGCTGCTGGCTGTGCTTGTGAGGTCACAGCAGACTCAGTGCCTCAAAAGTTAGTGTCCAGCGTCCCCTGCTGGCTGTGCCTGTGAGGTCACAGCAGCCCCAGTGCGTCCTCTGCCAGTGTCAGGGGCATGGCTGCTGGCTGTGCTTCTGAGGTCACAGCAGCCTCAGTGACTCTGTGGACAGTGCCATGCTCATGGCTGCTGGCTGTGCTTGTGAGGTCACAGCAGCCTCAGTGCCTCTGAGTCCAGCGGCAGGCTCATGGCTGCTGGCTGTGCTTGTGAGGTCACAGCAGCCTGAATGCCTCCTCGGCCAGTGGCAGGCTCATGGCTGCTGGCTGTGCTTGTGAGGTCACACCAGCCTCAGTGCCTCATCGTTTAGTATCCAGCGTCCCCTGCTGCCTGTGCTTGTGAGGTCACAGCAGACTCAGTGCCTCCTCTGCCAGTGCCGTGCTCAGGGCTGCTGGCTGTGCTTGTGACGTCACAGCAGCCTGAGAGCCTCCTAGGCCCGTGGCAGGCTCATGGCTGCGGGCTGTGCTTGTGACGTCACAGCAGCCTCAGTGCCTCCTCTGCCAGTGCCATGCTCATGGCTGCTGGCTGTGCTTGTGACGTCACAGCAGCCTGAGTGCCTCCTAGGCCCGTGGCAGGCTCATGGCTGCTGGCTGTGCTTGTGACGTCACAGCAGCCTCAGTGCCTCCTCTGCCAGTGCCAGGGTCATGGCTGCTGGCTGTGCTTGTGACGTCACAGCAGCCTCAGTGCCTCCTCTGCCAGTGCCAGGGTCATGGCTGCTGGCTGTGCTTGTGACGTCACAGCAGCCTGAGTGCCTCCCAGGCCAGTGTCAGGCTCATGGCTGCTGGCTGTGCTTGTGAGGTCACAGCAGCCTCAGTGCCTCCTCTGCCAGTGCCATGCTCATGGCTGCTGGCTGTGCTTGTGACGTCACAGCAGCCTGAGTGCCTCCTAGGCCAGTGTCAGGCGCATGGCTGCTGGCTGTGCTTGTGACGTCACAGCAGCCTCAGTGCCTCCTCTGCCAGTGCCGTGCTCATGGCTGCTGGCTATGCTTGTGACGTCACAGCAGCCTGAGTGCCTCCTAGGCCCGTGGCAGGCTCATGGCTGCTGGCTGTGATTGTGAGGTCACAGCAGCCTCAGTGCCTCCTCTGCCAGTGCCATGCTCATGGCTGCTGGCTGTGCTTGTGAGGTCACAGCAGCCTCAGTGCCTCCTAGGCCAGTGCCATGCTCATGGCTGCTTGCTGTGCTTGTGAGGTCACAGCAGCCTGAATGCCTCCTAGGCCAGTGTCAGGCTCATGGCTGCTGGCTGTGATTGTGAGGTCACAGCAGCCTCAGTGCCTCATAATTAAGTGTCCAGCGTCCCCTGCTGGCTCTGATTGTGAGGTCACAGCAGACTCAGTGCCTCATAGGTTAGTGTCCAGCGCCCCCAGGTGGCTGTGCTTGTGAGCTCACAGCAGCCTCAGTGCCTCACAGGCCAGTATCAGGCTCATGGCTGCTGGCTGTGCTTGTGAGGTCACAGCAGCCTCAGTGACTCTGTGGACAGTGCCATGCTCATGGCTGCTGGCTGTGCTTGTGAGGTCACAGCAGCCTCAGTGCCTCTGAGTCCAGCGGCAGGCTCATGGCTGCTGGCTGTGCTTGTGAGGTCACAGCAGCCTGAATGCCTCCTAGGCCAGTGGCAGGCTCATGGCTGCTGGCTGTGCTTGTGAGGTCACAGCAGCCTCAGTGCCTCATAGTTTAGTGTCCAGCGTCCCCTGCTGGCTCTGCTTGTGAGGTCACGTCAGCCTCAGTGCTTCATAATTTAGTGTCCAGCGTCCCCTGATGGCTGTGATTTTGAGGTCACAGCAGACTCAGTTCCTCAAAAGTTGGTGTCCAGCCCCCCCTGCTGGCTCTGCTTGTGAGGTCACAGCAGACTCAGTGTCTCCGTGGATAGTGCCATGCTCATGGCTGCTGGCTGTGCTTGTGAGGTCACAGCAGCCTCAGTGTCTCTCAGGCCACTGGCAGTCTCATGGATGCTGGCTGTGCTTGTGAGGTCACAGCAGACTCAGTGCCTCATAGGTTAGTGTCCAGCGTCCCCTGCTGGCTGTGATTGTGAGGTCACAGCAGCCTCAGTGCCTCCCAGGCCAATATCAGGTTCCTGGCTGCTAGCTGTGCTTGTGAGGTCACAGCAGCCTGAATGCCTCCTAGGCCCGTGCCATGCTCATGGCTGCTGGCTGTGCTTCTGAGGTCACAGCAGCCTGAATGCCTCCGAGGCCAGTGGCAGGCTCATGGCTGCTGGCTGTGCTTGTGAGGTCACAGCAGCCTCAGTGCCTCCTCGTTTAGTGTCCAGCGTCCCCTGCTGGCTCTGCTTGTGAGGTCACAGCAGACCCAGGGGCTCAAAAGTTAGTGTCCAGCTTCCCCTGCTGGCTGTGCTTGTGACGTCACAGCAGCCTCAGTGCCTCTCAGGCCAGTATCAGGCTCATGGCTGCTGGGTGTGCTTGTGACGTCACAGCAGCCTCAGTGCCTCCTAGGCCTGTGGCAGGCTCATGGCTGCTGGCTGTGCTTGTGAGGTCACAGCAGACTCAGTGTCTCCGTTGATAGTGCCATGCTCATGGCTGCTGGCTGTGCTTCTGAGGTCACAGCAGCCTCAGTGCCTCCTAGGCCAGTGGCAGGCTCATGGCTGCTGGCTGTGCTTGTGAGGTCACAGCAGCCTCAGTGCCTCACAGGCCAGTGGCAGGCTCATGGCTGCTGGCTGTGATTGTGAGGTCACAGCAGCCTCAGTGCCTCCTCTGCCAGTATCAGGCTCATGGCTGCTGGCTGTGCTTGTGAGGTCACAGCAGCCTGAATGCCTCCTAGGCCAGTGTCAGGCTCATGGCTGCTGGCTGTGCTTGTGAGGTCACAGCAGCCTCAGTGCCTCATCATTTAGTGTCCAGCGTCCCCTGCTGGCTCTGATTGTGAGGTCACAGCAGACTCAGTGCCTCATAGGTTAGTGTCCAGCGCCCCCTGCTGGCTGTGATTCTGAGGTCACAGCAGCCTCAGTGCCTCATAGTTTAGTGTCCAGCGTCCCCTGCTGGCTCTGCTTGTGAGGTCACAGCAGACTCAGTGCCTCAAAAGTTAGTGTCCAGCGCCCCCTGCTGGCTGTGCTTGTGAGGTCACAGCAGCCTCAGTGCCTCAAAAGTTAGTCTGCAGCGCCCCCTGCTGGCTGTGCTTGTGAGGTCACAGCAGCCTCAGTGCCTCACAGGCCAGTGCCATGCTCATGGCTGCTGGTTGTGCTTGTGAGGTCACAGCAGCCTGAGTGCCTCTCTGGCCAGTGGCAGGCTCATGGCTGCTGGCTGTGATTGTGAGGTCACAGCAGACTCAGTGCCTCATAGTTTAGTGTCCAGCGTCCCCTGTTGGCTCTGCTTGTGAGGTCACAGCAGCCTCAGTGCCTCATAGGTTAGTGTACATCGCCCCCTACTGGCTGTGCTTGCGGGGTCACAGCAGCCTCAGTGCCTCCCAGGCCAATATCAGGCTCCTGGCTGCTGCCTGTGCTTGTGACGTCACAGCAGCCTCAGTGCCTCCTAGAGCAGTGTCAGGCTCATGGCTGCTAGCTGTGCTTCTGAGGTCACAGAAGCCTGAATGCCTCCTAGGCCAGTGGCAGGCTCATGGCTGCTGGCTGTGATTGTGAGGTCACAGCAGCCTCAGTGCCTCCTCTGCCAGTGCCATGCTCATGGCTGCTGGCTCTGCTTCTGAGGTCACACCAGCCTCAGTGCCTCAAAAGTTAGTCTGCAGCGCCCCCTGCTGGCTGTGCTTGTGAGGTCACAGCAGCCTCAGTGCCTCATAGGTTAGTGTGCAGCGCCCCCTGCTGGCTGTGCTTGTGACGTCACAGCAGCCTGAGTGCCTCCTAGGCCCGTGGCAGGCTCATGGCTGCTGGCTGTGCTTCTGAGGTCACAGCAGGCTGAATACCTCCTAGGCCAGTGGCAGGCTCATGGCTGCTGGCTGTGCTTGTGAGGTCACAGCAGCCTCAGTGCCTCATAGGTTAGTGTCCAGCGCCCCCTGCTGGCTGTGCTTGTGAGGTCACAGCAGCCTCAGTGCCTCTCGGGCCAGTATCAGGCTCATGGCTGCTGGCTGTGCTTTAGAGGTCACAGCAGACTCAGTGCCTCCTCTGCCACTGCCATGCTCATGGCTGCTGGCTGTGCTTGTGAGGTCACAGCAGCCTCAGGGCCTCCTAGGCCAGTGGCAGGCTCATGGCAGCTGGCTGTGATTGTGAGGTCACATCAGCCTCAGTGCTTCATAGTTTAGTGTCCAGCGTCCCCTGTTGGCTGTGCTTGTGAGGTCACAGCAGACTCAGTGCCTCAAAAGTTGGTGTCCAGCGCCCCCTGCTGGCCCTGCTTGTGAGGTCACAGTAGACTCGGTGTCTCCGTGGATAGTGCCATGCTCATGGCTGCTGGCTGTGCTTGTGAGGTCACAGCAGACTCAGTGACTCAAAAGTTAGTGTGCAGCGCCCACTACTGGCTGTGTTTGTGAGGTCACAGCAGACTCAGTGCCTCTTCTGCCAGTGCCAGGGTCTTGGCTGCTGGCTGTGCTTGTGAGGTCACAGCAGCCTGAGTGCCTCCTAGGCCCGTGGCAGGCTTATGGCTGCTGGCTGTGCTTGTGAGGTCACAGCAGCCTCAGTGCTTCTGAGGCCAGTGGCAGTCTCATGGCTGCTGACTGTGCTTGTGAGGTCACAGCAGCCTCAGTGCCTCCTAGGCCCGTGGCAGGCTCATGGCTGCTGGCTGTGCTTCTGAGGTCACAGCAGCCCCCGTGCCTCATAGATAAGTGTCCAGCGTCCCCTGCTGGCTGTGCTTGTGAGGTCACAGCAGACTCAGTGCCTCATAGGTTAGTGTCCAGCGCCCCCTGCTGGCTGTGCTTGTGACGTCACAGCAGGCTCAGTGCCTCCCAGGCCATTATCAGGCTCCTGGCTGCTGGCTGTGCTTGTGACGTCACAGCAGCCTGAATGCCTCCTAGGCCGTGGCAGGCTCATGGCTGCTGGCTGTGCTTGTGACGTCACAGCAGCCTCAGTGCCTCCTCTGCCACTGCCATGCTCATGGCTGCTGGCTGTGCTTGTGAGGTCAGAGAAACCTTAATGCCTCCTAGGCCAGTGGCAGGCTCATGGCTGCTGGCTGTGCTTGTGAGGTCACAGCAGCCTCAGTGCCTCATCGTTTAGTGTCCAGCGTCCCCTGCTGCCTCCGCTTGTGATGTCACAGCAGCCTCAGTGCCTCATAGGTTAGTGTCCAGCGCCCCCTGCTGGCTGTGCTTGTGAGGTCACAGCAAACTCAGTGCCTCTCAGGCCAGTATCAGGCTCATGGCTGCTGGCTGTGCTTGTGACATCACAGAAGCCTCAGTGCCTCCTAGGCCAGTGGCAGGCTCATGGCTGCTGGCTGTGCTTGTGAGGTCACAGCAGACTCAGTGTCTCCGTGGATAGTGCCATGCTCATGGCTGCTGGCTGTGGTTGTGAGGTCACAGAAGCCTGAATGCCTCCTAGGCCATGGCAGGCTCATGGCTGCTGGCTGTGCTTGTGAGGTCACAGCAGCCTCAGTGCCTCCTAGGCCAGTGGCAGGCTCATGGCTGCTGGCTGTGCTTGTGAGGTCACAGCAGACTCAGTGCCTCAAATGTTAGTGTCCAGCGTCCCCTGCCGGCTGTGCCTGTGAGGTCACAGCAGCCCCAGTGCCTCCTCTGCCAGTGTCAGGGGCATGGCTACTGGCTGTGCTTCTGAGGTCACAGCAGCCTCAGTGACTCTGTGGACAGTGCCATGCTCATGGCTGCTGGCTGTGCTTGTGAGGTCACAGCAGCCTCAGTGCCTCTGAGTCCAGGGGCAAGCTCATGGCTGCTGGCTGTGCTTGTGAGGTCACAGCAGCCTGAATGCCTCCGAGGCCAGTGGCAGGCTCATGGCTGCTGGCTGTGCTTGTGAGGTCACAGCAGCCTCAGTGCCTCATCGTTTAGTGTCCAGCGCCCCCTGCTGGCTCTGCTTGTGAGGTCACAGCAGCCTCAGTGCCTCCTCTGCCAGTGCCAGGGTCATGGCTGCTGGCTGTGCTTGTGAGGTCACACCAGCCTCAGTGCCTCCCAGGCCTGTGTCAGGCTCATGGCTGCTGGCTGTGCTTGTGACGTCACAGCAGCCTCAGTGCCTCCTCTGCCAGTGCCGTGCTCATGGTTGCTGGCTGTGCTTGTGACGTCACAGCAGCCTGAGTGCCTCCTAGGCCCGTGGCAGGCTCATGGCTGCTGGCTGTGCTTGTGAGGTCACAGCAGCCTGAATGCCTCCTCTGCCAGTGCCATGCTCATGGCTGCTGGCTGTGCTTGTGATGTCACAGCAGCCTCAGTGCCTCCTCTGCCAGTGTCAGGCTCATGGCTGCTGGCTGTGCTTGTGAGGTCACAGCAGCCTCAGTGACTCTGTGGACAGTGCCATGCTCATGGCTGCTGGCTGTGCTTGTGAGGTCACAGCAGCCTCAGTGCCTCTGAGTCCAGCGGCAGGCTCATGGCTGCTGCCTGTGCTTGTGAGGTCACAGCAGCCTGAATGCCTCCTCGGCCAGTGGCAGGGTCATGGCTGCTGGCTGTGCTTGTGAGGTCACAGAAGCCTCCGTGCCTCCTCCTTTAGTGTCCAGCGTCCCCTGCTGGCTCTGCTTGTGAGGTCACAGCAGACTCTGTGCCTCAAAATTTAGTGTCCAGCGTCCCCTGCTGGCTGTGCCTGTGAGGTCACAGCAGCCCCAGTGTCTCCGTGGATAGTGCCATGCTCATGGCTGCTGGCTGTGCTTGTGACGTCACAGCAGCCTCAGTGCCTCCCAGGCCCGTGCCATGCTCATGGCTGCTGGCTGTGCTTGTGACGTCACAGCAGCCTCAGTGCCTCTGACTCCAGGGGCAGTCTCATGGCTGCTGGCTGTGCTTGCGAGGTCACAGCAGCCTAAATGCCTCCTCGGCCAGTGGCAGGCTCATGGCTGCTGGCTGTGCTTGTGAGGTCACAGCAGCCTCAGTGCCTCATCGTTTAGTGTCCAGCGTTCCCTGCTGGCTCTGATTGTGAGTTCACAGCAGACTCAGTGCCTCAAAACTTAGTGTCCAGCGCCCCCTGCTGGCTCTGCTTGTGAGGTCACAGCAGCCTCAGTGCCTCCTCTGCCAGTGCCATGCTCATGGCTGCTGGCTGTGCTTGTGACGTCACAGCAGCCTGAGTGCCTCCTAGGCCCGTGGCAGGCTCATGGCTGCTGGCTGTGCTTGTGACGTCACAGCAGCCTCAGTGCCTGCTCTGCCAGTGCCATGCTCATGCCTGCTGTCTGTGCTTGTGACGTCACAGCAGCCTCAGTGCCTCCTAGGCCCGTGGCAGGCTCATAGCTGCTGACTGTGCGTGTGAGGTCACAGCAGCCTCAGTGCCTCCTCTGCCAGTGGCAGGTTCATGGCTGCTGGCTGTGCTTGTGAGGTCACAGCAGCCTCAGTGCCTCCCAGGCCAATATCAGGCTCCTGGCTGCTGGCTGTGCTTGTGAGGTCACAGCAGCCTCAGTGCCTCCTCTGCCACTGCCATGCTCAGGGCTGCTGGCTCTGCTTGTGAGGTCAGAGAAACCTTAATGCCTCCTACGACAGTGGCAGGCTCATGGCTACTGGCTGTGCTTGTGAGGTCACAGCAGACTCAGTGCCTCATAGATTAGTGTCCAGCGCCCCCTGCTGGCTGTGCTTGTGAGGTCACAGCAGCCTCAGTGCCTCCTCTGCCACTGCCAGGGTCATGGCTGCTGGCTGTGCTTGTGAGGTCACAGCAGCCTCAGTGCCTCACAGTTTAGTGTCCAGCGTCCCCTGCTGGCTGTGCTTGTGAGGTCACAGCAGCCTCAGTGCCTCCTAGTTTAGTGTCCAGCGCCCCGTGCTGGCTCTTCTTGTGAGGTCACAGCAGACTCAGTGCCTCCCAGGCCAATATCAGGTTCCTGGCTGCGCTTGTGACGTCACAGCAGCCTCAGTGCCTCTCTGGCCAATATCAGGCTCATGGCTGCTGGCTGTGCTTGTGACGTCACAGCAGCCTGAGTGCCTCCTAGGCCAATATCAGACTCATGGCTGCTGGCTGTGCTTGTGAGGTCACAGCAGCCTGAATGACTCCTCTGCCCGTGGCAGGCTCATGGCTGCTGGCTGTGCTTGTGAGGTCACAGCAGCCTCAGTGCCTCTGAGGCCAGTTGCAGTCTCATGCCTACTGGCTGTGCTTGTGAGGTCACAGCAGCCTCAGTGCCTCCTAGGCCAATATCAGACTCATGGCTGCTGGCTGTGCTTGTGAGGTCACAGCAGCCGGAATGACTCCTCTGCCCGTGCAGGCTCTTGGCTGCTGGCTGTGCTTGTGAGGTCACAGCAGTCTCAGTGCCTCATAGGTAAGTGTCCAGCGTCCCCTGCTGGCTCTGCTTGTGAGGTCACAGCAGACTCAGTGCCTCATAGGTTAGTGTCCAGCGCCCCCTGGTGGCTCTGCTTGTGAGGTCACAGCAGCCTGAGTGCCTCCCAGGCCAATATCAGGCTCCTGGCTGCTGGCTGTGCTTGTGACGTCACAGCAGCCTCAGTGCCTCCTCTGCCACTGCCATGCTCATGGCTGCTGGCTGTCCTTGTGAGGTCACAGCACCCTCAGTGCCTCCTAGACCAGTATCAGGCTCATGGGTGCTGGCTGCGCTTCTGAGGTCACAGAAACCTTAATGCCTCCTAGGCCAGTGGCAGGCTCATGGCTGCTGGCTGTGCTTGTGAGGTCACAGCAGCCTCAGTGCCTCATAGTATAGTGTCCAGCGTCCCCTGCTGGCTCTGCTTGTGAGGTCACAGCAGACTCAGTGCCTCATAGGTTAGTGTCCAGCGCACCCTGCTGGCTGTGCTTGTGAGGTCACAGCAGCCTCAGTGCCTCCTCTGCCAGTATCAGGCTCATGGCTGCTGGCTGTGCTTGTGAGGTCACAGCAGACTCAGTGCCTCAAAAGTTAGTGTGCAGCGCCCCCTGCTGGCTGTGCTTGTGAGGTCACAGCAGCCTCAGTGCGTCTCAGGCCAGTATCATGCTCATGGCTGCTGGATGTGCTTGTGAGGTCACAGCAGCCTGAATGCCACCTAGACCAGTGTCAGGGTCATGGCTACTAGCTGTGCTTCTGAGGTCTCAGACGCCTGAATGCCTCCTAGGCCAGTGGCAGGCTCATGGCTGCTGGCTGTGATTGTGAGGTCACAGCAGCCTCAGTGCCTCCTCTGCCAGTGCCATGCTCATGGCTGCTGGCTGTGATTGTGAGGTCACAGAAGCCTCAGTGCTTAATAGTTTAGTGTCCAGCGTCCCCTGCTGGCTGTGCTTGTGAGGTCACAGCAGACTCAGTGCCTCCTCTGCCAGTGCCATGCTCATGGCTGCTGGCTGTGATTGTGAGGTCACAGAAGCCTCAGTGCTTAATAGTTTAGTGTCCAGCGTCCCCTGCTGGCTCTGCTTGTGAGGTCGCAGCAGACTCAGTGTCTCCGCGGATAGTGCCATGCTCATGGCTGCTGGCTGTGCTTGTGAGGTCACAGCAGCCTCAGTGTCTCTCAGGCCAGTGGCAGTCTCATGGATGCTGGCTGTGCTTGTGAGGTCACAGCAGACTCAGTGCCTCATAGGTTAGTGTCCAGCGCCCCCTGCTGGCTGTACTTGTGAGGTCACAGCAGCCTCAGTGCCTCCCAGGCCAATATCAGGTTCCTGGCTCCTAGCTGTGCTTGTGAGGTCACAGCAGACTCAGTGCCTCAAAAGTTGGTGTCCAGCGCTCCCTGCTGGCTGTGCTTGTGACGTCACAGCAGCCTCAGTGCCTCTCTGGCCAATATCAGGCTCATGGCTGCTGGCTGTGCTTGTGACGTCACAGCAGCCTCAGTGCCTCCTAGGCCAATATCAGACTCATGGCTGCTGGCTGTGCTTGTGAGGTCACAGCAGCCTGAATGACTCCTCTGCCCGTGGCAGGCTCATGGCTGCTGGCTGTGCTTGTGAGGTCACAGCAGCCTCAGTGCCTCTGAGGCCAGTGGCAGTCTCATGCCTACTGGCTGTGTTTGTGAGGTCACAGCAGCCTCAGTGCCTCCTAGGCCAATATCAGACTCATGGCTGCTGGCTGTGCTTGTGAGGTCACAGCAGCCTGAATGACTCCTCTGCCCGTGCAGGCTCCTGGCTGCTGGCTGTGCTTGTGAGGTCACAGCAGTCTCAGTGCCTCATAGGTAAGTGTCCAGCGTCCCCTGCTGGCTCTGCTTGTGAGGTCACAGCAGCCTCAGTGCCTCATCGTTTAGTGTCCAGCGTCCCCTGCTGGCTCTGCTTGTGAGGTCACAGCAGACTCAGTTCCTCCTCTGCCAGTATCAGGCTCATGGCTGCTGCCTGTGCTTGTGACGTCACAGCAGCCTCAGTGCCTCATAGTTTAGTGTCCAGCGTCCCCTGCTGGCTGTGATTGTGAGGTCACAGCAGACTCAGTGCCTCAAAAGTTATTGTCCAGCGCCCCCTGGTGGCTGTGCTTGTGAGGTCACAGCAGCCTCAGTGCCTCAAAAGTTAGTGTCCAGCGCCCCCTGCTGGCTGTGCTTGTGAGGTCACAGCAGCCTCAGTGTCTCCGTGGATAGTGCCATGCTCATGGCTGCTGGCTGTGCTTGTGAGGTCACAGCAGCCTGAGTGCCTCCTAGGCCCGTGGCAGGCTCATGGCTGCTGGCTGTGCTTGTGAGGTCACACCAGCCTCAGTGCCTCCTCTGCCAGTGCCATGCTCATGGCTGCTGGCTGTGCTTTTGAGGTCACAGCAGCCTCAGTTCCTCCTAGGCCAGTATCAGGCTCATGGCTACTGGCTGTGCTTCTGAGGTCACAAAGGCCTGAATGACTCCTAGGCCAGTGGCAGGCTCATGGTTGCTGGCTGTGCTTGTGAGGTCATAGCAGCCTCAGTGCCTCACAGTTTAGTGTCCTGCGTCCATTGCTGGCTCTGCTTGTGAGGTCACAGCAGACTCAGTGCCTCATACGTTAGTGTCCAGCGCCCCCTGCTGGCTGTGCTTGTGAGGTCAGAGCAGACTCAGTGCCTCCCAGGCCAATATCAGGCTCCTGGCTGCTGGCTGTGCTTGTGACGTCACAGCAGCCTCAGTGCCTCCTCTGCCAGTGCCATGCTCATGGCTGCTGGCTGTGCTTGTGAGGTCACAGAAGCCTGAATGCCTCCTAGGCCAGTGGCAGGCTCATGGCTGCTGGCTGTGCTTGTGAGGTCACAGCAGACTCAGTGCCTCATTTTTTAGTGTCCAGCGTCCCCTGCTGGCTCTGCTTGTGAGGTCACAGCAGACTCAGTGCCTCATAGTTTAGTGTCCAGCGCCAGCTGCTGGCTGTGCTTGTGAGGTCACAGCAGCCTCAGTGCCTCCTAGGCCAATATCAGGCTCCTGGCTCCTGGCTGTGCTTGTGACGTCACAGCAGCCTGAATGCCTCCTAGGCCAGTGGCAGGCTCATGACTGCTGGCTGTGCTTGTGAGGTCACAGAAGCCTCAGTGCCTCCTCTGCCAGTGGCAGTCTCATTGCTGCTGGCTGTGCTTGTGAGGTCACAGCAGACTCAGTGCCTCAAAAGTTGGTGTCCAGCGCCCCCTGCTGGCCCTGCTTGTGAGGTCACAGCAGACTCAGTGTCTCCGTGGATAGTGCCATGCTCATGGCTGCTGGCTGTGCTTGTGAGGTCACATCAGCCTCAGTGCCTCTCAGGCCAGTAGCAGTCTCATGGCTGCTGGCTGTGCTTGTGAGGTCTCAGCAGCCTCAGTGCCTCCTAGGCCCGTGGCAGGCTCATGGCTGCTGGCTGTGCTTGTGAGGTCACAGCAGCCTCCGTGCCTCATAGGTAAGTGTCCAGCGCCCCCTACTGGCTGTGCTTGTGAGGTCACAGCAGCCTCAGTGCCTCCTCTGCCAGTGCCAGGGTCATGGCTGCTGGCTGTGCTCGTGACGTCACAGCAGCCTGAGTGCCTCCTAGACCCGTGGCAGGCTCATGGCTGCTGGCTGTGCTTGTGAGGTCACAGCAGCCTCAGTGCCTCTGAGGCCAGTGGCAGGCTCATGGCTGCTGGCTGTGCTTGTGAGGTCACAGCAGCCTCAGTGCCTCCTAGGCCAATATCAGACTCATGGCTGCTGGCTGTGCTTGTGAGGTCACAGCAGCCTCGGTTCCTCCTAGGTTAGTGTCCAGCACCCCCTGCTAGCTGTGCTTGTGAGGTCACAGCAGCCTCAGTGCCTCCTAGGCCAATATCAGACTCAAGGCTGCTGGCTGTGCTTGTGAGATCACAGCAGCCTCAGTGCCTCCTAGGCCAATATCAGGCTCCTGGCTGCAGGCTGTGCTTGTGACGTCACAGCAGCCTGAATGCCTCCTAGGCCAGTGGCAGGCTCATGGCTGCTGGCTGTGCTTGTGAGGTCACAGCAGCCTCAGTGCCTCCTCGTTTAGTGTCCAGCGTCCCCTGCTGGCTCTGCTTGTGAGGTCACAGCAGCCTCAGTGCCTCATCGTTTAGTGTCCAGCGTCCGCTGCTGGCTGTGCTTGTGAGGTCACAGCAGCCTCAGTGCCTCCGTGGATAATGCCATGCTCATGGCTCATGGCTGTGCTTGTGAGGTCACAGCAGCCTCAGTGCCTCTCAGGCCAGTCGTAGTCTCATGGATGCTGGCTGTGCTTGTGAGGTCACAGCAGACTCAGTGCCTCATTGGTTACTGTCCAGCGCCCCCTGCTGGCTGTGCTTGTGAGGTCACAGCAGCCTCAGCTCCTCCCAGGCCAATATCAGGTTCCTGCCTGCTAGCTGTGCTTGTGAGGTCACAGAAGCCTGAATGCCTCCTAGCCCCGTGCCATGCTCATGGCTGCTGGCTGTGCTTGTGAGGTCACAGCAGCCTGAATGCCTCCTAGCCCTGTGGCAGGCTCATGGCTGCTGGCTGTGGTTGTGAGGTCACAGCAGCCTCAGTGCCTCATACTTTAGTGTCCAGCATCCCCTGCTGGCTCTGCTTGTGAGGTCACAGCAGACTCAGTGCCTCAAAAGTTGGTGTCCAGCGCCCCCTGCTGGCTGTGCTTGTGACGTCACAGCAGCCTCAGTGCCTCACAGGCCAGTATCACGCTCATGCCTGCTGGCTGTGCTTGTGACGTCACAGAAGCCTCAGTGCCTCCTAGGCCAGTGGCAGGCTCATGGCTGCTGGCTGTGCTTGTGATGTCACAGCAGACTCAGTGTCTCCGTGGATAGTGCCATGCTCATGGCTGCTGGCTGTGCTTGTGAGGTCACAGCAACCTGAATGCCTGCTAAGCCAGTGGCAGGCTCATGGCTGCTGGCTGTGATTGTGACGTCACAGCAGACACAGTGCCTCATACTTTAGTGTCCAGCATCCCCTGCTGGCTGTGCTTGTGAGGTCACAGCAGCCTCAGTGCCTGACAGGCCAGTATCAGGCTCCTGGCTGCTAGCTGTGCTTGTGACGTCACAGCAGCCTGAAGGCCTTCTAGGGCCGTGGCAGTCTCATGACTGCTGGCTGTGCTTGTGAGGTCACAGAAGCCTCAGTGCCTCCTCTGCCAGTGGCAGTCTCATTGCTGCTGGCTGTGCTTGTGAGGTCACAGCAGACTCAGTGCCTCAAAAGTTGGTGTCCAGCGCCCCCTGCTGGCCCTGCTTGTGAGGTCACAGCAGACTCAGTGTCTCCGTGGATAGTGCCATGCTCATGGCTGCTGGCTGTGCTTGTGAGGTCACAGCAGCCTGAGTGCCTCTCAGGCCAGTAGCAGTCTCATGGCTGCTGGCTGTGCTTGTGAGGTCTCAGCAGCCTCAGTGCCTCCTAGGCCCGTGGCAGGCTCATGGCTGCTGGCTGTGCTTGTGAGGTCACAGCAGCCTCCGTGCCTCATAGGTAAGTGTCCAGCGTCCCCTGCTGGCTCTGCTTGTGAGGTCACAGCAGCCTCTGGGCCTCACAGGTAAGTGTCCAGCGTCCCCTGATGGCTCTGCTTGTGAGGTCACAGCACACTCAGTGCCTCAAAAGTTAGTGTGCAGCGCCCCCTACTGGCTGTGCTTGTGAGGTCACAGCAGCCTCAGTGCCTCCTCTGCCAGTGCCAGGGTCATGGCTGCTGGCTGTGCTTGTGAGGTCACAGCAGCCTGAGTGCCTCCTAGGCCCGTGGCAGGCTCATGGCTGCTGGCTGTGCTTGTGAGGTCACAGCAGCCTCAGTGCTTCTGAGGCCAGTGGCAGGCTCATGGCTGCTGGCTGTGCTTGTGAGGTCACAGCAGACTCAGTGCCTCCTAGGCCCGTGGCAGGCTCATGGCTGCTGGCTGTGCTTCTGCGGTCACAGCAGCCTGAATGCCTCCTAGGCCAGTGCAGGCTCATGGCTGCTGGCTGTCCTTGTGAGGTCACAGCAGCCTCCGTGCCTCATAGGTAAGTGTCCAGCGTCCCCTGCTGGCTCTGCTTGTGAGGTCACAGCAGACTCAATGCCTCATAGGTTAGTGTCCAGCGCCCCCTGCTGGCTCTGCTTGTGAGGTCACAGCAGCCTCAGTGCCTCCCAGGCCAATATCAGGCTCCTGGCTGCTGGCTGTGCTTGTGAGGTCACAGCAGCCTCAGTGCCTCCTCTGCCAGTGGCAGTCTCATGGCTGCTGGCTGTGCTTGTGAGGTCACAGAAACCTTAATGCCTCCTAGGCCAGTGGCAGGCTCATGGCTGCTGGCTGTGCTTGTGAGGTCACAGCAGCCTCAGTGCCTCCTCTGCCAGTGCCATGCGCATGGCTGCTGGCTGTGCTTGTGACGTCACAGCAGACTCAGTGCCTCATAGTTTAGTGTCCAGCGTCCCCTGCTGGCTCTGCTTGTGAGGTCACAGCAGACTCAGTGCCTCAAAAGTTAGTGTCCAGCGCCCCCTGCTGGCTGTGCTTGTGAGGTCACACCAGCCTCAGTGCCTCCCAGGCCAGTGTCAGGCTCATGGCTGCTGGCTGTGCTTGTGAGGTCACAGCAGCCTCAGTGCCTCCTCTGCCAGTGCCATGCTCATGGCTGCTGGCTGTGCTTGTGACGTCACAGCAGCCTGAGTGCCTCCTAGGCCCGTGGCAGGCTCATGGCTGCTGGCTGTGATTGTGACGTCACAGCAGCCTCAGTGCCTCCTCTGCCAGGGCCATGCTCATGGCTGCTGGCTGTGCTTGTGACGTCACAGCAGCCTCAGTGCCTCCTAGGCCCGTGGCAGGCTCATGGCTGCTGGCTGTCATTGTGACGTCACAGCAGCCTCAGTGCCTCCTCTGCCAGTGCCATGCTCATGGCTGCTGGCTGTGCTTGTGACGTCACAGCAGCCTCAGTGCCTCCTAGGCCAGTATCATGCACATCGCATCTTGCTGTGTTTCTGAGGTCACAGCAGCCTGAATGCCTCCTAGGCCAGTGTCAGGCTCATGGCTGCTGGCTGTGCTTCTGAGGTCACAGCAGCCTGAGTGCCTCATTATTTAGTGTACAGCGTCCCCTGCTCCCTGTGATTGTGAGGTCACAGCAGACTCAGTGCCTCATAGGTTAGTGTGCAGTGCCCCCTGCTGGCTCTGCTTGTGAGTTCACAGCTTCCTCAGTGCCTCTCAGGCCTGCATCAGGCTCATGGCTGCTGGCTGTGCTTGTGAGGTCACAGCAGCCTCAGTGCCTCCTCTGCCAGTGGCAGTCTCATGGCTGCTGGCTGTGCTTGTGAGGTCACAGCAGCCTCAGTGCCTCACAGGCCAGTATCAGGCTCATGGCTGCTGGCTGTGCTTCTGAGGTCACAGCAGCCTGAATGCCTCCTAGGCCAGTGCCATGCTCATGGCTGCTGGCTGTGCTTGTGAGGTCACATCAGCCTCAGTGCCTCATAGGTTAGTGTCCAGCGCCCCCTGCTGGCTGTGCTTGTGAGGTCACAGCAGCCTCAGTGCCTCTCAGGCCAGTATCAGGCTCATGGCTGCTGGCTGTGCTTGTGACGTCACAGCAGCCTCAGTGCCTCCTCTGCCAGTGTCATGCTCATGGCTGCTGGCTGTGCTTGTGAGGTCACAGCAGCCTCAGTGCCTCCTAGGCCAGTATCAGGCTCATGGCTGCTGGCTGTGCTTCTGAGGTCACAGCAGCCTCAGGGCCTCCTAGGCCAGTGGCAGGTTCATGGCTGCTGGCTGTGATTGTGAGGTCACATCAGCCTCAGTGCTTCATAGTTTAGTGTCCAGCGTCCCCTGCTGGCTGTGATTGTGAGGTCACAGCAGACTCAGTGCCTCAAAAGTTGGTGTCCAGCGCCCCCTGCTGGCTCTGCTTGTGAGGTCGCAGCAGACTCAGTGTCTCCGTGAATAGTGCCATGCTCATGGCTGCTGGCTGTGCTTGTGAGGTCACAGCAGCCTCAGTGACTCTGTGGATAGTGCCGTGCTCATGGCTGCTGGCTGTGCTTGTGAGGTCACAGCAGCCTCAGTGCCTCAAAAGTTAGTGTTCAGCGCCCCCTGCTGGCTCTGCTTGTGAGGTCACAGCAGCCTCAGTGCCTCCTCTGCCAGTGGCAGTCCCATGGCTGTTGGCTGTGCTTGTGAGGTCACAGCAGACTCAGTGCCTCATAGGTTAGTGTCCAGCGCCCCCTGCTGGCTGTGCTTGTGAGGTCACAGCAGCCTCAGTGCCTCTCAGGCCAGTATCATGCTCATGGCTGCTGGATGTGCTTGTGAGGTTACAGCAGCCTGAATGCCTCCTGGACCAGTGTCAGGGTCATGGCTGCTAGCTTTGCTTCTGAGGTCACAGAAGCCTGAACGCCTCCTAGGCCAGTGGCAGGCTCATGGCTGCTGGCTGTGATTGTGACGTCACAGCAGCCTCAGTGCCTCCTAGGCCTGTGCCATGCTCATGGCTGCTGGCTGTGCTTGTGACCTCACAGCAGCCTGAATGCCTCTGAGACCAGTGGCAGTCTCATGGCTGCTGGCTGTGCTTGTGAGGTCACAGCAGCCTCATTGCCTCCTAGGCCAATATCAGACTCATGGCTGCTGGCTGTGCTTGTGAGATCACAGGAGCCTGAGTGCCTCCTAGGCCAGTATCAGGCTAATGGCTGCTGGCTATGCTTGTGAGGTCACAGAAGCCTGAATGCCTCCTCTGCCAGTGGCATGCTCATGGCTGCTGGCTGTGATTGTAAGGTCAAAGCAGCCTCAGTGCCTCATAGTTTAGTGTCCAGCGTCCCCTGATGGCTGTGCTTGTGAGGTCACACCAGCCTCAGTGCCTCATAGGTTAGTGTCCATCGCCCCCTGCTGGCTGTGCTTGTGACGTCACAGCAGCCTCAGTGCCTCCCAGGCCAATATCAGGCTCCTGGCTGCTGGCTGTGCTTGTGACGTCACAGCAGCCTGAATGCCTCCTAGGCCGTGGCAGGCTCATGGCTGCTGGCTGTGCTTGTGAGGTCACAGCAGCCTCAGTGCCTCCTAGGCTAGTGTCCATCGCCCCCTACTGGCTGTGCTTGTGAGCTCACAGCAGCCTCAGTGCCTCAAAGGCCAGTATCAGGCTCATGGCTGCTGGCTGTGCTTGTGAGGTCACAGCAGCCTCAGTGCCTCCTCTGCCAGTGGCAGTCTCATGGCTGCTGGCTGTGCTTGTGAGGTCACAGCAGACTCAGTGCCTCCTAGGCCAGTATCAGGCTCATGGCTGCTGGCTGTGCTTCTGAGGTCACAGCAGCCTCAGGGCCTCCTAGGCCAGTGGCAGGCTCATGGCTGCTGGCTGTGATTGTGAGGTCACAGCAGACTCAGTGCCTCCTAGGCCAGTGGCAGGCTCATGGCTGCTGGTTGTGATTGTGAGGTCACGTCAGCCTCAGTGCTTCATAATTTAGTGTCCAGCGTCCCCTGCTGGCTGTGATTTTGAGGTCACAGCAGACTCAGTGCCTCAAAAGTTGGTGTCCAGCGCCCCCTGCTGGCTCTGCTTGTGCGGTCACAGCAGCCTCAGTGTCTCCGTGGATAGTGCCATGCTCATGGCTGCTGGCTGTCCTTGTGAGGTCACAGCAGCCTGAGTGCCTCTCAGGCCAGTAGCAGTCTCATGGCTGCTGGCTGTGCTTGTGAGGTCTCAGCAGCCTCAGTGCCTCCTAGGCCCGTGGCAGGCTCATGGCTGCTGGCTGTGCTTGTGAGGTCACAGCAGCCTCCGTGCCTCATAGGTAAGTGTCCAGCGTCCCCTGCTGGCTCTGCTTGTGAGGTCACAGCAGCCTCAGGGCCTCATAGGTAAGTGTCCAGCGTCCCCTGATGGCTCTGCTTGTGTGGTCACAGCACACTCAGTGCCTCAAAAGTTAGTGTGCAGTGCCCCCTACTGGCTGTGCTTGTGAGGTCACAGCAGCCTCAGTGCCTCCTCTGCCAGTGCCAGGGTCATGGCTGCTGGCTGTGCTCGTGACGTCACAGCAGCCTGAGTGCCTCCTAGACCCGTGGCAGGCTCATGGCTGCTGGCTGTGCTTGTGAGGTCACAGCAGCCTCAGTGCCTCTGAGGCCAGTGGCAGGCTCATGGCTGCTGGCTGTGCTTGTGAGGTCACAGCAGCCTCAGTGCCTCCTAGGCCAAAATCAGGCTCATGGCTGCTGGCTATGCTTGTGACGTCACAGCAGCCTCACTGCCTCATACCCCAGCATCAGGCTCATGGCTGCTGGCTGGGATTGTGACGTCACAGCAGCCTCAGTGCCTCCTCTGCCAGTGCCATGCTCATGGCTGCTGGCTGTGCTTCTGAGATCACAGCAGCCTGAGTGCCTCCTAGGCCCGTGGCAGGCTCATGGCTGCTGGCTGTGCTTGTGACGTCACAGCAGCCTCAGTGCCTCTGAGGCCAGTGGCAGTCTCATGGCTGCTGGCTGTGCTTGTGACGTCACAGCAGCCTCAGTGCCTCTGAGGCCAGTGGCAGTCTCATGGCTGCTGGCTGTGCTTGAGAGGTCACAGCAGACTCAGTGCCTCCTAGGTTAGTGTCCATCACCCGCTACTGGCTCTGCTTGTGAGGTCACAGCAGCCTCAGTGCCTGCTAGGTTATCTCCAGTGCCCCCTGCTGGCTGTGTTGTGAGGTCACAGCAGCCTCAGTGGCTCCTCTGCCAGTGTCAGGCTCATGGCTGCTGGCTGTGCTTGTGAGGTCACAGCAGACTCAGTGTCTCTGTGGATAGTGCCATGCTCATGGCTGCTGGCTGTGCTTTTGAGGTCACAGCAGACTCAGTGCCTCTCAGGCCAGTATCAGGCTCATGGCTGCTGGCTGTGCTTGTGACGTCACAGCAGCCTGAGTGCCTCCTAGGCCAGTGGCAGGCTCATGGCTGCTGGTTGTGCTTGTGACGTCACAGCAGCCTCAGTGCCTCTGAGGCCAGTGGCAGTCTCATGGCTGCTGGCTGTGCTTGTGAGGTCACAGAAGCCTCAGTGCCTCCTCTGCCAGTGGCAGTCTCATGGCTGCTGGCTGTGATTGTGAGGTCACAGCAGACTCAGTGCCTCCTAGGTTAGTGTCCATCACCCCCTACTGGCTGTGCTTGTGAGGTCACAGCAGACTCAGTGCCTCATACTTTAGTGTCCAGCTCCCCCTGCTGGCTCTGCTTGTGAGGTCACAGCAGCCTCAGTGCCTCTCAGGCCAGCATCAGGCTCATGGCTGCTGGCTGTGCTTGTGAGGTCACAGCAGCCTGAATGCCTCCTAGACCAGTGTCAGGGTCATGGCTGCTGGCTGTGCTTCTGAGGTCACAGCAGCCTGAATGCCTCCTATGCCAGTGGCAGGCTCATGGCTGCTGGCTGGGATTGTGAGGTCACAGCAGCCTCAGTACCTCATAGTTTAGTGTCCAGCGTCCCCTGGTGTCTCTGCTTGTGAGGTCACAGCAGCCTCAGTGATTCCCAGGCCAAAATCAGGCTCATGGCTGCTGGCTATGCTTGTGACGTCACAGCAGCCTCAGTGCCTCTGAGGCCAGTGGCAGTCTCATGGCTGCTGGCTGTGCTTGTGAGGTCACAGCAGCCTCAGTGCCTCCTAGGTTAGTGTCCATCGCCCCCTACTGGCTGTGCTTGTGAGGTCACAGCAGACTCAGTGCCTCATAGTTTAGTGTCCAGCGTCCCCTGCTGCCTCTGCTTGTGAGATCACAGCAGACTCAGTGCCTCAAAAGTTAGTGTCCAGCGCCCCCTGCTGGCTGTGCTTGTGAGGTCACAGCAGCCTCAGTGCCTCATACCCCAGCATCAGGCTCATGGCTGCTGGCTGTGCTTGTGACGTCACAGCAGCCTCAGTGCCTCCTCTGCCAGTGCCATGCTCATGGCTGCTGGCTGTGCTTCTGAGATCACAGCAGCCTGAATGCCTCCTAGGCCAGTGGCAGGCTTATGGCTGCTGGCTGTGCTTGTGAGGTCACAGAAGCCTCAGTGCCTCTGAGGCCAGTGGCAGTCTCATGGCTGCTGGCTGTGCTTGTGAGGTCACAGCAGACTCAGTGTCTCTGTGGATAGTGCCATGCTCATGGCTGCTGGCTGTGCTTTTGAGGTCACAGCAGACTCAGTGCCTCTCAGGCCAGTATCAGGCTCATGGCTGCTGGCTGTGCTTGTGAGGTCACAGCAGCCTGATTGCCTCCTAGGCCAGTGGCAGGCTCATGGCTGCTGGTTGTGCTTGTGACGTCACAGCAGCCTCAGTGCCTCCTCTGCCAGTGGCAGTCTCATGGCTGCTGGCTGTGCTTGTGAGGTCACAGCAGCCTCAGTGCCTCCTCTGCCAGTGGCAGTCTCATGGCTGCTGGCTGTGCTTGTGAGGTCACAGCAGACTCAGTGGCTCCTAGGTTAGTGTCCATCGCCCCCTGCTGGCTGTGCTTGTGAGATCACAGCAGATTCAGTGCCTCAATAGTTAGTGTCCAGCGCCCCCTGCTGGCTCTGCTTGTGAGGTCACAGCAGACTCAGTGCCTCTCAGGCCAGTATCAGGCTCATGGCTGCTGGCTGTGCTTGTGAGGTCACAGCAGCCTGAATGCCTCCTAGACCAGTGTCAGGGTCATGGCTGCTGGCTGTGCTTCTGAGGTTACAGCAGCCTGAATGCCTCCTATGCCAGTGGCAGGCTCCTGGCTGCTGGCTATGCTTGTGACGTCACAGCAGCCTCAGTGCCTCTGAGGTCAGTGGCAGTCTCATGGCTGCTGGCTGTGCTTTTGAAGCCACAGCAGCCTCAGTGCCTCCTAGGTTAATGTCCATCACCCCCTACTGGCTGTGCTTGTGAGGTCACAGCAGCCTCAGTGATTCCCAGGCCAAAATCAGGCTCCTGGCTGCTGGCTATGCTTGTGACGTCACAGCAGCCTGAGTGCCTCCTAGGCCCGTGGCAGTCTCATGGCTGCTGGCTGTGCTTGTGAGGTCACAGCAGCCTCAGTGCCTCCTAGGTTAGTGTCCATCGCCCCCTACTGGCTGTGCTTGTGAGGTCACAGCAGACTCAGTGCCTCAGTTTAGTGTCCAGCGTCCCCTGCTGCCTCTGCTTGTGAGATCACAGCAGACTCAGTGCCTCAATAGTTAGTGTCCAGCTCCCCCTGCTGGCTGTGCTTGTGAGGTCACAGCAGCCTCAGTGCCTCATACCCCAGCATCAGGCTCATGGCTGCTGGCTATGCTTGTGACGTCACAGCAGCCTCAGTGCCTCCTCTGCCAGTGCCATGCTCATGGCTGCTGGCTGTGCTTCTGAGATCACAGCAGCCTGAATGCCTCCTAGGCCAGTGGCAGGCTTATGGCTGCTGGCTGTGATTGTGAGGTCACAGAAGCCTCAGTGCCTCCTCTGCCAGTGGCAGTCTCATGGCTGCTGGCTGTGCTTGTGAGGTCACAGCAGCCTCAGTGCCTCTCAAGCCAGTATCATGCTCATGGCTGCTGGCTGTGCTTGTGAGGTCACAGCAGCCTGAATGCCTCCAAGACCAGTATCAGGGTCATGGCTGCTGGCTGTGCTTGTGAGGTCACAGCAGACTCAGTGCCTGCTAGGTTATCTCCAGTGCCCCCTGCTGGCTGTGTTGTGAGGTCACAGCAGCCTCAGTGGCTCCTCTGCCAGTGTCAGGCTCATGGCTGCTGGCTGTGCTTGTGAGGTCACAGCAGACTCAGTGTCTCTGTGGATAGTGCCATGCTCATGGCTGCTGGCTGTGCTTTTGAGGTCACAGCAGACTCAGTGCCTCTCAGGCCAGTATCAGGCTCATGGCTGCTGGCTGTGCTTGTGACGTCACAGCAGCCTGAGTGCCTCCTAGGCCAGTGGCAGGCTCATGGCTGCTGGTTGTGCTTGTGACGTCACAGCAGCCTCATTGCCTCTGAGGTCAGTGGCAGTCTCATGGCTGCTGGCTGTGCTTGTGAGGTCACAGCAGCCTCAGTGCCTCCTAGGTTAATGTCCATCACCCCCTACTGGCTGTGCATTTGAGGTCACAGCAGACTCAGTGCCTCATAGTTTAGTGTCCAATGCCCCCTGCTGGCTCTGCTTGTGAGGTCACAGCAGACTCAGTGCCTCTCAGGCCAGCATCAGGCTCATGGCTGCTGGCTGTGCTTGTGAGGTCACAGCAGCCTGAATGCCTCCTAGACCAGTGTCAGGGTCATGGCTGCTGGCTGTGCTTCTGAGGTCACAGCAGCCTGAATGCCTCCTATGCCAGTGGCAGGCTCATGGCTGCTGGCTGTGATTGTGAGGTCACAGCAGCCTCAGTGCCTCATAGTTTAGTGTCCAGCGTCCCCTGGTGTCTCTGCTTGTGAGGTCACAGCAGCCTCAGTGATTCCCAGGCCAAAATCAGGCTCATGGCTGCTGGCTGGGATTGTGACGTCACAGCAGCCTCAGTGCCTCCTCTGCCAGTGCCATGCTCATGGCTGCTGGCTGTGCTTCTGAGATCACAGCAGCCTGAGTGCCTCCTAGGCCCGTGGCAGGCTCATGGCTGCTGGCTGTGCTTGTGACGTCACAGCAGCCTCAGTGCCTCTGAGGCCAGTGGCAGTCTCATGGCTGCTGGCTGTGCTTGTGACGTCACAGAAGCCTCAGTGCCTCTGAGGCCAGTGGCAGTCTCATGGCTGCTGGCTGTGCTTGAGAGGTCACAGGAGACTCAGTGCCTCCTAGGTTAGTGTCCATCACCCCCTACTGGCTCTGCTTGTGAGGTCACAGCAGCCTCAGTGCCTGCTAGGTTATCTCCAGTGCCCCCTGCTGGCTGTGTTGTGAGGTCACAGCAGCCTCAGTGGCTCCTCTGCCAGTGTCAGGCTCATGGCTGCTGGCTGTGCTTGTGAGGTCACAGCAGACTCAGTGTCTCTGTGGATAGTGCCATGCTCATGGCTGCTGGCTGTGCTTTTGAGGTCACAGCAGACTCAGTGCCTCTCAGGCCAGTATCAGGCTCATGGCTGCTGGCTGTGCTTGTGACGTCACAGCAGCCTGAGTGCCTCCTAGGCCAGTGGCAGGCTCATGGCTGCTGGTTGTGCTTGTGACGTCACAGCAGCCTCAGTGCCTCTGAGGCCAGTGGCAGTCTCATGGCTGCTGGCTGTGCTTGTGAGGTCACAGAAGCCTCAGTGCCTCTGAGGCCAGTGGCAGGCTCATGGCTGCTGGCTGTGCTTGTGAGGTCACAGCAGACTCAGTGCCTCCTAGGTTAGTGTCCATCACCCCCTACTGGCTGTGCTTGTGAGGTCACAGCAGACTCAGTGCCTCATACTTTAGTGTCCAGCTCCCCCTGCTGGCTCTGCTTGTGAGGTCACAGCAGACTCAGCGCCTTCCAGGCCAGTTTCAGGCTCATGGCTGCTGGCTGTGCTTGTGACGTCACAGCAGCCTCAGTGGCTCCTCTGCCAGTGCCATGCTCATGGCTGCTGGCTGTGCTTGTGAGGTCACAGCAGCCTCAGTGCCTCTCAGGCCAATATCAGGCTCATGGCTGCTGGCTGTGCTTGTGAGGTCACAGCAGCCTGAATGCCTCCTAGACCAGTGTCAGGGTCATGGCTGCTGGCTGTGCTTCTGAGGTCACAGCAGCCTGAATGCCTCCTATGCCAGTGGCAGGCTCCTGGCTGCTGGCTGTGCTTGTGACGTCACAGCAGCCTCAGTGCCTCCGAGGCCAGTGGCAGTCTCATGGCTGCTGGCTGTGATTGTGAGGTCACAGCAGACTCAGTGCCTCCTAGGTTAATGTCCATCACCCCCTACTGGCTGGGATTGTGACGTCACAGCAGACTCAGTGCCTCATAGTTTAGTGTCCAGCGCCCCCTGCTGGCTCTGATTGTGAGGTCACAGCAGACTCAGTGCCTCACAGGCCAGCATCAGGCTCATGGCTGCTGGCTCTGCTTGTGAGGTCACAGCAGCCTGCATGCCTCCTAGACCAGTGTCAGGGTCATGGCTGCTGGCTGTGCTTCTGAGGTCACAGCAGCCTGAATGCCTCCTATGCCAGTGGCAGGCTCATGGCTGCTGGCTGTGATTGTGAGGTCACAGCAGCCTCAGTGCCTCATAGTTTAGTGTCCAGCGTCCCCTGGTGTCTCTGCTTGTGAGGTCACAGCAGCCTCAGTGATTCCCAGGCCAAAATCAGGCTCATGGCTGCTGGCTATGCTTGTGACGTCACAGCAGCCTCAGTGCCTCTGAGGCCAGTGGCCGTCTCATGGCTGCTGGCTGTGCTTGTGAGGTCACAGCAGCCTCAGTGCCTCCTAGGTTAGTGTCCATCGCCCCCTACTGGCTGTGCTTGTGAGGTCACAGCAGACTCAGTGCCTCATAGTTTAGTGTCCAGCGTCCCCTGCTGCCTCTGCTTGTGAGATCACAGCAGACTCAGTGCCTCAAAAGTTAGTGTCCAGCGCCCCCTGCTGGCTGTGCTTGTGACGTCACAGCAGCCCCAGTGCCTCATACCCCAGCATCAGGCTCATGGCTGCTGGCTGTGCTTGTGACGTCACAGCAGCCTCAGTGGCTCCTCTGCCAGTGCCATGCTCATGGCTGCTGGCTGTGCTTCTGAGATCACAGCAGCCTGAATGCCTCCTAGGCCAGTGGCAGGCTTATGGCTGCTGGCTGTGATTGTGAGGTCACAGAAGCCTCAGTGCCTCTGAGGCCAGTGGCAGTCTCATGGCTGCTGGCTGTGCTTGTGACGTCACAGCAGCCTCAGTGCCTCTCAAGCCACTATCATGCTCATGGCTGCTGGCTGTGCTTGTGAGGTCACAGCAGCCTGAATGCCTCCAAGACCAGTATCAGGGTCATGGCTGCTGGCTGTGCTTGTGAGGTCACAGCAGACTCAGTGCCTGCTAGGTTATCTCCAATGCCCCCTGCTGGCTGTGTTGTGAGGTCACAGCAGCCTCAGTGGCTCCTCTGCCAGTGTCAGGCTCATGGCTGCTGGCTGTGCTTGTGAGGTCACAGCAGACTCAGTGTCTCTGTGGATAGTGCCATGCTCATGGCTGCTGGCTGTGCTTTTGAGGTCACAGCAGACTCAGTGCCTCTCAGGCCAGTATCAGGCTCATGGCTGCTGGCTGTGCTTGTGACGTCACAGCAGCCTGAGTGCCTCCTAGGCCAGTGGCAGGCTCATGGCTGCTGGTTGTGCTTCTGACGTCACAGCAGCCTCATTGCCTCTGAGGTCAGTGGCAGTCTCATGGCTGCTGGCTGTGCTTGTGAGGTCACAGCATCCTCAGTGCCTCCTAGGTTAATGTCCATCACCCCCTACTGGCTGTGCTTGTGAGGTCACAGCAGACTCAGTGCCTCATAGTTTAGTGTCCAATGCCCCCTGCTGGCTCTGCTTGTGAGGTCACAGCAGACTCAGTGCCTCTCAGGCCAGCATCAGGCTCATGGCTGCTGGCTGTGCTTGTGAGGTCACAGCAGCCTGAATGCCTCCTAGACCAGTGTCAGGGTCATGGCTGCTGGCTGTGCTTCTGAGGTCACAGCAGCCTGAATGCCTCCTATGCCAGTGGCAGGCTCATGGCTGCTGGCTGTGATTGTGAGGTCACAGCAGCCTCAGTGCCTCATAGTTTAGTGTCCAGCGTCCCCTGGTGTCTCTGCTTGTGAGGTCACAGCAGCCTCAGTGATTCCCAGGCCAAAATCAGGCTCATGGCTGCTGGCTGGGATTGTGACGTCACAGCAGCCTCAGTGCCTCCTCTGCCAGTGCCAGGCTCATGGCTGCTGGCTGTGCTTGTGACGTCACAGCAGCCTGAGTGCCTCCTAGGCCAGTGGCAGGCTCATGGCTGCTGGTTGTGCTTGTGACGTCACAGCAGCCTCAGTGCCTCTGAGGCCAGTGGCAGTCTCATGGCTGCTGGCTGTGCTTGTGAGGTCACAGAAGCCTCAGTGCCTCCTCTGCCAGTGGCAGGCTCATGGCTGCTGGCTGTGCTTGTGAGGTCACAGCAGCCTCAGTGCCTCCTAGGTTAGTGTCCATCACCCCCTACTGGCTGTGCTTGTGAGGTCACAGCAGACTCAGTGCCTCATACTTTAGTGTCCAGCTCCCCCTGCTGGCTCTGCTTGTGAGGTCACAGCAGACTCAGTGCCTCTCAGGCCAGTATCAGGCTCCTGGCTGCTGGCTGTGCTTGTGAGGTCACAGCAGCCTCAGTGTCTCTGTGGATAGTGCGATGTTCATGGCTGCTGGCTGTGCTTTTGAGGTCACAGCAGCCTCAGTGCCTCTCAGGCCAATATCAGGCTCATGGCTGCTGGCTGTGCTTGTGAGGTCACAGCAGCCTGAATGCCTCCTAGACCAGTGTCAGGGTCATGGCTGCTGGCTGTGCTTCTGAGGTCACAGCAGCCTGAATGCCTCCTATGCCAGTGGCAGGCTCCTGGCTGCTGGCTGTGCTTGTGACGTCACAGCAGCCTCAGTGCCTCATAGTTTAGTGTCCAGCGTCCCCTGGTGTCTCTGCTTGTGAGGTCACAGCAGCCTCAGTGATTCCCAGGCCAAAATCAGGCTCATGGCTGCTGGCTATGCTTGTGAGTTCACAGCAGCCTCAGTGCCTCTGAGGCCAGTGGCAGTCTCATGGCTGCTGGCTGTGCTTGTGAGGTCACAGCAGCCTCAGTGCCTCCTAGGTTAGTGTCCATCGCCCCCTACTGGCTGTGCTTGTGAGGTCACAGCAGACTCAGTGCCTCATAGTTTAGTGTCCAGCGCCCCCTGCTGGCTGTGCTTGTGAGGTCACAGCAGCCCCAGTGCCTCATACCCCAGCATCAGGCTCATGGCTGCTGGCTGTGTTTGTGACGTCACAGCAGCCTCAGTGCCTCTGAGGCCAGTGGCAGTCTCATGGCTGCTGGCTGTGCTTGTGACGTCACAGCAGCCTCAGTGCCTCTCAAGCCACTATCACGCTCATGGCTGCTGGCTGTGCTTGTGACGTCACAGCAGACTCAGTGTCTCTGTGGATAGTGCCATGCTCATGGCTGCTGGCTGTGCTTTTGAGGTCACAGCAGACTCAGTGCCTCTCAGGCCAGTATCAGGCTCATGGCTGCTGGCTGTGCTTGTGACCTCACAGCAGCCTGAATGCCTCCTAGACCAGTGTCAGGCTCATGGCTGCTGGTTGTGCTTGTGACGTCACAGCAGCCTCAGTGCCTCTGAGGCCAGTGGCAGTCTCATGGCTGCTGGCTGTGCTTTTGAGGTCACAGAAGCCTCAGTGCCTCCTCTGCCAGTGGCAGGCTCATGGCTGCTGGCTGTGATTGTGAGGTCACAGCAGCCTCAGTGCCTCCTAGGTTAGTGTCCATCACCCCCTACTGGCTGTGTTTGTGAGGTCACAGCAGACTCAGTGCCTCATAGTTTAGTGTCCAGCGTCCCCTGCTGGCTCTGCTTGTGAGGTCACAACAACTCAGCGCCTTCCAGGCCAGTATCAGGCTCATGGCTGCTGGCTGTGCTTGTGACGTCACAGCAGCCTCAGTGCCTCTCAGGCCAATATCAGGCTCATGGCTGCTGGCTGTGCTTGTGACGTCACAGCAGCCTGAATGCCTCCTAGACCAGTGTCAGGGTCATGGCTGCTGGCTGTGCTTCTGAGGTCACAGCAGCCTGAATGCCTCCTAGGCCAGTGTCAGGCTCATGGCTGCTGGCTGTGCTTGTGACGTCACAGCAGCCTCAGTGCCTCTGAGGCCAGTGGCAGTCTCATGGCTGCTGGCTGTGCTTGTGAGGTCACAGAAGCCTCAGTGCCTCTGATGCCAGTGGCAGGCTCATGGCTGCTGGCTGTGATTGTGATGTCACAGCAGACTCAGTGGCTCCTAGGTTAGTGTCCATCGCCCCCTACTGGCTGTGCTTGTGAGGTCACAGCAGACTCAGTGCCTCATAGTTTAGTGTCCAGCGTCCCCTGCTGGCTCTGCTTGTGAGATCACAGCAGACTCAGTGCCTCAATAGTTAGTGTCCAGCGCCCCCTGCTGGCTCTGCTTGTGAGGTCACAGCAGCCTCAGTGCCTCTCAGGCCAGCATCAGGCTCATGGCTGCTGGCTGTGATTGTGAGGTCACGGCAGCCTCAGTGCCTCATACTTTAGTGTCCAGCGACCCCTGGTGTCTCTGCTTGTGAGGTCACAGCAGCCTCAGTGATTCCCAGGCCAAAATCAGGCTCATGGCTGCTGGCTATGCTTGTGACGTCACAGCAGCCTCAGTGCCTCATACCCCAGCATCAGGCTCATGGCTGCTGGCTGTGCTTGTGACGTCACAGCAGCCTCAGTGCCTCCTCTGCCAGTGCCATGCTCATGGCTGCTGGCTGTGCTTCTGAGATCACAGCAGCCTGAATGCCTCCTAGGCCAGTGGCAGGCTTATGGCTGCTGGCTGTGATTGTGAGGTCACAGCAGCCTCAGTGCCTGCTCTGCCAGCGGCAGTCTCATGGCTGCTGGCTGTGCTTGTGAGGTCACAGCAGCCTCAGTGCCTCTCAAGCCAGTATCATGCTCATGGCTGCTGGCTGTGCTTGTGAGGTCACAGCAGCCTGAATGCCTCCAAGACCAGTATCAGGGTCATGGCTGCTGGCTGTGCTTGTGAGGTCACAGCAGACTCAGTGCCTGCTAGGTTATCTCCAGTGCCCCCTGCTGGCTGTGTTGTGAGGTCACAGCAGCCTCAGTGGCTCCTCTGCCAGTGTCAGGCTCATGGCTGCTGGCTGTGCTTGTGAGGTCACAGCAGACTCAGTGTCTCTGTGGATAGTGCCATGCTCATGGCTGCTGGCTGTGCTTTTGAGGTCACAGCAGACTCAGTGCCTCTCAGGCCAGTATCAGGCTCATGGCTGCTGGCTGTGCTTGTGACGTCACAGCAGCCTGATTGCCTCCTAGGACAGTGGCAGGCTCATGGCTGCTGGTTGTGCTTGTGACGTCACAGCAGCCTCAGTGCCTCTGAGGCCAGTGCCATGCTCATGGCTGCTGGCTGTGCTTGTGAGGTCACAGAAGCCTCAGTGCCTCCTCTGCCAGTGGCAGGCTCCTGGCTGCTGGCTATGCTTGTGACGTCACAGCAGCCTCATTGCCTCTGAGGTCAGTGGCAGTCTCATGGCTGCTGGCTGTGCTTGTGAGGTCACAGCAGCCTCAGTGCCTCCTAGGTTAATGTCCATCACCCCCTACTGGCTGTGCTTGTGAGATCACAGCAGACTCAGTGCCTCATAGTTTAGTGTCCAGCTCCCCCTGCTGGCTCTGCTTGTGAGGTCACAGCAGCCTCAGTGCCTCTCAGGCCAGCATCAGGCTCATGGCTGCTGGCTGTGCTTGTGACGTCACAGCAGCCTGAATGCCTCCTATGCCAGTGGCAGGCTCCTGGCTGCTGGCTGTGATTGTGAGGTCACAGCAGCCTCAGTGCCTCATAGTTTAGTGTCCAGCGTCCCCTGGTGTCTCTGCTTGTGAGGTCACAGCAGCCTCAGTGATTCCCAGGCCAAAATCAGGCTCCTGGCTGCTGGCTATGCTTGTGACGTCACAGCAGCCTCAGTGCCTCTGAGGCCAGTGGCAGTCTCATGGCTGCTGGCTGTGCTTGTGACGTCACAGCAGCCTCAGTGCCTCCTAGGTTAGTGTCCATCGCCCCCTACTGGCTGTGCTTGTGAGGTCACAGCAGACTCAGTGACTCAATAGTTAGTGTCCAGCGCCCCCTGCTGGCTCTGCTTGTGAGGTCACAGCAGACTCAGTGCCTCTCAGGCCAGTATCAGGCTCATGGCTGCTGGCTGTGCTTGTGACGTCACAGCAGCCTCAGTGCCTCCTCTGCCAGTGCCATGCTCATGGCTGCTGGCTGTGCTTCTGAGATCACAGCAGCCTGAATGCCTCCTAGGCCAGTGGCAGGCTTATGGCTGCTGGCTGTGCTTGTGAGGTCACAGTAGCCTCAGTGCCTCTCAGGCCAATATCAGGCTCATGGCTGCTGGCTCTGCTTGTGAGGTCACAGCAGCCTGAATGCCTCCTAGACCAGTGTCAGGGTCATGGCTGCTGGCTGTGCTTCTGAGGACACAGCAGCCTGAATGCCTCCTATGCCAGTGGCAGGCTCCTGGCTGCTGGCTATGCTTGTGACGTCACAGCAGCTTCATTGCCTCTGAGGTCAGTGGCAGTCTCATGGCTGCTGGCTGTTCTTGTGAGGTCACAGCAGCCTCAGTGCCTCCTAGGTTAATGTCCATCACCCCCTACTGGCTGTGCTTGTGAGGTCACAGCAGACTCAGTGCCTCATAGTTTAGTGTCCAGCTCCCCCTGCTGGCTCTGCTTGTGAGGTCACAGCAGCCTTAGTGCCTCTCAGGCCAGCATCAGGCTCATGGCTGCTGGCTGTGCTTGTGACGTCACAGCAGCCTGAATGCCTCCTAGACCAGTGTCAGGGTCATGGCTGCTGGCTGTGCTTCTGAGGTCACAGCAGCCTGAATGCCTCCTATGCCAGTGGCAGGCTCATGGCTGCTGGCTGTGATTGTG
The DNA here is from genome assembly GCF_036370855.1 of Dromaius novaehollandiae. Lineage (NCBI taxonomy): Eukaryota > Metazoa > Chordata > Aves > Casuariiformes > Dromaiidae > Dromaius > Dromaius novaehollandiae. The sequence continues at coordinate 1,307,338 of NW_026991341.1, read as the reverse complement.
AGGTCACAGCAGCCTCAGTGCCTCATACTTTAGTGTCCAGCGTCCCCTGGTGTCTCTGCTTGTGAGGTCACAGCAGCCTCAGTGATTCCCAGGCCAAAATCAGGCTCCTGGCTGCTGGCTATGCTTGTGACGTCACAGCAGCCTCAGTGCCTCTGAGGCCAGTGGCAGTCTCATGGCTGCTGGCTGTGCTTGTGACGTCACAGCAGCCTCAGTGCCTCCTAGGTTAGTGTCCATCACCCCCTACTGGCTGTGCTTGTGAGGTCACAGCAGACTCAGTGCCTCATACTTTAGTGTCCAGCTCCCCCTGCTGGCTCTGCTTGTGAGGTCACAGCAGACTCAGTGCCTCTCAGGCCAGTATCAGGCTCATGGCTGCTGGCTGTGCTTGTGACGTCACAGCAGCCTGAATGCCTCCTAGACCAGTGTCAGGGTCATGGCTGCTGGCTGTGCTTCTGAGGTCACAGCAGCCTGAATGCCTCCTATGCCAGTGGCAGGCTCCTGGCTGCTGGCTATGCTTGTGACGTCACAGCAGCCTCATTACATCTGAGGTCAGTGGCAGTCTCATGGCTGCTGGCTGTGCTTGTGAGGTCACAGCAGCCTCAGTGCCTCCTAGGTTAATGTCCATCACCCCCTACTGGCTGTGCTTGTGAGGTCACAGCAGACTCAGTGCCTCATAGTTTAGTGTCTAATGCCCCCTGCTGGCTCTGCTTGTGAGGTCACAGCAGCCTCAGTGCCTCTCAGGCCAGCATCAGGCTCATGGCTGCTGGCTGTGCTTGTGACGTCACAGCAGCCTGAATGCCTCCTAGACCAGTTTCAGGGTCATGGCTGCTGGCTGTGCTTCTGAGGTCACAGCAGCCTGAATGCCTCCTATGCCAGTGGCAGGCTCATGGCTGCTGGCTGTGATTGTGAGGTCACAGCAGCCTCAGGGCCTCATAGTTTAGTGTCCAGCGTCCCCTGGTGTCTCTGCTTGTGAGGTCACAGCAGCCTCAGTGATTCCCAGGCCAAAATCAGGCTCCTGGCTGCTGGCTATGCTTGTGACGTCACAGCAGCCTCAGTGCCTCATACCCCAGCATCAGGCTCATGGCTGCTGGCTGTGCTTGTGAGGTCACAGCAGCCTGAATGCCTCCAAGACCAGTGTCAGGGTCATGGCTGCTGGCTGTGCTTCTGAGGTCACAGCAGCCTGAATGCCTCCTATGCCAGTGGCAGGCTCCTGGCTGCTGGCTATGCTTGTGACGTCACAGCAGCCTCTTTGCCTCTGAGGTCAGTGGCAGTCTCATGGCTGCTGGCTGTGCTTGTGAGGTCACAGCAGCCTCAGTGCCTCCTAGGTTAATGTCCATCACCCCCTACTGGCTGTGCTTGTGAGGTCACAGCAGACTCAGTGCCTCATAGTTTAGTGTCCAATGCCCCCTGCTGGCTCTGCTTGTGAGGTTACAGCAGCCTCAGTGCCTCTCAGGCCAGCATCAGGCTCATGGCTGCTGGCTGTGCTTGTGAGGTCACAGCAGCCTGAATGCCTCCTAGACCAGTGTCAGGGTCATGGCTGCTGGCTGTGCTTCTGAGGTCACAGCAGCCTGAATGCCTCCTATGCCAGTGGCAGGCTCATGGCTGCTGGCTGTGATTGTGAGGTCACAGCAGCCTCAGTGCCTCATACTTTAGTGTCCAGCGTCCCCTGGTGTCTCTGCTTGTGAGGTCACAGCAGCCTCAGTGATTCCCAGGCCAAAATCAGGCTCATGGCTGCTGGCTATGCTTGTGACGTCACAGCAGCCTCAGTGCCTCATACCCCAGCGTCAGGCTCATGGCTGCTGGCTGTGCTTGTGACGTCACAGCAGCCTCAGTGCCTCCTCTGCCAGTGCCATGCTCATGGCTGCTGGCTGTGCTTCTGAGATCACAGCAGCCTGTATGCCTCCTAGGCCAGTGGCAGGCTCATGGCTGCTGGCTGTGCTTGTGAGGTCACAGAAGCCTCAGTGCCTCCTCTGCCAGTGGCAGTCTCATGGTTGCTGGCTGTGCTTGTGAGGTCACAGCAGCCTCAGTGCCTCTCAAGCCAGTATCATGCTCATGGCTGCTGGCTGTGCTTGTGAGGTCACAGCAGCCTGAATGCCTCCAAGACCAGTATCAGGGTCATGGCTGCTGGCTGTGCTTGTGAGGTCACAGCAGACTCAGTGCCTGCTAGGTTATCTCCAGTGCCCACTGCTGGCTGTGTTGTGAGGTCACAGCAGCCTCAGTGGCTCCTCTGCCAGTGTCAGGCTCATGGCTGCTGGCTGTGCTTGTGACGTCACAGCAGACTCAGTGTCTCTGTGGATAGTGCCATGCTCATGGCTGCTGGCTGTGCTTTTGAGGTCACAGCAGAGTCAGTGCCTCTCAGGCCAGTATCAGGCTCATGGCTGCTGGCTGTGCTTGTGACGTCACAGCAGCCTGATTGCCTCCTAGGACAGTGGCAGGCTCATGGCTGCTGGCTGTGCTTGTGACGTCACAGCAGCCTCAGTGCCTCTGAGGCCAGTGGCAGTCTCATGGCTGCTGGCTGTGCTTGTGAGGTCACAGAAGCCTCAGTGCCTCCTCTGCCAGTGGCAGGCTCATGGCTGCTGGCTGTGCTTGTGAGGTCACAGCAGCCTCAGTGCCTCCTAGGTTAGTGTCCATCACCCCCTACTGGCTGTGCTTGTGAGGTCACAGCAGACTCAGTGCCTCATACTTTAGTGTCCAGCTCCCCCTGCTGGCTCTGCTTGTGAGGTCACAGCAGACTCAGCGCCTTCCAGGCCAGTATCAGGCTCATGGCTGCTGGCTGTGCTTGTGACGTCACAGCAGCCTCAGTGCCTCCTCTGCCAGTGCCATGCTCATGGCTGCTGGCTGTGCTTGTGAGGTCACAGTAGCCTCAGTGCCTCTCAGGCCAATATCAGGCTCATGGCTGCTGGCTCTGCTTGTGAGGTCACAGCAGCCTGAATGCCTCCTAGACCAGTGTCAGGGTCATGGCTGCTGGCTGTGCTTGTGAGGTCACAGCAGCCTGAATGCCTCCTATGCCAGTGGCAGGCTCCTGGCTGCTGGCTATGCTTGTGACGTCACAGCAGCCTCAGTGCCTCTGAGGTCAGTGGCAGTCTCATGGCTGCTGGCTGTGCTTGTGAGGTCACAGCAGACTCAGTGCCTCCTAGGTTAATGTCCATCACCCCCTACTGGCTGTGCTTGTGAGGTCACAGCAGACTCAGTGCCTCATAGTTTAGTGTACAATGCCCCCTGCTGGCTCTGCTTGTGAGATCACAGCAGCCTCAGTGCCTCTCAGGCCAGCATCAGGCTCATGGCTGCTGGCTGTGCTTGTGAGGTCACAGCAGCCTGAATGCCTCCTAGACCAGTGTCAGGGTCATGGCTGCTGGCTGTGCTTCTGAGGTCACAGCAGCCTGAATGCCTCCTATGCCAGTGGCAGGCTCATGGCTGCTGGCTGTGATTGTGAGGTCACAGCAGCCTCAGTGCCTCATAGTTTAGTGTCCAGTGTCCCCTGGTGTCTCTGCTTGTGAGGTCACAGCAGCCTCAGTGATTCCCAGGCCAAAATCAGGCTCATGGCTGCTGGCTATGCTTGTGACGTCACAGCAGCCTCAGTGCCTCTGAGGCCAGTGGCAGTCTCATGGCTGCTGGCTGTGCTTCTGAGGTCACAGCAGCCTCAGTGCCTCCTAGGTTAGTGTCCATCGCCCCCTACTAGCTGTGCTTGTGAGGTCACAGCAGACTCAGTGCCTCATAGTTTAGTGTCCAGCGTCCCCTGCTGCCTCTGCTTGTGAGATCACAGCAGACTCAGTGCCTCATAGTGTAGTGTCCATCGCTCCCTGCTGGCTGTGCTTGTGAGGTCACAGCAGCCCCAGTGCCTCATACCCCAGCATCAGGCTCATGGCTGCTGGCTGTGCTTGTGAGGTCACAGCAGACTCAGTGCCTCCTCTGCCAGTGCCATGCTCATGGCTGCTGGCTGTGCTTCTGAGATCACAGCAGCCTGAATGCCTCCTAGGCCAGTGGCAGGCTTATGGCTGCTGGCTGTGATTGTGAGGTCACAGAAGCCTCAGTGCCTCTGAGGCCAGTGGCAGTCTCATGGCTGCTGGCTGTGCTTGTGACGTCACAGCAGCCTCAGTGCCTCTCAAGCCAGTATCATGCTCATGGCTGCTGGCTGTGCTTGTGAGGTCACAGCAGCCTGAATGCCTCCAAGACCAGTATCAGGGTCATGGCTGCTGGCTGTGCTTCTGAGGTCACAGCAGCCTGAATGCCTCCTAGGCCTGTGGCAGGCTCATGGCTGCTGGCTATGATTGTGAGGTCACAGAAGCCTCAGTGCCTCAAAAGTTAGGGTCCTGGGTCCCCTGCTGCCTCTGCTTGTGAGGTCACAGCAGCCTCAGTGCCTCAAAAGTTAGTGTACAGCGCCCCCTGCTGGCTGTGCTTGTGAGGTCACACCAGCCTCAGTGCCTCCTCTGCCAGTGGCAGGCTCATGGCTGCTGGCTGGGATTGTGAGGTCACAGCAGACTCAGTGCCTCATAGTTTAGTGTCCAGCGTCCCCTGCTAGCTCTGCTTGTGAGGTCACAGCAGACTCAGTGCCTCAAAAGTTAGTGTACAGCGCCCCCTGCTGGCTGTGCTTTTGAGGTCACACCAGCCTCAGTGCCTCCTCTGCCAGTGGCAGGCTCATGGCTGCTGGGTGGGATTGTGAGGTCACAGCAGCCTCAGTGCCTCATAGTTCAGTGTCCAGCGTCCCCTGCTGGCTCAGCTTGTGAGGTCACAGCAGACTCAGTGCCTCATAGGTTAGTGTGCAGCGCCCCCTGCTGGCTGTGCTTGTGAACTCACAGCAACCTGAATGCCTCCTAGACCAGTGTCAGGGCCATGGCTCCTGGCTGTGCTTGTGAGGTCACACAAGCCTGAATGCCTCCTATGCCATTGGCAGGCTCATGGCTGCTGGCTGGGATTGTGAGGTCACAGCAGACTCAGGGCCGCATAGTTTAGTGTCCAGCGTCCCCTGCTGGCTGTGTGTGTGAGTTCACAGCAGCCTCAGTGCCTCCCAGGCCAATATCAGGCTCATGGCTGCTGGCTGTGCTTGTGAGGTCACAGCAGCCTCAGTGCCTTTCAGGCCAGTATCAGGCTCATGGCTGCTGGCTGTGCTTGTGAGGTCACAGCAGCCTGATTGCCTCCTAGGCCAGTGGCAGGCTCATGGCTGCTGGTTGTGCTTGTGACGTCACAGCAGCCTCAGTGCCTCTGAGGCCAGTGGCAGTCTCATGGCTGCTGGCTGTGCTTGTGAGGTCACAGAAGCCTCAGTGCCTCCTCTGCCAGTGGCAGGCTCATGGCTGCTGGCTGTGATTGTGAGGTCACAGCAGCCTCAGTGCCTCCTAGGTTAGTGTCCATCACCCCCTACTGGCTGTGCCTGTGAGGTCACAGCAGACTCAGTGCCTCATACTTTAGTGTCCAGCTCCCCCTGCTGGCTCTGCTTGTAAGGTCACAGCAGACTCAGCGCCTTCCAGGCCAGTATCAGGCTCATGGCTGCTGGCTGTGCTTGTGACGTCACAGCAGCCTCAGTGCCTCCTCTGCCAGTGCCATGCTCATGGCTGCTGGCTGTGCTTGTGAGGTCACAGCAGACTCAGTGCCTCTCAGGCCAATATCAGGCTCATGGCTGCTGGCTGTGCTTGTGAGGTCACAGCAGCCTGAATGCCTCCTAGGCCACTGGCAGGCTCATGGCTGCTGGCTGTGATTGTGAGGTCACAGCAGCCTGAATGCCTCCTATGCCAGTGGCAGGCTCCTGGCTGCTGGCTGTGCTTTTGAGGTCACAGCAGCCTCAGTGCCTCTGAGGTCAGTGGCAGTCTCATGGCTGCTGGCTGTGCTTGTGAGGTCACAGCAGCCTCAGTGCCTCCTAGGTTAATGTCCATCACCCCCTACTGGCTGTGCTTGTGAGGTCACAGCAGACTCAGTGCCTCATAGTTTAGTGTCCAGCGTCCCCTACTGGCTCAGCTTGTGAGGTCACAGCAGACTCAGTGCCTCAAAAGTTAGTGTGCAGCGCCCCCTGCTGGCTGTGCTTGTGAACTCACAGCAGCCTGAATGCCTCCTAGACCAGTGTCAGGGTCATGGCTGCTGGCTGTGCTTGTGAGGTCACACAAGCCTGAATGCCTCCTATGCCAGTGGCAGGCTCATGGCTGCTGGCTGGGATTGTGAGGTCACAGCAGACTCAGGGCCGCATAGTTTAGTGTCCAGCGTCCCCTGCTGGCTCTGCTTGTGAGGTCACAGCAGACTCAGTGCCTCCTAGGTTAGTGTCCATCGCCCCCTACTGGCTGTGCTTGTGAGTTCACAGCAGCCTCAGTGCCTCTCAGGCCAGTATCAGGCTCATGGCTGCTGGCTGTGCTTGTGACGTCACAGCAGCCTGATTGCTTCCTATGCCAGTGGCAGGCTCATGGCTGCTGGTTGTGCTTGTGACGTCACAGCAGCCTCAGTGCCTCTGAGGCCAGTGGCAGTCTCATGGCTGCTGGCTGTGCTTGTGAGGTCACAGAAGCCTCAGTGCCTCTGAGGCCAGTGGCAGGCTCATGGCTGCTGGCTGTGATTGTGAGGTCACAGCAGCCTCAGTGCCTCCTAGGTTAGTGTACATCACCCCCTACTGGCTGTGCTTGTGAGGTCACAGCAGACTCAGTGCCTCATACTTTAGTGTCCAGCTCCCCCTGCTGGCTCTGCTTGTGAGGTCACAGCAGACTCAGCGCCTTCCAGGCCAGTATCAGGCTCATGGCTGCTGGCTGTGCTTGTGACGTCACAGCAGCCTCAGTGCCTCCTCTGCCAGTGGCAGTCTCATGGCTGCTGGCTGTGCTTGTGAGGTCACAGCAGCCTCAGTGCCTCTCAGGCCAATATCAGGCTCATGGCTGCTGGCTGTGCTTGTGAGGTCACAGCAGCCTGAATGCCTCCTAGACCAGTGTCAGGGTCATGGCTGCTGGCTGTGCTTCTGAGGTCACAGCAGCCTGAATGCCTCCTATGCCAGTGGCAGGCTCCTGGCTGCTGGCTATGCTTGTGACGTCACAGCAGCCTCAGTGCCTCTGAGGTCAGTGGCAGTCTCATGGCTGCTGGCTGTGCTTGTGAGGTCACAGCAGCCTCAGTGCCTCCTAGGTTAATGTCCATCACCCCCTACTGGCTGTGCTTGTGAGGTCACAGCAGACTCAGTGCCTCATAGTTTAGTGTCCAGCGCCCCCTGCTGGCTCTGCTTGTGAGGTTACAGCAGACTCAGTGCCTCACAGGCCAGCATCAGGCTCATGGCTGCTGGCTGTTCTTGTGACGTCACAGCAGCCTGAGTGCCTCCTAGGCCAGTGTCAGGCGCATGGCTGCTGGCTGTGCTTGTGACGTCACAGCAGCCTCAGTGCCTCCTCTGCCAGTGCCATGCTCATGGCTGCTGGCTGTGCTTGTGACGTCACAGCAGCCTGAGTGCCTCCTAGGCCCGTGGCAGGCTCATTCCTGCTGGCTGTGATTGTGAGGTCACAGCAGCCTCAGTGCCTCCTCTGCCAGTGCCATGCTCATGGCTGCTGGCTGTGCTTGTGAGGTCACAGCAGCCTCAGTGCCTCCTAGGCCAGTATCAGGCTCATGGCTGCTTGCTGTGCTTGTGAGGTCACAGCAGCCTGAATGCCTCCTAGGCCAGTGTCAGGCTCATGGCTGCTGGCTGTGATTGTGAGGTCACAGCAGCCTCAGTGCCTCATAATTTAGTGTCCAGCGTCCCCTGATGGCTGTGATTGTGAGGTCACAGCAGACTCAGTGCCTCATAGGTTAGTGTCCAGCGCCCCCTGGTGGCTGTGCTTGTGAGCTCACAGCAGCCTCAGTGCCTCACAGGCCAGTATCAGGCTCATGGCTGCTGGCTGTGATTGTGAGGTCACAGCAGCCTCAGTGCCTCCTCTGCCAGTGCCATGCTCATGGCTGCTGGCTGTGCTTGTGAGGTCACAGCAGACTCAGTGCCTCCTAGGCCAGTATCAGGCTCATGGCTGCTGGCTGTGCTTCTGAGGTCACAGAAATCTGAATGCCTCCTAGGAGAGTGGCAGGCTCATGGCTGCTGGCTGTGCTTGTGAGGTCACAGCAGCCTCAGTGCCTCATAGTTTAGTGTCCAGCGTCCCCTGCTGGCTCTGCTTGTGAGGTCACGTCAGCCTCAGTGCTTCATAATTTACTGTCCAGCGTCCCCTGATGGCTGTGATTTTGAGGTCACAGCAGACTCAGTTCCTCAAAAGTTGGTGTCCAGCCCCCCCTGCTGGCTCTGCTTGTGAGGTCACAGCAGACTCAGTGCCTCATAGGTTAGTGTCCAGCGTCCCCTGCTGGCTGTGATTGTGAGGTCACAGCAGCCTCAGTGCCTCCCAGGCCAATATCAGGTTCCTGGCTGCTAGCTGTGCTTGTGAGGTCACAGCAGCCTGAATGCCTCCTAGGCCCGTGCCATGCTCATGGCTGCTGGCTGTGCTTCTGAGGTCACAGCAGCCTGAATGCCTCCGAGGCCAGTGGCAGGCTCATGGCTGCTGGCTGTGATTGTGAGGTCACAGCAGCCTCAGTGCCTCATACTTTAGTGTCCAGCGTCCCCTGCTGGCTCTGCTTGTGAGGTCACCGCAGACCCAGGGCCTCAAAAGTTAGTGTCCAGCTCCCCCTGCTGGCTGTGCTTGTGACGTCACAGCAGCCTCAGTGCCTCTCAGGCCAGTATCAGGCTCATGGCTGCTGGGTGTGCTTGTGACGTCACAGCAGCCTCAGTGCCTCCTAGGCCTGTGGCAGGCTCATGGCTGCTGGCTGTGCTTGTGAGGTCACAGCAGACTCAGTGTTTCCATTGATAGTGCCATGCTCATGGCTGCTGGCTGTGCTTCTGAGGTCACAGCAGCCTCAGTGCCTCCTAGGCCAGTGGCAGGCTCATGGCTGCTGGCTGTGCTTGTGAGGTCACAGCAGACTCAGTGCCTCAAAAGTTAGTGTCCAGCGTCCCCTGCTGGCTGTGCCTGTGAGGTCACAGCAGCCCCAGTGCGTCCTCTGCCAGTGTCAGGGGCATGGCTGCTGGCTGTGCTTCTGAGGTCACAGCAGCCTCAGTGACTCTGTGGACAGTGCCATGCTCATGGCTGCTGGCTGTGCTTGTGAGGTCACAGCAGCCTCAGTGCCTCTGAGTCCAGCGGCAGGCTCATGGCTGCTGGCTGTGCTTGTGAGGTCACAGCAGCCTGAATGCCTCCTCTGCCAGTGGCAGGCTCATGGCTGCTGGCTGTGCTTGTGAGGTCACAGCAGCCTCAGTGCCTCATCGTTTAGTGTCCAGCGTCCCCTGCTGGCTGTGCTTGTGAGGTCACAGCAGCCTCAGTGCCTCCTCTGCCAGTGCCAGGGTCACGCCTGCTGGCTGTGCTTGTGACGTCACACCAGCCTCAGTGCCTCCCAGGCCAGTATCAGGCTCATGGCTGCTGGCTGTGCTTGTGACGTCACAGCAGACTCAGTGCCTCCTCTGCCAGTGCCGTGCTCAGGGCTGCTGGCTGTGCTTGTGACGTCACAGCAGCCTGAGTGCCTCCTAGGCCCGTGGCAGGCTCATGGCTGCTGGCTGTGCTTGTGAGGTCACAGCAGCCTCAGTGCCTCCTCTGCCAGTGCCATGCTCATTGCTGCTGGCTGTGCTTGTGACGTCACAGCAGCCTGAGTGCCTCCTAGGCCCGTGGCAGGCTCATGGCTGCTGGCTGTGCTTGTGACGTCACAGCAGCCTCAGTGCCTCCTCTGCCAGTGCCAGGGTCATGGCTGCTGGCTGTGCTTGTGACGTCACACCAGCCTCAGTGCCTCCCAGGCCAGTGTCAGGCTCATGGCTGCTGGCTGTGCTTGTGACGTCACAGCAGACTCAGTGCCTCCTCTGCCAGTGCCATGCTCATGGCTGCTGGCTGTGCTTGTGACGTCACAGCAGCCTGAGTGCCTCCTAGGCCAGTGTCAGGCGCATGGCTGCTGGCTCTGATTGTGAGGTCACAGCAGACTCAGTGCCTCATAGGTTAGTGTCCAGCGCCCCCTGCTGGCTGTGCTTGTGAGCTCACAGCAGCCTCAGTGCCTCACATACCAGTATCAGGCTCATGGCTGCTGGCTGTGCTTGTGAGGTCACAGCAGCCTCAGTGCCTCCTCTGCCAGTGCCATGCTCATGGCTGCTGGCTGTGCTTGTGAGGTCACAGCAGACTCAGTGCCTCCTAGGCCAGTATCAGGCTCATGGCTGCTGGCTGTGCTTCTGAGGTCACAGAAATCTGAATGCCTCCTAGGCCAGTGGCAGGCTCATGGCTGCTGGCTGTGCTTGTGAGGTCACAGCAGCCTCAGTGCCTCATAGTTTAGTGTCCAGCGTCCCCTGCTGGCTCTGCTTGTGAGGTCACGTCAGCCTCAGTGCTTCATAATTTAGTGTCCAGCGTCCCCTGATGGCTGTGATTTTGAGGTCACAGCAGACTCAGTTCCTCAAAAGTTGGTGTCCAGCCCCCCCTGCTGGCTCTGCTTGTGAGGTCACAGCAGACTCAGTGTCTCCGTGGATAGTGCCATGCTCATGGCTGCTGGCTGTGCTTGTGAGGTCACAGCAGCCTCAGTGTCTCTCAGGCCACTGGCAGTCTCATGGATGCTGGCTGTGCTTGTGAGGTCACAGCAGACTCAGTGCCTCATAGGATAGTGTCCAGCGTCCCCTGCTGGCTGTGATTGTGAGGTCACAGCAGCCTCAGTGCCTCCCAGGCCAATATCAGGTTCCTGGCTGCTAGCTGTGCTTGTGAGGTCACAGCAGCCTGAATGCCTCCTAGGCCCGTGCCATGCTCATGGCTGCTGGCTGTGCTTCTGAGGTCACAGCAGCCTGAATGCCTCCGAGGCCAGTGGCAGGCTCATGGCTGCTGGCTGTGCTTGTGAGGTCACAGCAGCCTCAGTGCCTCCTAGGCCAGTGGCAGGCTCATGGCTGCTGGCTGTGCTTGTGAGGTCACAGCAGACTCAGTGTCTCCGTTGATAGTGCCATGCTCATGGCTGCTAGCTGTGCTTCTGAGGTCACAGCAGCCTCAGTGCCTCCTAGGCCAGTGGCAGGCTCATGGCTGCTGGCTGTGCTTGTGAGGTCACAGCAGCCTCAGTGCCTCCTAGGCCAGTGGCAGGCTCATGGCTGCTGGCTGTGCTTGTGAGGTCACAGCAGACTCAGTGCCTCAAAAGTTAGTGTCCAGCGTCCCCTGCTGGCTGTGCCTGTGAGGTCACAGCAGCCCCAGTGCGTCCTCTGCCAGTGTCAGGGGCATGGCTGCTGGCTGTGCTTCTGAGGTCACAGCAGCCTCAGTGACTCTGTGGACAGTGCCATGCTCATGGCTGCTGGCTGTGCTTGTGAGGTCACAGCAGCCTCAGTGCCTCTGAGTCCAGCGGCAGGCTCATGGCTGCTGGCTGTGCTTGTGAGGTCACAGCAGCCTGAATGCCTCCTCGGCCAGTGGCAGGCTCATGGCTGCTGGCTGTGCTTGTGAGGTCACACCAGCCTCAGTGCCTCATCGTTTAGTATCCAGCGTCCCCTGCTGCCTGTGCTTGTGAGGTCACAGCAGACTCAGTGCCTCCTCTGCCAGTGCCGTGCTCAGGGCTGCTGGCTGTGCTTGTGACGTCACAGCAGCCTGAGAGCCTCCTAGGCCCGTGGCAGGCTCATGGCTGCGGGCTGTGCTTGTGACATCACAGCAGCCTCAGTGCCTCCTCTGCCAGTGCCATGCTCATGGCTGCTGGCTGTGCTTGTGACGTCACAGCAGCCTGAGTGCCTCCTAGGCCCGTGGCAGGCTCATGGCTGCTGGCTGTGCTTGTGACGTCACAGCAGCCTCAGTGCCTCCTAGGCCAGTGCCAGGGTCATGGCTGCTGGCTGTGCTTGTGACGTCACAGCAGCCTCAGTGCCTCCTCTGCCAGTGCCAGGGTCATGGCTGCTGGCTGTGCTTGTGACGTCACAGCAGCCTGAGTGCCTCCCAGGCCAGTGTCAGGCTCATGGCTGCTGGCTGTGCTTGTGAGGTCACAGCAGCCTCAGTGCCTCCTCTGCCAGTGCCATGCTCATGGCTGCTGGCTGTGCTTGTGACGTCACAGCAGCCTGAGTGCCTCCTAGGCCAGTGTCAGGCGCATGGCTGCTGGCTGTGCTTGTGACGTCACAGCAGCCTCAGTGCCTCCTCTGCCAGTGCCGTGCTCATGGCTGCTGGCTATGCTTGTGACGTCACAGCAGCCTGAGTGCCTCCTAGGCCCGTGGCAGGCTCATGGCTGCTGGCTGTGATTGTGAGGTCACAGCAGCCTCAGTGCCTCCTCTGCCAGTGCCATGCTCATGGCTGCTGGCTGTGCTTGTGAGGTCACAGCAGCCTCAGTGCCTCCTAGGCCAGTATCAGGCTCATGGCTGCTTGCTGTGCTTGTGAGGTCACAGCAGCCTGAATGCCTCCTAGGCCAGTGTCAGGCTCATGGCTGCTGGCTGTGATTGTGAGGTCACAGCAGCCTCAGTGCCTCATAATTTAGTGTCCAGCGTCCCCTGCTGGCTCTGATTGTGAGGTCACAGCAGACTCAGTGCCTCATAGGTTAGTGTCCAGCGCCCCCAGGTGGCTGTGCTTGTGAGCTCACAGCAGCCTCAGTGCCTCACAGGCCAGTATCAGGCTCATGGCTGCTGGCTGTGCTTGTGACGTCACAGCAGCCTCAGTGCCTCCTCTGCCAGTGCCATGCTCATGGCTGCTGGCTGTGCTTGTGAGGTCACAGCAGCCTCAGTGCCTCCTAGGCCAGTATCAGGCTCCTGGCCGCTGGCTGTGCTTCTGAGGTCACAGAAATCTGAATGCCTCCTAGGCCAGTGGCAGGCTCATGGCTGCTGGCTGTGCTTGTGAGGTCACAGCAGCCTCAGTGCCTCATAGTTTAGTGTCCAGCGTCCCGTGCTGGCTCTGCTTGTGAGGTCACGTCAGCCTCAGTGCTTCATAATTTAGTGTCCAGCGTCCCCTGATGGCTGTGATTTTGAGGTCACAGCAGACTCAGTTCCTCAAAAGTTGGTGTCCAGCCCCCCCTGCTGGCTCTGCTTGTGAGGTCACAGCAGACTCAGTGTCTCCGTGGATAGTGCCATGCTCATGGCTGCTGGCTGTGCTTGTGAGGTCACAGCAGCCTCAGTGTCTCTCAGGCCACTGGCAGTCTCATGGATGCTGGCTGTGCTTGTGAGGTCACAGCAGACTCAGTGCCTCATAGGTTAGTGTCCAGCGTCCCCTGCTGGCTGCGATTGTGAGGTCACAGCAGCCTCAGTGCCTCCCAGGCCAATATCAGGTTCCTGGCTGCTAGCTGTGCTTGTGAGGTCACAGCAGCCTGAATGCCTCCTAGGCCCGTGCCATGCTCATGGCTGCTGGCTGTGCTTCTGAGGTCACAGCAGCCTGAATGCCTCCGAGGCCAGTGGCAGGCTCATGGCTGCTGGCTGTGCTTGTGAGGTCACAGCAGCCTCAGTGCCTCCTCGTTTAGTGTCCAGCGTCCCCTGCTGGCTCTGCTTGTGAGGTCACAGCAGACCCAGGGGCTCAAAAGTTAGTGTCCAGCTTCCCCTGCTGGCTGTGCTTGTGACGTCACAGCAGCCTCAGTGCCTCTCAGGCCAGTATCAGGCTCATGGCTGCTGGGTGTGCTTGTGACGTCACAGCAGCCTCAGTGCCTCCTAGGCCTGTGGCAGGCTCATGGCTGCTGGCTGTGCTTGTGAGGTCACAGCAGACTCAGTGTGTCCGTTGATAGTGCCATGCTCATGGCTGCTGGCTGTGCTTCTGAGGTCACAGCAGCCTCAGTGCCTCCTAGGCCAGTGGCAGGCTCATGGCTGCTGGCTGTGCTTGTGAGGTCACAGCAGCCTCAGTGCCTCACAGGCCAGTGGCAGGCTCATGGCTGCTGGCTGTGATTGTGAGGTCACAGCAGCCTCAGTGCCTCCTCTGCCAGTATCAGGCTCATGGCTGCTGGCTGTGCTTGTGAGGTCACAGCAGCCTGAATGCCTCCTAGGCCAGTGTCAGGCTCATGGCTGCTGGCTGTGCTTGTGAGGTCACAGCAGCCTCAGTGCCTCATCATTTAGTGTCCAGCGTCCCCTGCTGGCTCTGATTGTGAGGTCACAGCAGACTCAGTGCCTCATAGGTTAGTGTCCAGCGCCCCCTGCTGGCTGTGATTGTGAGGTCACAGCAGCCTCAGTGCCTCATAGTTTAGTGTCCAGCGCCCCCTGCTGGCTATGCTTGTGAGGTCACAGCAGACTCAGTGCCTCAAAAGTTAGTGTCCAGCGCCCCCTGCTGGCTGTGCTTGTGAGGTCACAGCAGCCTCAGTGCCTCAAAAGTTAGTCTGCAGCGCCCCCTGCTGGCTGTGCTTGTGAGGTCACAGCAGCCTCAGTGCCTCACAGGCCAGTGCCATGCTCATGGCTGCTGGTTGTGCTTGTGAGGTCACAGCAGCCTGAGTGCCTCTCTGGCCAGTGGCAGGCTCATGGCTGCTGGCTGTGATTGTGAGGTCACAGCAGACTCAGTGCCTCATAGTTTAGTGTCCAGCGTCCCCTGTTGGCTCTGCTTGTGAGGTCACAGCAGCCTCAGTGCCTCATAGGTTAGTGTACATCGCCCCCTACTGGCTGTGCTTGCGGGGTCACAGCAGCCTCAGTGCCTCCCAGGCCAATATCAGGCTCCTGGCTGCTGCCTGTGCTTGTGACGTCACAGCAGCCTCAGTGCCTCCTAGAGCAGTGTCAGGCTCATGGCTGCTAGCTGTGCTTCTGAGGTCACAGAAGCCTGAATGCCTCCTAGGCCAGTGGCAGGCTCATGGCTGCTGGCTGTGATTGTGAGGTCACAGCAGCCTCAGTGCCTCCTCTGCCAGTGCCATGCTCATGGCTGCTGGCTCTGCTTCTGAGGTCACACCAGCCTCAGTGCCTCAAAAGTTAGTCTGCAGCGCCCCCTGCTGGCTGTGCTTGTGAGGTCACAGCAGCCTCAGTGCCTCATAGGTTAGTGTGCAGCGCCCCCTGCTGGCTGTGCTTGTGACGTCACAGCAGCCTGAGTGCCTCCTAGGCCCGTGGCAGGCTCATGGCTGCTGGCTGTGCTTCTGAGGTCGCAGCAGGCTGAATACCTCCTAGGCCAGTGGCAGGCTCATGGCTGCTGGCTGTGCTTGTGAGGTCACAGCAGCCTCAGTGCCTCATAGGTTAGTGTCCAGCGCCCCCTGCTGGCTGTGCTTGTGAGGTCACAGCAGCCTCAGTGCCTCTCGGGCCAGTATCAGGCTCATGGCTGCTGGCTGTGCTTTAGAGGTCACAGCAGACTCAGTGCCTCCTCTGCCACTGCCATGCTCATGGCTGCTGGCTGTGCTTGTGAGGTCACAGCAGCCTCAGGGCCTCCTAGGCCAGTGGCAGGCTCATGGCTGCTGGCTGTGATTGTGAGGTCACATCAGCCTCAGTGCTTCATAGTTTAGTGTCCAGCGTCCCCTGTTGGCTGTGCTTGTGAGGTCACAGCAGACTCAGTGCCTCAAAAGTTGGTGTCCAGCGCCCCCTGCTGGCCCTGCTTGTGAGGTCACAGTAGACTCGGTGTCTCCGTGGATAGTGCCATGCTCATGGCTGCTGGCTGTGCTTGTGAGGTCACAGCAGACTCAGTGACTCAAAAGTTAGTGTGCAGCGCCCACTACTGGCTGTGTTTGTGAGGTCACAGCAGACTCAGTGCCTCTTCTGCCAGTGCCAGGGTCTTGGCTGCTGGCTGTGCTTGTGAGGTCACAGCAGCCTGAGTGCCTCCTAGGCCCGTGGCAGGCTTATGGCTGCTGGCTGTGCTTGTGAGGTCACAGCAGCCTCAGTGCTTCTGAGGCCAGTGGCAGTCTCATGGCTGCTGACTGTGCTTGTGAGGTCACAGCAGCCTCAGTGCCTCCTAGGCCCGTGGCAGGCTCATGGCTGCTGGCTGTGCTTGTGAGGTCACAGCAGCCTCCGTGCCTCATAGATAAGTGTCCAGCGTCCCCTGCTGGCTGTGCTTGTGAGGTCACAGCAGACTCAGTGCCTCATAGGTTAGTGTCCAGCGCCCCCTGCTGGCTGTGCTTGTGACGTCACAGCAGACTCAGTGCCTCCCAGGCCATTATCAGGCTCCTGGCTGCTGGCTGTGCTTGTGACGTCACAGCAGCCTGAATGCCTCCTAGGCCGTGGCAGGCTCATGGCTGCTGGCTGTGCTTGTGACGTCACAGCAGCCTCAGTGCCTCCTCTGCCACTGCCATGCTCATGGCTGCTGGCTGTGCTTGTGAGGTCAGAGAAACCTTAATGCCTCCTAGGCCAGTGGCAGGCTCATGGCTGCTGGCTGTGCTTGTGAGGTCACAGCAGCCTCAGTGCCTCATCGTTTAGTGTCCAGCGTCCCCTGCTGCCTCCGCTTGTGATGTCACAGCAGCCTCAGTGCCTCATAGGTTAGTGTCCAGCGCCCCCTGCTGGCTGTGCTTGTGAGGTCACAGCAAACTCAGTGCCTCTCAGGCCAGTATCAGGCTCATGGCTGCTGGCTGTGCTTGTGACATCACAGAAGCCTCAGTGCCTCCTAGGCCAGTGGCAGGCTCATGGCTGCTGGCTGTGCTTGTGAGGTCACAGCAGACTCAGTGTCTCCGTGGATAGTGCCATGCTCATGGCTGCTGGCTGTGGTTGTGAGGTCACAGAAGCCTGAATGCCTCCTAGGCCATGGCAGGCTCATGGCTGCTGGCTGTGCTTGTGAGGTCACAGCAGCCTCAGTGCCTCCTAGGCCAGTGGCAGGCTCATGGCTGCTGGCTGTGCTTGTGAGGTCACAGCAGACTCAGTGCCTCAAAAGTTAGTGTCCAGCGTCCCCTGCCGGCTGTGCCTGTGAGGTCACAGCAGCCCCAGTGCCTCCTCTGCCAGTGTCAGGGGCATGGCTACTGGCTGTGCTTCTGAGGTCACAGCAGCCTCAGTGACTCTGTGGACAGTGCCATGCTCATGGCTGCTGGCTGTGCTTGTGAGGTCACAGCAGCCTCAGTGCCTCTGAGTCCAGGGGCAAGCTCATGGCTGCTGGCTGTGCTTGTGAGGTCACAGCAGCCTGAATGCCTCCGAGGCCAGTGGCAGGCTCATGGCTGCTGGCTGTGCTTGTGAGGTCACAGCAGCCTCAGTGCCTCATCGTTTAGTGTCCAGCGCCCCCTGCTGGCTCTGCTTGTGAGGTCACAGCAGCCTCAGTGCCTCCTCTGCCAGTGCCAGGGTCATGGCTGCTGGCTGTGCTTGTGAGGTCACAGCAGCCTGAGTGCCTCCCAGGCCTGTGTCAGGCTCATGGCTGCTGGCTGTGCTTGTGAGGTCACAGCAGCCTCCGTGCCTCCTCTGCCAGTGCCATGCTCATGGCTGCTGGCTGTGCTTGTGATGTCACAGCAGCCTCAGTGCCTCCTAGGCCCGTGGCAGGCTCATGGCTGCTGGTTGTCATTGTGACGCCACAGCAGCCTCAGTGCCTCCTCTGCCAGTGTCAGGCTCATGGCTGCTGGCTGTGCTTGTGAGGTCACAGCAGCCTCAGTGACTCTGTGGACAGTGCCATGCTCATGGCTGCTGGCTGTGCTTGTGAGGTCACAGCAGCCTCAGTGCCTCTGAGTCCAGCGGCAGGCTCATGGCTGCTGCCTGTGCTTGTGAGGTCACAGCAGCCTGAATGCCTCCTCGGCCAGTGGCAGGGTCATGGCTGCTGGCTGTGCTTGTGAGGTCACAGAAGCCTCCGTGCCTCCTCCTTTAGTGTCCAGCGTCCCCTGCTGGCTCTGCTTGTGAGGTCACAGCAGACTCTGTGCCTCAAAATTTAGTGTCCAGCGTCCCCTGCTGGCTGTGCCTGTGAGGTCACAGCAGCCCCAGTGTCTCCGTGGATAGTGCCATGCTCATGGCTGCTGGCTGTGCTTGTGACGTCACAGCAGCCTCAGTGCCTCCCAGGCCCGTGCCATGCTCATGGCTGCTGGCTGTGCTTGTGACGTCACAGCAGCCTCAGTGCCTCTGACTCCAGGGGCAGTCTCATGGCTGCTGGCTGTGCTTGCGAGGTCACAGCAGCCTAAATGCCTCCTCGGCCAGTGGCAGGCTCATGGCTGCTGGCTGTGCTTGTGAGGTCACAGCAGCCTCAGTGCCTCATCGTTTAGTGTCCAGCGTTCCCTGCTGGCTCTGATTGTGAGTTCACAGCAGACTCAGTGCCTCAAAACTTAGTGTCCAGCGCCCCCTGCTGGCTCTGCTTGTGAGGTCACAGCAGCCTCAGTGCCTCCTCTGCCTGTGCCAGGGTCATGGCTGCTGGCTGTGCTTGTGAGGTCACAGCAGACTCAATGCCTCCCAGGCCAGTGTCAGGCTCATGGCTGCTGGCTGTGCTTGTGAGGTCACAGCAGCCTCAGTGCCTCCTCTGCCACTGCCATGCTCAGGGCTGCTGGCTGTGCTTGTGACGTCACAGCAGCCTCAGTGCCTCCTAGGCCCGTGGCAGGCTCATAGCTGCTGACTGTGCGTGTGAGGTCACAGCAGCCTCAGTGCCTCCTCTGCCAGTGGCAGGTTCATGGCTGCTGGCTGTGCTTGTGAGGTCACAGCAGCCTCAGTGCCTCCCAGGCCAATATCAGGCTCCTGGCTGCTGGCTGTGCTTGTGAGGTCACAGCAGCCTCAGTGCCTCCTCTGCCACTGCCATGCTCAGGGCTGCTGGCTGTGCTTGTGAGGTCAGAGAAACCTTAATGCCTCCTACGACAGTGGCAGGCTCATGGCTACTGGCTGTGCTTGTGAGGTCACAGCAGACTCAGTGCCTCATAGATTAGTGTCCAGCGCCCCCTGCTGGCTGTGCTTGTGAGGTCACAGCAGCCTCAGTGCCTCCTCTGCCACTGCCAGGGTCATGGCTGCTGGCTGTGCTTGTGAGGTCACAGCAGCCTCAGTGCCTCACAGTTTAGTGTCCAGCGTCCCCTGCTGGCTGTGCTTGTGAGGTCACAGCAGCCTCAGTGCCTCCTAGTTTAGTGTCCAGCGCCCCGTGCTGGCTCTTCTTGTGAGGTCACAGCAGACTCAGTGCCTCCCAGGCCAATATCAGGTTCCTGGCTGCGCTTGTGACGTCACAGCAGCCTCAGTGCCTCTCTGGCCAATATCAGGCTCATGGCTGCTGGCTGTGCTTGTGACGTCACAGCAGCCTGAGTGCCTCCTAGGCCAATATCAGACTCATGGCTGCTGGCTGTGCTTGTGAGGTCACA
This sequence comes from Dromaius novaehollandiae, assembly GCF_036370855.1. Classification (NCBI taxonomy): domain Eukaryota; kingdom Metazoa; phylum Chordata; class Aves; order Casuariiformes; family Dromaiidae; genus Dromaius; species Dromaius novaehollandiae. The sequence continues at coordinate 1,288,318 of NW_026991341.1, read as the reverse complement.
GCAGCCTGAATGACTCCTCTGCCCGTGGCAGGCTCATGGCTGCTGGCTGTGCTTGTGAGGTCACAGCAGCCTCAGTGCCTCTGAGGCCAGTTGCAGTCTCATGCCTACTGGCTGTGCTTGTGAGGTCACAGCAGCCTCAGTGCCTCCTAGGCCAATATCAGACTCATGGCTGCTGGCTGTGCTTGTGAGGTCACAGCAGCCGGAATGACTCCTCTGCCCGTGCAGGCTCTTGGCTGCTGGCTGTGCTTGTGAGGTCACAGCAGTCTCAGTGCCTCATAGGTAAGTGTCCAGCGTCCCCTGCTGGCTCTGCTTGTGAGGTCACAGCAGACTCAGTGCCTCATAGGTTAGTGTCCAGCGCCCCCTGGTGGCTCTGCTTGTGAGGTCACAGCAGCCTGAGTGCCTCCCAGGCCAATATCAGGCTCCTGGCTGCTGGCTGTGCTTGTGACGTCACAGCAGCCTCAGTGCCTCCTCTGCCACTGCCATGCTCATGGCTGCTGGCTGTCCTTGTGAGGTCACAGCACCCTCAGTGCCTCCTAGACCAGTATCAGGCTCATGGGTGCTGGCTGCGCTTCTGAGGTCACAGAAACCTTAATGCCTCCTAGGCCAGTGGCAGGCTCATGGCTGCTGGCTGTGCTTGTGAGGTCACAGCAGCCTCAGTGCCTCATAGTATAGTGTCCAGCGTCCCCTGCTGGCTCTGCTTGTGAGGTCACAGCAGACTCAGTGCCTCATAGGTTAGTGTCCAGCGCCCCCTGCTGGCTGTGCTTGTGAGGTCACAGCAGCCTCAGTGCCTCCTCTGCCAGTGGCAGTCTCATGGCTGCTGGCTGTGCTTGTGAGGTCACAGCAGACTCAGTGCCTCAAAAGTTAGTGTGCAGCGCCCCCTGCTGGCTGTGCTTGTGAGGTCACAGCAGCCTCAGTGCGTCTCAGGCCAGTATCATGCTCATGGCTGCTGGATGTGCTTGTGAGGTCACAGCAGCCTGAATGCCACCTAGACCAGTGTCAGGGTCATGGCTACTAGCTGTGCTTCTGAGGTCTCAGACGCCTGAATGCCTCCTAGGCCAGTGGCAGGCTCATGGCTGCTGGCTGTGATTGTGAGGTCACAGCAGCCTCAGTGCCTCCTCTGCCAGTGCCATGCTCATGGCTGCTGGCTGTGATTGTGAGGTCACAGAAGCCTCAGTGCTTCATAGGTTAGTGTCCAGCGTCCCCTGCTGGCTGTGCTTGTGAGGTCACAGCAGACTCAGTGCCTCCTCTGCCAGTGCCATGCTCATGGCTGCTGGCTGTGATTGTGAGGTCACAGAAGCCTCAGTGCTTAATAGTTTAGTGTCCAGCGTCCCCTGCTGGCTCTGCTTGTGAGGTCGCAGCAGACTCAGTGTCTCCGCGGATAGTGCCATGCTCATGGCTGCTGGCTGTGCTTGTGAGGTCACAGCAGACTCAGTGTCTCTCAGGCCAGTGGCAGTCTCATGGATGCTGGCTGTGCTTGTGAGGTCACAGCAGACTCAGTGCCTCATAGGTTAGTGTCCAGCGCCCCCTGCTGGCTGTACTTGTGAGGTCACAGCAGCCTCAGTGCCTCCCAGGCCAATATCAGGTTCCTGGCTCCTAGCTGTGCTTGTGAGGTCACAGCAGACTCAGTGCCTCAAAAGTTGGTGTCCAGCGCTCCCTGCTGGCTGTGCTTGTGACGTCACAGCAGCCTCAGTGCCTCTCTGGCCAATATCAGGCTCATGGCTGCTGGCTGTGCTTGTGACGTCACAGCAGCCTCAGTGCCTCCTAGGCCAATATCAGACTCATGGCTGCTGGCTGTGCTTGTGAGGTCACAGCAGCCTGAATGACTCCTCTGCCCGTGGCAGGCTCATGGCTGCTGGCTGTGCTTGTGAGGTCACAGCAGCCTCAGTGCCTCTGAGGCCAGTGGCAGTCTCATGCCTACTGGCTGTGTTTGTGAGGTCACAGCAGCCTCAGTGCCTCCTAGGCCAATATCAGACTCATGGCTGCTGGCTGTGCTTGTGAGGTCACAGCAGCCTGAATGACTCCTCTGCCCGTGCAGGCTCCTGGCTGCTGGCTGTGCTTGTGAGGTCACAGCAGTCTCAGTGCCTCATAGGTAAGTGTCCAGCGTCCCCTGCTGGCTCTGCTTGTGAGGTCACAGCAGCCTCAGTGCCTCATCGTTTAGTGTCCAGCGTCCCCTGCTGGCTCTGCTTGTGAGGTCACAGCAGACTCAGTTCCTCCTCTGCCAGTATCAGGCTCATGGCTGCTGCCTGTGCTTGTGACGTCACAGCAGCCTCAGTGCCTCATAGTTTAGTGTCCAGCGTCCCCTGCTGGCTGTGATTGTGAGGTCACAGCAGACTCAGTGTCTCAAAAGTTATTGTCCAGCGCCCCCTGGTGGCTGTGCTTGTGAGGTCACAGCAGCCTCAGTGCCTCATAGTTTAGTGTCCAGCGTCCCCTGCTGGCTCTGCTTGTGAGGTCACAGCAGACTCAGTGCCTCAAAAGTTAGTGTCCAGCGCCCCCTGCTGGCTGTGCTTGTGAGGTCACAGCAGCCTCAGTGTCTCCGTGGATAGTGCCATGCTCATGGCTGCTGGCTGTGCTTGTGAGGTCACAGCAGCCTGAGTGCCTCCTAGGCCCGTGGCAGGCTCATGGCTGCTGGCTGTGCTTGTGAGGTCACACCAGCCTCAGTGCCTCCTCTGCCAGTGCCATGCTCATGGCTGCTGGCTGTGCTTTTGAGGTCACAGCAGCCTCAGTTCCTCCTAGGCCAGTATCAGGCTCATGGCTACTGGCTGTGCTTCTGAGGTCACAAAGGCCTGAATGACTCCTAGGCCAGTGGCAGGCTCATGGTTGCTGGCTGTGCTTGTGAGGTCATAGCAGCCTCAGTGCCTCACAGTTTAGTGTCCTGCGTCCATTGCTGGCTCTGCTTGTGAGGTCACAGCAGACTCAGTGCCTCATACGTTAGTGTCCAGCGCCCCCTGCTGGCTGTGCTTGTGAGGTCAGAGCAGACTCAGTGCCTCCCAGGCCAATATCAGGCTCCTGGCTGCTGGCTGTGCTTGTGACGTCACAGCAGCCTCAGTGCCTCCTCTGCCAGTGCCATGCTCATGGCTGCTGGCTGTGCTTGTGAGGTCACAGAAGCCTGAATGCCTCCTAGGCCAGTGGCAGGCTCATGGCTGCTGGCTGTGCTTGTGAGGTCACAGCAGACTCAGTGCCTCATTTTTTAGTGTCCAGCGTCCCCTGCTGGCTCTGCTTGTGAGGTCACAGCAGACTCAGTGCCTCATAGTTTAGTGTCCAGCGCCAGCTGCTGGCTGTGCTTGTGAGGTCACAGCAGCCTCAGTGCCTCCTAGGCCAATATCAGGCTCCTGGCTCCTGGCTGTGCTTGTGACGTCACAGCAGCCTGAATGCCTCCTAGGCCAGTGGCAGGCTCATGACTGCTGGCTGTGCTTGTGAGGTCACAGAAGCCTCAGTGCCTCCTCTGCCAGTGGCAGTCTCATTGCTGCTGGCTGTGCTTGTGAGGTCACAGCAGACTCAGTGCCTCAAAAGTTGGTGTCCAGCGCCCCCTGCTGGCCCTGCTTGTGAGGTCACAGCAGACTCAGTGTCTCCGTGGATAGTGCCATGCTCATGGCTGCTGGCTGTGCTTGTGAGGTCACATCAGCCTCAGTGCCTCTCAGGCCAGTAGCAGTCTCATGGCTGCTGGCTGTGCTTGTGAGGTCTCAGCAGCCTCAGTGCCTCCTAGGCCCGTGGCAGGCTCATGGCTGCTGGCTGTGCTTGTGAGGTCACAGCAGCCTCCGTGCCTCATAGGTAAGTGTCCAGCGCCCCCTACTGGCTGTGCTTGTGAGGTCACAGCAGCCTCAGTGCCTCCTCTGCCAGTGCCAGGGTCATGGCTGCTGGCTGTGCTCGTGACGTCACAGCAGCCTGAGTGCCTCCTAGACCCGTGGCAGGCTCATGGCTGCTGGCTGTGCTTGTGAGGTCACAGCAGCCTCAGTGCCTCTGAGGCCAGTGGCAGGCTCATGGCTGCTGGCTGTGCTTGTGAGGTCACAGCAGCCTCAGTGCCTCCTAGGCCAATATCAGACTCATGGCTGCTGGCTGTGCTTGTGAGGTCACAGCAGCCTCGGTTCCTCCTAGGTTAGTGTCCAGCACCCCCTGCTAGCTGTGCTTGTGAGGTCACAGCAGCCTCAGTGCCTCCTAGGCCAATATCAGACTCAAGGCTGCTGGCTGTGCTTGTGAGATCACAGCAGCCTCAGTGCCTCCTAGGCCAATATCAGGCTCCTGGCTGCAGGCTGTGCTTGTGACGTCACAGCAGCCTGAATGCCTCCTAGGCCAGTGGCAGGCTCATGGCTGCTGGCTGTGCTTGTGAGGTCACAGCAGCCTCAGTGCCTCCTCGTTTAGTGTCCAGCGTCCCCTGCTGGCTCTGCTTGTGAGGTCACAGCAGCCTCAGTGCCTCATCGTTTAGTGTCCAGCGTCCCCTGCTGGCTGTGCTTGTGAGGTCACAGCAGCCTCAGTGCCTCCGTGGATAATGCCATGCTCATGGCTCATGGCTGTGCTTGTGAGGTCACAGCAGCCTCAGTGCCTCTCAGGCCAGTCGTAGTCTCATGGATGCTGGCTGTGCTTGTGAGGTCACAGCAGACTCAGTGCCTCATTGGTTACTGTCCAGCGCCCCCTGCTGGCTGTGCTTGTGAGGTCACAGCAGCCTCAGCTCCTCCCAGGCCAATATCAGGTTCCTGCCTGCCAGCTGTGCTTGTGAGGTCACAGAAGCCTGAATGCCTCCTAGCCCCGTGCCATGCTCATGGCTGCTGGCTGTGCTTGTGAGGTCACAGCAGCCTGAATGCCTCCTAGCCCTGTGGCAGGCTCATGGCTGCTGGCTGTGGTTGTGAGGTCACAGCAGCCTCAGTGCCTCATACTTTAGTGTCCAGCATCCCCTGCTGGCTCTGCTTGTGAGGTCACAGCAGACTCAGTGCCTCAAAAGTTGGTGTCCAGCGCCCCCTGCTGGCTGTGCTTGTGACGTCACAGCAGCCTCAGTGCCTCACAGGCCAGTATCACGCTCATGCCTGCTGGCTGTGCTTGTGACGTCACAGAAGCCTCAGTGCCTCCTAGGCCAGTGGCAGGCTCATGGCTGCTGGCTGTGCTTGTGATGTCACAGCAGACTCAGTGTCTCCGTGGATAGTGCCATGCTCATGGCTGCTGGCTGTGCTTGTGAGGTCACAGCAGCCTGAATGCCTGCTAAGCCAGTGGCAGGCTCATGGCTGCTGGCTGTGATTGTGACGTCACAGCAGACACAGTGCCTCATACTTTAGTGTCCAGCATCCCCTGCTGGCTGTGCTTGTGAGGTCACAGCAGCCTCAGTGCCTGACAGGCCAGTATCAGGCTCCTGGCTGCTAGCTGTGCTTGTGACGTCACAGCAGCCTGAAGGCCTTCTAGGGCCGTGGCAGTCTCATGACTGCTGGCTGTGCTTGTGAGGTCACAGCAGCCTCAGTGCCTCCTCTGCCAGTGGCAGTCTCATTGCTGCTGGCTGTGCTTGTGAGGTCACAGCAGACTTAGTGCCTCAAAAGTTGGTGTCCAGCGCCCCCTGCTGGCCCTGCTTGTGAGGTCACAGCAGACTCAGTGTCTCCGTGGATAGTGCCATGCTCATGGCTGCTGGCTGTGCTTGTGAGGTCACAGCAGCCTGAGTGCCTCTCAGGCCAGTAGCAGTCTCATGGCTGCTGGCTGTGCTTGTGAGGTCTCAGCAGCCTCAGTGCCTCCTAGGCCCGTGGCAGGCTCATGGCTGCTGGCTGTGCTTGTGAGGTCACAGCAGCCTCCGTGCCTCATAGGTAAGTGTCCAGCGTCCCCTGCTGGCTCTGCTTGTGAGGTCACAGCAGCCTCTGGGCCTCACAGGTAAGTGTCCAGCGTCCCCTGATGGCTCTGCTTGTGAGGTCACAGCACACTCAGTGCCTCAAAAGTTAGTGTGCAGCGCCCCCTACTGGCTGTGCTTGTGAGGTCACAGCAGCCTCAGTGCCTCCTCTGCCAGTGCCAGGGTCATGGCTGCTGGCTGTGCTTGTGAGGTCACAGCAGTCTGAGTGCCTCCTAGGCCCGTGGCAGGCTCATGGCTGCTGGCTGTGCTTGTGAGGTCACAGCAGCCTCAGTGCTTCTGAGGCCAGTGGCAGGCTCATGGCTGCTGGCTGTGCTTGTGAGGTCACAGCAGACTCAGTGCCTCCTAGGCCCGTGGCAGGCTCATGGCTGCTGGCTGTGCTTCTGCGGTCACAGCAGCCTGAATGCCTCCTAGGCCAGTGCAGGCTCATGGCTGCTGGCTGTCCTTGTGAGGTCACAGCAGCCTCCGTGCCTCATAGGTAAGTGTCCAGCGTCCCCTGCTGGCTCTGCTTGTGAGGTCACAGCAGACTCAATGCCTCATAGGTTAGTGTCCAGCGCCCCCTGGTGGCTCTGCTTGTGAGGTCACAGCAGCCTCAGTGCCTCCCAGGCCAATATCAGGCTCCTGGCTGCTGGCTGTGCTTGTGAGGTCACAGCAGCCTCAGTGCCTCCTCTGCCAGTGGCAGTCTCATGGCTGCTGGCTGTGCTTGTGAGGTCACAGAAACCTTAATGCCTCCTAGGCCAGTGGCAGGCTCATGGCTGCTGGCTGTGCTTGTGAGGTCACAGCAGCCTCAGTGCCTCCTCTGCCAGTGCCATGCGCATGGCTGCTGGCTGTGCTTGTGACGTCACAGCAGACTCAGTGCCTCATAGTTTAGTGTCCAGCGTCCCCTGCTGGCTCTGCTTGTGAGGTCACAGCAGACTCAGTGCCTCAAAAGTTAGTGTCCAGCGCCCCCTGCTGGCTGTGCTTGTGAGGTCACACCAGCCTCAGTGCCTCCCAGGCCAGTGTCAGGCTCATGGCTGCTGGCTGTGCTTGTGAGGTCACAGCAGCCTCAGTGCCTCCTCTGCCAGTGCCATGCTCATGGCTGCTGGCTGTGCTTGTGACGTCACAGCAGCCTGAGTGCCTCCTAGGCCCGTGGCAGGCTCATGGCTGCTGGCTGTGATTGTGACGTCACAGCAGCCTCAGTGCCTCCTCTGCCAGGGCCATGCTCATGGCTGCTGGCTGTGCTTGTGACGTCACAGCAGCCTCAGTGCCTCCTAGGCCCGTGGCAGGCTCATGGCTGCTGGCTGTCATTGTGACGTCACAGCAGCCTCAGTGCCTCCTCTGCCAGTGCCATGCTCATGGCTGCTGGCTGTGCTTGTGACGTCACAGCAGCCTCAGTGCCTCCTAGGCCAGTATCATGCACATCGCATCTTGCTGTGTTTCTGAGGTCACAGCAGCCTGAATGCCTCCTAGGCCAGTGTCAGGCTCATGGCTGCTGGCTGTGCTTCTGAGGTCACAGCAGCCTGAGTGCCTCATTATTTAGTGTACAGCGTCCCCTGCTCCCTGTGATTGTGAGGTCACAGCAGACTCAGTGCCTCATAGGTTAGTGTGCAGTGCCCCCTGCTGGCTCTGCTTGTGAGTTCACAGCTTCCTCAGTGCCTCTCAGGCCTGCATCAGGCTCATGGCTGCTGGCTGTGCTTGTGAGGTCACAGCAGCCTCAGTGCCTCCTCTGCCAGTGGCAGTCTCATGGCTGCTGGCTGTGCTTGTGAGGTCACAGCAGCCTCAGTGCCTCACAGGCCAGTATCAGGCTCATGGCTGCTGGCTGTGCTTCTGAGGTCACAGCAGCCTGAATGCCTCCTAGGCCAGTGCCATGCTCATGGCTGCTGGCTGTGCTTGTGAGGTCACATCAGCCTCAGTGCCTCATAGGTTAGTGTCCAGCGCCCCCTGCTGGCTGTGCTTGTGAGGTCACAGCAGCCTCAGTGCCTCTCAGGCCAGTATCAGGCTCATGGCTGCTGGCTGTGCTTGTGACGTCACAGCAGCCTCAGTGCCTCCTCTGCCAGTGTCATGCTCATGGCTGCTGGCTGTGCTTGTGAGGTCACAGCAGCCTCAGTGCCTCCTAGGCCAGTATCAGGCTCATGGCTGCTGGCTGTGCTTCTGAGGTCACAGCAGCCTCAGGGCCTCCTAGGCCAGTGGCAGGTTCATGGCTGCTGGCTGTGCTTGTGAGGTCACAGCAGCCTCCGTGCCTCATAGGTAAGTGTCCAGCGTCCCCTGCTGGTTCTGCTTGTGAGGTCACAGCAGCCTCTGGGCCTCACAGGTAAGTGTCCAGCGTCCCCTGATGGCTCTGCTTGTGAGGTCACAGCACACTCAGTGCCTCAAAAGTTAGTGTGCAGCGCCCCCTACTGGCTGTGCTTGTGAGGTCACAGCAGCCTCAGTGCCTCCTCTGCCAGTGCCAGGGTCATGGCTGCTGGCTGTGCTTGTGAGGTCACAGCAGCCTGAGTGCCTCCTAGGCCCGTGGCAGGCTCATGGCTGCTGGCTGTGCTTGTGAGGTCACAGCAGCCTCAGTGCTTCTGAGGCCAGTGGCAGGCTCATGGCTGCTGGCTGTGCTTGTGAGGTCACAGCAGACTCAGTGCCTCCTAGGCCCGTGGCAGGCTCATGGCTGCTGGCTGTGCTTCTGCGGTCACAGCAGCCTGAATGCCTCCTAGGCCAGTGCAGGCTCATGGCTGCTGGCTGTCCTTGTGAGGTCACAGCAGCCTCCGTGCCTCATAGGTAAGTGTCCAGCGTCCCCTGCTGGCTCTGCTTGTGAGGTCACAGCAGACTCAATGCCTCATAGGTTAGTGTCCAGCGCCCCCTGGTGGCTCTGCTTGTGAGGTCACAGCAGCCTCAGTGCCTCCCAGGCCAATATCAGGCTCCTGGCTGCTGGCTGTGCTTGTGAGGTCACAGCAGCCTCAGTGCCTCCTCTGCCAGTGGCAGTCTCATGGCTGCTGGCTGTGCTTGTGAGGTCACAGAAACCTTAATGCCTCCTAGGCCAGTGGCAGGCTCATGGCTGCTGGCTGTGCTTGTGAGGTCACAGCAGCCTCAGTGCCTCCTCTGCCAGTGCCATGCGCATGGCTGCTGGCTGTGCTTGTGACGTCACAGCAGACTCAGTGCCTCATAGTTTAGTGTCCAGCGTCCCCTGCTGGCTCTGCTTGTGAGGTCACAGCAGACTCAGTGCCTCAAAAGTTAGTGTCCAGCGCCCCCTGCTGGCTGTGCTTGTGAGGTCACACCAGCCTCAGTGCCTCCCAGGCCAGTGTCAGGCTCATGGCTGCTGGCTGTGCTTGTGAGGTCACAGCAGCCTCAGTGCCTCCTCTGCCAGTGCCATGCTCATGGCTGCTGGCTGTGCTTGTGACGTCACAGCAGCCTGAGTGCCTCCTAGGCCCGTGGCAGGCTCATGGCTGCTGGCTGTGATTGTGACGTCACAGCAGCCTCAGTGCCTCCTCTGCCAGGGCCATGCTCATGGCTGCTGGCTGTGCTTGTGACGTCACAGCAGCCTCAGTGCCTCCTAGGCCCGTGGCAGGCTCATGGCTGCTGGCTGTCATTGTGACGTCACAGCAGCCTCAGTGCCTCCTCTGCCAGTGCCATGCTCATGGCTGCTGGCTGTGCTTGTGACGTCACAGCAGCCTCAGTGCCTCCTAGGCCAGTATCATGCACATCGCATCTTGCTGTGTTTCTGAGGTCACAGCAGCCTGAATGCCTCCTAGGCCAGTGTCAGGCTCATGGCTGCTGGCTGTGCTTCTGAGGTCACAGCAGCCTGAGTGCCTCATTATTTAGTGTACAGCGTCCCCTGCTCCCTGTGATTGTGAGGTCACAGCAGACTCAGTGCCTCATAGGTTAGTGTGCAGTGCCCCCTGCTGGCTCTGCTTGTGAGTTCACAGCTTCCTCAGTGCCTCTCAGGCCTGCATCAGGCTCATGGCTGCTGGCTGTGCTTGTGAGGTCACAGCAGCCTCAGTGCCTCCTCTGCCAGTGGCAGTCTCATGGCTGCTGGCTGTGCTTGTGAGGTCACAGCAGCCTCAGTGCCTCACAGGCCAGTATCAGGCTCATGGCTGCTGGCTGTGCTTCTGAGGTCACAGCAGCCTGAATGCCTCCTAGGCCAGTGCCATGCTCATGGCTGCTGGCTGTGCTTGTGAGGTCACATCAGCCTCAGTGCCTCATAGGTTAGTGTCCAGCGCCCCCTGCTGGCTGTGCTTGTGAGGTCACAGCAGCCTCAGTGCCTCTCAGGCCAGTATCAGGCTCATGGCTGCTGGCTGTGCTTGTGACGTCACAGCAGCCTCAGTGCCTCCTCTGCCAGTGTCATGCTCATGGCTGCTGGCTGTGCTTGTGAGGTCACAGCAGCCTCAGTGCCTCCTAGGCCAGTATCAGGCTCATGGCTGCTGGCTGTGCTTCTGAGGTCACAGCAGCCTCAGGGCCTCCTAGGCCAGTGGCAGGTTCATGGCTGCTGGCTGTGATTGTGAGGTCACATCAGCCTCAGTGCTTCATAGTTTAGTGTCCAGCGTCCCCTGCTGGCTGTGATTGTGAGGTCACAGCAGACTCAGTGCCTCAAAAGTTGGTGTCCAGCGCCCCCTGCTGGCTCTGCTTGTGAGGTCGCAGCAGACTCAGTGTCTCCGTGAATAGTGCCATGCTCATGGCTGCTGGCTGTGCTTGTGAGGTCACAGCAGCCTCAGTGACTCTGTGGATAGTGCCGTGCTCATGGCTGCTGGCTGTGCTTGTGAGGTCACAGCAGCCTCAGTGCCTCAAAAGTTAGTGTTCAGCACCCCCTGCTGGCTCTGCTTGTGAGGTCACAGCAGCCTCAGTGCCTCCTCTGCCAGTGGCAGTCCCATGGCTGTTGGCTGTGCTTGTGAGGTCACAGCAGACTCAGTGCCTCATAGGTTAGTGTCCAGCGCCCCCTGCTGGCTGTGCTTGTGAGGTCACAGCAGCCTCAGTGCCTCTCAGGCCAGTATCATGCTCATGGCTGCTGGATGTGCTTGTGAGGTTACAGCAGCCTGAATGCCTCCTGGACCAGTGTCAGGGTCATGGCTGCTAGCTTTGCTTCTGAGGTCACAGAAGCCTGAACGCCTCCTAGGCCAGTGGCAGGCTCATGGCTGCTGGCTGTGATTGTGACGTCACAGCAGCCTCAGTGCCTCCTAGGCCTGTGCCATGCTCATGGCTGCTGGCTGTGCTTGTGACCTCACAGCAGCCTGAATGCCTCTGAGACCAGTGGCAGTCTCATGGCTGCTGGCTGTGCTTGTGAGGTCACAGCAGCCTCATTGCCTCCTAGGCCAATATCAGACTCATGGCTGCTGGCTGTGCTTGTGAGATCACAGGAGCCTGAGTGCCTCCTAGGCCAGTATCAGGCTAATGGCTGCTGGCTATGCTTGTGAGGTCACAGAAGCCTGAATGCCTCCTCTGCCAGTGGCATGCTCATGGCTGCTGGCTGTGATTGTAAGGTCAAAGCAGCCTCAGTGCCTCATAGTTTAGTGTCCAGCGTCCCCTGATGGCTGTGCTTGTGAGGTCACACCAGCCTCAGTGCCTCATAGGTTAGTGTCCATCGCCCCCTGCTGGCTGTGCTTGTGACGTCACAGCAGCCTCAGTGCCTCCCAGGCCAATATCAGGCTCCTGGCTGCTGGCTGTGCTTGTGACGTCACAGCAGCCTGAATGCCTCCTAGGCCGTGGCAGGCTCATGGCTGCTGGCTGTGCTTGTGAGGTCACAGCAGCCTCAGTGCCTCCTAGGCTAGTGTCCATCGCCCCCTACTGGCTGTGCTTGTGAGCTCACAGCAGCCTCAGTGCCTCAAAGGCCAGTATCAGGCTCATGGCTGCTGGCTGTGCTTGTGAGGTCACAGCAGCCTCAGTGCCTCCTCTGCCAGTGGCAGTCTCATGGCTGCTGGCTGTGCTTGTGAGGTCACAGCAGCCTCAGTGCCTCCTAGGCCAGTATCAGGCTCATGGCTGCTGGCTGTGCTTCTGAGGTCACAGCAGCCTCAGGGCCTCCTAGGCCAGTGGCAGGCTCATGGCTGCTGGCTGTGATTGTGAGGTCACAGCAGACTCAGTGCCTCCTAGGCCAGTGGCAGGCTCATGGCTGCTGGTTGTGATTGTGAGGTCACGTCAGCCTCAGTGCTTCATAATTTAGTGTCCAGCGTCCCCTGCTGGCTGTGATTTTGAGGTCACAGCAGACTCAGTGCCTCAAAAGTTGGTGTCCAGCGCCCCCTGCTGGCTCTGCTTGTGCGGTCACAGCAGCCTCAGTGTCTCCGTGGATAGTGCCATGCTCATGGCTGCTGGCTGTGCTTGTGAGGTCACAGCAGCCTGAGTGCCTCTCAGGCCAGTAGCAGTCTCATGGCTGCTGGCTGTGCTTGTGAGGTCTCAGCAGCCTCAGTGCCTCCTAGGCCCGTGGCAGGCTCATGGCTGCTGGCTGTGCTTGTGAGGTCACAGCAGCCTCCGTGCCTCATAGGTAAGTGTCCAGCGTCCCCTGCTGGCTCTGCTTGTGAGGTCACAGCAGCCTCAGGGCCTCATAGGTAAGTGTCCAGCGTCCCCTGATGGCTCTGCTTGTGTGGTCACAGCACACTCAGTGCCTCAAAAGTTAGTGTGCAGTGCCCCCTACTGGCTGTGCTTGTGAGGTCACAGCAGCCTCAGTGCCTCCTCTGCCAGTGCCAGGGTCATGGCTGCTGGCTGTGCTCGTGACGTCACAGCAGCCTGAGTGCCTCCTAGACCCGTGGCAGGCTCATGGCTGCTGGCTGTGCTTGTGAGGTCACAGCAGCCTCAGTGCCTCTGAGGCCAGTGGCAGGCTCATGGCTGCTGGCTGTGCTTGTGAGGTCACAGCAGCCTCAGTGCCTCCTAGGCCAATATCAGACTCAAGGCTGCTGGCTGTGCTTGTGAGGTCACAGCAGCCTCAGTGCCTCCTAGGCCAATATCAGGCTCCTGGCTGCAGGCTGTGCTTGTGACGTCACAGCAGCCTGAATGCCTCCTAGGCCAGTGGCAGGCTCATGGCTGCTGGCTGTGCTTGTGAGGTCACAGCAGCCTCAGTGCCTCCTCGTTTAGTGTCCAGCGTCCCCTGCTGGCTCTGCTTGTGAGGTCACAGCAGCCTCAGTGCCTCATCGTTTAGTGTCCAGCGTCCCCTGCTGGCTGTGCTTGTGAGGTCACAGCAGCCTCAGTGCCTCCGTGGATAATGCCATGCTCATGGCTCATGGCTGTGCTTGTGAGGTCACAGCAGCCTCAGTGCCTCTCAGGCCAGTCGTAGTCTCATGGATGCTGGCTGTGCTTGTGAGGTCACAGCAGACTCAGTGCCTCATTGGTTACTGTCCAGCGCCCCCTGCTGGCTGTGCTTGTGAGGTCACAGCAGCCTCAGCTCCTCCCAGGCCAATATCAGGTTCCTGCCTGCTAGCTGTGCTTGTGAGGTCACAGAAGCCTGAATGCCTCCTAGCCCCGTGCCATGCTCATGGCTGCTGGCTGTGCTTGTGAGGTCACAGCAGCCTGAATGCCTGCTAAGCCAGTGGCAGGCTCATGGCTGCTGGCTGTGATTGTGAGGTCAAAGCAGCCTCAGTGCCTCATACTTTAGTGTCCAGCATCCCCTGCTGGCTGTGCTTGTGACGTCACAGCAACCTCAGTGCCTCCCAGGCCAATATCAGGCTCCTGGCTGCTAGCTGTGCTTGTGACGTCACAGCAGCCTGAAGGCCTTCTAGGGCCGTGGCAGTCTCATGACTGCTGGCTGTGCTTGTGAGGTCACAGAAGCCTCAGTGCCTCCTCTGCCAGTGGCAGTCTCATTGCTGCTGGCTGTGCTTGTGAGGTCACAGCAGACTCAGTGCCTCAAAAGTTGGTGTCCAGCGCCCCCTGCTGGCCCTGCTTGTGAGGTCACAGCAGACTCAGTGTCTCCGTGGATAGTGCCATGCTCATGGCTGCTGGCTGTGCTTGTGAGGTCACAGCAGCCTGAGTGCCTCTCAGGCCAGTAGCAGTCTCATGGCTGCTGGCTGTGCTTGTGAGGTCTCAGCAGCCTCAGTGCCTCCTAGGCCCGTGGCAGGCTCATGGCTGCTGGCTGTGCTTGTGAGGTCACAGCAGCCTCCGTGCCTCATAGGTTAGTGTCCAGCGTCCCCTTCTGGCTCTGCTTGTGAGGTCACAGCAGCCTCAGGGCCTCATAGGTAAGTGTCCAGCGTCCCCTGATGGCTCTGCTTGTGAGGTCACAGCACACTCAGTGCCTCAAAAGTTAGTGTGCAGCGCCCCCTACTGGCTGTGCTTGTGAGGTCACAGCAGCCTCAGTGCCTCCTCTGCCAGTGCCAGGGTCATGGCTGCTGGCTGTGCTTGTGAGGTCACAGCAGCCTGAGTGCCTCCTAGGCCCGTGGCAGGCTCATGGCTGCTGGCTGTGCTTGTGAGGTCACAGCAGCCTCAGTGCTTCTGAGGCCAGTGGCAGGCTCATGGCTGCTGGCTGTGCTTGTGAGGTCACAGCAGACTCAGTGCCTCCTAGGCCCGTGGCAGGCTCATGGCTGCTGGCTGTGCTTCTGCGGTCACAGTAGACTGAATGCCTCCTAGGCCAGTGCAGGCTCATGGCTGCTGGCTGTCCTTGTGAGGTCACAGCAGCCTCCGTGCCTCATAGGTAAGTGTCCAGCGTCCCCTGCTGGCTCTGCTTGTGAGGTCACAGCAGACTCAATGCCTCATAGGTTAGTGTCCAGCGCCCCCTGGTGGCTCTGCTTGTGAGGTCACAGCAGCCTCAGTGCCTCCCAGGCCAATATCAGGCTCCTGGCTGCTGGCTGTGCTTGTGAGGTCACAGCAGCCTCAGTGCCTCCTCTGCCAGTGGCAGTCTCATGGCTGCTGGCTGTGCTTGTGAGGTCACAGAAACCTTAATGCCTCCTAGGCCAGTGGCAGGCTCATGGCTGCTGGCTGTGCTTGTGAGGTCACAGCAGCCTCAGTGCCTCCTCTGCCAGTGCCATGCGCATGGCTGCTGGCTGTGCTTGTGACGTCACAGCAGACTCAGTGCCTCATAGTTTAGTGTCCAGCGTCCCCTGCTGGCTCTGCTTGTGAGGTCACAGCAGACTCAGTGCCTCAAAAGTTAGTGTCCAGCGCCCCCTGCTGGCTGTGCTTGTGAGGTCACAGCAGCCTCAGTGCCTCCTCTGCCAGTGCCATGCTCATGGCTGCTGGCTGTGCTTGTGAGGTCACACCAGCCTCAGTGCCTCCCAGGCCAGTGTCAGGCTCATGGCTGCTGGCTGTGATTGTGAGGTCACAGCAGTCTCAGTGCCTCCTCTGCCAGTGCCATGCTCATGGCTGCTGGCTGTGCTTGTGACGTCACAGCAGCCTGAGTGCCTCCTAGGCCCGTGGCAGGCTCATGGCTGCTGGCTGTGCTTGTGACGTCACAGCAGCCTCAGTGCCTCCTCTGCCAGTGCCAGGGTCATGGCTGCTGGCTGTGCTTGTGACGTCACAGCAGCCTCAGTGCCTCCTAGGCCAGTATCATGCACATCGCATCTTGCTGTGTTTCTGAGGTCACAGCAGCCTGAATGCCTCCTAGGCCAGTGTCAGGCTCATGGCTGCTGGCTGTGCTTCTGAGGTCACAGCAGCCTGAGTGCCTCATAATTTAGTGTACAGCGTCCCCTGCTCCCTGTGATTGTGAGGTCACAGCAGACTCAGTGCCTCATAGGTTAGTGTGCAGTGCCCCCTGCTGGCTGTGCTTGTGAGTTCACAGCTTCCTCAGTGCCTCTCAGGCCTGCATCAGGCTCATGGCTGCTGGCTGTGCTTGTGAGGTCACAGCACCCTCAGTGCCTCCTCTGCCAGTGGTAGTCTCATGGCTGCTGGCTGTGCTTGTGAGGTCACAGCAGCCTCAGTGCCTCACAGGCCAGTATCAGGCTCATGGCTGCTGGCTGTGCTTCTGAGGTCACAGCAGCCTGAATGCCTCCTAGGCCAGTGCCATGCTCATGGCTGCTGGCTGTGCTTGTGAGGTCACATCAGCCTCAGTGCCTCATAGGTTAGTGTCCAGCGCCCCCTGCTGGCTGTGCTTGTGAGGTCACAGCAGCCTCAGTGCCTCTCAGGCCAGTATCAGGCTCATGGCTGCTGGCTGTGCTTGTGACGTCACAGCAGCCTCAGTGCCTCCTCTGCCAGTGTCATGCTCATGGCTGCTGGCTGTGCTTGTGACCTCACAGCAGCCTGAATGCCTCTGAGACCAGTGGCAGTCTCATGGCTGCTGGCTGTGCTTGTGAGGTCACAGCAGCCTCATTGCCTCCTAGGCCAATATCAGACTCATGGCTGCTGGCTGTGCTTGTGAGATCACAGGAGCCTGAGTGCCTCCTAGGCCAGTATCAGGCTAATGGCTGCTGGCTATGATTGTAAGGTCACAGCAGCCTCAGTGCCTCATAGTTTAGTGTCCAGCGTCCCCTGATGGCTGTGCTTGTGAGGTCACAGCAGACTCAGTGCCTCATAGTTTAGTGTCCAGCGTCCCCGGATGGCTGTGCTTGTGAGGTCACAGCAGACTCAGTGCCTCATAGGTTAGTGTCCATCGCCCCCTGCTGGCTGTGCTTGTGACGTCACAGCAGCCGGAGTGCCTCCCAGGCCAATATCAGGCTCCTGGCTGCTGGCTGTGCTTGTGAGGTCACAGCAGCCTGAATGCCTCCTAGGCCCGTGCCATGCTCATGGCTGCTGGCTGTGCTTGTGAGGTCACAGAAGCCTCAGTGCCTCCTAGGCCAGTGGCAGGCTCATGGCTGCTGGCTGTGCTTGTGAGGTCACAGCAGACTCAGTGTCTCCGTGGATAGTGCCATGCTCATGGCTGCTGGCTGTGCTTCTGAGGTCACAGAAGCCTGAATGCCTCCTAGGCCAGTGGCAGGCTCATGGCTGCTGGCTGTGATTGTGAGGTCACAGCAGCCTCAGTGCCTCATCGTTTAGTGTCCAGCATCCCCTGCTGGCTCTGCTTGTGAGGTCACAGCAGACTCAGTGTATCCGTGGATAGTGCCATGCTCATGGCTGCTGGCTGTGCTTGTGACGTCATAGCAGCCTCAGTGCCTCCTAGGGCCGTGGCAGTCTCATGGCTGCTGGCTGTGCTTGTGAGGTCACAGCAGACTCAGTGCCTCAAAAGTTAGTGTCCAGCGCCCCCTACTGGCTCTGATTGTGAGGTCACAGCAGACTCAGTGCCTCTCAGGCCAGCATCAGGCTCATGGCTGCTGGCTGTGTTTGTGAGGTCACAGCAGCCTCAGTGCCTCCTAGGCCAATATCAGGCTCATGGCTGCTGGCTGTGCTTGTGAGGTCACAGCAGCCTCAGTGCCTCCTAGGCCAGTGGCAGGCTCATGGCTGCTGGCTGTGATTGTGAGGTCACATCAGCCTCAGTGCTTCATAGTTTAGTGTCCAGCGTCCCCTGCTGGCTCTGCTTGTGAGGTCACAGCAGCCTCAGTGCCTCAAAAGTTGGTGTCCAGCGCCCCCTGCTGGCTCTGCTTGTGAGGTCGCAGCAGACTCACTGTCTCCGTGGATAGTGCCATGCTCATGGCTGCTGGCTGTGCTTGTGAGGTCACAGCAGCCTCAGTGCCTCTCAGGCCAGTGGCAGTCTCATGGCTGCTGGCTGTGCTCGTGAGGTCACAGCAGACTCAGTTCCTCCTAGGCCAGTATCAGGCTCATGGCTACTGGCTGTGCTTCTGAGGTCACAGAGGCCTGAATGCCTCCTAGGCCAGTGGCAGGCTCATGGCTGCTGGCTCTGCTTGTTTGGTCACAGCAGACTCACTGCCTCATAGGTTAGTGTCCAGCGCCCCGTGCTGGCTCTGCTTGTGAGGTCACAGCAGCCTCAGTGCCTCCTAGGCCCGTGCCATGCTCATGGCTGCTGGCTGTGCTTGTGAGGTCACAGCAGCCTCAGTGCCTCACAGGCCAGTATCAGGCTCATGGCTGCTGGCTGTGCTTGTGAGGTCACAGCAGCCTCAGTGCCTCCTAGGCCAGTGGCAGGCTCATGGCTGCTGGCTGTGCTTGTGAGGTCACAGCAGACTCAGTGCCTCCTCTGCCAGTGTCAGGCTCATGGCTGCTGGCTGTGCTTGTGAGGTCACAGCACACTCAGTGCCCCAAAATTTAGTGTCCAGCGTTCCCTGCTGGCTGTGCTTGTGAGGTCACAGCAGCCCCAGTGCCTCCTCTGCCAGTGTCAGGCTCATGGCTGCTGGCTGTGCTTCTCAGGTCACAGCAGCCTCAGTGCCACTGAGACCAGGGGCAGTCTCATGGCTGCTGGCTGTGCTTGTGAGGTCACAGCAGCCTGAATGCCTCCTAGCCCTGTGGCAGGCTCATGGCTGCTGGCTATGATTGTGAGGTCACAGCAGCCTCAGTGCCTCATAGTTTAGTGTCCAGCGTCCCCTGCTGGCTCTGCTTGTGAGGTCACATCAGACTCAGTGCCTCAAAACTTAGTGTCCAGCCCCCCCTGCTGGCTGTGCTTCTGCGGTCACAGCAGACTGAATGCCTCCTAGGCCAGTGCAGGCTCATGGCTGCTGGCTGTCCTTATGAGGTCACAGCAGCCTCCGTGCCTCATAGGTAAGTGTCCAGCGTCCCCTGCTGGCTCTGCTTGTGAGGTCACAGCAGACTCAGTGCCTCATAGGTTAGTGTGCAGTGCCCCCTGCTGGCTCTGCTTGTGAGTTCACAGCTTCCTCAGTGCCTCTCAGGCCTGCATCAGGCTCATGGCTGCTGGCTGTGCTTGTGAGGTCACAGCAGCCTCAGTGCCTCCTCTGCCAGTGGCAGTCTCATGGCTGCTGGCTGTGCTTGTGAGGTCATAGCAGCCTCAGTGCCTCACAGGCCAGTATCAGGCTCATGGCTGCTGGCTGTGCTTCTGAGGTCACAGCAGCCTGAATGCCTCCTAGGCCAGTGCCATGCTCATGGCTGCTGGCTGTGCTTGTGAGGTCACATCAGCCTCAGTGCCTCATAGGTTAGTGTCCAGCGCCCCCTGCTGGCTGTGCTTGTGAGGTCACAGCAGCCTCAGTGCCTCTCAGGCCAGTATCAGGCTCATGGCTGCTGGCTGTGCTTGTGACGTCACAGCAGCCTCAGTGCCTCCTCTGCCAGTGTCATGCTCATGGCTGCTGGCTGTGCTTGTGAGGTCACAGCAGCCTCAGTGCCTCCTAGGCCAGTATCAGGCTCATGGCTGCTGGCTGTGCTTCTGAGGTCACAGCAGCCTCAGGGCCTCCTAGGCCAGTGGCAGGTTCATGGCTGCTGGCTGTGATTGTGAGGTCACATCAGCCTCAGTGCTTCATAGTTTAGTGTCCAGCGTCCCCTGCTGGCTGTGATTGTGAGGTCACAGCAGACTCAGTGCCTCAAAAGTTGGTGTCCAGCGCCCCCTGCTGGCTCTGCTTGTGAGGTCGCAGCAGACTCAGTGTCTCCGTGAATAGTGCCATGCTCATGGCTGCTGGCTGTGCTTGTGAGGTCACAGCAGCCTCAGTGACTCTGTGGATAGTGCCGTGCTCATGGCTGCTGGCTGTGCTTGTGAGGTCACAGCAGCCTCAGTGCCTCAAAAGTTAGTGTTCAGCGCCCCCTGCTGGCTCTGCTTGTGAGGTCACAGCAGCCTCAGTGCCTCTCAGGCCAGTATCATGCTCATGGCTGCTGGATGTGCTTGTGAGGTTACAGCAGCCTGAATGCCTCCTGGACCAGTGTCAGGGTCATGGCTGCTAGCTTTGCTTCTGAGGTCACAGAAGCCTGAACGCCTCCTAGGCCAGTGGCAGGCTCATGGCTGCTGGCTGTGATTGTGACGTCACAGCAGCCTCAGTGCCTCCTAGGCCTGTGCCATGCTCATGGCTGCTGGCTGTGCTTGTGACCTCACAGCAGCCTGAATGCCTCTGAGACCAGTGGCAGTCTCATGGCTGCTGGCTGTGCTTGTGAGGTCACAGCAGCCTCATTGCCTCCTAGGCCAATATCAGACTCATGGCTGCTGGCTGTGCTTGTGAGATCACAGGAGCCTGAGTGCCTCCTAGGCCAGTATCAGGCTAATGGCTGCTGGCTATGCTTGTGAGGTCACAGAAGCCTGAATGCCTCCTCTGCCAGTGGCATGCTCATGGCTGCTGGCTGTGATTGTAAGGTCAAAGCAGCCTCAGTGCCTCATAGTTTAGTGTCCAGCGTCCCCTGATGGCTGTGCTTGTGAGGTCACAGCAGCCTCAGTGCCTCATAGGTTAGTGTCCATCGCCCCCTGCTGGCTGTGCTTGTGACGTCACAGCAGCCTCAGTGCCTCCCAGGCCAATATCAGGCTCCTGGCTGCTGGCTGTGCTTGTGACGTCACAGCAGCCTGAATGCCTCCTAGGCCGTGGCAGGCTCATGGCTGCTGGCTGTGCTTGTGAGGTCACAGCAGCCTCAGTGCCTCCTAGGCTAGTGTCCATCGCCCCCTACTGGCTGTGCTTGTGAGCTCACAGCAGCCTCAGTGCCTCAAAGGCCAGTATCAGGCTCATGGCTGCTGGCTGTGCTTGTGAGGTCACAGCAGCCTCAGTGCCTCCTCTGCCAGTGGCAGTCTCATGGCTGCTGGCTGTGCTTGTGAGGTCACAGCAGCCTCAGTGCCTCCTAGGCCAGTATCAGGCTCATGGCTGCTGGCTGTGCTTCTGAGGTCACAGAAGCCTGAATGCCTCCTAGGCCAGTGGCAGGCTCATGGCTGCTGGCTGTGATTGTGAGGTCACAGCAGACTCAGTGCCTCCTAGGCCAGTGGCAGGCTCATGGCTGCTGGTTGTGATTGTGAGGTCACGTCAGCCTCAGTGCTTCATAATTTAGTGTCCAGCGTCCCCTGCTGGCTGTGATTTTGAGGTCACAGCAGACTCAGTGCCTCAAAAGTTGGTGTCCAGCGCCCCCTGCTTGCTCTGCTTGTGCGGTCACAGCAGCCTCAGTGTCTCCGTGGATAGTGCCATGCTCATGGCTGCTGGCTGTGCTTGTGAGGTCACAGCAGCCTGAGTGCCTCTCAGGCCAGTAGCAGTCTCATGGCTGCTGGCTGTGCTTGTGAGGTCTCAGCAGCCTCAGTGCCTCCTAGGCCCGTGGCAGGCTCATGGCTGCTGGCTGTGCTTGTGAGGTCACAGCAGCCTCCGTGCCTCATAGGTAAGTGTCCAGCGTCCCCTGCTGGCTCTGCTTGTGAGGTCACAGCAGCCTCAGGGCCTCATAGGTAAGTGTCCAGCGTCCCCTGATGGCTCTGCTTGTGTGGTCACAGCACACTCAGTGCCTCAAAAGTTAGTGTGCAGCGCCCCCTACTGGCTGTGCTTGTGAGGTCACAGCAGCCTCAGTGCCTCCTCTGCCAGTGCCAGGGTCATGGCTGCTGGCTGTGCTCGTGACGTCACAGCAGCCTGAGTGCCTCCTAGACCCGTGGCAGGCTCATGGCTGCTGGCTGTGCTTGTGAGGTCACAGCAGCCTCAGTGCCTCTGAGGCCAGTGGCAGGCTCATGGCTGCTGGCTGTGCTTGTGAGGTCACAGCAGCCTCAGTGCCTCCTAGGCCAATATCAGACTCATGGCTGCTGGCTGTGCTTGTGAGGTCACAGCAGCCTCGGTTCCTCCTAGGTTAGTGTCCAGCGCCCCCTGCTAGCTGTGCTTGTGAGGTCACAGCAGCCTCAGTGCCTCCTAGGCCAATATCAGACTCAAGGCTGCTGGCTGTGCTTCTGAGATCACAGCAGCCTCAGTGCCTCCTAGGCCAATATCAGGCTCCTGGCTGCAGGCTGTGCTTGTGACGTCACAGCAGCCTGAATGCCTCCTAGGCCAGTGGCAGGCTCATGGCTGCTGGCTGTGCTTGTGAGGTCACAGCAGCCTCAGTGCCTCCTCGTTTAGTGTCCAGCGTCCCCTGCTGGCTCTGCTTGTGAGGTCACAGCAGCCTCAGTGCCTCATCGTTTAGTGTCCAGCGTCCCCTGCTGGCTGTGCTTGTGAGGTCACAGCAGCCTCAGTGCCTCCGTGGATAATGCCATGCTCATGGCTCATGGCTGTGCTTGTGAGGTCACAGCAGCCTCAGTGCCTCTCAGGCCAGTCGTAGTCTCATGGATGCTGGCTGTGCTTGTGAGGTCACAGCAGACTCAGTGCCTCATTGGTTACTGTCCAGCGCCCCCTGCTGGCTGTGCTTGTGAGGTCACAGCAGCCTCAGCTCCTCCCAGGCCAATATCAGGTTCCTGCCTGCTAGCTGTGCTTGTGAGGTCACAGAAGCCTGAATGCCTCCTAGCCCCGTGCCATGCTCATGGCTGCTGGCTGTGCTTGTGAGGTCACAGCAGCCTGAATGCCTGCTAAGCCAGTGGCAGGCTCATGGCTGCTGGCTGTGATTGTGAGGTCAAAGCAGCCTCAGTGCCTCATACTTTAGTGTCCAGCATCCCCTGCTGGCTGTGCTTGTGACGTCACAGCAACCTCAGTGCCTCCCAGGCCAATATCAGGCTCCTGGCTGCTAGCTGTGCTTGTGACGTCACAGCAGCCTGAAGGCCTTCTAGGGCCGTGGCAGTCTCATGACTGCTGGCTGTGCTTGTGAGGTCACAGAAGCCTCAGTGCCTCCTCTGCCAGTGGCAGTCTCATTGCTGCTGGCTGTGCTTGTGAGGTCACAGCAGACTCAGTGCCTCAAAAGTTGGTGTCCAGCGCCCCCTGCTGGCCCTGCTTGTGAGGTCACAGCAGACTCAGTGTCTCCGTGGATAGTGCCATGCTCATGGCTGCTGGCTGTGCTTGTGAGGTCACAGCAGCCTGAGTGCCTCTCAGGCCAGTAGCAGGCTCATGGCTGCTGGCTGTGCTTGTGAGGTCACAGCAGCCTCCGTGCCTCATAGGTAAGTGTCCAGGGTCCCCTTCTGGCTCTGCTTGTGAGGTCACAGCAGCCTCAGGGCCTCATAGGTAAGTGTCCAGCGTCCCCTGATGGCTCTGCTTGTGAGGTCACAGCAGCCTCAGTGCCTCAAAAGTTAGTGTGCAGCGCCCCCTACTGGCTGTGCTTGTGAGGTCACAGCAGCCTCAGTGCCTCCTCTGCCAGTGCCAGGGTCATGGCTGCTGGCTGTGCTTGTGAGGTCACAGCAGCCTGAGTGCCTCCTAGGCCCGTGGCAGGCTCATGGCTGCTGGCTGTGCTTGTGAGGTCACAGCAGCCTCAGTGCTTCTGAGGCCAGTGGCAGGCTCATGGCTGCTGGCTGTGCTTGTGAGGTCACAGCAGACTCAGTGCCTCCTAGGCCCGTGGCAGGCTCATGGCTGCTGGCTGTGCTTCTGCGGTCACAGCAGACTGAATGCCTCCTAGGCCAGTGCAGGCTCATGGCTGCTGGCTGTCCTTGTGAGGTCACAGCAGCCTCCGTCCCTCATAGGTAAGTGTCCAGCGTCCCCTGCTGGCTCTGCTTGTGAGGTCACAGCAGACTCAATGCCTCATAGGTTAGTGTCCAGCGCCCCCTGGTGGCTCTGCTTGTGAGGTCACAGCAGCCTCAGTGCCTCCCAGGCCAATATCAGGCTCCTGGCTGCTGGCTGTGCTTGTGAGGTCACAGCAGCCTCAGTGCCTCCTAGGCCAGTGGCAGTCTCATGGCTGCTGGCTGTGCTTGTGAGGTCACAGCAGCCTCAGTGCCTCCTCTGCCAGTGCCATGCGCATGGCTGCTGGCTGTGCTTGTGACGTCACAGCAGACTCAGTGCCTCATAGTTTAGTGTCCAGCGTCCCCTGCTGGCTCTGCTTGTGAGGTCACAGCAGACTCAGTGCCTCAAAAGTTAGTGTCCAGCGCCCCCTGCTGGCTGTGCTTGTGAGGTCACAGCAGCCTCAGTGCCTCCTCTGCCAGTGCCATGCTCATGGCTGCTGGCTGTGCTTGTGAGGTCACACCAGCCTCAGTGCCTCCCAGGCCAGTGTCAGGCTCATGGCTGCTGGCTGTGATTGTGAGGTCACAGCAGCCTCAGTGCCTCCTCTGCCAGTGCCATGCTCATGGCTGCTGGCTGTGCTTGTGACGTCACAGCAGCCTGAGTGCCTCCTAGGCCCGTGGCAGGCTCATGGCTGCTGGCTGTGATTGTGACGTCACAGCAGCCTCAGTGCCTCCTCTGCCAGGGCCATGCTCATGGCTGCTGGCTGTGCTTGTGACGTCACAGCAGCCTCAGTGCCTCCTAGGCCCGTGGCAGGCTCATGGCTGCTGGCTGTCATTGTGACGTCACAGCAGCCTCAGTGCCTCCTCTGCCAGTGCCATGCTCATGGCTGCTGGCTGTGCTTGTGACGTCACAGCAGCCTCAGTGCCTCCTAGGCCAGTATCATGCACATCGCATCTTGCTGTGTTTCTGAGGTCACAGCAGCCTGAATGCCTCCTAGGCCAGTGTCAGGCTCATGGCTGCTGGCTGTGCTTCTGAGGTCACAGCAGCCTGAGTGCCTCATAATTTAGTGTACAGCGTCCCCTGCTCCCTGTGATTGTGAGGTCACAGCAGACTCAGTGCCTCATAGGTTAGTGTGCAGTGCCCCCTGCTGGCTGTGCTTGTGAGTTCACAGCTTCCTCAGTGCCTCTCAGGCCTGCATCAGGCTCATGGCTGCTGGCTGTGCTTGTGAGGTCACAGCACCCTCAGTGCCTCCTCTGCCAGTGGCAGTCTCATGGCTGCTGGCTGTGCTTGTGAGGTCACAGCAGCCTCAGTGCCTCACAGGCCAGTATCAGGCTCATGGCTGCTGGCTGTGCTTCTGAGGTCACAGCAGCCTGAATGCCTCCTAGGCCAGTGCCATGCTCATGGCTGCTGGCTGTGCTTGTGAGGTCACATCAGCCTCAGTGCCTCATAGGTTAGTGTCCAGCGCCCCCTGCTGGCTGTGCTTGTGAGGTCACAGCAGCCTCAGTGCCTCTCAGGCCAGTATCAGGCTCATGGCTGCTGGCTGTGCTTGTGACGTCACAGCAGCCTCAGTGCCTCCTCTGCCAGTGTCATGCTCATGGCTGCTGGCTGTGCTTGTGACCTCACAGCAGCCTGAATGCCTCTGAGACCAGTGTCATGCTCATGGCTGCTGGCTGTGCTTGTGAGGTCACAGCAGCCTCATTGCCTCCTAGGCCAATATCAGACTCATGGCTGCTGGCTGTGCTTGTGAGGTCACAGCAGCCTCAGTGCCTCCTAGGCCAGTATCAGGCTAATGGCTGCTGGCTATGCTTGTGAGGTCACAGAAGCCTGAATGCCTCCTCTGCCAGTGGCATGCTCATGGCTGCTGGCTGTGATTGTAAGGTCACAGCAGCCTCAGTGCCTCATAGTTTAGTGTCCAGCGTCCCCTGATGGCTGTGATTGTGAGGTCACACCAGCCTCAGTGCCTCATAGGTTAGTGTCCATCGCCCCCTGCTGGCTGTGCTTGTGACGTCACAGCAGCCTCAGTGCCTCCCAGGCCAATATCAGGCTCCTGGCTGCTGGCTGTGCTTGTGACGTCACAGCAGCCTGAATGCCTCCTAGGCCGTGGCAGGCTCATGGCTGCTGGCTGTGCTTGTGAGGTCACAGCAGCCTCAGTGCCTCAAAGGCCAGTATCAGGCTCATGGCTGCTGGCTGTGCTTGTGAGGTCACAGCAGCCTCAGTGCCTCCTCTGCCAGTGGCAGTCTCATGGCTGCTGGCTGTGCTTGTGAGGTCACAGCAGCCTCAGTGCCTCACAGGCCAGTATCAGGCTCATGGCTGCTGGCTGTGCTTCTGAGGTCACAGAAGCCTGAATGCCTCCTAGGCCAGTGGCAGGCTCATGGCTGCTGGCTGTGATTGTGAGGTCACAGCAGACTCAGTGCCTCCTAGGCCAGTGGCAGGCTCATGGCTGCTGGTTGTGATTGTGAGGTCACGTCAGCCTCAGTGCTTCATAATTTAGTGTCCAGCGTCCCCTGCTGGCTGTGATTTTGAGGTCACAGCAGACTCAGTTCCTCAAAAGTTGGTGTCCAGCGCCCCCTGCTTGCTCTGCTTGTGCGGTCACAGCAGACTCAGTGTCTCCGTGGATAGTGCCATGCTCATGGCTGCTGGCTGTGCTTGTGAGGTCACAGCAGCCTCAGTGTCTCTCAGGCCACTGGCAGTCTCATGGATGCTGGCTGTGCTTGTGAGGTCACAGCAGACTCAGTGCCTCATAGGTTAGTGTCCACCGCCCCCTGCTGGCTCTGCTTGTGACGTCACAGCAGCCGGAGTGCCTCCCAGGCCAATATCAGGTTCCTGGCTGCTAGCTGTGCTTGTGAGGTCACAGCAGCCTGAATGCCTCCTAGGCCCGTGCCATGCTCATGGCTGCTGGCTGTGCTTGTGAGGTCACAGAAGCCTCAGTGCCTCCTAGGCCAGTGGCAGGCTCATGGCTGCTGGCTGTGCTTGTGAGGTCACAGCAGACTCAGTGTCTCCGTGGATAGTGCCATGCTCATGGCTGCTGGCTGTGCTTCTGAGGTCACAGAAGCCTGAATGCCTCCTAGGCCAGTGGCAGGCTCATGGCTGCTGGCTGTGATTGTGAGGTCACAGCAGCCTCAGTGCCTCATACTTTAGTGTCCAGCATCCCCTGCTGGCTCTGCTTGTGAGGTCACAGCAGACTCAGTGTATCCGTGGATAGTGCCATGCTCATGGCTGCTGGCTGTGCTTGTGACGTCACAGCAGCCTCAGTGCCTCCTAGGGCCGTGGCAGTCTCATGGCTGCTGGCTGTGCTTGTGAGGTCACAGCAGACTCAGTGCCTCAAAAGTTAGTGTCCTGCGCCCCCTACTGGCTCTGATTGTGAGGTCACAGCAGACTCAGTGCCTCTCAGGCCAGCATCAGGCTCATGGCTGCTGGCTGTGTTTGTGAGGTCACAGCAGCCTCAGTGCCTCCTAGGCCAATATCAGGCTCATGGCTGCTGGCTGTGCTTGTGAGGTCACAGCAGCCTCAGTGCCTCCTAGGCCAGTGGCAGGCTCATGGCTGCTGGCTGTGATTGTGAGGTCACATCAGCCTCAGTGCTTCATAGTTTAGTGTCCAGCGTCCCCTGCTGGCTCTGCTTGTGAGGTCACAGCAGCCTCAGTGCCTCAAAAGTTGGTGTCCAGCGCCCCCTGCTGGCTCTGCTTGTGAGGTCGCAGCAGACTCAGTGTCTCCGTGGATAGTGCCATGCTCATGGCTGCTGGCTGTGCTTGTGAGGTCACAGCAGCCTCAGTGCCTCTCAGGCCAGTGGCAGTCTCATGGCTGCTAGCTGTGCTCGTGAGGTCACAGCAGACTCAGTTCCTCCTAGGCCAGTATCAGGCTCATGGCTACTGGCTGTGCTTCTGAGGTCACAGAGGCCTGAATGCCTCCTAGGCCAGTGGCAGGCTCATGGCTGCTGGCTGTGCTTGTGAGGTTATAGCAGCCTCAGTGCCTCACAGTTTAGTGTCCAGCGTCCATTGCTGGCTCTGCTTGTTTGGTCACAGCAGACTCACTGCCTCATAGGTTAGTGTCCAGCGCCCCGTGCTGGCTCTGCTTGTGAGGTCACAGCAGCCTCAGTGCCTCCTAGGCCCGTGCCATGCTCATGGCTGCTGGCTGTGCTTGTGAGGTCACAGCAGCCTCAGTGCCTCACAGGCCAGTATCAGGCTCATGGCTGCTGGCTGTGCTTGTGAGGTCACAGCAGCCTCAGTGCCTCCTAGGCCAGTGGCAGGCTCATGGCTGCTGGCTGTGCTTGTGAGGTCACAGCAGACTCAGTGCCTCATAGGCCAGTGGCAGGCTCATGGCTGCTGGCTGTGCTTGTGAGGTCACAGCAGACTCAGTGACCCAAAATTTAGTGTCCAGCGTTCCCTGCTGGCTGTGCTTGTGAGGTCACAGCAGCCCCAGTGCCTCCTCTGCCAGTGTCAGGCTCATGGCTGCTGGCTGTGCTTCTCAGGTCACAGCAGCCTCAGTGCCACTGAGACCAGGGGCAGTCTCATGGCTGCTGGCTGTGCTTGTGAGGTCACAGCAGCCTGAATGCCTCCTAGCCCTGTGGCAGGCTCATGGCTGCTGGCTATGATTGTGAGGTCACAGCAGCCTCAGTGCCTCATAGTTTAGTGTCCAGCGTCCCCTGCTGGCTCTGCTTGTGAGGTCACATCAGACTCAGTGCCTCAAAACTTAGTGTCCAGCCCCCCCTGCTGGCTGTGCTTGTGAGGTCACAGCAGCCTCAGTGCCTCCTCTGCCAGTGCCAGGGTCATGGCTGCTGGCTGTGCTTGTGAGGTCACACCAGCCTCAGTGCCTCCCAGGCCAGTGTCAGGCTCATGGCTGCTGGCTGTGCTTGTGACGTCACAGCAGCCTCAGTGCCTCCTAGGCCCATGGCAGGCTCATGGCTGCTGGCTGTCATTGTGACGTCACAGCAGCCTCAGTGCCTCCTCTGCCAGTGCCATGCTCATGGCTGCTGGCTGTGCTTGTGACGTCACAGCAGCCTCAGTGCCTCCTAGGCCAGTATCATGCACATCGCATCTGGCTGTGTTTCTGAGGTCACAGCAGCCTGAATGCCTCCTAGGCCAGTGTCAGGCTCATGGCTGCTGGCTGTCCTTGTGAGGTCACAGCAGCCTCCGTGCCTCATAGGTAAGTGTCCAGCGTCCCCTGCTGGCTCTGCTTGTGAGGTCACAGCAGACTCAATGCCTCATAGGTTAGTGTCCAGCGCCCCCTGGTGGCTCTGCTTGTGAGCTCACAGCAGCCTCAGTGCCTCCCGGGCCAATATCAGGCTCCTGGCTGCTGGCTGTGCTTGTGAGGTCACAGCAGCCTCAGTGCCTCCTCTGCCAGTGGCAGTCTCATGGCTGCTGGCTGTGCTTGTGAGGTCACAGAAACCTTAATGCCTCCTAGGCCAGTGGCAGGCTCATGGCTGCTGGCTGTGCTTGTGAGGTCACAGCAGCCTCAGTGCCTCCTCTGCCAGTGCCATGCGCATGGCTGCTGGCTGTGCTTGTGACGTCATAGCAGACTCAGTGCCTCATAGTTTACTGTCCAGCGTCCCCTGCTGGCTCTGCTTGTGAGGTCACAGCAGACTCAGTGCCTCATAAGTTCGTGTCCAGCGCCCCCTGCTGGCTGTGCTTGTGAGGTCACAGCAGCCTCAGTGCCTCCTCTGCCAGTGCCAGGGTCATGGCTGCTGGCTGTGCTTGTGAGGTCACACCAGCCTCAGTGCCTCCCAGGCCAGTGTCAGGCTCATGGCTGCTGGCTGTGCTTGTGAGGTCACAGCAGCCTCAGTGCCTCCTCTGCCAGTGCCATGCTCATGGCTGCTGGCTGTGCTTGTGACGTCACAGCAGCCTGAGTGCCTCCTAGGCCCGTGGCAGGCTCATGGCTGCTGGCTGTGATTGTGACGTCACAGCAGCCTCAGTGCCTCCTCTGCCAGGGCCATGCTCATGGCTGCTGGCTGTGCTTGTGACGTCACAGCAGCCTCAGTGCCTCCTAGGCCCGTGGCAGGCTCATGGCTGCTGGCTGTCATTGTGACGTCACAGCAGCCTCAGTGCCTCCTCTGCCAGTGCCATGCTCATGGCTGCTGGCTGTGCTTGTGACGTCACAGCAGCCTCAGTGCCTCCTAGGCCAGTATCATGCACATCGCATCTGGCTGTGTTTCTGAGGTCACAGCAGCCTGAATGCCTCCTAGGCCAGTGTCAGGCTCATGGCTGCTGGCTGTGCTTCTGAGGTCACAGCATCCTGAGTGCCTCATAATTTAGTGTACAGCGTCCCCTGCTGCCTGTGATTGTGAGGTCACAGCAGACTCAGTGCCTCATAGGTTAGTGTGCAGTGACCCCTGCTGGCTCTCCTTGTGAGTTCACAGCAGCCTCAGTGCCTCTCAGGCCTGCATCAGGCTCATGGCTGCTGGCTGTGCTTGTGAGGTCACAGCAGCCTCAGTGCCTCCTCTGCCAGTGGCAGTCTCATGGCTGCTGGCTGTGCTTGTGAGGTCACAGCAGCCTCAGTGCCTCACAGGCCAGTATCAGGCTCATGGCTGCTGGCTGTGCTTCTGAGGTCACAGCAGCCTCAGGGCCTCCTAGGCCAGTGGCAGGCTCATGGCTGCTGGCTGTGATTGTGAGGTCACAGCAGACTCAGTGCCTCCTAGGCCAGTGGCAGGCTCATGGCTGCTGGTTGTGATTGTGAGGTCACGTCAGCCTCAGTGCTTCATAATTTAGTGTCCAGCGTCCCCTGCTGGCTGTGATTTTGAGGTCACAGCAGACTCAGTTCCTCAAAAGTTGGTGTCCAGCGCCCCCTGCTTGCTCTGCTTGTGCGGTCACAGCAGCCTCAGTGTCTCCGTGGATAGTGCCATGCTCATGGCTGCTGGCTGTGCTTGTGAGGTCACAGCAGCCTGAGTGCCTCTCAGGCCAGTAGCAGTCTCATGGCTGCTGGCTGTGCTCGTGAGGTCACAGCAGACTCAGTGCCTCATAGGTTAGTGTCCACCGCCCCCTGCTGGCTCTGCTTGTGACGTCACAGCAGCCTCAGTGCCTCCCAGGCCAATATCAGGTTCCTGGCTGCTAGCTGTGCTTGTGAGGTCACAGCAGCCTGAATGCCTCCTAGGCCCGTGCCATGCTCATGGCTGCTGGCTGTGCTTGTGACGTCACAGCAGCCTCACTGCCTCACAGGCCAGTATCAGGCTCATGGCTGCTGGCTGTGCTTGTGAGGTCACAGCAGACTCAGTGTCTCCGTGGATAGTGCCATGCTCATGGCTGCTGGCTGTGCTTCTGAGGTCACAGAAGCCTGAATGCCTCCTAGGCCAGTGGCAGGCTCATGGCTGCTGGCTGTGATTGTGAGGTCACAGCAGCCTCATTGCCTCATACTTTAGTGTCCAGCATCCCCTGCTGGCTCTGCTTGTGAGGTCACAGCAGACTCAGTGTATCCGTGGATAGTGCCATGCTCATGGCTGCTGGCTGTGCTTGTGACGTCACAGCAGCCTCAGTGCCTCCTAGGGCCGTGGCAGTCTCATGGCTGCTGGCTGTGCTTGTGAGGTCACAGCAGACTCAGTGCCTCAAAAGTTAGTGTCCAGCGCCCCCTGCTGGCTCTGCTTGTGAGGTCACAGCAGCCTCAGTGCCTCTCAGGTCAGCATCAGGCTCATGGCTGCTGGCTGTGCTTGTGACGTCACAGCAGCCTCAGTGCCTCCTAGGCCAGTATCAGGCTCATGGCTGCTGGCTGTGCTTGTGAGGTCACAGCAGCCTCAGTGCCTCTCTGGCCAGTGGCAGTCTCATGGCTGCTGGCTGTGATTGTGAGGTCACATCAGCCTCAGTGCTTCATAGTTTAGTGTCCAGCGTCCCCTGCTGGCTCTGCTTGTGAGGTCACAGCAGCCTCAGTGCCTCAAAAGTTGGTGTCCAGCGCCCCCTGCTGGCTCTGCTTGTGAGGTCGCAGCAGACTCACTGTCTCCGTGGATAGTGCCATGCTCATGGCTGCTGGCTGTGCTTGTGAGGTCACAGCAGCCTCAGTGCCTCTCAGGCCAGTGGCAGTCTCATGGCTGCTGGCTGTGCTCGTGAGGTCACAGCAGACTCAGTGCCTCCTAGACCAGTATCAGGCTCATGGCTACTGGCTGTGCTTCTGAGGTCACAGAAACCTGAATGCCTCCTAGGCCAGTGGCAGGCTCATGGCTGCTGGCTGTGCTTGTGAGGTTATAGCAGCCTCAGTGCCTCACAGTTTAGTGTCCAGCGTTCCCTGCTGGCTCTGCTTGTTTGGTCACAGCAGACTCAGTGCCTCATAGGTTAGTGTCCAGCGCCCCGTGCTGGCTCTGCTTGTGAGGTCACAGCAGCCTCAGTGCCTCATAGGCCAGTGGCAGGCTCATGGCTGCTGGCTGTGCTTGTGAGGTCACAGCAGACTCAGTGACCCAAAATTTAGTGTCCAGCGTTCCCTGCTGGCTGTGCTTGTGAGGTCACAGCAGCCCCAGTGCCTCCTCTGCCAGTGTCAGGCTCATGGCTGCTGGCTGTGCTTCTCAGGTCACAGCAGCCTCAGTGCCACTGAGACCAGGGGCAGTCTCATGGCTGCTGGCTGTGCTTCTGAGGTCACAGCAGCCTGAATGCCTCCTAGCCCTGTGGCAGGCTCATGGCTGCTGGCTATGATTGTGAGGTCACAGCAGCCTCAGTGCCTCATAGTTTAGTGTCCAGCGTCCCCTGCTGGCTCTGCTTGTGAGGTCACATCAGACTCAGTGCCTCAAAACTTAGTGTCCAGCCCCCCCTGCTGGCTGTGCTTGTGAGGTCACAGCAGCCTCAGTGCCTCCTCTGCCAGTGCCAGGGTCATGGCTGCTGGCTGTGCTTGTGAGGTCACACCAGCCTCAGTGCCTCCCAGGCCAGTGTCAGGCTCATGGCTGCTGGCTGTGCTTGTGACGTCACAGCAGCCTCAGTGCCTCCTAGGCCTGTGGCAGGCTCATGGCTGCTGGCTGTGCTTGTGACGTCACAGCAGCCTGAGTGCCTCCTAGGCCCGTGGCAGGCTCATGGCTGCTGGCTGTCATTGTGACGTCACAGCAGCCTCAGTGCCTCCTAGGCCAGTGCCATGCTCATGGCTGCTGGCTGTGCTTGTGACGTCACAGCAGCCTCAGTGCCTCCTAGGCCAGTATCATGCACATCGCATCTGGCTGTGTTTCTGAGGTCACAGCAGCCTGAATGCCTCCTAGGCCAGTGTCAGGCTCATGGCTGCTGGCTGTGCTTCTGAGGTCACAGCAGCCTCAGTGCCTCATAATTTAGTGTCCAGCGTCCCCTGCTGCCTGTGCTTGTGAGGTCACAGCAGCCTGAATGCCTCATAGGCCAGTGGCAGGCTCATGGCTGCTGGCTGTGCTTCTGAGGTCACAGCAGCCTCAGGGCCTCCTAGGCCAGTGGCAGGCTCATGGCTGCTGGCTGTGATTGTGAGGTCACAGCAGACTCAGTGCCTCAAAAGTTAGTGTCCAGCGCCCCCTGCTGGCTCTGCTTGTGAGGTCGCAGCAGACTCAGTGTCTCCGTGAATAGTGCCATGCTCATGGCTGCTGGCTGTGCTTGTGAGGTCACAGCAGCCTCAGTGCCTCTCAGGCCAGTGGTAATCTCATGGATGCTGGCTGTGCTTGTGAGGTCACAGCAGCCTCAGTTCCTCCTAGGCCAGTATCAGGCTCATGGCTACTGGCTGTGCTTCTGAGGTCACAGAGGCCTGAATGCCTCGTAGGCCAATGGCAGGCTCATGGCTGCTGGCTGTGCTTGTGAGGTCACAGCAGCCTCAGTGACTCTGTGGATAGTGCCATGCTCATGGCTGCTGGCTGTGCTTCTGAGGTCACAGCAGCCTCAGTGCCTCCTCTGCCAGTGCCATGCTCATGGCTGCTGGCTGTGCTTCTGAGGTCACAGCAGCCTGAATGCCTCCTAGGCCAGTGGCATGCTCATGGCTGCTGGCTGTGATTGTGAGGTCACAGCAGCCTCAGTGCCTCATACTTTAGTGTCCAGCATCCCCTGCTGGCTGTGCTTGTGAGGTCACAGCAGACTCAGTGCCTCAAAACTTAGTCTCCAGCGCCCCCTGCTGGCTGTGCTTGTGACGTCACAGCAGCCTCAGTGCCTCCTAGGCCAGTATGATTCTCATGGCTGCTGGCTGTGCTTCTGAGGTCACAGCAGCCTCAGGGCCTCCTCTGCCAGTGCCATGCGCATGGCTGCTGGCTGTGCTTGTGACGTCACAGCAGCCTGAATGCCTCCGAGGCCAGTGGCAGGCTCATGGCTGCTGGCTGTGATTGTGAGGTCACAGCAGCCTCAGTGCCTCATAGTTTAGTGTCCAGTGTACCCTACTGGCTGTGCTTGTGAGGTCACAGCAGACTCAGTGCCTCAAAAGTTAGTGTCCAGCGCCCCCTGCTGGCTCTGCTTGTGAGCTCACAGCAGCCTCAGTGCCTCACAGGCCAGTATCAGGCTCATGGCTGCTGGCTGTGCTTGTGACGTCACAGCAGCCTCAGTGCCTCCTCTGCCAGTGCCATACTCATGGCTGCTGGCTGTGCTTGTGAGGTCACAGCAGACTCAGTGCCTCATAGGCCAGTGGCAGGCTCATGGCTGCTGGCTGTGCTTCTGAGGTCACAGAAGCCTGAATGCCTCCTAGGCCAGTGGCAGGCTCATGGCTGCTGGCTGTGCTTGTGAGGTCACACCATCCTCAGTGCCTCATAGTTTAGTCTCCAGCGTCCCCTGCTGGCTCTGCTTGTGAGGTCACACCAGACTCAGTGCCTCAAAATTTAGGGTGCAGCACCCCCTACTGGCTGCGCATGTGAGGTCACAGCAGACTCAGTGCCTCTCAGGCCAGAATCAGGCTCATGGCTGCTGGCTGTGCTTGTGACGTCACAGCAGCCTGAATGCCTCCTAGACCAGTGTCAGGCTCATGGCTGCTAGCTGTGCTTCTGAGGTCACAGAAGCCTGAATGCCTCCTAGGCCAGTGGCAGGCTCATGGCTGCTGGCTGTGCTTGTGAGGTCACAGCAGCCTCAGTGCCTCTCTGGCCAGTGGCAGGCTCATGGCTGCTAGCTGTGCTTCTGAGGTCACAGAAGCCTGAATGCCTCCTAGGCCAGTGGCAGGCTCATGGCTGCTGGCTGTGCTTGTGAGGTCACAGCAGCCTCAGTGCCTCTCTGGCCAGTGGCAGGCTCATGGCTGCTGGCTGTGTTTGTGATGTCACAGCAGCCTGAGTGCCTCCTAGGCCCGTGGCAGGCTCATGGCTGCTGGCTGTGCTTTTGAGGTCACAGCAGCCTCAGTGCCTCCTCTGCCACTGCCATGCTCATGGCTGCTGGCTGTGCTTGTGATGTAACAGCAGCCTCAGTGCCTCCCAGGCCAGTATCAGGCTAATAGCTGCTGGCTGTGCTTCTGAGGTCACAGCAGGCTGAATGCCTCCTAGGCCAGTGGCAGGCTCATGGCTGCTGGCTGTGCTTCTGAGGTCACAGCAGCCTCAGTGCCTCATAGTTTAGTGTCCAGCGTCCCCTGCTGGCTGTGCTTGTGAGGTCACAGCAGCCTCAGTGCCTCTCAGGCCAGTATCAGGCTCATGGCTGCTGGCTGTGCTTTTGAGGTCACAGCAGCCTCAGTGCCTCCTCTGCCACTGCCATGCTCATGGCTGCTGGCTGTGCTTGTGAGGTCACAGCAGCCTCAGTGCCTCATAGGCCAGTGTCAGGCTCATGGCTGCTGGCTGTGCTTTTGAGGTCACAGCAGCCTCAGTGCTTCATAGTTTAGTGTCCAGCCACCCCTGCTGGCTGTGCTTGTGAGGTCACAG
This sequence comes from Dromaius novaehollandiae, assembly GCF_036370855.1. Classification (NCBI taxonomy): domain Eukaryota; kingdom Metazoa; phylum Chordata; class Aves; order Casuariiformes; family Dromaiidae; genus Dromaius; species Dromaius novaehollandiae. The sequence continues at coordinate 1,253,646 of NW_026991341.1, read as the reverse complement.
CAGCCTCAGTGCCTCAAAAGTTCGTGTCCAGCGCCCCCTGCTGGCCCTGCTTGTGAGATCACAGCAGACTCGGTGTCTCCGTAGATAGTGCCAGGGTCATGGCTGCTGGCTGTGCTTGTGAGGTCACAGCAGCCTCAGTGCCTCTCAGGCCAGTGGCAGTCTCATGGATGCTGGCTCTGCTTGTGAGGTCACAGCAGCCTCAGTGCCTCCTAGTTTAGTGTCCAGCGTCCCCTGCTGGCTGTGCTTGTGAGGTCACAGCAGACTCAGTGCCTCAAAAGTTGGTGTGCAGCGCCCCCTACTGGCTGTGCTTGTGAGGTCACAGCAGCCTCAGTGCCTCTTCTGCCAGTGCCAGGGTCATGGCTGCTGGCTGTGCTTGTGAGGTCACAGCAGCCTGAGTGCCTCCTAGGCCCGTGGCAGGCTCATGGCTGCTGGCTGTGCTTCTGAGGTCACACCAGCCTCAGTGCTTCTGAGGCCAGTGGCAGGCTCATGGCTGCTGGCTGTGCTTGTGAGGTCACAGCAGACTCAGTGCCTCCTAGGCCCGTGGCAGGCTCATGGCTGCTGGCTGTGCTTCTGCGGTCACAGCAGCCTGAATGCCTCCTAGGCCAGTGCAGGCTCATTGTTGCTGGCTGTCCTTGTGAGGTCACAGCAGCCTCTGTGCCTCATAGGTAAGTGTCCAGCGTCCCCTGCTGGCTCTGCTTGTGAGGTCACAGCAGACTCAGTGCCTCATAGGTTAGTGTCCAGCGCCCCCTGGTGGCTCTGCTTGTGAGGTCACAGCAGCCTCAGTGCCTCCCAGGCCAATATCAGGCTCCTGGCTGCTGGCTGTGCTTGTGAGGTCACAGCAGCCTCAGTGCCTCCTCTGCCACTGCCATGCTCATGGCTGCTGGCTGTGCTTGTGAGGTCACAGAAACCTTAATGCCTCCTAGGCCAGTGGCAGGCTCATGGCTGCTGGCTGTGCTTGTGAGGTCACAGCAGACTCAGTGCCTCCTCTGCCAGTGCCATGCGCATGGCTGCTGGCTGTGCTTGTGACGTCACAGCAGACTCAGTGCCTCATAGTTTAGTGTCCAGTGTCCCCTGCTGGCTCTGCTTGTGAGGTCACAGCAGACTCAGTGCCTCGAAAGTTAGTGTCCAGCGCCCCCTGCTGGCTGTGCTTGTGAGGTCACAGCAGCCTCAGTGCCTCCTCTGCCAGTGCCAGGGTCATGGCTGCTGGCTGTGCTTGTGAGGTCACACCAGCCTCAGTGCCTCCCAGGCCAGTGTCAGGCTCATGGCTGCTGGCTGTGCTTGTGAGGTCACACCAGCCTCAGTGCCTCCTCTGCCAGTGCCATGCTCATGGCTGCTGGCTGTGCTTGTGACGTCACAGCAGCCTGAGTGCCTCCTAGGCCCATGGCAGGCTCATGGCTGCTGGCTGTGCTTGTGACGTCACAGCAGCCTCAGTGCCTCCTCTGCCAGTGCCATGCTCATGGCTGCTGGCTGTGCTTGTGACGTCACAGCAGCCTCAGTGCCTCCTAGGCCCGTGGCAGGCTCATGGCTGCTGGCTGTCATTGTGACGTCACAGCAGCCTCAGTGCCTCCTCTGCCAGTGCCATGCTCATGGCTGCTGGCTGTGCTTGTGACGTCACAGCAGCCTCAGTGCCTCCTAGGCCAGTATCATGCACATCGCATCTGGCTGTGTTTCTGAGGTCACAGCAGCCTGAATGCCTCCTAGGCCAGTGTCAGGCTCATGGCTGCTGGCTGTGCTTCTGAGGTCACAGGAGCCTGAGTGCCTCATAATTTAGTGTACAGCGTCCCCTGCTGCCTGTGATTGTGAGGTCACAGCAGACTCAGTGCCTCATAGGTTAGTGTCCAGTGCCCCCTGCTGGCTCTGCTTGTGAGTTCACAGCAGCCTCAGTGCCTCTCAGGCCTGCATCAGGCTCATGGCTGCTGGCTGTGCTTGTGAGGTCACAGCAGCCTCAGTGCCTCCTCTGCCAGTGCCATGCTCATGGCTGCTGGCTGTGCTTGTGAGGTCACAGCAGCCTCAGTGCCTCACAGGCCAGTATCAGGCTCATGGCTGCTGGCTGTGCTTCTGAGGTCACAGCAGCCTGAATGCCTCCTAGGCCAGTGCCATGCTCATGGCTGCTGGCTGTGCTTGTGAGGTCACATCAGCCTCAGTGCCTCATAGGTTAGTGTCCAGCGCCCCCTGCTGGCTGTGCTTGTGAGGTCACAGCAGCCTCAGTGCCTCTCAGGCCAGTATCAGGCTCATGGCTGCTGGCTGTGCTTGTGACGTCACAGCAGCCTCAGTGCCTCCTCTGCCAGTGTCATGCTCATGGCTGCTGGCTGTGCTTGTGAGGTCACAGCAGCCTCAGTGCCTCCTAGGCCAGTATCAGGCTCATGGCTGCTGGCTGTGCTTCTGAGGTCACAGCAGCCTCAGGGCCTGCTAGGCCAGTGGCAGGCTCATGGCTGTTGGCTGTGCTTGTGAGGTCACAGCAGCCTCAGTGCCTCCTAGGCCTGTGCCATGCTCATGGCTGCTGGCTGTGCTTGTGAGGTCACAGCAGCCTGAATGCCTCTGAGACCAGTGGCAGTCTCATGGCTGCTGGCTGTGCTTGTGAGGTCACAGCAGCCTCAGTGCCTCCTAGGCCAATATCAGACTCATGGCTGCTGGCTGTGATTGTGAGATCACAGGAGCCTGAGTGCCTCCTAGGCCAGTATCAGGCTAATGGCTGCTGGCTGTGCTTGTGAGGTCACAGAAGCCTGAATGCCTCCTCTGCCAGTGGCATGCTCATGGCTGCTGGCTGTGATTGTGAGGTCACACCAGCCTCAGTGCCTCATAGGTTAGTGTCCATCGCCCCCTGCTGGCTGTGCTTGTGACGTCACAGCAGCCTCAGTGCCTCCCAGGCCAATATCAGGCTCCTGGCTGCTGGCTGTGCTTGTGAGGTCACAGCAGCCTCAGTGCCTCCTCTGCCAGTGGCAGTCTCATGGCTGCTGGCTGTGCTTGTGAGGTCACAGCAGCCTCAGTGCCTCCTAGGCCAGTATCAGGCTCATGGCTGCTGGCTGTGCTTCTGAGGTCACAGAAGCCTGAATGCCTCCTAGGCCAGTGGCAGGCTCATGGCTGCTGGCTGTGATTGTGAGGTCACGTCAGCCTCAGTGCTTCATAATTTAGTGTCCAGCGTCCCCTGCTGGCTGTGATTTTGAGGTCACAGCAGACTCAGTTCCTCAAAAGTTGGTGTCCAGCGCCCCCTGCTGGCTCTGCTTGTGCGGTCACAGCAGCCTCAGTGTCTCCGTGGATAGTGCCATGCTCATGGCTGCTGGCTGTGCTTGTGAGGTCACTGCAGCCTCAGTGCCTCATAGTTTAGTGTCCAGCGTCCCCTGATGGCTGTGCTTGTGAGGTCACAGCAGCCTGAATGCCTCATAGGTTAGTGTCCATCGCCCCCTGCTGGCTGTGCTTGTGACGTCACAGCAGCCTCAGTGTCTCTCAGGCCACTGGCAGTCTCATGGATGCTGGCTGTGCTTGTGAGGTCACAGCAGACTCAGTGCCTCATAGGTTAGTGTCCAGCGCCCCCTGCTGGCTCTGCTTGTGAGGTCACAGCAGCCTCAGTGCCTCCTAGGCTAGTGTCCATCGCCCCCTACAGGCTGTGCTTGTGAGGTCACAGCAGCCTCAGTGCCTCACAGGCCAGTTTCAGGCTCATGGCTGCCGGCTGTGCTTGTGACGTCACAGAAGCCTCAGTGCCTCCTCTGCCAGTGGCAGTCTCATGGCTGCTGGCTGTGATTGTGAGGTCACAGCAGCCTCAGTGCCTCCTAGGCCAGTGGCAGGCTCATGGCTGCTGGCTGTGCTTCTGAGGTCACAGCAGCCTGAATGCCTCCTAGGCCAGTGGCAGGCTCATGGCTGCTGGGTGTGCTTGTGAGGTCACAGCAGCCTCAGTGCCTCACAGGCCAGTATCAGGCTCCTGGCTGCTGGCTGTGATTGTGAGGTCACAGCAGCCTCAGTGCCTCACAGGCCAGTATCAGGCTCATGGCTGCTGGCTCTGCTTGTGAGGTCACAGCAGCCTCAGTGCCTCCTCTGCCAGTGGCAGGCTCATGGCTGCTGGCTGTGATTGTGAGGTCACGTCAGCCTCAGTGCTTCATAATTTAGTGTCCAGCGTCCCCTGCTGGCTGTGATTTTGAGGTCACAGCAGACTCAGTGCCTCAAAACTTGGTGTCCAGCGCCCCCTGCTGGCTCTGCTTGTGAGGTCACAGCAGACTCAGTGTCTCCGTGGATAGTGCCATGCTCATGGCTGCTGGCTGTGCTTGTGAGGTCACAGCAGCCTCAGTGTCTCTCAGGCCAGTGGCAGTCTCATGGATGCTGGCTGTGCTTGTGAGGTCACAGCAGACTCAGTGCCTCATAGTTTAGTGTCCAGCGCACCCTGCTGGCTGTGCTTGTGACGTCACAGCAGCCTCAGTGCCTCCCAGGCCAATATCAGGTTCCTGGCTGCTAGCTGTGCTTGTGAGGTCACAGCAGCCTGAATGCCTCCTAGGCCCGTGCCATGCTCATGGCTGCTGGCTGTGCTTCTGAGGTCACAGCAGCCTGAATGCCTCCTAGGCCAGTGGCAGGCTCATGGCTGCTGGCTGTGCTTGTGAGGTCACAGCAGCCTCAGTGCCTCCTAGGCCAGTATCAGGCTCATGGCTGCTGGCTGTGCTTCTGAGGTCACAGAAGCCTGAATGCCTCCTAGGCCAGTGTCAGGCTCATGGCTGCTGGCTGTGATTGTGTGGTCACAGCAGACTCAGTGCCTCCTCTGCCAGTGGCAGGCTCATGGCTGCTGGCTGTGATTGTGAGGTCACGTCAGCCTCAGTGCTTCATAATTTAGTGTCCAGCGTCCCCTGCTGGCTGTGATTTTGAGGTCATAGCAGACTCAGTTCCTCAAAAGTTGGTGTCCAGCGCCCCCTGCTGGCTCTGCTTGTGAGGTCACAGCAGACTCAGTGTCTCCGTGGATAGTGCCATGCTCATGGCTGCTGGCTGTGCTTGTGAGGTCACAGCAGCCTCAGTGTCTCTCAGGCCAGTGGCAGTCTCATGGCTGCTGGCTGTGCTTGTGAGGTCACAGCAGACTCAGTGCCTCATCGTTTAGTGTGCAGCGTCCCCTGCTGGCTCTGCTTGTGAGGTCACAGCAGCCTCAGTGCCTCCCAGGCCAATATCAGGTTCCTGGCTGCTAGCTGTGCTTGTGAGGTCACAGCAGCCTGAATGCCTCCTAGGCCCGTGCCATGCTCATGGCTACTGGCTGTGCTTCTGAGGTCACAGCAGCCTGAATGCCTCCGAGGCCAGTGGCAGGCTCATGGCTGCTGGCTGTGCTTGTGAGGTCACAGCAGCCTCAGTGCCTCACACTTTAGTGTCCAGCATCCCCTGCTGGCTCTGCTTGTGAGGTCACAGCAGACTCAGGGCCTCAAAAGTTAGTGTCCAGCTCCCCCTGCTGGCTGTGCTTGTGACGTCACAGCAGCCTCAGTGCCTCCTAGGCCTGTGGCAGGCTCATGGCTGCTGGCTGTGCTTGTGAGGTCACAGCAGACTCAGTGTCTCCGTGGATAGTGCCATGCTCATGGCTGCTGGCTGTGCTTCTGAGGTCACAGAAGCCTGAATGCCTCCTAGGCCAGTGGCAGGCTCATGGCTGCTGGCTGTGATTGTGAGGTCACAGCAGCCTCAGTGCCTCCTAGGCCAGTGGCAGGCTCATGGCTGCTGGCTGTGCTTGTGAGGTCACAGCAGACTCAGTGCCTCAAAAGTTAGTGTCCAGCGTCCCCTGCTGGCTGTGCCTGTGAGGTCACAGCAGCCCCAGTGCGTCCTCTGCCAGTGTCAGGGGCATGGCTGCTGGCTGTGCTTCTGAGGTCACAGCAGCCTCAGTGACTCTGTGGACAGTGCCATGCTCATGGCTGCTGGCTGTGCTTGTGAGGTCACAGCAGCCTCAGTGCCTCTGAGTCCAGCGGCAGGCTCATGGCTGCTGGCTGTGCTTGTGAGGTCACAGCAGCCTGAATGCCTCCTCGGCCAGTGGCAGGCTCATGGCTGCTGGCTGTGCTTGTGAGGTCACAGCAGACTCAGTGCCTCATCGTTTAGTGTCCAGCGTCCCCTGCTGGCTGTGCTTGTGAGGTCACAGCAGCCTCAGTGCCTCCTCTGCCAGTGCCAGGGTCACGGCTGCTGGCTGTGCTTGTGAGGTCACACCAGCCTCAGTGCCTCCCAGGCCAGTGTCAGGCTCATGGCTGCTGGCTGTGCTTGTGACGTCACAGCAGCCTCAGTGCCTCCTCTGCCAGTGCCGTGCTCAGGGCTGCTGGCTGTGCTTGTGACGTCACAGCAGCCTCAGTGCCTCCTAGGCCCATGGCAGGCTCATGGCTGCTGGCTGTGATTGTGAGGTCACAGCAGCCTCAGTGCCTCCTCTGCCAGTGCCATGCTCATGGCTGCTGGCTGTGCTTGTGACGTCAAAGCAGCCTGAGTGCCTCCTAGGCCCATGGCAGGCTCATGGCTGCTGGCTGTGCTTGTGACGTCACAGCAGCCTCAGTGCCTCCTCTGCCAGTGCCAGGGTCATGGCTGCTGGCTGTGCTTGTGACGTCACAGCAGCCTGAGTGCCTCCTAGGCCCGTGGCAGGCTCATGGCTGCTGGCTGTGCTTGTGACGTCACAGCAGCCTCAGTGCCTCCTCTGCCAGTGCCAGGGTCATGGCTGCTGGCTGTGCTTGTGACGTCACAGCAGCCTGAGTGCCTCCTAGGCCAGTGTCAGGCGCATAGCTGCTGGCTGTGCTTGTGACGTCACAGCAGCCTCAGTGCCTCCTCTGCCAGTGCCGTGCTCATGGCTGCTGGCTGTGCTTGTGAGGTCACAGCAGCCTGAGTGCCTCCTAGGCCCGTGGCAGGCTCATGGTTGCTGGCTGTGATTGTGAGGTCACAGCAGCCTCAGTGCCTCCTCTGCCAGTGCCATGCTCATGGCTGCTGGCTGTGCTTGTGAGGTCACAGCAGCCTCAGTGCCTCCTAGGCCAGTATCAGGCTCATGGCTGCTTGCTGTGCTTGTGAGGTCACAGCAGCCTGAATGCCTCCTAGGCCAGTGTCAGGCTCATGGCTGCTGGCTGTGCTTGTGAGGTCACAGCAGCCTCAGTGCCTCATAGTTTAGTGTCCAGCGTCCCCTGCTGGCTCTGCTTGTGAGGTCACGTCAGCCTCAGTGCTTCATAATTTAGTGTCCAGCGTCCCCTGACGGCTGTGATTTTGAGGTCACAGCAGACTCAGTTCCTCAAAAGTTAGTGTCCAGCCCCCCCTGCTGGCTCTGCTTGTGAGGTCACAGCAGACTCAGTGTCTCCGTGGATAGTGCCATGCTCATGGCTGCTGGCTGTGCTTGTGAGGTCACAGCAGCCTCAGTGTCTCTCAGGCCACTGGCAGTCTCATGGATGCTGGCTGTGCTTGTGAGGTCACAGCAGCCCCAGTGCGTCCTCTGCCAGTGTCAGAGGCATGGCTGCTGGCTGTGCTTCTGAGGTCACAGCAGCCTCAGTGACTCTGTGGACAGTGCCATGCTCATGGCTGCTGGCTGTGCTTGTGAGGTCACAGCAGCCTCAGTGCCTCATGCTTTAGTGTCCAGCGTCCCCTGCTGGCTCTGCTTGTGAGGTCACAGCAGACCCAGGGCCTCAAAAGTTAGTGTCCATCTCCCCCTGCTGGCTGTGCTTGTGACGTCACAGCAGCCTCAGTGCCTCTCAGGCCAGTATCAGGCTCATGGCTGCTGGGTGTGCTTGTGACGTCACAGCAGCCTCAGTGCCTCCTAGGCCTGTGGCAGGCTCATGGCTGCTGGCTGTGCTTGTGAGGTCACAGCAGACTCAGTGTCTCCGTGGATAGTGCCATGCTCATGGCTGCTGGCTGTGCTTCTGAGGTCACAGCAGCCTCAGTGCCTCCTAGCCCAGTGGCAGGCTCATGGCTGCTGGCTGTGATTGTGAGGTCACAGCAGCCTCAGTGCCTCCTAGGCCAGTGGCAGGCTCATGGCTGCTGGCTGTGCTTGTGAGGTCACAGCAGACTCAGTGCCTCAAAAGTTAGTGTCCAGCGTCCCCTGCTGGCTGTGCCTGTGAGGTCACAGCAGCCCCAGTGCGTCCTCTGCCAGTGTCAGGGGCATGGCTGCTGGCTGTGCTTCTGAGGTCACAGCAGCCTCAGTGACTCTGTGGACAGTGCCATGCTCATGGCTGCTGGCTGTGCTTGTGACATCACAGCAGCCTGAGTGCCTCCTAGGCCAGTGTCAGGGGCATGGCTGCTGGCTGTGCTTCTGAGGTCACAGCAGCCTCAGTGACTCTGTGGACAGTGCCATGCTCATGGCTGCTGGCTGTGCTTGTGAGGTCAGAGCAGCCTCAGTGCCTCTGAGTCCAGCGGCAGTCTCATGGCTGCTGGCTGTGCTTGTGAGGTCACAGCAGCCTGAATGCCTCCTCGGCCAGTGTCCGGCTCATGGCTGCTGGCTGTGCTTGTGACGTCACAGCAGCCTCAGTGCCTCCTCTGCCAGTGCCGTGCTCAGGGCTGCTGGCTGTGCTTGTGACGTCACAGCAGCCTGAGTGCCTCCTAGGCCCGTGGCAGGCTCATGGCTGCTGGCTGTGCTTGTGAGGTCACAGCAGCCTCAGAGCCTCCTCTGCCAGTGCCATGCTCATGGCTGCTGGCTGTGCTTCTCAGGTCACAGCAGCCTCAGTGCCTCCTAGGCCAGTATCAGGCTCATGGCTGCTGGCTGTGCTTGTGAGGTCACAGCAGCCTGAATGCCTCATAGGCCAGTGTCAGGCTCATGGCTGCTGGCTGTGCTTGTGAGGTCACAGCAGCCTCAGTGCCTCATAATTTAGTGTCCAGCGTCCCCTGCTGGCTCTGATTGTGAGGTCACAGCAGACTCAGTGCCTCATAGGTTAGTGTCCAGCGCCCCCTGGTGGCTGTGCTTGTGAGCTCACAGCAGCCTCAGTGCCTCACAGGCCAGTATCAGGCTCATGGCTGCTGGCTGTGCTTCTGAGGTCACAGAAATCTGAATGCCTCCTAGGCCAGTGGCAGGCTCATGGCTGCTGGCTGTGCTTGTGAGGTCACAGCAGCCTCAGTGCCTCATTGTTTAGTATCCAGCGTCCCCTGCTGCCTGTGCTTGTGAGGTCACAGCAGCCTCAGTGCCTCCTCTGCCAGTGCCAGGGTCACGGCTGCTGGCTGTGCTTGTGACGTCACACCAGCCTCAGTGCCTCCCAGGCCAGTGTCAGGCTCATGGCTGCTGGCGGTGCTTGTGACGTCACAGCAGCCTCAGTGCCTCCTCTGCCAGTGCCGTGCTCATGGCTGCTGGCTGTGCTTGTGACGTCACAGCAGCCTGAGTGCCTCCTAGGCCAGTGGCAGGCTCATGGCTGCTGGCTGTGCTTGTGACGTCACAGCAGCCTCAGTGCCTCCTCTGCCAGTGCCATGCTCATGGCTGCTGGCTGTGCTTGTGACGTCACAGCAGCCTCAGTGCCTCCTAGGCCCGTGGCAGGCTCATGGCTGCTGGCTGTGCTTGTGACGTCACAGCAGCCTCAGTGCCTCCTCTGCCAGTGCCAGGGTCATGGCTGCTGGCTGTGCTTGTGACGTCACAGCAGCCTCAGTGCCTCCTAGGCCCGTGGCAGGCTCATGGCTGCTGGCTGTGCTTGTGACGTCACAGCAGCCTCAGTGCCTCCTCTGCCAGTGCCAGGGTCATGGCTGCTGGCTGTGCTTGTGACGTCACAGCAGCCTGAGTGCCTCCTAGGCCAGTGTCAGGCGCATGGCTGCTGGCTGTGCTTGTGACGTCACAGCAGCCTCAGTGCCTCCTCTGCCAGTGCCGTGCTCATGGCTGCTGGCTGTGCTTGTGACGTCACAGCAGCCTCAGTGCCTCCTAGGCCCGTGGCAGGCTCATGGCTGCTGGCTGTGATTGTGAGGTCACAGCAGCCTCAGTGCCTCCTAGGCCAGTGCCATGCTCATGGCTGCTGGCTGTGCTTGTGAGGTCACAGCAGCCTCAGTGCCTCCTAGGCCAGTATCAGGCTCATGGCTGCTGGCTGTGCTTCTGAGGTCACAGAAATCTGAATGCCTCCTAGGCCAGTGGCAGGCTCATGGCTGCTGGCTGTGCTTGTGAGGTCACAGCAGCCTCAGTGCCTCATTGTTTAGTATCCAGCGTCCCCTGCTGCCTGTGCTTGTGAGGTCACAGCAGCCTCAGTGCCTCCTCTGCCAGTGCCAGGGTCACGGCTGCTGGCTGTGCTTGTGACGTCACACCAGCCTCAGTGCCTCCCAGGCCAGTGTCAGGCTCATGGCTGCTGGCGGTGCTTGTGACGTCACAGCAGCCTCAGTGCCTCCTCTGCCAGTGCCGTGCTCATGGCTGCTGGCTGTGCTTGTGACGTCACAGCAGCCTGAGTGCCTCCTAGGCCAGTGGCAGGCTCATGGCTGCTGGCTGTGCTTGTGACGTCACAGCAGCCTCAGTGCCTCCTCTGCCAGTGCCATGCTCATGGCTGCTGGCTGTGCTTGTGACGTCACAGCAGCCTCAGTGCCTCCTAGGCCCGTGGCAGGCTCATGGCTGCTGGCTGTGCTTGTGACGTCACAGCAGCCTCAGTGCCTCCTCTGCCAGTGCCAGGGTCATGGCTGCTGGCTGTGCTTGTGACGTCACAGCAGCCTCAGTGCCTCCTAGGCCCGTGGCAGGCTCATGGCTGCTGGCTGTGCTTGTGACGTCACAGCAGCCTCAGTGCCTCCTCTGCCAGTGCCAGGGTCATGGCTGCTGGCTGTGCTTGTGACGTCACAGCAGCCTGAGTGCCTCCTAGGCCAGTGTCAGGCGCATGGCTGCTGGCTGTGCTTGTGACGTCACAGCAGCCTCAGTGCCTCCTCTGCCAGTGCCGTGCTCATGGCTGCTGGCTGTGCTTGTGACGTCACAGCAGCCTCAGTGCCTCCTAGGCCCGTGGCAGGCTCATGGCTGCTGGCTGTGATTGTGAGGTCACAGCAGCCTCAGTGCCTCCTAGGCCAGTGCCATGCTCATGGCTGCTGGCTGTGCTTGTGAGGTCACAGCAGCCTCAGTGCCTCCTAGGCCAGTATCAGGCTCATGGCTGCTTGCTGTGCTTGTGAGGTCACAGCAGCCTGAATGCCTCCTAGGCCAGTGTCAGGCTCATGGCTGCTGGCTGTGCTTGTGAGGTCAAAGCAGCCTCAGTGCCTCATAATTTAGTGTCCAGCATCCCCTGCTGGCTCTGCTTGTGAGGTCACAGCAGACTCAGGGCCTCAAAAGTTAGTGTCCAGCTCCCCCTGCTGGCTGTGCTTGTGACGTCACAGCAGCCTCAGTGCCTCTCAGGCCAGTATCAGGCTCATGGCTGCTGGCTGTGCTTGTGACGTCACAGCAGCCTCAGTGCCTCCTAGGCCTGTGGCAGGCTCATGGCTGCTGGCTGTGCTTGTGAGGTCACAGCAGACTCAGTGTCTCCGTGGATAGTGCCATGCTCATGGCTGCTGGCTGTGCTTCTGAGGTCACAGAAGCCTGAATGCCTCCTAGGCCAGTGGCAGGCTCATGGCTGCTGGCTGTGATTGTGAGGTCACAGCAGCCTCAGTGCCTCCTAGGCCAGTGGCAGGGGCATGGCTGCTGGCTGTGCTTCTGAGGTCACAGCAGCCTCAGTGACTCTGTGGACAGTGCCATGCTCATGGCTGCTGGCTGTGCTTCTGAGGTCACAGCAGCCTCAGTGCCTCTGAGTCCAGCGGCAGTCTCCTGGCTGCTGGCTGTGCTTGTGAGGTCACAGCAGCCTGAATGCCTCCTCGGCCAGTGTCCGGCTCATGGCTGCTGGCTGTGCTTGTGACGTCACAGCAGCCTCAGTGCCTCCTCTGCCAGTGCCGTGCTCAGGGCTGCTGGCTGTGCTTGTGACGTCACAGCAGCCTGAGTGCCTCCTAGGCCCGTGGCAGGCTCATGGCTGCTGGCTGTGCTTGTGACGTCACAGCAGCCTCAGTGCCTCCTCTGCCAGTGCCGTGCTCATGGCTGCTGGCTGTGCTTGTGACGTCACAGCAGCCTCAGTGCCTCCTAGGCCCGTGGCAGGCTCATGGCTGCTGGCTGTGATTGTGAGGTCACAGCAGCCTCAGTGCCTCCTAGGCCAGTGCCATGCTCATGGCTGCTGGCTGTGCTTGTGAGGTCACAGCAGCCTCAGTGCCTCCTAGGCCAGTATCAGGCTCATGGCTGCTTGCTGTGCTTGTGAGGTCACAGCAGCCTGAATGCCTCCTAGGCCAGTGTCAGGCTCATGGCTGCTGGCTGTGCTTGTGAGGTCAAAGCAGCCTCAGTGCCTCATAATTTAGTGTCCAGCATCCCCTGCTGGCTCTGCTTGTGAGGTCACAGCAGACTCAGGGCCTCAAAAGTTAGTGTCCAGCTCCCCCTGCTGGCTGTGCTTGTGACGTCACAGCAGCCTCAGTGCCTCTCAGGCCAGTATCAGGCTCATGGCTGCTGGCTGTGCTTGTGACGTCACAGCAGCCTCAGTGCCTCCTAGGCCTGTGGCAGGCTCATGGCTGCTGGCTGTGCTTGTGAGGTCACAGCAGACTCAGTGTCTCCGTGGATAGTGCCATGCTCATGGCTGCTGGCTGTGCTTCTGAGGTCACAGAAGCCTGAATGCCTCCTAGGCCAGTGGCAGGCTCATGGCTGCTGGCTGTGATTGTGAGGTCACAGCAGCCTCAGTGCCTCCTAGGCCAGTGGCAGGGGCATGGCTGCTGGCTGTGCTTCTGAGGTCACAGCAGCCTCAGTGACTCTGTGGACAGTGCCATGCTCATGGCTGCTGGCTGTGCTTCTGAGGTCACAGCAGCCTCAGTGCCTCTGAATCCAGCGGCAGTCTCCTGGCTGCTGGCTGTGCTTGTGAGGTCACAGCAGCCTGAATGCCTCCTCGGCCAGTGTCCGGCTCATGGCTGCTGGCTGTGCTTGTGACGTCACAGCAGCCTCAGTGCCTCCTCTGCCAGTGCCGTGCTCAGGGCTGCTGGCTGTGCTTGTGACGTCACAGCAGCCTGAGTGCCTCCTAGGCCCGTGGCAGGCTCATGGCTGCTGGCTGTGATTGTGAGGTCACAGCAGCCTCAGAGCCTCCTCTGCCAGTGCCATGCTCATGGCTGCTGGCTGTGCTTGTGAGGTCACAGCAGCCTCAGTGCCTCCTAGGCCAGTATCAGGCTCATGGCTGCTGGCTGTGCTTGTGAGGTCACAGCAGCCTGAATGCCTCATAGGCCAGTGTCAGGCTCATGGCTGCTGGCTGTGCTTGTGAGGTCACAGCAGCCTCAGTGCCTCATAATTTAGTGTCCAGCGTCCCCTGCTGGCTCTGATTGTGAGGTCACAGCAGACTCAGTGCCTCATAGGTTAGTGTCCAGCGCCCCCTGGTGTCTGTGCTTGTGAGCTCACAGCAGCCTCAGTGCCTCACAGGCCAGTGCCATGCTCATGGCTGCTGGCTGTGCTTGTGAGGTCACAGCAGCCTCAGTGCCTCCTAGGCCAGTATCAGGCTCATGGCTGCTGGCTGTGCTTCTGAGGTCACAGAAATCTGAATGCCTCCTAGGCCAGTGGCAGGCTCATGGCTGCTGGCTGTGCTTGTGAGGTCACAGCAGCCTCAGTGCCTCATTGTTTAGTATCCAGCGTCCCCTGCTGCCTGTGCTTGTGAGGTCACAGCAGCCTCAGTGCCTCCTCTGCCAGTGCCAGGGTCACGGCTGCTGGCTGTGCTTGTGACGTCACACCAGCCTCAGTGCCTCCCAGGCCAGTGTCAGGCTCATGGCTGCTGGCGGTGCTTGTGACGTCACAGCAGCCTCAGTGCCTCCTCTGCCAGTGCCGTGCTCATGGCTGCTGGCTGTGCTTGTGACGTCACAGCAGCCTGAGTGCCTCCTAGGCCAGTGGCAGGCTCATGGCTGCTGGCTGTGCTTGTGACGTCACAGCAGCCTCAGTGCCTCCTCTGCCAGTGCCATGCTCATGGCTGCTGGCTGTGCTTGTGACGTCACAGCAGCCTCAGTGCCTCCTAGGCCCGTGGCAGGCTCATGGCTGCTGGCTGTGCTTGTGACGTCACAGCAGCCTCAGTGCCTCCTCTGCCAGTGCCAGGGTCATGGCTGCTGGCTGTGCTTGTGACGTCACAGCAGCCTCAGTGCCTCCTAGGCCCGTGGCAGGCTCATGGCTGCTGGCTGTGCTTGTGACGTCACAGCAGCCTCAGTGCCTCCTCTGCCAGTGCCAGGGTCATGGCTGCTGGCTGTGCTTGTGAGGTCACAGCAGCCTGAGTGCCTCCTAGGCCAGTGTCAGGCGCATGGCTGCTGGCTGTGCTTGTGACGTCACAGCAGCCTCAGTGCCTCCTCTGCCAGTGCCGTGCTCATGGCTGCTGGCTGTGCTTGTGACGTCACAGCAGCCTCAGTGCCTCCTAGGCCCGTGGCAGGCTCATGGCTGCTGGCTGTGATTGTGAGGTCACAGCAGCCTCAGTGCCTCCTAGGCCAGTGCCATGCTCATGGCTGCTGGCTGTGCTTGTGAGGTCACAGCAGCCTCAGTGCCTCCTAGGCCAGTATCAGGCTCATGGCTGCTTGCTGTGCTTGTGAGGTCACAGCAGCCTGAATGCCTCCTAGGCCAGTGGCAGGCTCATGGCTGCTGGCTGTGCTTGTGAGGTCACAGCAGCCTCAGTGCCTCATAATTTAGTGTCCAGCATCCCCTGCTGGCTCTGCTTGTGAGGTCACAGCAGACTCAGGGCCTCAAAAGTTAGTGTCCAGCTCCCCCTGCTGGCTGTGCTTGTGACGTCACAGCAGCCTCAGTGCCTCTCAGGCCAGTATCAGGCTCATGGCTGCTGGCTGTGCTTGTGACGTCACAGCAGCCTCAGTGCCTCCTAGGCCTGTGGCAGGCTCATGGCTGCTGGCTGTGCTTGTGAGGTCACAGCAGACTCAGTGTCTCCGTGGATAGTGCCATGCTCATGGCTGCTGGCTGTGCTTCTGAGGTCACAGAAGCCTGAATGCCTCCTAGGCCAGTGGCAGGCTCATGGCTGCTGGCTGTGATTGTGAGGTCACAGCAGCCTCAGTGCCTCATAATTTAGTGTCCAGCATCCCCTGCTGGCTCTGCTTGTGAGGTCACAGCAGACTCAGGGCCTCAAAAGTTAGTGTCCAGCTCCCCCTGCTGGCTGTGCTTGTGACGTCACAGCAGCCTCAGTGCCTCTCAGGCCAGTATCAGGCTCATGGCTGCTGGCTGTGCTTGTGATGTCACAGCAGCCTCAGTGCCTCCTAGGCCTGTGGCAGGCTCATGGCTGCTGGCTGTGCTTGTGAGGTCACAGCAGACTCAGTGTCTCCGTGGATAGTGCCATACTCATGGCTGCTGGCTGTGCTTCTGAGGTCACAGAAGCCTGAATGCCTCCTAGGCCAGTGGCAGGCTCATGGCTGCTGGCTGTGATTGTGAGGTCACAGCAGCCTCAGTGCCTCCTAGGCCAGTGGCAGGCTCATGGCTGCTGGCTGTGCTTGTGAGGTCACAGCAGCCCCAGTGCGTCCTCTGCCAGTGTCAGGGGCATGGCTGCTGGCTGTGCTTCTGAGGTCACAGCAGCCTCAGTGACTCATTGGACAGTGCCATGCTCATGGCTGCTGGCTGTGCTTGTGAGGTCACAGCAGCCTCAGTGCCTCTGAGTCCAGCGGCATGCTCATGGCTGCTGGCTGTGATTGTGAGGTCACAGCAGCCTGAATGCCTCCTCGGCCAGTGGCAGGCTCATGGCTGCTGGCTGTGCTTGTGAGGTCACAGCAGCCTCAGTGCCTCATCGTTTAGTGTCCAGCGTCCCCTGCTGGCTGTGCTTGTGAGGTCACAGCAGCCTCAGTGCCTCCTCTGCCAGTGCCAGGGTCACGGCTGCTGGCTGTGCTTGTGACGTCACACCAGCCTCAGTGCCTCCCAGGCCAGTGTCCGGCTCATGGCTGCTGGCTGTGCTTGTGACGTCACAGCAGCCTCAGTGCCTCCTCTGCCAGTGCCGTGCTCAGGGCTGCTGGCTGTGCTTGTGACGTCACAGCAGCCTGAGTGCCTCCTAGGCCCATGGCAGGCTCATGGCTGCTGGCTGTGATTGTGAGGTCACAGCAGCCTCAGTGCCTCCTCTGCCAGTGCCATGCTCATGGCTGCTGGCTGTGCTTGTGACGTCACAGCAGCCTGAGTGCCTCCTAGGCCCGTGGCAGGCTCATGGCTGCTGGCTGTCATTGTGACGTCACAGCAGCCTCAGTGCCTCCTCTGCCAGTGCCATGCTCATGGCTGCTGGCTGTGCTTGTGAGGTCACAGCAGCCTCAGTGCCTCATAATTTAGTGTCCAGCGTCCCCTGCTGGCTCTGATTGTGAGGTCACAGCAGACTCAGTGCCTCATAGGTTAGTGTCCAGCGCCCCCTGGTGGCTGTGCTTGTGAGCTCACAGCAGCCTCAGTGCCTCACAGGCCAGTATCAGGCTCATGGCTGCTGGCTGTGCTTGTGAGGTCACAGCAGCCTCAGTGCCTCCTCTGCCAGTGCCATGCTCATGGCTGCTGGCTGTGCTTGTGAGGTCACAGCAGCCTCAGTGCCTCCTAGGCCAGTATCAGGCTCATGGCTGCTGGCTGTGCTTCTGAGGTCACAGAAATCTGAATGCCTCCTAGGCCAGTGGCAGGCTCATGGCTGCTGGCTGTGCTTGTGAGGTCACAGCAGCCTCAGTGCCTCATTGTTTAGTATCCAGCGTCCCCTGCTGCCTGTGCTTGTGAGGTCACAGCAGCCTCAGTGCCTCCTCTGCCAGTGCCATGCTCACGGCTGCTGGCTGTGCTTGTGAGGTCACACCAGCCTCAGTTCCTCCCAGGCCAGTGTCAGGCTCATGGCTGCTGGCTGTGCTTGTGACGTCACAGCAGCCTCAGTGCCTCCTCTGCCAGTGCCGTGCTCATGGCTGCTGGCTGTGCTTGTGACGTCACAGCAGCCTGAGTGCCTCCTAGGCCAGTGGCAGGCTCATGGCTGCTGGCTCTGATTGTGAGGTCACAGCAGCCTCAGTGCCTCCTCTGCCAGTGCCATGCTCATGGCTGCTGGCTGTGCTTGTGACGTCACAGCAGCCTCAGTGCCTCCTAGGCCCGTGGCAGGCTCATGGCTGCTGGCTGTGCTTGTGACGTCACAGCAGCCTCAGTGCCTCCTCTGCCAGTGCCAGGGTCATGGCTGCTGGCTGTGCTTGTGACGTCACAGCAGCCTCAGTGCCTCCTAGGCCCGTGGCAGGCTCATGGCTGCTGGCTGTGCTTGTGACGTCACAGCAGCCTCAGTGCCTCCTCTGCCAGTGCCAGGGTCATGGCTGCTGGCTGTGCTTGTGACGTCACAGCAGCCTGAGTGCCTCCTAGGCCAGTGTCAGGCGCATGGCTGCTGGCTGTGCTTGTGACGTCACAGCAGCCTCAGTGCCTCCTCTGCCAGTGCCGTGCTCATGGCTGCTGGCTGTGCTTGTGAGGTCACAGCAGCCTCAGTGCCTCCTAGGCCCGTGGCAGGCTCATGGCTGCTGGCTGTCATTGTGACGTCACAGCAGCCTCAGTGCCTCCTAGGCCAGTGCCATGCTCATGGCTGCTGGCTGTGCTTGTGAGGTCACAGCAGCCTCAGTGCCTCCTAGGCCAGTATCAGGCTCATGGCTGCTTGCTGTGCTTGTGAGGTCACAGCAGCCTGAATGCCTCCTAGGCCAGTGTCAGGCTCATGGCTGCTGGCTGTGCTTGTGAGGTCACAGCAGCCTCAGTGCCTCATAATTTAGTGTCCAGCATCCCCTGCTGGCTCTGCTTGTGAGGTCACAGCAGACTCAGTGCCTCAAAAGTTAGTGTCCAGCTCCCCCTGCTGGCTGTGCTTGTGACGTCACAGCAGCCTCAGTGCCTCTCAGGCCAGTATCAGGCTCATGGCTGCTGGCTGTGCTTGTGACGTCACAGCAGCCTCAGTGCCTCCTAGGCCTGTGGCAGGCTCATGGCTGCTGGCTGTGCTTGTGAGGTCACAGCAGACTCAGTGTCTCCGTGGATAGTGCCATGCTCATGGCTGCTGGCTGTGCTTCTGAGGTCACAGAAGCCTGAATGCCTCCTAGGCCAGTGGCAGGCTCATGGCTGCTGGCTGTGATTGTGAGGTCACAGCAGCCTCAGTGCCTCCTAGGCCAGTGGCAGGGGCATGGCTGCTGGCTGTGCTTCTGAGGTCACAGCAGCCTCAGTGACTCTGTGGACAGTGCCATGCTCATGGCTGCTGGCTGTGCTTGTGAGGTCACAGCAGCCTCAGTGCCTCTGAGTCCAGCGGCAGTCTCCTGGCTGCTGGCTGTGCTTGTGAGGTCACAGCAGCCTGAATGCCTCCTCGGCCAGTGTCCGGCTCATGGCTGCTGGCTGTGCTTGTGACGTCACAGCAGCCTCAGTGCCTCCTCTGCCAGTGCCGTGCTCAGGGCTGCTGGCTGTGCTTGTGACGTCACAGCAGCCTGAGTGCCTCCTAGGCCCGTGGCAGGCTCATGGCTGCTGGCTGTGATTGTGAGGTCACAGCAGCCTCAGAGCCTCCTCTGCCAGTGCAATGCTCATGGCTGCTGGCTGTGCTTGTGAGGTCACAGCAGCCTCAGTGCCTCCTAGGCCAGTATCAGGCTCATGGCTGCTGGCTGTGCTTGTGAGGTCACAGCAGCCTGAATGCCTCATAGGCCAGTGTCAGGCTCATGGCTGCTGGCTGTGCTTGTGAGGTCACAGCAGCCTCAGTGCCTCATAATTTAGTGTCCAGCGTCCCCTGCTGGCTGTGCTTGTGAGGTCACAGCAGACTCAGTGCCTCATAGGTTAGTGTCCAGCGCCCCCTGGTGGCTGTGCTTGTGAGCTCACAGCAGCCTCAGTGCCTCACAGGCCAGTATCAGGCTCATGGCTGCTGGCTGTGCTTGTGAGGTCACAGCAGCCTCAGTGCCTCCTCTGCCAGTGCCATGCTCATGGCTGCTGGCTGTGCTTGTGAGGTCACAGCAGCCTCAGTGCCTCCTAGGCCAGTATCAGGCTCATGGCTGCTGGCTGTGCTTCTGAGGTCACAGAAATCTGAATGCCTCCTAGGCCAGTGGCAGGCTCATGGCTGCTGGCTGTGCTTGTGAGGTCACAGCAGCCTCAGTGCCTCATTGTTTAGTATCCAGCGTCCCCTGCTGCCTGTGCTTGTGAGGTCACAGCAGCCTCAGTGCCTCCTCTGCCAGTGCCAGGGTCACGGCTGCTGGCTGTGCTTGTGACGTCACACCAGCCTCAGTGCCTCCCAGGCCAGTGTCAGGCTCATGGCTGCTGGCTCTGCTTGTGACGTCACAGCAGCCTCAGTGCCTCCTCTGCCAGTGCCGTGCTCATGGCTGCTGGCTGTGCTTGTGACGTCACAGCAGCCTGAGTGCCTCCTAGGCCAGTGGCAGGCTCATGGCTGCTGGCTGTGCTTGTGAGGTCACAGCAGCCTCAGTGCCTCCTCTGCCAGTGCCATGCTCATGGCTGCTGGCTGTGCTTGTGAGGTCACAGCAGCCTCAGTGCCTCCTAGGCCCGTGGCAGGCTCATGGCTGCTGGCTGTGCTTGTGACGTCACAGCAGCCTCAGTGCCTCCTCTGCCAGTGCCAGGGTCATGGCTGCTGGCTGTGCTTGTGACGTCACAGCAGCCTCAGTGCCTCCTAGGCCCGTGGCAGGCTCATGGCTGCTGGCTGTGCTTGTGACGTCACAGCAGCCTCAGTGCCTCCTCTGCCAGTGCCAGGGTCATGGCTGCTGGCTGTGCTTGTGAGGTCACAGCAGCCTGAGTGCCTCCTAGGCCAGTATCAGGCTCATGGCTGCTGGCTGTGCTTCTGAGGTCACAGAAATCTGAATGCCTCCTAGGCCAGTGGCAGGCTCATGGCTGCTGGCTGTGCTTGTGAGGTCACAGCAGCCTCAGTGCCTCATTGTTTAGTATCCAGCGTCCCCTGCTGCCTGTGCTTGTGAGGTCACAGCAGCCTCAGTGCCTCCTCTGCCAGTGCCAGGGTCACGGCTGCTGGCTGTGCTTGTGACGTCACACCAGCCTCAGTGCCTCCCAGGCCAGTGTCAGGCTCATGGCTGCTGGCGGTGCTTGTGACGTCACAGCAGCCTCAGTGCCTCCTCTGCCAGTGCCGTGCTCAGGGCTGCTGGCTGTGCTTCTGAGGTCACAGAAACCTGAGTGCCTCCTAGGCCAGTGGCAGGCTCATGGCTGCTGGCTGTGCTTGTGACGTCACAGCAGCCTCAGTGCCTCCTCTGCCAGTGCCATGCTCATGGCTGCTGGCTGTGCTTGTGACGTCAAAGCAGCCTGAGTGCCTCCTAGGCCCGTGGCAGGCTCATGGCTGCTGGCTGTGCTTGTGACGTCACAGCAGCCTCAGTGCCTCCTCTGCCAGTGCCAGGGTCATGGCTGCTGGCTGTGCTTGTGAGGTCACAGCAGCCTGAGTGCCTCCTAGGCCAGTGTCAGGCGCATGGCTGCTGGCTGTGCTTGTGAGGTCACAGCAGCCTCAGTGCCTCCTCTGCCAGTGCCGTGCTCATGGCTGCTGGCTGTGCTTGTGACGTCACAGCAGCCTCAGTGCCTCCTAGGCCTGTGGCAGGCTCATGGCTGCTGGCTGTGATTGTGAGGTCACAGCAGCCTCAGTGCCTCCTAGGCCAGTGCCATGCTCATGGCTGCTGGCTGTGCTTGTGAGGTCACAGCAGCCTCAGTGCCTCCTAGGCCAGTATCAGGCTCATGGCTGCTTGCTGTGCTTGTGAGGTCACAGCAGCCTGAATGCCTCCTAGGCCAGTGTCAGGCTCATGGCTGCTGGCTGTGCTTGTGAGGTCACAGCAGCCTCAGTGCCTCATAATTTAGTGTCCAGCATCCCCTGCTGGCTCTGCTTGTGAGGTCACAGCAGACTCAGGGCCTCAAAAGTTAGTGTCCAGCTCCCCCTGCTGGCTGTGCTTGTGACGTCACAGCAGCCTCAGTGCCTCTCAGGCCAGTATCAGGCTCATGGCTGCTGGCTGTGCTTGTGACGTCACAGCAGCCTGAGTGCCTCCTAGGCCAGTGGCAGGCTCATGGCTGCTGGCTGTGCTTGTGAGGTCACAGCAGCCTCAGTGCCTCCTCTGCCAGTGCCATGCTCATGGCTGCTGGCTGTGCTTGTGAGGTCACAGCAGCCTCAGTGCCTCCTAGGCCCGTGGCAGGCTCATGGCTGCTGGCTGTGCTTGTGACGTCACAGCAGCCTCAGTGCCTCCTCTGCCAGTGCCAGGGTCATGGCTGCTGGCTGTGCTTGTGACGTCACAGCAGCCTCAGTGCCTCCTAGGCCCGTGGCAGGCTCATGGCTGCTGGCTGTGCTTGTGACGTCACAGCAGCCTCAGTGCCTCCTCTGCCAGTGCCAGGGTCATGGCTGCTGGCTGTGCTTGTGAGGTCACAGCAGCCTGAGTGCCTCCTAGGCCAGTATCAGGCTCATGGCTGCTGGCTGTGCTTCTGAGGTCACAGAAATCTGAATGCCTCCTAGGCCAGTGGCAGGCTCATGGCTGCTGGCTGTGCTTGTGAGGTCACAGCAGCCTCAGTGCCTCATTGTTTAGTATCCAGCGTCCCCTGCTGCCTGTGCTTGTGAGGTCACAGCAGCCTCAGTGCCTCCTCTGCCAGTGCCAGGGTCACGGCTGCTGGCTGTGCTTGTGACGTCACACCAGCCTCAGTGCCTCCCAGGCCAGTGTCAGGCTCATGGCTGCTGGCGGTGCTTGTGACGTCACAGCAGCCTCAGTGCCTCCTCTGCCAGTGCCGTGCTCAGGGCTGCTGGCTGTGCTTCTGAGGTCACAGAAACCTGAGTGCCTCCTAGGCCAGTGGCAGGCTCATGGCTGCTGGCTGTGCTTGTGACGTCACAGCAGCCTCAGTGCCTCCTCTGCCAGTGCCATGCTCATGGCTGCTGGCTGTGCTTGTGACGTCACAGCAGCCTCAGTGCCTCCTAGGCCCGTGGCAGGCTCATGGCTGCTGGCTGTGCTTGTGACGTCACAGCAGCCTCAGTGCCTCCTCTGCCAGTGCCAGGGTCATGGCTGCTGGCTGTGCTTGTGAGGTCACAGCAGCCTGAGTGCCTCCTAGGCCAGTGTCAGGCGCATGGCTGCTGGCTGTGCTTGTGAGGTCACAGCAGCCTCAGTGCCTCCTCTGCCAGTGCCGTGCTCATGGCTGCTGGCTGTGCTTGTGACGTCACAGCAGCCTCAGTGCCTCCTAGGCCTGTGGCAGGCTCATGGCTGCTGGCTGTGATTGTGAGGTCACAGCAGCCTCAGTGCCTCCTAGGCCAGTGCCATGCTCATGGCTGCTGGCTGTGCTTGTGAGGTCACAGCAGCCTCAGTGCCTCCTAGGCCAGTATCAGGCTCATGGCTGCTTGCTGTGCTTGTGAGGTCACAGCAGCCTGAATGCCTCCTAGGCCAGTGTCAGGCTCATGGCTGCTGGCTGTGCTTGTGAGGTCACAGCAGCCTCAGTGCCTCATAATTTAGTGTCCAGCATCCCCTGCTGGCTCTGCTTGTGAGGTCACAGCAGACTCAGGGCCTCAAAAGTTAGTGTCCAGCTCCCCCTGCTGGCTGTGCTTGTGACGTCACAGCAGCCTCAGTGCCTCTCAGGCCAGTATCAGGCTCATGGCTGCTGGCTGTGCTTGTGAGGTCACAGCAGACTCAGTGTCTCCGTGGATAGTGCCATGCTCATGGCTGCTGGCTGTGATTGTGAGGTCACAGCAGCCTCAGTGCCTCCTAGGCCTGTGGCAGGCTCATGGCTGCTGGCTGTGCTTGTGAGGTCACAGCAGACTCAGTGTCTCCGTGGATAGTGCCATGCTCATGGCTGCTGGCTGTGCTTCTGAGGTCACAGAAGCCTGAATGCCTCCTAGGCCAGTGGCAGGCTCATGGCTGCTGGCTGTGATTGTGAGGTCACAGCAGCCTCAGTGCCTCATCATTTAGTGTCCAGCATCCCCTGCTGGCTCTGCTTGTGAGGTCACAGCAGCCTCAGTGCCTCTGAGTCCAGGGGCAGTCTCATGGCTGCTGGCTGTGCTTGTGACGTCACAGCAGCCTCAGTGCCTCTCAGGCCAGCATCAGGCTCATGGCTGCTGGCTGTGCTTCTGAGGTCACAGAAGCCTGAATGCCTCCTAGGCCAGTGGCAGGCTCATGGCTGCTGGCTGTGATTGTGAGGTCACAGCAGCCTCAGTGCCTCCTAGGCCAGTGGCAGGCTCATGGCTGCTGGCTGTGCTTGTGAGGTCACAGCAGACTCAGTGCCTCAAAAGTTAGTGTCCAGCGTCCCCTGCTGGCTGTGCCTGTGAGGTCACAGGAGCCCCAGTGCGTCCTCTGCCAGTGTCAGGGGCATGGCTGCTGGCTGTGCTTCTGAGGTCACAGCAGCCTCAGTGACTCATTGGACAGTGCCATGCTCATGGCTGCTGGCTGTGCTTCTGAGGTCACAGCAGCCTCAGTGACTCATTGGACAGTGCCATGCTCATGGCTGCTGGCTGTGCTTGTGAGGTCACAGCAGCCTCAGTGCCTCTGAGTCCAGCGGCATGCTCATGGCTGCTGGCTGTGATTGTGAGGTCACAGCAGCCTGAATGCCTCCTCGGCCAGTGGCAGGCTCATGGCTGCTGGCTGTGCTTGTGAGGTCACAGCAGCCTCAGTGCCTCATCGTTTAGTGTCCAGCGTCCCCTGCTGGCTGTGCTTGTGAGGTCACAGCAGCCTCAGTGCCTCCTCTGCCAGTGCCAGGGTCACGGCTGCTGGCTGTGCTTGTGACGTCACACCAGCCTCAGTGCCTCCCAGGCCAGTGTCAGGCTCATGGCTGCTGGCTGTGCTTGTGACGTCACAGCAGCCTCAGTGCCTCCTCTGCCAGTGCCGTGCTCAGGGCTGCTGGCTGTGCTTGTGACGTCACAGCAGCTGAGTGCCTCCTAGGCCCATGGCAGGCTCATGGCTGCTGGCTGTGATTGTGAGGTCACAGCAGCCTCAGTGCCTCCTCTGCCAGTGCCATGCTCATGGCTGCTGGCTGTGCTTGTGACGTCACAGCAGCCTGAGTGCCTCCTAGGCCCGTGGCAGGCTCATGGCTGCTGGCTGTGCTTGTGACGTCACAGCAGCCTCAGTGCCTCCTCTGCCAGTGCCATGCTCATGGCTGCTGGCTGTGCTTGTGAGGTCATAGCAGCCTCAGTGCCTCATAATTTAGTGTCCAGCGTCCCCTGCTGGCTCTGATTGTGAGGTCACAGCAGACTCAGTGCATCATAGGTTAGTGTCCAGCGCCCCCTGGTGGCTGTGCTTGTGAGCTCACAGCAGCCTCAGTGCCTCACAGGCCAGTATCAGGCTCATGGCTGCTGGCTGTGCTTGTGAGGTCACAGCAGCCTCAGTGCCTCCTCTGCCAGTGCCATGCTCATGGCTGCTGGCTGTGCTTGTGAGGTCACAGCAGCCTCAGTGCCTCCTAGGCCAGTATCAGGCTCATGGCTGCTGGCTGTGCTTCTGAGGTCACAGAAATCTGAATGCCTCCTAGGCCAGTGGCAGGCTCATGGCTGCTGGCTGTGCTTGTGAGGTCACAGCAGCCTCAGTGCCTCATTGTTTAGTATCCAGCGTCCCCTGCTGCCTGTGCTTGTGAGGTCACAGCAGCCTCAGTGCCTCCTCTGCCAGTGCCAGGGTCACGGCT
Source organism: Dromaius novaehollandiae (assembly GCF_036370855.1). NCBI lineage: Eukaryota > Metazoa > Chordata > Aves > Casuariiformes > Dromaiidae > Dromaius > Dromaius novaehollandiae. The sequence goes on along the minus strand of NW_026991341.1, from coordinate 1,229,237 downwards.
GCTGGCTGTGCTTGTGACGTCACAGCAGCCTCAGTGCCTCCCAGGCCAGTGTCAGGCTCATGGCTGCTGGCGGTGCTTGTGACGTCACAGCAGCCTCAGTGCCTCCTCTGCCAGTGCCGTGCTCATGGCTGCTGGCTGTGCTTGTGACGTCACAGCAGCCTGAGTGCCTCCTAGGCCAGTGGCAGGCTCATGGCTGCTGGCTGTGCTTGTGACGTCACAGCAGCCTCAGTGCCTCCTCTGCCAGTGCCATGCTCATGGCTGCTGGCTGTGCTTGTGACGTCACAGCAGCCTCAGTGCCTCCTAGGCCCGTGGCAGGCTCATGGCTGCTGGCTGTGCTTGTGACGTCACAGCAGCCTCAGTGCCTCCTCTGCCAGTGCCATGCTCATGGCTGCTGGCTGTGCTTCTGAGATCACAGCAGCCTGAGTGCCTCCTAGGCCCGTGGCAGGCTCATGGCTGCTGGCTGTGCTTGTGACGTCACAGCAGCCTCAGTGCCTCTGAGGCCAGTGGCAGTCTCATGGCTGCTGGCTGTGCTTGTGACGTCACAGAAGCCTCAGTGCCTCTGAGGCCAGTGGCAGGCGCATGGCTGCTGGCTGTGCTTGTGACGTCACAGCAGCCTCAGTGCCTCCTCTGCCAGTGCCGTGCTCATGGCTGCTGGCTGTGCTTGTGACGTCACAGCAGCCTCAGTGCCTCCTAGGCCCGTGGCAGGCTCATGGCTGCTGGCTGTGATTGTGAGGTCACAGCAGCCTCAGTGCCTCCTAGGCCAGTGCCATGCTCATGGCTGCTGGCTGTGCTTGTGAGGTCACAGCAGCCTCAGTGCCTCCTAGGCCAGTATCAGGCTCATGGCTGCTTGCTGTGCTTGTGAGGTCACAGCAGCCTGAATGCCTCCTAGGCCAGTGGCAGGCTCATGGCTGCTGGCTGTGCTTGTGAGGTCACAGCAGCCTCAGTGCCTCATCATTTAGTGTCCAGCATCCCCTGCTGGCTCTGATTGTGTGGTCACAGCAGACTCAGGGCCTCAAAAGTTAGTGTCCAGCTCCCCCTGCTGGCTGTGCTTGTGACGTCACAGCAGCCTCAGTGCCTCTCAGGCCAGTATCAGGCTCATGGCTGCTGGCTGTGCTTGTGACGTCACAGCAGCCTCAGTGCCTCCTAGGCCTGTGGCAGGCTCATGGCTGCTGGCTGTGCTTGTGAGGTCACAGCAGACTCAGTGTCTCCGTGGATAGTGCCATGCTCATGGCTGCTGGCTGTGCTTCTGAGGTCACAGAAGCCTGAATGCCTCCTAGGCCAGTGGCAGGCTCATGGCTGCTGGCTGTGATTGTGAGGTCACAGCAGCCTCAGTGCCTCCTCGGCCAGTGGCAGGGGCATGGCTGCTGGCTGTGCTTCTGAGGTCACAGCAGCCTCAGTGACTCTGTGGACAGTGCCATGCTCATGGCTGCTGGCTGTGCTTGTGAGGTCACAGCAGCCTCAGTGCCTCTGAGTCCAGCGGCAGTCTCATGGCTGCTGGCTGTGCTTGTGAGGTCACAGCAGCCTGAATGCCTCCTCGGCCAGTGTCCGGCTCATGGCTGCTGGCTGTGCTTGTGACGTCACAGCAGCCTCAG